>NC_040088.1:36247500-36872500 GCF_003369695.1 Bos indicus x Bos taurus
CATATGAAGATACTGAAGCACAGAGAGGTCAGCGACCTTATCCCGAGTTGCTTGGTGTGATCACCAGCTGAGCTAAGCCTCTTCTCTCCAAGGAGCTGGTGTTCACACATGCCTAGATGCTCTTCATGACTTTTAACCTCTTGTGGACCTCATTCTTCGCAAGAGGTGCAAAGGGAAGCCCATCAACCTCTGCAACTCACTCTCTACCTCTGCCCGCTCCCACTTACTTCTCTGAAGAATAATTAAGTTTGAGACCAGAAGAGTCTGGGGCTGGGCTCTGCTCTGAACTTTATTGGTTCTGCCATGTCCGGGGTGGAAAATACCTTGCATGGTCTTTGTCCTGGTCAGGGCCACTTTCACGGGCTTTCTCTGCCATTTGGACCACGAGGTGGCTCTTGTGGTTTTCAGGCCATGTCCAGAGCTGCTGACAAGTAGTGTGTAGTTGTACATGAGTAATAAAGAACTCCATCATAAGAAAAGCTTGTGTCCAAGGCCATCTCCAGCCAGAGGTATTTCTGAAAAGCCGAAAATCATGATGATTTTATAGGATATTGTTTGGATTTCAGCATACATTTCTGGTTCAGGAGTTCATTCACATGTATAAAGGACTGGTTGAACATCTGTCACATGCGTGACACTGTTCTGGGTGAAGATACATAAGACAGATAAAGGCCTTGCTTCCTCAGAGCTTATGTTCTAGCAGAGAAGGGAGAAACAAAAACATGACTTTGGGCTTAAACATGAGACTTGCTTTGGCCAATGGAATGTATGTGTGGTTGAACCACGCTGACTCTATTTTGTCAGTCCCATCTTAGGCCCACATCATAACCCCCACCCCTTTCTGTGTGACTGAGCTTCAGCCTACTCTCAAGGAATGTGCCCAAGCCAAATAAGTTGCCTATCATCTTTCAACCTTGCGTTCATCTGGTATGAAAACTGGAAGAATGCGTTTTGCTGATGCAGATGGTAAATGGTCATAAGACCCCCAGGGAGAAGAAAAAGTCCCAATTCCTGTCATTGCTGACTTGCTTCTTGCTTGGTAGTCAGATTCTGTTTTTAGATTCAGGCTCTTTTTTTTATTTTTATTTTTTAATTTTATTTTATTTTTAAACTTTACATAATTGTATTAGTTTTGCCAAATATCAAAATGAATCCGCCACAGGTATACAGGTATAGATTCAGGCTCTTTAAATCCCTATATACCCATTTTGGTTTTGGTCAATGATTCCTGTATAATGTTACAAACCTCCATAGTTCACATAGTTCTTTAGGCATTCTGTCTACCAGACCTAATTCCTTGAATCTTTTCATCACCTCCACTGTATAATCATAAGGGATTTGATTTAGATTGTACCTCAATGGCCAAGTGGTTTTCCCTGCTTTCTTTAATTTAAGCTGTATTTTGAGGTAAGGGCTTCCCGGGTGGCTCAGTAGTTAAAAAAAAAGAATCTGCCTGCAAATGCAGGAGCCTCAGGAGATGAGAGTTCCAACCCTGGGTGGGGAAGATCCCCTGGAGGAGGAAATGGCAACCCACTCCAGTATTCTTGCCCAAAGGATTCCATGGACAGACCATGGGGTCGCAAAGAGTCGGACACTACTGAGTGACTTACACTTTGCAATAAGGAGCTCATGATTTGAGCTATGGTCAGCTCCCTCTCTTGTTTATGCTGACTATATAGAGCTTCTCCATCTTCAGCTGCAAAAAATATCATCAGTCTGATTTCGGTATTGACCATTAGTGATGTCCATGTGTAGAGTTTCTCTTGTGTTGTTGGCAAAGGGTGTTTGCTATGACCAGTGTGTTCTCTTAACAAAACTTTATTAGCCTTTGTCCTGCTTCATTTTGTACTCCAAGGCGAAACTTGCCTGTTATTCCAGGTATCTCTTGACTTCCTACTTTTGCATTCCAATCCCCTATGATGAAAAGGACATCTTTTTTGGGTGTTAGTTCTAGAAGGTCTTGTAAGTCTTCATAGAACTGGTAACTTCAGCTTCTTCAGCATTAGTGTTTGGGGCATAGACTTGGATGTTGAATGGTTTGCCTTGGAAATAACAGAGATCATTTTGTTGTTTTTGAGATTGCACCTAGGTATTGAATTTTGGACTCTTTTGTTGACTATGAAGGCTACTCCATTTATTCTAAAGGATTCTTACCCACAGTAGTAGATATAATGGTCATCTGAATTATATTCGCCCATTCCAGTCCATTTTACTTCACTGATTCCTAAGATATCTATTTTCACTCTTGCCATCTCCTGCTTGACCATGTCCAAATTACCTTGATTCACGGACCTAACATCCCAGCTTCCTATGCAATATTGTTCTTTACAGCATCAGACTTTACTTTCACCACCAGACATGTCCACAACTGAGCATCATTCCCACTTCAGCCCAGCTATGTCATTCTTTCTGAAGTTATTAGTATTTGCCCTCTGGTCTTCCCCAGTAAGCATACTGGACACTTTCTGACTTGGGGGACTCATCTTCCTGTGTCATATCTTTTTGCCTTTCATACTTTTCATGGGGTTCTCCCAAGAATACTGGAGCAGTTTGCCATTCCCTCCTCCCATGGACCATGTTATGTTAGAACTGTCCACTATGAGCCATCTGTCTTGGGTAGCCCTACACGGCATTCATTACTTAATTGAGTTATGCAAGCCCCTTCACTATGACAAGGCTGTGATTCAAGAAGCAGTTTGTAACACTGTACAGGAGTCAGTGACCAAAACCATCCCAAAGAAAAAGGAATTCAAGATAAAGTGGTTGTCTGAGGAGGCCTTACAAATAGCTGAGGAAAGAAGATATGCAAAAAACAAGGGAGACAGGGAAAGGTATACCCAACTGAATGCAGAGTTCCAGAGAATAGCAAGGAGAGATAAGCCTTCTTCAATGAACAGTGCAAAGAAATAGAGGAAAACAATAGAATGGGAAAGACTAGAGATCTCTTCAGGAAAATTGGAGATAAAAAGGGAACATTTCATGTAAGGATGGGCACAGTAAAGGACGGAAGGGATAAGAACTTAACAGAAGCAGAAGAGATTAAGAAGAGGTGGCAAGAATATACAGAGCTATACAGAAAAAGTCTGGAAACCATGTTGGTGTGGTCATTTACTGAGAGCCAGACATCCTGGAATGTGAAGTAAAGTGGGCCTTAGGAAGCATTACTATGAACAAAGCTAGTGGAGATGATGGGATTCCAGCTGAGCTATTTCATCCTAAAATATGATGCTGTTAAAATGCTGCACTCAAATGCCAGCAAATTTGGAAAGCTCAGCAGTTGCCAGAGGACAGTCAGTTTTCATTCCAGTTCCAAAGAAGGGCAGTGCCATTTTGTCAGGTTCACACCACCGTACAATTGCGCTCATTTCACATGCTAGCAAGATTATGCTCAAAATCCTTTAAACTAGCAGTCCCTGAACCAAGAACTTTCAGATATACAAGCAGGATTTAGAAAAGGCAGAGGAACCAGAGGTCAAATTGCCAATATTAGTTGGATATTAGAGAAAGCAAGGGAGTTCCAGAAAGACATCTGTTTCTGCTTCACTGACTACACTAAAACCTTTGACTCTGTGGATCACAACAAACTGGAAAATTCTTAAAAAGATGGAAGTACCAGACCACTTACCTGTCTCCTGAGAAACCTGTACGCAGGTCAAGAAGCAGCCATTAGAACCAGACACAGAACAATGGAGTAGTTCAAAATTGGGAAAAGAGTACCACAAGGTTGTATATTGTCACCCTGTTTATTTAACTTCTATGCAGAGTACATCAGAGAAGGCAATGGCAACCCACTCCAGTACTCTTGCCTGGAAAATCCCATGGATGGAGGAGCCTGGTAGGCTGCAGTCCATGGGGTTGCAAAGATTTGGACACAACTGAGCAACTTCACTTTCACTTTTCACTTTCATGCATTGGAGGAGGAAATGGCAACCCACTCCACTGTTCTTGCCTAGAGAAGCCCAGGGATGGCGGAGCCGGGTGGGCTGCCGTCTATGGGGTCACACAGAGTCGGACACGACTGAAGCGACTTAGCAGCAGCAGCAACAGAGTACATCATGCTAAATGCTGGACTGGATGAATTACAAGCTGGAATCAAGGTTACTGAGAGAAATATCAATAACCTCAGATATGCAGATGATATCGCTCTAATGGCAGAAAGTGATGAGGGTGAAAGACGAGTGTGAAAAAGCTGGCTTGAAACTCAGGTTTCAAAAAACTAAGGCCATGGCATCTGGTCCCATCACTTCATGGCAAATAGTAGGTGAAAAGGTGGAAATAGTGACAGACTTTGCTTTCTTGATTTCCAAAATCACTGCAGATGGTAACTGCAGCCATGAAATTAAAAGACGCTTGCTGAAGGAAAGCTATGACAAACCTAGACAGCATATTAAAAAGCAGAAACATCAATTGACATCAAAAGTCTGATAGTCAAAGCTATGGTTTTTCCAGTAATCATGTATGGATGTGAGAGTTTAACCATAAAGAAGATTGAGTGCTGAAGAATTGATGCTTTTGAATTGTGGGGCTGGAGAAGACTTTTGAGAGTCCCCTGGACAGCAAGGCGATCAAACCAGTCAATCCAAAGGAAATCAACTCTGAATATTCATTGGAAGGACTGATTCTGAAGCTGAAGGTCCAATACTTTGGCCACCTGATGCAAAGAGTCAACTCATTGGAAAAGACCATGATGCTGGGAAAGATTGAAGGCAAAAGGAGAAAAGGGCAGCAGAAGATGAGATGGTTATATAGCATTATTGATTCAGTGGACATGAATTTGAGTAAACTCCAGGAGACAGTGAAGGACAGGGAAGCCCTGTGTGTTGCAGTCCATGGGGTCACAAAGAGTCAGACAACTTAGCAACTGAACAGCAACATAGCCTTTTTGGCATATTGGAGTGCAGCAGCAAATGTCTCTGGATCATCTGCCCAATCCTGCCTGTAGATAAGTTACCAAAAATAAACTTCATAATTTCACTTTATGAATTTGCCTGCTTTGTTTTGATGTCTCAAAGTTCCTTCTCAATTCACAGGATATTATTCTAAATCTCTGTTTCTGATGATAGAGATGGTGTGTCAATTCTGAGCGTAGGTCTTAGGAGATCTTACACATTTCTGCTTACTCTACTGCTCCTCCACCATTGCTGTGAAAAAAAATACGTGTCTGGTTCTAGCAGGATGATGAGAGACATGTGGAGCTGAGATGCTCCCCCAAGCAACCTATAGCCCTGCCCTGAGAAACAGAGCTGTGCCCAGCTGAGCCCAGCCAACCTGCAGATGTGAGTGATAATATAGGATTGTGATTTTAAGCCATGGAGTTTTGAGATGGTTTGTTACACCGCAATAGCTGACTGATACAGGTGCTCTGAAGGGAAAAAGAAGCTGAGATGAAGAAGCACCCGAAGGAACATACTTAGGCAGGATGGTATGGAAAATTCTGGAATGGAGCTAATACTTAGGCTGAGACCTGAAGGTTGAGAAGAAGCTCCCCACATGATAGTGAGAGAGGAGTATGAGGAAACAAAGTTCCTGAGGCTGGAAATAACTTGTGTTTTAGCAGAAGACCTGGGTGGCTGAAGCAGAGTTATTCCAGGAAAAGGGGCAGATGAAGCTAGAGGGAGGTACAGAGCTTTGCAGGCCAGTATAAAGTGTTTAAATTTTATTCTCAGTACATTGGGAAGATTTGAAAAGGTTTTAAGGAGGAGAGGGAGAGAGAAGAAGAAGAAGAAAAGAGGAAGGGAGAAGAGGAAGGAGGGGAGGAGATGAGAAGAGAGGAGAGAGAGTTGCTTTTATGGTTTTAATTGTCCATCTTTGTCCTTGTGCAAACAGAAGCAAGAATGCCAGTTGGGAGACTGTTAAAGATATCCAGGTGAGATAATGGCAGAACCCGGGCCAGGTGGTGACACTGGCAGTACTGAGAAATGAGTGGGTTAATACTGCATTTTAGAATAGATTTCATAGGACCAAGCCTTCTGGTTTGGGGTATGATGGAGAACAATCATCAGTGACTAATTCCCCACCCCTAAAAAACTATTCCTGGAAATCCAGAGGAAAAAAAAGAAGATAGATGATGGGTATGTCCATGGCATTTGAGTAAGAGTGTAGAAGTCATAGAAGCAGTGTAGTAACTAATACTTGTTGGGCATTTACTATTTTCTATATACTTCCCTAAGCTTTTGACATCTTACACCAACCTATGAGGTAGGTCTTTATCTCCACTTTACAAATGAAACAGAGATACCATGAGGGTCAGTGACTTGTTCAAGGGCACACATAGCTGGTAAGAGGAGCACAGCGATCTGGGGTTTGGCACAATCTCTCTTTTGGCTACACTCCAGGGGAGGATCCCAGAAAAAAGATGTTGGACTTTGCCTTTGCAAGTCTTTCAGAGATCCCTCATTCAGATCTAAGCAATGTCCCCCATGTGGTGAAAAGCTCTTTTGTCTTCTGAGGTCTATACCTAAGACTAGAGCTGACACCTGGTCTTTGAAGACTGGTAAAGTCTGCAGGGTTTTCAGGATTGATTAGCCATTCTGTAGTGGGCAGAGGGAGACATGCTGGATGCAAATCTGGTTGAGCTGATCCTCCTGGACTCCCAGCAGCTCCAGCCCCACCAGTTCATTCAGTATCTTAAGAAGATGCCCCGATGAGGCAGGAAACTCCTTCAAAGTAACTGCAAGCCCTTCTCAGTAAAAGAGCCCAATCTACCTGTCAGCCAAGCCTGATCGAGGACCCATGTGAACTGGAAATGCCTAAATTAGGGGAAGAGTGTGCCTTGAACATTGTTCTCTTCTCTGAGAGGATTTGATAAATGGAAATAGAGAGGAAGTCAGGGCACCGAGCAGGGAGTGGTGACAGGGATTGATTCTATGACCTATAAGCTGAACACAAGATTGTTGACACCAGGCTCTCCAAACCTCTTGGCAGGGCACCTGGGACCAGAAAGGCCGTCTGCACCTGGTTCTGCTTTGGGTGGAGACTGTCAGTGTGGAGCCAGGTGGAGTCTCCTGCCCGCACACCAGGGCCATGACCTTCACTTGAAGACTCCAGCAGCAAGAGATGATTCTCCAGCCTTGTTGATGAAAATTTTTAAATGCGAAAATTTACTTTATTTCTTTCTGGCTGTGCTGTGTCTTCGTTGCTGTATATGGCTTTTCTCTAGTTTCAGAGGCGGGGGCTGCTCTCCAGGTGTGGTGCTCGGGCTTCTCGTTGCAGTGGCTTCTCTTGTTCCGGAGCATGAGCTCTAGGTGCACAGGCTTCAGTGGTTGTGGCCAACAGACTTAGTTGCCCCATGGCATGTGGGGTCTTCCTGGACCAGGGATGGAGCTGCTGTCACTCGCATTGCAAGGTAGATGCTTAACCACTGGGCAACCAGGGAAGCCCCTAAAATGTATTAAAAGGAGGCAACAGGGGGACTTCCCTGGTGGTCCGGTGACAAAGACTCCATGCTCCCAATGCAGGGGCCCAGGTCTGATGCCTGTTCAGGGATGCCGCATGCCGCAATGAAGAGCATACTCAAACTAAAGGTCCCGTGTGCTGCAGCTAAGACCCAGAGCAGCCAAATAAATAAAGGAAGCAAAGAGACATGGAGGTTAAAGTATGACCTTTGAACCTAGACTGATGAAGTAGGTCCCTGGCTCACTACCAGTCATGCCTAATCGCTAAGCTTCAGTCTCCCCTTCTGTAAAATGGCGGTAATTATAGAGCCTGTCTAATATGGCTGTGAGGGTTAAACAAGCCATAGGAATAGAGCTTGGTGCATACTAACCATAATTTGATTTGTATGTCTTCATTTTACATGTTAAAGCTTTTTATTCAAATTGTCATGGATTAGTAGAAGCAATGGAGGAGGCAATGGCACTCCACTCCAGTACTCTCACCTGGAAAATCCCATGGATGGAGGAGCCTGGTAGGCTGCAGTCCATGGGGTCACTAAGAGTTGGACACGACTGAGTGACTTCACTTTGACTTTTCCCTTTCATGCATTGGAGAAGGAAATGGCAACCCACTCCAGTGTTCTTGCCTGGAGAATCCCAGGGATGGGGGAGCCTGGTGTGCTGCCGTCTATGGGGTCGCACAGAGTCGGACATGACTGAAGCGACTCAGCAGCAGCAGCAGCAGCAGTAGAAGCAAGTAAAATGCATAAGAGGATGGGTGGATACAAGAGAAATTGTGTAATTTAATTAAGACCTAAAATAAACAACCAAAATCAGTTTTCCATATATCTACTCCTTAAGCTCCCAAGTGGAGAAGGCAGTAGCCACTTGCCCCAGGCCCTGTGCTTTCCCTGGAGAAACAGCAGACATCCAGGGTTTTTTGTTTTGTTTTGTTTTTTTGCCTCACCTCTTGAGATCTTAGTACACCAAACAGGGATTGAACCCTGGCCCTCCACAGTGAAAGACAGAGTCCTAACCACTGGACTGCCAGGGAATTTCCACTCAAGGGTTCTTTTGGGGTTTTCCCTTCTTCTCCATTCCAGGGCTTTACCCTCATCAGCATCATTAGCACCACCCTACAAGGAGACACTAATTGCAGAGGAACTGCTTGAAGCCTTTCAGGCCCTCTTCTTGGGTAGCCTCCTCAGTGTTGGGTTGCTAGCTTTAAACTCTCTAGAAGAAATCAATCAATGCCTCAATCTTGGTCCTTCAGTATTTTCATCCTTATAGAATCTGGAATTGGAGGGGGCAATGGCACCCCACTCCAGTACTCCTGCCTGGAAAATCCCATGGATGGAGGAGCCTAGTGGGCTGCAGTCCATGGGGTTGCTAAGAGTCGGACATGACTGAGCGACTTCACTTTCACTTTTCACTTTCATGCACTGGAGAAGGAAATGGCAACCCACTCCAGTGTTCTTGCCTGGAGAATCCCAGGGACGGTGGAGCCTGATGGGCTGCGGTCTATGGGGTCGCACAGAGTTGGACACGACTGAAGCGACTTAGCAGCAGCAGCAGCATCAGGGGCTCATCTGGTGGGTCCCTCAGGGAGGCAGGAGAGCTGCAATGGGAGCCCCAGGTTTGGGGATGACTCCCCACCAGTGTCCTGGCCCTCCCCCTTCACTAGAGCCCCTTCTCTGCCTCCCATGCAACCTCTTTCCTGTACCCATCAGATCCCAGCTGTGCCCTCTGGGCTGCCGAGGGCCCAGATAGTTCCTCCGGATCCTTAGTCTTATTCTCAGGCTTCCCTGGGGATGGAAAGGTAGCCCTTGGAGCCAGGGCCAGGCATCCAAGTTCTCAGGCCCAAACTGAGGAAGGAAAAGTGGTCCTACACTTCCTGTGTGTGTTTCCCCCTCCCCAGCCCCCACCTCCAAAGGTGGGCACCAGCCTCAGCCCCTTAACACAGAGGACCAGCCACTTACTTTGCCAGGGCCCAGTGTAAAATGATGATATGGGCCCTTGTTAAAAATTATTGAAATTTTCTAATGTATAAACTTCCAATTATAAAATTAGTCCTAGCAATGTGATGTGACTAGCTAATAATACTGTATTGTACATTTGAAAGTTGCTAAGAATGAAATTCCCCTCATGGTTTATTTATTTTATAACTGGAGGTTTGTACCTTTTGATCCCCTTCACACATTTTACACCCATTCCCCCTTCTTCTGATAATGACCAATCTGTTCTCTGATCGTGAGCTTGTCCTTTTTTTTTTAAGTTTAAAATTTTTAAATTTCACTTATTTACCTTTGGCTGTGCTGAGTCTTCATTGCTGCACACGGCTTTCTCTGGTTGCAGCAAGTGGGGCTGCTCTTCGTTTCTGTGCACAGGGTCTCGTTGTGGTGACTTGTCTTGTTGCAGCGTGCGGGCTCAGTGGTTGTGGTGCATGAGCTTAGTTGTCTCTTGACATGTGGGATCTTCCTGGACCAGGGATTGAACCTGTGTCTCCTGCATTGGCAGGTGGATTCTTAACCAATGGGCCATCAGGGAGTCCCTTGTTTTTTAATTCCACGTGTAAGTGCGATCATAAGGTATTTGTCTTTCTCTGCCTGTTTCACTTAGCATAATGTCCTCAAGGTCTGTCCATGTTATCTCAAATGGCAAGATTTAATTCATTTTTATGAATGAACACTAAGAGTGAAGATCTTAGACATTCTCATCCCCCCAAAAAACTGTAGCTATGTGGGGTGATGGATGTTAACTAGACTTATTGTGGGGATCATTTTACAATATATACAAATATAAAATCATTGTATTATACTCCTGAAAACAATATAATTGACTTTTATATCTCACGTTAAAAAAAAAAGAATTTCAAAGCAGTGATAGCAGAGCATTGAATCAAGCATAGGGCCCTTCTGACGGCTGCACAGTCCACATGCCCATGAAGCTGACCCTGGTGACAGAGGTGTGCTCTGCTTATTGCATTTTCCTGGGACTTCTGAAGCTATTTATCTCTGTTTTGCTTTTCCTTGGAGATATAAGCCACATAGTCTAAAATTCATTCCTTCAAAGTGTACAAATAGTTCAGTGCTTTACAGTATATTTGTGAAGCTATGCAACCATCACCACTATCTAATTCCAGAACATTTTCATCACCTTGAAAAGAAACCCCATGCCTACTAATAGTCACTCCCCATTCTTCCTTCCCACAGCACCTGGATATCATCAATACACTTTCTGCCTTTATGGATTCCCATAGTCTGGACATTTCATATAAATGGAATCATATAGTTAGGTGGACTTTTGTGTCTGGTTTCTTTCATTTAGCATAATATTTTAAAGATTCATTCATTTTTATTCCCTTTTATGGCTGAATAATATTCCATTATAAGGATAGACCACATTTTATGTATCATTTGTTTGTTTTAATATTTCTTTTTGAAAATTGATCTCTGCATGATGCAGTGAGTACAAATAATTATCCCATAGTCAAAGATTCACATACTTCCTCCTTTTTCAGTTCAGTTCAGTTGCTCAGTCATGTCCTACTCTTTGCGACCCCATGAACCGCAGCATGCCAGGCCTTCCTGTCCATCACTGACTCCTGGAGTCCCCCCAAACCCATGTCCATTGAGTCGGTGATTTCATCCAACCATTTCATCCTCTGTCGTTTCCTTCTCCTCCTGCCCTCAATCTTTCCCAGCATCAGAGTCTTTTCAAAGGAGTCAGCTCTTTGCATCAGGTGGCCAAAGTATTGGAGTTTCAGCTTCAACATCAGTCCTTCCAATGTACACCCAGGACTGATTTCCTTTAGGATGGACTGGTTGGATCTCCTTGCAGTCCAAGGGACTCTCAAGAGTCTTCTCCAACACCACAGTTCAAAAGCATCAATTCTTCGGTGCTCAGCTTTCTTTATAGTCCAACTCTCACATCTATACATGACCATTGGAAAAACCATGAACTTAAAATGAAAATTCAAGCATCTTAAGTGTGCACTTGATTAGTTTTTACCTGTGTCTATACCTGAGTAACCACCATCCAGATGCAGATATAGAGCATCTCTTCCTCCCATTAGGCTGTTTCAAGCCTCCTCCAAGGGACCTCCCGCACCTACAAAGCTGCTATGCCAATTTCTACCATCTTAATTTTGCCTATCCTTGAACTTCGTAGACATGGAACCGTACGTTAAGTATTTTTTTGCATCTGACTTCTTTTGCTCAGCAAGAAGTCAGTGAGATTCATTCACATTATACGTGGCAATAGTTCTTTTTGGTTGCTGTACCATTTAGCTATTCCATTTAGCAATACTATCCATGGACATTCGGGTTGTTTCCAATTTGTAACTACTCTGATAAAACTGCCATGACCACTTTTGTCATTTGGTGACCAGAAAGCCTCACTTCTGTTGTGTATTTTCCAAGAAGTGAAACTGTTAGGCCTTAAAACAGGTGCATGTTCAGCTTGAATAGATTCTGTCCAAGAGTTTTCCAGAGTGGATCCTGCCAGTTCCACTGACAGTCTAGTTGCTCTTTCTCGTCATCGACATTCAATAATGTCAGTCATTCTAGTACGTGATAGTATCTCATCGTAGTTTTAATTTGCATTTTCCTGATGACGAATGAAATCGAATGCCTTCTTATGTCCTTGTTGGCCATTGGATAGCCACCCATCACTTTTTTTTCATTTAACACTTTTGAATCAGACTTTTCTTTAGAGTCTGACAAAAGGATGGCAAAGAGATAATGCCTTTTTTTCCCTCTGTGTGTGCTTATTTATTTACTTTTGGCTGCACTGGGTCTTTGCTGCTTTTCACAGGTTTTCTCCAGCTGCGGCAAGCAGGGGCTACGCTTCGCAGTACTGAGTGGGCTTCTCATTGCGGCGGCTTTTCCTGTTGTGCACAGTCTCTAGGCGCATGGGTTTCAGTATTTGCAGCATGTGGGCCCAGCATGTGGTGCGTGGGCTTAGTTGCTCCATGGCATGTGGAATCTTCCCAGACCAGAGACAGAATGTCCCTTGCATTGGCAGGTGGATTCTTATCTGCTGTGCCACTAGGGAAGTCCGGGATAGTGCCTTTATTTCCTCTGAGTTTTCTTAAAAATTCACTCATGTTAATTCATATTTAATTACACAAGTTTATATGAATGCATTTTCATTGTTTCCTCACAGCCTTGCTAAGAGTGTCGATCATCAGTCCTCTAAATTGATGAGGGAAAAACTATTTTATCAATAGTTTAATGTAATGTGAATTTCTGTGATTGTTATGAATTAAGCATTTTTCTTGTGTTTATTGGCCACTTGTATTTCTTTTGTTTGCCTTTTCATATCCTTCGTCAATTTTCCTATCATCCTGTCTATCTTTTCCTCATTGATTATGGAAGTTGTTTCTATAATCCATATAATCCATAATAATCTGTAAAATCTGTTATCTGTTATATATTGCAAATCCTTTTTTTGCTGCTTGTATTTTTTCAAGACTTGATTGTTTAGAAAAGTTTTACATTTACAGAAAAGTTGAGAAGACAGTTGCCATCTAACACATACCCAATGTCCTCTATTATTAACATCTTACATTAATGTGGTACTTTTATTACAACTAATGAGCCAATATTGAAGCATTATTTAGTTGTCTGTTTTTTTAGGCTTCTCTTGGCTGTGACAGTTTCTCAGAATTTTCTTGTTTTTAACCATCTTGATGGCTTTGAAGAGTACTGGTCAGATATTTTGTAGAATGTACCTCTATTGAGTTTGTCTTTATGTTTCTCTCATAATTAGACTTGAGTTATGAATTTTGGAGAGGAAGACCACAGAGGCAAAATGCCGTTTCCTTCACATCATGTCAGTAGTACATACTATCAACATGATTTATCATTGTTGATGTTGACTGTAATCACCTGGCTGAGGTGACATTTATCAGGTTTCTCCCTATGAAGTTACATTTCCCATCTTTCCATACTGTCATCTTTGGAAAGATATCACTAATGCAACTCACACTTAAGGAGTGAAGGTTATGCTCCAGTCTCTTGAGGGCAGAGTATCTGCATAAATTATTTGAAATTCTTCTACCTAGGAGATCTGTCTCTTCCCCACTATATATTATGTATTCAATCATTTATATTAGTATAGATTCATGGGCATTTATTTTGTTCACATTATAATCCAATATTATTTTTTTGTTGTTGCTCAAGTTGTCTTAACCTTGGCCCCTGGGAGCTCTTTCAGTGCTCCTGTATCAGACAAATCTGTATATTATCACTGTGCTTATTTAACTTCTATGCAGAGTACATCAGGTGAAATGCCAGATTGGATGAATAACAAGCTGGAATCAAGATTGCTGGGAGAAATATCAACAACCTCAGATATGATGATGATACCATTCTAATGGCAGAAAGTGATGAGGTACTAAAGAACCTCTTGGTTAAGGTTAAAGAAGAGAGTGAAAAAGCTGGCTTGAAACTCAATATTAAAAAAAAAAAAAAACAAAAAAAAACTAAGATCATGGCATCTTGTCCCGTAGTGTTGAAAGTGTTAGTTGCTCATTTGTGTTCAACTCTTTGTGACCCCATGGACTGTTGCCCACCAGGCTCCTCTATCTATGGAATTCTCCAGTCAAGAATCCTGGAGTGGGTAGCCATTTTCTTCTCCAGGGAATCTTTCCGACCCAAGGATCCAACCCAGGTCCCCTGCATTACCAGCAGATTCTTTACTATCTGAGTCACCAGGGAAGCCCTAACTTCATGGCAGATAGAAGGGGGAAAGGGTGGAAGCAGTGACAGACTTTATTTTCTTGGGCTCCAAAAATCACTGTGGATGGTAACTGCAAACATGAAATTAAAAGAAATTTGCTCCTTGGAAGGAAAGCTGCAACAAACCTAGACCGTGTATTAAAAGCAGAGACATCACTTTGCCAACAAAGGTCCATATAGTCAAAGCTACGGTTTGTCCAGTAGTCGTGTACAGATGTGAGAGTTGGACCGTAAAGAAGGCTGAGTGCCAAAGAATTGATGCTTTCAAATTGTGGTGTTGGAGAAGACTCTTGAGAGATCCTTGGACTGCAAGGAAATCAAACTTGTCAATTCTAAATGAAATCAACTCTGAATATTCATTGGAAGGACCGATGTTAAAGCTGAAGCTCCAATACTTTGGCCATCTGATGTGAAGAGCCGATTCACTGGAAAAGACCTTGATGCTGGGAAAGACTGAAGGCAAAAGGAGAAGGGGGCCTCAGAGAATGAGATGGTTAGATAGCATCACTGACTCAATGGATATGAATCTGAGCAAACTTCGGGAGATAGTAGAAGACAGAGGATGTGGTCCACTGAAGAAGGGTATGGCAGACTGCTTCAGCATTCTTGCCTTGAGAATCCCATGAGCAGTATGAAAAGGCAAAAAGATATGACACCGAAGGATGACACCCCACCCCCCCCGACTCCCCAGGATGGTAGGCGCCCAATATGCTGCTGCGGAAAGTCAGAGAAATACCTCCAGATTGAATGAAGAGGCTGAGCCAAAGTGGAAATGATGCCCAGTCATGGATGTGTCTGATGGTGAAAGTAAAGTCCAATTCTGTAAAGAGCAATATTGCATAGGAACCTGGAATTCTAGGTTCATGAATCAAGGTAAATTGGAAATGGTCAGACAGGAGATGGCAAGAGTGAACATCAACATTTAAGGAATCAGGGAACTAAAATGGATGGAAATGGGCAAAATTTAATTCAGATGACCACTCTATCTACTAGTGTGGGCAAGAATCCCTTAGAAGAAATGGAGTAGCCCTCATAGTCAAACAGAATCCGAAATGCAGTACTTGGGTGCAATATCAAAAACAACAGAATGATCTCGGTTTGTTTCCAAGGCAAACCATTCAGCATCACAGTAATCCCAGTCTATGCCCCAACCACTAATGCCAAGTAAGCTGAAGTTGACCAGTTCTATGAAGACCTACAAAACCTTCTAGAACTAACACTCAAAAAAGATGTCTTTTTCATCATGGGGGACTGAAATCCAAAAGTAGGAAGTCAAGAAATACCTGGAATAACAGGCAAGTTTGGCCTTGGAGTACAAAATGAAGCAGGGCAAAGGCTAACAGAGTTTTGCCAAGAGAATGCACTGGTCTTAGCAAACACCCTTTTCCAACAACGCAAGAGACAGCTCTACACATGGACATCACCAGATGGTCAACACCGAAATCAGATTGATGATATTCTTTGCAGCCAAAGATGGAGAAGCTCTATATAGTCAGCATAAACAAGACCGGGAGCTGACTGTGGTTCAGATCATCAGCTCCTTATTGCAAAATTCAGACTTAAATTGAAGAAAGTAGGGAAAACCATTAGGCCATTGAGATATGATCTAAATTAAATCCCTTATGATTCTACAGTAGAAGTGACAAATAGAGTCAATGGATTAGATATGATAGTCAGAGTGCCTAAAGAACTATGGATGGAGGCTTGTAACATTGTACAGGAGGTGGTGACCAAAACCATCCCCAAGAAAAAGAAATGAAACAAGGCAAAATAGTTGTTGGAGGAGGCCTTACAAATAGCTGAGAAAAGAAGAGAAGTGAAAGTCATAGGAGGAAGGAAAAAATATAGCCAACTGAATGCAGAGTTCCAAAGAATAGAAAGGAGAGATAAGAAAGCCTTCTTTAGTGAACACTGCAAAGAAATAGAGGAAAACAATAGAATGGGAAAGACTAGAGATCTCTTCAAGAAAATTAGAGATACAAGGGAGCATATCATGCAAAGATGGGCACAATAAAGGACAGAAATGGTAAGGACCTAACAGAAGCAGAAGATATTAAAAAGAGGTGGGAAGAATACACAGAAGAACTATACAAAAAAAGTTTTAATGACCTGGATAGCCACTATAGTGTTGTCAGTCACCTAGAGCCAGACATCCTGGAATGTGAAGTAAAGTGGGCCTTAGGAAGCATTACTAAGGAGGTGGAAGTGATGGAATTCCAGCTGAGTTTTTTCAAATCCTAAAAGATGATGCTGTGAAAGTGCTGCATTCAATATGCCAGCAAACTTGGAAAACTCGGCAGTGGCCATAGGACTTGAAAAGGTCAGTTTTCATTTCACTCCCAAAGAAGGACGATGCCAACAAAGGTTCCAACTGTGACACAATTGCTCTCATTTCACTCACTAGCAAGGTAATTCTCAAAATCCTTCAAGCTAGATATCAACAGTACATGAACCAAGAACTTCCAGATGTACATGCTGGATTTAGAAAAGGCAGAGGAACCAGAGGTCAAATTGCCAACATCTGTTGGATTGTTGAGAAAGCAAGGGAATCCCATAGAAACATCTGCTTCTGCTTCACTGACTACACTAAAGCCTTTGACTGTGTGGATCACAAGAAACTATGGAAAATTCTTAAAGAGGTGGGAATATCAGACTACCTTACCTGCCTCCTGAGAATCCTGTATGTAGGTAAAGAAGCAACAGTTAGAACCAGACATGGAACAGTGGGCTGGATCAAATTTGGGAAAGGAGTATGTCAAGGCTGTATATCATCAACCTGCTTATTCAACTTCTATGCAGAGTAGATCATGCAAAATGCTGGGCTGGATGAATCACAAGATGGAACCAAGATTTCTGGGAGAAATATCAATAACCTCAGTTATGCAGATAATACCACCTTAAAGGCATAAAGTAAAGAGAAACTAAAGAATCTCTTGATGAAGGTGAAAGAGGAGAGTGAAAAAGCTGGCTTAAAATTCAATATTCAAAAAACAAAGATCATGGAATCTGATCCAATCACTTCATGGCAAATAGGTGGGGAGAAAAGTGCAACACTGACAGACTTTATTTTGGGGGGCTCCAAAATCACTGCAGATGGTGACTGCAGCCATGAAATTAAAAGGCACTTGCTCCTTGGAAGGAAAGCTATGACAGACCTAGACAGACTATTAAAAAGCAGAGACATCAATTGCCATCAAAGGTTTGTATAGTCAAAGCTATGGTTTTTCCAGTAATCATGTATGCATGTGAGAGTTGGACCATAAAGAAGGCTGAGCACTGAAGAGTTGACGCTTTCAAATTCTGGTGCTGGAGAAGACTCTTGAGAGTCCTTTGGACAACAAAGAGATCAAATCAGTCAATACTAAAGGAAATCAGTCCTGAGTGTTCATTGGAAGGACTGATACTGAAGGTGAATCTCCAATACTTTGGCCACCTGATGCAAAGAGCCGACTTACTGGAAAAGACCCTGAAGCTGGGAAAGATTGAAGGCAGGAGAAGAGGATGATAGAGAATTAAATGGTTGGATGGCATCAGTGACTCAATGGACATGAATTTGAGCAAATTCCAGGAGATAGTGAAGGATAGGAAGCATGGCGTTCTGCAGTTCACGGGGTCAAAAGAGCCGACTTACTGGAAAAGACCCTGAAGCTGGGAAAGATTGAAGGCAGGAGGAGAAGAGGATGATAGAGAATTAAATGATTGGATGGCATCAGTGACTCAATGGACATGAGTTTGAGCAAACTCCAGGAGATAGTGAAGGATAGGAAGCATGGCGTCCTGCAGTTCATGGGGTCACAAAGAGTCAGACACAACTGAGTGACTGAACAACAACAAAAATTCTGGTGCTTTGAAGACAAAGGGATGGTGGAAGGAAAGAGATTCAGGGGAGGTGAAATTCCTGAGACAGACATGTAGAGAGGCATTTAGGACCCCACTGTGAGGGTTCTAGTCCCTGCAGATATCTGACAAGACTGGGTCAGCAGTTGTGTAGAGGAATGCAAGGTTATCAAAACTTATCATTGGATTTGGAGACACTCACACTCTGCTATTAGAGATACACATGTCAATAAATAATTGACAAAACCACAAGGAGTTTGGTTATCTTACCCAGAATCTTAAGACAGGTCTTATCTGAGGTGGTTCTGAGATGTGAGTAGGAATTCTGCAGAGGGTAGTAGAGGGCTTAAGAGGGCTAGGCAATATGCTTGTGTTGTAAAGCATGGGTTACGGAAGGTGAGCTTAGAGAACAAAAAAGGACCATGTCGTGAAGGACCTTGTGCACTTTGTTGAGGTACCATGACCTTCTTCTGTGCAAGGCAGAATGCTCTTAAAGGGATTTGAATAGATTTGAAGGACCTTTAAAAACAAAGAATCTACCATTCTTTGTTAGATCCAAAACAGATTGTAGATATCACTTCATTCTGCTTTCCTTAAAGAATCTGAAGTGTTTACAACATGGATTGTTTCTGATACACCTGAAGAATGTTCTTAAAAACCTGCCATATCCTTTTTCAACAATTTTGTACTTTGTCTTTTGTGTGTGTGTGGTGCAGGTAAACTCTTGAGTACCTGAACTTTTGTGTGAGTGGGAAAGCAAAGAAATTCATCCTGTATATCTTTGAGCCACTTACATATATTGTTGCTATGACGCTGACAGAGATATACAAAGTTCTTTTAAGATATGACAGACTCTCCTAAGTGGGTGTGGGAGAAGTAGGAAGTAGGAAACTGGGTTTCCAGGGGCAAGACAGAATAATTCACTCATTCACTCATTCAACTGATGCACTCAGTTCTGTGCTAGGTGCTGTGTGGGACACAAAAGGAGCAGAAACGTCAACTCTTATCCCTGAGGAATCCATATTTGACTTGGGAATACATGGAAGAAGAAGGAATTGTCAGTAAAATAAGACAGTAAGGTCTGATCTGTAGAGATGTGTCAAAGACATTTCAGTGAGATACAGGAAATCTTTGTGGATTCACAGTGTTGCTAGTTTTGAAGTGATAGACATAAATGGGGGGAGTGCAACCAGGGAGAATTCCATGCTTGAGGTAGGGCCATGTACACATGGATGATCTCATGTTGGAAGCCCTCAGGATAAGCACCCCAATCCAGGAACCTGAGGCCATAAACAGAATCTTTGCTGGCATACATAGGAATTGCCCAGCAGACCAACACTCCCACACACGCCCAGAGATCCTACTGCTTCTTGTCTTGGTTTGTGCAGCTAAAGCAAAGTGCCATAGACTAGGCGGTTTATAAACAACACAACTTTACTTCTCAGAGTTCTGAGTCTGAGAAATCCAGGATAAAGGCATTGGGAGATTTGGTGTCTGCTGGTGTCAGAGGCAATTCCTGGTTTTTAGACAGCTGTCTTCCCTCTGTATCCTCACACAGAGGAGGAAGGAAGGAGTTCTCAGGGGCCTCCTTTGTAAGGGAAGCCCTCTCCCTTCCCCTCCATTCACTCCCTTTCCTGACAGCTCAGTTGGTAAAGAATCCACCTGCAATGCAAGAGACCTGGATTTGATCCCTGGGTTGGGAAGATCCCCTGGAGAAGGGAAAGGCTACCCACTCCAGTATTCTGGCCTGGAGAATTCCATGGAGTGTATAAGTCCATGGGGTTGTAAGACTTGGACATGACTGAGCGACTTTCACTTACTCCCTCACTCACTCACTCATTCCTTTGTTAGGGTGAAGCCTTTATAACCCATTCATCTCTCAAAGGCTCCACTTCCTAATATTATCACATTAGGGAGGGTAGGATTTTGACATATGAAGTTTGGGGAGACACACGCATTCAGTCTATTGCACAACTCATTCCCCACCTCCAAGCACTTGGGCCTTGCAAATTTGGGCCAAATGAGACAGTAGACTCTGGAACTAATAGCTGTATCTTCATTACCTTTAACACCCACTCAAGATGAGGTGATAAATCACCTCTTTCCTGAAGGATCTCCATAATTAGAAGTTGAAGCTACTCTTATATTTTTCAGTGCTTGCTGCTAAGTCAGTTCAGTCGTGTCCGACTCTGTGCGACCCCATAGACGGCAGCCCACCAGGCTCCCCCGTCCCTGGGATTCTCCAGGCAAGAACACTGGAGTGGGTTGCCATTTCCTTCTCCGGTGCATAAAAGTGCTTAGATAGATGTATATTCTTTTGCTAAACAAAAGTATCTTCCCCCTCAGACATCTGCCCTAGTTTTTATGTGATTGTCCACTCACTTGTTGATGGACATTTAAGTTTCCTCCAGGTTTGGGCTATGGGCTATTCTGAAGAGAGCTGCCATTGACATTTGAAATATGCAAGTGTTTTTTGAGGACATATGTTTTCATTTCTCTTGTATATATATACCTAGGAGTGGAATTGCTGGGTCAATATGTTGAACTATTAGAAACTTCCCTGCAGTTTATCAAAGTGGCTGAACAATTTTTCACTCTCAGCAGCAGGGTAAGAAAGCTGGGAGTGGGTTTTCATGTGCTTCCCAGGTGGTGCTAGTGGTAAAGAACCCACATGCCAATGCAGGAGATGTAAGAGATCAGATCAGGTTCAATCTCTGGGTTAGGAAGATCCCCTGGAGGAGGGCATGTTAACCTACTCTAGTATTCTTACCTGGTGAACTCCATGGGCAGAGAAACCTGGCAGGCTGCAGTTCATAGGGTCACAAAGAATCAGACACAACTGAAGCAACTTCGCACACACATACTCCCACCAAATCTTGGGTCTCAGAACTTCCCTGGTGGTCCAGTGGCTAGGACTCTGCACTCCTAATGCCAGCGGGGCACAAGTTTGATCCCTGGTCAGGGAACTAGATTCCTCGTGCTATAGCTAAGGGTTTGAGTGCCGCAACTAAAAAAAATCCCGTGTGTCACAATGAAGACCTGACATAGCCAAATAAATGAATAAAAATATATTTTTAAAAAAATCCTTCAGATCTCAGCAAAAATATTAACCCTCAATTTTAATACCCAGTTCCCCTTTACTCATGTGAAATTGATTAGCCATATTCATTGTTTAAATCTGTCTCCAATATTGACCTATGCTAAGCTAACTGTGGTCTCTATCACTGTAGCCCCAAGGCCAAGCACACAGGAGTAGCTCAGTAAATGTTTGTTTCCTAACAGATTGGCCGGTGGGTGGAGTCCAGTTGTCTGGCAGCTTAGCTGCTCTTCTTTTGGTCTGCACATAAGGTTATGTCCTGTTTTCTAGTGATCATCCTCTTTCATTTCTAGCCACTCCCCTCTTAGAGTTATACCAAGCTGTCTGTGGTGCCCTTGTCACCACTTTCTAGCCCTTTAAGTCATTGGGCATGCTCTTTCTTCTTAGTAGGAGCACCCTTCCGTGCTCCATTGTCTTACTTTCTCATGACCTCTACCTAAATCTCATCTCTAATCTCCCCAGGAGCAGCTAATCGGCTCTACTTTAAGCCTCCATAGCAGCCTCCCTAGCCCCTTTGAGCCTATGAAGTTTCCCCATCACTGTGACTGTGAACATTTCAAAGCAATATATCCTAAGATTTTGGGAATCTCATTATAGCACAGGTTTCCCCCATAGAATTCAGTAAAGATTAATTAGAAAGAATAAATGACCACCCTCTGGGGACAGCTATTTTTAAAACTAGTGAAATAAACTCTACCCCTAAATGAAATGACTCTGTAGTATAATAAGACTGTGACAGAAGGCATAAAGTTGCCTGAATCTTGTTTAGACTGGCATCCAGATACATGAGAAGATGTACTAGAGTGAGAATATTTCTGGGGGTTCCAGCATTTACCCTGGGAGGAGAGACATGCAAGGCAGGTGGTGAGGACAAGGGAATGAGACAGGGGAGGACAGGCAGGTTCAAGATGGAACACCCCAGACTCACCATGTGCCAGACTTAATCTTTTCCCTTTGCAGTTCTGGTTGCCTGCAGCCCATTCCCTGCCCAGCAACTAGAGTCATATTTCTAAATGGAAGCCTGAGGCAGTATTCAAGCTTGATACAGTATTCCTAATACTCTTCACTGCTTGCCCTTACCTACACTCTTCTCAAAGCATAGTCCATGGACCAGTGGTGTTGCCTCACTGGGATCTGCTACAGCTGCAGAATTTTGAGCCCACCCACCCAAACTTGATGAAGCAGAGCCTGCATTTTACCAAAATTCCCAGTAAAGCTTAAGAAAGTGCTGCCCTGTAGGACCAACAGAATGAAGGAACATTGTCGGTCTTGCCCTTCTCGTTTTCTAGCCTTATGGCATCACTGTTCACCACATGCCTCCACATCTCTATTGAACTGAACAACTTTGCAACTCCTTGAATGTACCTTGGTGGTTTTGATTTGTTTTTTGTGATAACACTGCACTTCCCTATCTTCTTCACCTAGGTATACCCATTCATCTTTTCAGACTTGCCCTCTCTGGAAACCTTTCTTGCTAGTGCCCATGGGTAGACAGAACTTTCCCATACTGCTCAGTCATTACCCACTTCCTCAACAGACTGAGACCTGGAAGGCAGCAGTGGCAATTATTTCACTGTGGTATCTGCAGAGCCCTGGGGATGGTCAGGCATGTGATAGAGAGTCAGTAAAGATCTATTGCTAACTGATCCTAAACTCCAGTGGAGGCCAAGGTGCCATCCCTCTTCTGCTCTGGACCAGCTCTTCCCAAGCCCACGTGCCACTGGGGGTCCATCTGTATGTGAGGAGAGAGATCTAGAAGGCAATCCTCAATCATCTACAGCCCTCAACTTGAAATGACTTCATCTCTGACTTGAGAGGGTTACAAAATTGCCTATGGAATGAATTAATATTTCATTAATTTATAATGTAAAGTTTATAAATTTAAATTAGTTGTCCTGGAACCAGTCACAAATGACTATGACATCTCTTCTCCCTCCACAGTCAACTGCTAGTTTGAGACTAGCCAGGTATACTAATCATGTTTTTGAAAAATTCTGCATATTTTGATGTTTTGATATCCTAAAAATACTTTTCTGGCTGGGGAAAGACTGCCCTCTCAGGACCAGCCAATTTTTAAAGATAGCAAAGGCTTAGCTGAGAGAAGTGGAGCCTTCTCTCTCTCAGACCTGCGCATTCCTACTTTAAAGAGTTGGGAACCAGAAAACTAGAGAGCAGCAATATAAGCTCAAAGTCCCCTGAAATTATTCAGGCTAGCCAATCCTAAGATGTTTACTGTATCCTGTTTTGCCCTTCCTGAGGAAACCCCAATCAAAGTTTCTGACTTGGGCTCTCCCTTTGCTCTTGCTTCTGTTTCCTAACCAGTCTGGTGTTCGTTCTGTGACCCTTTGGTGCTGGCAAGGTGTGTCTCTCATTTCTAGGGGAATTGTGATCCATGACATTGACTTCTTGCTGTTGTCACTCAGTCATCTTCATAAATTAAGACCAGGGCACAGAACACCAGGTCACTATTGGTAAATGGTACAACCCATTTACCCAACTCCCAGAGAGCTGGCCTAGCAGTTTATCTGTGGTTGTACATGTATGTGCTTGTGCCACCAGAAAGTAAAGACGCAATAGCAGGGATATTGCCTTACTTGCCCACCATTATAGCTCCAGCACAGAGTGGACCGACACATAGTAGTAACTCAACAAATGTTTGTTGAAGGAAGGCATGCCCAAGATAATGCATGAAAGGACATTAGCTAAAATGGCGAATATAATTTAGGAGCTGAGCTAGTGCCCAGAGGAAAATTACCTGTAATTCTAAGTAAAAGCCATCTGCTAAGGCAGAGGGCCAACGGCCTTGAAATATAGATGTGGGAACTCCACAGACAGGGTCAGGTCCTGTCCTGAGAGAGAGTCTGGCCGCTGGGCTTATGGAGACTCCATCTGCACAGGTCAGTCTCTTAGCTGAGAGCAAGCAGTTCACTGACCACACTAAGATTGAAATTCCGGATGGGACATTTTAGAACCTGCTCTGATGACAATAAGCCCAGAAAAGCCCGTTAAGTGTGAGTGGGGTGGGGGGTGCTCTCTCCACTTTGGCTGTGCTATGTAGGCCAAAATCTGAGGGAAACCCACCAACTCTTTGCCTCTTGCTCATCTCTATTTTATTTTTCTTCAGGGGAGCAGAAGTGATGATGATGTTTGGTTTAGGCACAAAGAAGGATAGATAAAATGAGTTTTACAAGATGCTAAAAGAGTTCTGGAACCAGTTCCAATGTGTGTGTGCTGGGGCATGGGTTGGATATCCCCACACATCTGAGCAATTCTCCAACACCAACTGGGTGTTTTGGACATAATTCAGCTGAATTTTGACAGTATCTGCCTGGATATCATGTCAGATCCCACAGATTAAGGGTTCATCCTATAAGACTGTCTGCTCTCCACCCCCATTTCAGATACAAGTCCCAAGTCCAGGATGTCATCTGTGCTTCTGACTGACCAACAATAGATCTGAGTTTCCAAAGACCTACTCCTTGAACTCAACTTATTTACCTAAGTGGCTCATGATATTAAAAAGCAAATACATCACTTTGCCAACAAAGGTCTGTATAGTCAAAGCTATGGCTTTTCCAGTAGTCATGTATGGATGTGAGAGTTGGACCATAAAGGCTGAGCGCTGAAGAACTGATGCTTTTGAATTGTGGTGCTGGAGAAGACTCTGAGAGTCTCTTGGACAGCAAGGAGATCAAATAAGTCAATCTTAAAAGAAATCAACCCTGAATATTCATTGGAAGGACTAACGCTGAAGCTAAAGCTCCAATACTTTGGCCACCTGATGCGAAGAGCCAGCCCATTGGAAAAGACCCTGATGCTGGGAAAGACTGAGGGCAGAGGAGGATGGGCAGCAGAGGATGAGATAGTTAGCATCACCGACTCAATGGACATGAATTCGAACAAACTCCAGGAGATAGTGAAGTACAGGGAAAACTGGTGTGCTGCAGTCCATGGGGTTGCAGAGTTAGACATGTCTTAGCAACTGAAAAACAACAAAATGGCTCACAGAACTCAGAAAAACATTTTACTTGCTAGATTAACAGTTTATTACAAAACAATATGACTCAAAAACAGCCAGATGGAAGAGATGTGTAGGACAAGGGATGGGGAAGGGTGTGGAGTGTTCCTGCCCCTCTAAGTGCATCACAGTCCTTACATCTCCACATGCTCACTACTGGGAAGCTCCAAACCCATCCTTGGGGGTTTTTATGGAGGATTCATTACATAGGGTATGTTGATTAAATCACTGGCATTTGGTCATTAATTCAACCTCCAGCACCCTCCTCTCCCCAGAAATTAGGGGTTGGGACTGAAACCTCCAAACCTTAATTCATGGTTGTTCCCCCTGGCAACCAGTCCCCATCCTTGGGTGCTCTCCAAAAGTCACTACATTAATATAAATCCAGTTGTAGAAAGTTGTAGAAAGGCACTTGTCATTAATATCAAGACAACTTTGTGGCTCTCAAGTGATTTTAGGAACTAGGGGAAAGGACCAAATATTATGACAAAATTGTTCTAATACCATTGGAAATTTTTCTAGTCACTTAGGAAGTTCCAATGTTTTAGGGATCTGTGAACGAGTAACCATGGATGAAGACCAAATATATATGAGAAATGTATTTGGTCATCTGAATGACCAGAAAATGACTAAATATATTGATACAAAAGAGGCAACAGGCCCCAAATGTACTAAGCATGTGTCACTAAATTGAGATTTAATACCTAAATTGATTACAATTTCAACCTTTCCCCAGAGTGGAATCTTAAGCCAGTCAATCTGGAATTACTTGGTGAAATGAAGTGAAAGTCGCTCAGTCACGTCTCACTCTTTGCGATCCCATGGACTATACAGTCCATGGAATTCTCTAGGCCAGAATTCTGGAGTGGATAGCTTTTCCCTTCTCCAGGGTATCTTCCCACCCCAGGGATCGAACCTAGGTCTCCCACATTGCAGGTGGATTCTTTACCAGCTGAGTAACCAGGGAAGCCCAAGAATACTGGAGTGGGTAGCCTATCCCTTCTCCAGAAGATCTTCCTGGCCCAGGAATTGAACCAGGGTCTCCAGCATTGCAGGTGGTTTCTCACCAACTGAGCTATCAGGGAAGCACCACGAATTACCTAGTAATCACTAGTAATATAATCTGCCTGTTAGGCCCCTGCTGTCCCTTAAAGAAAGGCAGCCTTGCCACAAACAGTCCATTCTTTGCTGGTTACTTCCTTTTTCCACCCCACTTCTGTCTATAGAAGCCTTCCATGGAGAAGGAAATGGCAACCCACTCCAGTATTCTTGCCTGGGAAATCCTATGGACCGAGGAGCCTGATAGGCTACAGTGCATACGGTCGCAAACAGTTGGACACAACCTAGCGACTAAACAAGTCACTGTATAAAAATTTTGTATATTAAAAAATAAAAAAATATAAAAGTCTTCCATTTTGTACCGGTCTTTGGAGCTCCTTTCTATCTGCTAGCTTGGATACTGCCTGATTCAAATTGATTTTTGCTCAAATAAACTCAAAATTTTAAACATACTTCAGTTTATCTTTTAATAACATATTTCTTATAAATCACAGCACTGCAGATGTTATAAAGCTCTATCATTTTGTTCTTGAGTGGCAAGTAAACTTGAGTCAAAACAGCCAGTTAAAAAAATTAGAAACCCGAATTATGGATTTAGAAATTCAAGGAGAAATTCAAATGTTCAAGGAGAACACAACTACAGGTCCTGCCTAACCAGGACCCTTCCCTGGATCCCTTCCCTCTGCTTAGTCCTTGAACATCTCTTTCCTTGATGTTGAACCTTGTTGATTGAGCCTAGAGCCTTGTTGGATGCTGATGTCACCTCTGATGAGCCTTAAGCGAGTAATTCTTCCTGTGGATAGTATCGACTGAAAAAAAAATGTTTAACATGAAAGTTGTGAGTTAAGTTTTATTTAGGGCAAAATGAGGACTACAGCCCAGGAGACAGCATCGCAGAGAGCTCTGAGGAACTGCTCCAAAGACACAGTGGGGTATAGGTGAACTGCTCCAAAGACACAGCCGGTATATAGGTGAACTGGTGAATGTATGCCGTCAAGCACATGTCTTGGCAGAAGTTTGCTGCTAGTCATGAGGAACAGATGTCACCATTAATGATTTTAGAGCTTTTCTAGATATGAGGAGATGGAAGAATTGGGGCTCATAAAATCTTCCAAAAATATCTAACTATTTGAAGGCCTGTTCTGCCAGTTTCTCCCAGAGCGTAGAGTGCCTCATTCCTGGTCTCCCTCCTGAACTCCTTTCAGTGTGTGTTGAAGATCAACGACTGCAGCCGCTAGAGAGTTAATCCTTGTAGAGGCAGATGGCAAGTCACAATTTTTAGCTAACAGCAGTTCCCCTGCCCCCGCCCCAAATCTTTCACCCTCACACCTCCATCTATTCAGGGACACCAGCTGTGTTAGGTCCTCTGGTCCTGATTTGTTTCCAGCTTCCTCGAGTTCCTTTCTGGCCTTCTGCCAACTTCCCTGTACAATTTAAGGCCAAGCCTATGGGAGTTAAAACAATTTGTATTGTTTAAGAAGGCAATGCTTTCCTACAAAAAAGATGTGGAAATTCCAAGGGAAGATCAGGGAGGGGTGGGTGGGGGTTGAGTGGATGAATGAAGATAAGAAATTCAGATGGAAGCATCTTGGGGATTCAGGAACATTCAGGTATTGGAGGATAACCTTTTTCTGGGTGGTCAGCTTTGGCCTGGATGCAGCTGCCAGGAAGATCCTTTTGGGAGTAGGGTGATCAGTCTGAGGCCTCTCATGGGTACAGGTGAAGGCTCCCATTGGCCAAGGGAAACAGCTGAGTCTGTTTTTCTGGAGCAGGTTTTTGATGGGATTGGCTAAGAGATGTCAAAGATATATCATCTTATTTACATGTTGCAGGTGTCTGTTTTTCCCAGTAGTATAGGAGTCTGGCTCCCTTCTCTTCTACCTGTGAGGCTGGGTGCCCAACTGAAACAGGGACTTCTATGGACAGTGAGGATAAGATAAGGACAAGCCCTCTGCTGTGCCTGACTGCATGGCCTTCTGGCAGAAAAAGTGGACATGCAGCCACTGACCTGAGCTAGGATTATCAGAGGTCTGCTCTTCAATTGAGCAGCACCTGAGCTTTCAGTTGGGGAAACAAAAAAGCCATCATGCCACATCTGTGTAAGTTTTCTTGATTACTCGCCTGGCATATGTAGTCTGCCCATGTGTTATTACTACCCGCATATAGGCACGTGGGCCCCACTGTCAGCATTTCAAGTTGAGACCCTGGCAGACTCCAGAGTGTGCCACATAGCAACATGTGGGTATTAATATCTTAGGGCATCCTTGTCCAGCCATATACAGCACATGCAGAAAAGATAGAGATGAAAGATGTGACCAAACTGGAAGTGCAAAGTTAAGGCCAGGGGTCCACTTCCCAAAGTCAGTCGCTTGTTATCAGAAAGCTTGAGGTAGAGAGTAGGGGCAACTCAAGACAAACTCATGGCCACTACCTGGGACACACCTCGTTAGGACCAGAGGGTGGGGTTTCTCAACATTGCCAGTCATATCCTAAGCCAGGTAGGGTGTGAGGGCTCCGGGAAGATGCTGATCGTCTGCCCAGACAGCTCAGAGGAAAGGAGAAGCATGGGCTGTTTACACTGCATGTTTGATTTCTGCTTCTTTTGATTTTTACGACCTGGAGAGCATTCTTGCTGGGATGCAGATACTTTTATTTCCTATTTTACTGAAGATCAATAAAAAGGCCAAGACCAAACATCACACTGTGCTTCTTCTGCCAGTTAGGGAGTGTGGAGTTGTGCAAACAAACCACCCTCTGAGCAGAAGCCCCCACACACTCTGGCTTTCCAGATGTTTTGGGCTGCGGACTAGGTGTAGGATGGAAACTGCTAACAGTTTTACAATTTTCAAATAGTCTTTATGCTCAGAAATTAGTTGGGAAGATTTAGGTGCATTGTGTGCAAAGTAGAAAAGATGCTCAAGCACCATTTGGAGAAAAGGCAGTTGCTGTAACTTAAATGACATAGAGACTTTTAAAGTTAGCACAGTATACTGCAGGGGGTAGCATGAGAATCGCTCCAGCTATTGAGGAACATAATCTAGTCATGTCTAGAAAAATTTAAATTATACGTAGCTTTGTTCTGGAAATGTTGCATGTATAAATCTACTCCACAGAAATAAAAGTAACAGATTGCAAAGTTGTCTGTACATTGATGTTTATTGTTTGCAGTGGCAAAAAACCGAATGAAGGTCCATCAACAAGGAAACGATTAAATCAATCAGGGTCTGGTCCATGGTATAGAATATCATGCCACATCCTAAAGGACAAGTTAACTAACTAGGTGGCTGTTGCACTAGGGTGAAGGTGATAACACAGTGAGACAAATTGCAGAAGAATAAATGCGAGTTCTATGATTACAGTATTTTTAAAAAGCGATCAAACAAATAACTCTCTATATGAGTACAATGAAAGCATGGAGGCTACATCTCAGGCAGGAAGGAGAGTGGGTTGGGGAAGGCAGCAGGAGGCAAAAACCCCTAAATCATAGAAAAATGAAAAAAGCATAGAACAAAGTTGAGCAAAAATTTAGAATATAAATGATCACTTAAATTATCATTGCAAATATGTACATTTGTATATGCAAATGGTAAGGACTAGGAGGTTATAGGGCAAAATGAGAACACTGACAATCAGATCCTGGAACTGTGGGCAATGTTTGGTTTTGGATTTCTGTTGTAATTTTAGTGTCATTTTTACAATAAATATATTTTTAAAATGAATGCTTAGAAGGGACAAGAAATCAATGGTTGGTGAAATTATTCACTTTTAAAATGACTCCATCAAGAATAATTCAGAAATCCTTCACAATGTCTTATACATAGTAGGCACTTGACCGACCTTTGCTAAAGTGAAAAACTAGACTCACAAAGCCTTGACTGGATCTCATAATTCATAAACATGAGCAAGGATGTTCAAATACATATGGAATCAATTTAAAGTTCCAATAATAAATTTGACATTTAAATCACTATATACCAATCTACTACACACCCACTTAAATCTGGTTTCTGGAACTATTAATGAAATGAAGAAAGACAGGAATTATAGAAAACGTACTACATCACGGCTGAGTGTTTTCACATAAGAAGTGAAGTCATTTTACTTACGAGGCTGTGTGTGCCCTTATAATTAAACTCAGGAGAGCCGGGACTTGAAATTTTAACATCAGCCTATAGGTACTTTGTTGTTATTGCTATTGTTATTATTAAAATAGTGACATGTAGGAAATAACCTGTATGTGTTCTGGACTTTAGTCTTAGTTTCTGATCTAGAACTCACCAGGACTGTGGAAGATGAGCATAGTGCCATCAGCGTGAAAGCCACAGAGGTGGGAGTTCCTCAGGAACTCCTGCATAGGAGCTCCCTGAGCTGTCAGGGCAGGGAGGCAGGTATCCCTCACACCCAGGGGAAGGTGCTGGGCTGTCTGGCCTCCAAGTCCTCCACTGACTTTCTATGTAAAAACCTTCCAACTGTATCCTTGAGAAGAACACTGATTAGCAGTGGAGATCAGAACAAAAGGTACCATTATCAACAGTCACATTTTAGAATACTTTGGATAAAATTGCCTGACAATGCACATTTTTTCACCAATTGATAATATTCAGCAACTTTTATCACCAAATATGTTTCAGCAACTCCTGAGGGTGGGGGCTGGGTACTCTGAGCATATCCTCAGAGAGCCTCTGGGGGCATCTTTTAGAGTATTAGATTCATTATTTTTATTTAAACTGTATTGATATTTTGTAATATAAATGTAGTTTAACTAATGATAATTCCTAATTATGGCATGTATGAATTCATTACTTGATCTTCTTAAAGATATACTTCATTTTTAACCTTTCTACTGAGGAATTGTGTTTTTGAAGCTGTAAGTGGTTCGTGGAAATGATGGCCCCTCACCAAAGTGGCAGTAAGAGAATGACCGGAGATTGTATGGAGCACCTGTATAAAGGGGATATATTTAAAGATGCATGTATACCTAAAAACATGCACACAGGGTTGGAGGAACATTAGAAAGGAAATTCATCATTTAGAAATAGTTTCTTAAATACATTAACTGCTTCAGAGATGCAAGTAGCAAATACTTATACTTCTTGTGAAAAAACATCTTTGTGCCATAGATCTAGACTACTCCAGGAATCAAGATGGTAATACTTCCTTACTAGGCAATATGGACATTTGTCTAGATTTTATTTATATTTTAGCTTAATTTCCTTTATTATACCTTACTTTAATTAAACTAATTAATTAACTTCCATGTAATAAATTATCAAAAACATGGCCATCAGCATCAGTAATTTCGTATTTCCAAAAGTATAACCGTACAGAGCAGGAAATCTGGGTTAGATAAGCCAGGGTTGAATTATGGCTGATACTTTCTGTTTTACTTCTTGGAGCCTCAATTTTCTCATCTATACCAAGAGAATAACACCTATTACACCTACCTTAGAGAGTTGTCAGGAAGCATTATGAAGTGCTTGGTATGGTCCCTGGCACATTCTTTTATCTGCTTACCAAACATTTATTGCATAATATGGTGGGCCAGATGCTACACCAGAGTTGAGAATGCAATGATGAACAAGCCAACTTTAGGTAGAGCCTGGAGAGGATTGATACCCACACATTTATCAAATATAATCAAGCACCTGAGTGAATACTTGGGAGTGCTATTTAAAGCACTGAAGAATCAATCACTGCTCTTTGGTACCTTCAGAACACGTGGGGTTTGGGGTTAGAGGAGAAGAACTGAAATAACTTGCTTATGGTTTGCTTGCCTATTGATCTCTGTGGCTGCCAACCTGCCTGCAAGCTTATTTCACAATAAACCAAATGAAAACCAGCAGGCAGAGCATCATGGGCTGGTCCAGAGTGACCCTAAGTCCTGCTCCCCTTTCCAACCAAAAGTCACAGTGCTTGGTGGAGCAGAGCTCCCTGATCAGCTGCCACAGGACCTGCTGGTAAAGCTTGTTGTCTTGTTTCTCACGGGACAGTTCCTCTTGATTCGCCGCCTGGGTGGCATTAATGCAGCTGGTGATAAACTTTTCCTTGGTGACATTGGCCTTGGAGCAGCCGTTGTAATGGATGCCGTCAGGAAACTGCCAATAGTTGGCCTCATAGTACCTATTGCCCTCCACTCCAAAGTCGATATCCAGCTTTCGGCCTTGCTTGATGAAGGCCCCTGGGCGGATTTCCGCAGTGCGGGCCTCCGTGACCTGGGAGGTACTTGGCAAGACCTTCCGGTTCCACTTGATTCTGTGCTTTATGCCTCTCGCCTTGACTGAGCAGAGTTGGCTAAAGAGCAGGATACATACAATGGCCAACCAGCATCCACCCAGATGTTTCCTCATTGTGTCGGGATCTGCAACAGAAAAGGCTGGAGCAGTTAACTTCCTCAGTGGAGTTCTGAGTCTCCATGTCCCCTCCTGTGTGTAGGAGATTCTTTGGGAGGAATGTCATTCTTGTACCCTTTACATTTTTCCTGAAACATAACTGTTTTCCCAGTCTTGGTCTGCATAGGGTTAAGTCAAAACCAAGTTTCTTGCTCTGGCCTGGAATTACACCATTCAGGATAGTGATCTTGGTTTTCTCAGACAGATCAGAAGTTGCAACAGGCAATTTGATTATTCATGGATATCTTTTCTAATCACACCCTGGGGAGGTGGGGTCCCACCCTCTTCCCTCAACCAGCTTCTTATTGCACGTACCATGCCAGCTGCTGACATTGCCTAACTTAATTCTCACATGGGGTAGGTATGTTATTATCCTCACTTTATAAAAGTTGTATTGGGTTTCAGAAGTTAAGTAATTTGCCCGAGGCCACACAACAGCAGGGAATGGAGGGCGGATTTGAATCCAGCCCTGTGATGCTTTTCCCAGGTACCCAAGGGCCATGTCCCATTACCCTTTTGAGCTGCTGAAGGGGATGGTGCTTTTGAGTTACTGGGCATGAGGTTAAGTGAATAGCAGCTCCGATGGCCCCTCAGTTAAGTGAACAGCAGGGCCTATGAAGAATTTCAGAGGAAATGAAATAAGAGGAAGGACAAGAGGGCTTGGGGAAGCACCAAGAGTCAGGCTGGCCCCAGGACATCTGAAAGACTGCTGATGACCTCAGGAAATATCCCTCCCCCTTAAGGCCCCCAGTCTGGTAGTTAGTCACAACTAGTTCCTGAAACTACAATAGCTATTGTGGAACTCCATCTCTTAAGGTCAAATATTCAGGGCATTCAGCACCTGGACCTTTGTCCATGTGGATCAGGAATACACAGAGAGTTACAATAGCAGAGCCTGCTTAGACCGTCTTCTAGAAGATTTCCTGAGTTCACCAGTGCCAGAGCTGAAGGAGGTTGAAAAGTTTATCTTGCTTAGGCCCTAATATACCCTCCCTGCAGTATTCCTTAAAATGATTAGTACTTCTTTGTTTGAAATGTTCAACTCTAGTGTGACACAGGTTCTTATGCAGAAAAATAGGCAAGATGCAACCTAACTGCATGCACATCCACGCTTCTCTGGACTCCTGCAAAGAGGCCTTTGCTGACCTCTCTTTACATGCAGACATCACCTAGTCACTGTCCCAGGGTGGGCATGAGTGTGCCAGGCAGCAGCCTGAGCACCCAGCCTTCCAGCATCCCACTCATCATTGCCCACCAATCACAGTGAGCTCAGACAAGCTTTCTCTAAAGGGATCCAAGTGTGAAGAAAACATTCATTAATCTCCTAAACCTATTTCATCAGCCCATACCCCTTGGTAGGAGAAGCCTTAAATAAGAATAATGGCATAAATTATGCATGCATCAAATTAAAAAATAAAAGCATAGAGACCTTAAGAAATAAATGAGTCTTCAGAGGCAAGGGCTTAAAAACAAAAGAAAATCCTAACAAGCCAACCCTTAAGCTAGCATTTTATTATAGCACCAAAACATAGACAGGAACCCCAGTGATGTTTGAATCTTCTCTCAAGTGTCCCCAGACTTGGGACCCATCCCAGGAGGTGAGAGTCAAGAAATCACTGCATGGTTTGTAGTGGTATTAAAAATAAACAGCCCTGGCCACAGAAATGGTTATCACACATAAACTCTGCTCCCCACATACCTTAGGGTCTCTCTGATGCACCTCTGGAGCCACGGGCACCCTGTCCTCTTGTGCACCTTCTGCACATACTCCTGGACCTGCCCAGCTATGTAGGAGCTGCAGGGGGAGGTGCATTCCTGCTGCTTTCCAAATATGGGAGCCTTTCTCTCCTGGCAGGACCAATCAGGGGTTCCCAAGTACTTCTTTGCCTTGAGACAGATGGGCCCTTTCCTTACTCTTTACTAATAAACACCAATAAACACCATGTGAAGAAGTTGGTGAAGTCCAGAAAGACATGAGAGGTGCCTTTTATTTATCTTATTTATTAAAAATATTTTAAACTTACTATTTCTGTTTGATTAAGGAGGATATAAATGAACAGTTAGATGAAGAGGTATATAGGGCATGTCTGGAAGGTTTCCAAGCACAAGAGTTCCTGTGAGTGTGGGGTTACATCACTCTTCCTGAATATGAATTCACCAACCTTTCCAGGTTGAAACTCTGAAACCCATGCCAGAATCAGGTGACAAACCAACTATTATAATGAAAGATGTTCCTCTCACCCCTATCACTCAGGAAGGTACAGGGTTTTAGAAGCTCTGAGCCAGGAACTGGGGATGAAGATCAAACATATATTTCTTACTATATCAGAATGTCACAGCTGTACAGATAAGTGGCTGTATCTGTTCAAGGAGTCTGGTTAGGGCTATTTTAAGACTGATATTTGGAGAGGTGACTTTTAGATTGAAAAGAAAAAATGTTAGAAGGAAAATGCTTTTCCTTCAACATTTATAAGAAGGTGTTTTATTTATTTAATTTTTAATGTTATTTATTTTCTTTTTTAACACCAAAAACATTTTGTATTGGGGTATTAATTATGTTATTACCATATGTTCTATAATTATTAGTTGTGTTATTAACAATGTTCTGTAACTTTGAGCAGAGTTCCATGTGCTATACAATAGGCCTTGGTTGTTTATCTATTTTAAATATAGCAGTGTGTGCATGACCTTCCCAAAGTCCCTACCTATCCCTTCCCCCCAGCAACCATAAGTTTCTAAGTCTGTGAGTCTATAAGAGGGCACTTTAAACAAGCCTTGTTGGTTATGCATACTGTCCTTCACCTAAAGACCAATTTCAGAAGCCAAGGGGCTTTTGCTAGGCAGCCTCTGTGGGAAGGATCAGGTTGGGAAGTGGGTGAGATACCCATTGAACCTCGTGACCCACAGCCTGGACCTACAGGGAATGGGGGAGCTTCTTCAGAGTAGCTTCCTTGGAAAGCAGGGCTAATGTTGGGTGGAAGACAAATGAGAGCACTTGCCAGAACTTTGGGTTCCTAGGAATGGTTAAACCAATCAATTATTCCAAAGGCCAATGAGTTGAATATTTATAGAAACCCAAGGGACAGAGACAAAGGAAGATGAAACCCACACGGTTCAAAGATGGTGTGGGTTGAGAGTGGGTTTCCTCAGAGTGCCTCTCTCTAGTTGTGCCCAAGCCTAGCGGGGAGAGACCTGGGAGATCTGCCTCATATGGTACAAGGGGTTGTGCATGGTTATCAGGTGAACACACAGAAGGGACTTAAGTGTTCCTGTTACAATCATTACTGCAACACCAAATCAAAAGTGACTTCTGGAGGTGAGACCGGAATGAGATTTACCTGTAAATAGAATACCATTTTCACCCTGAATATGACCCTATCAATGGTCCCCCAAATTCACATCAAAGCCCTTTTTTGAACCATATTAAGTAGTTTCTTCTGGAATGACCAGCAGATGATGCCAGAAGAGTTTACAAAGACATTTCACCCTGGAGGTGGAAAACCCCAAATCAAATGCTGTCCCTGCAGGACTTCTGCGCTAGGTGGATTTTTGGCTTCCACATGGACTTTTCTTTCTTCTCTGCTTCTGCCTTTAAATTTTATTCATTTTTCCTCTCTTAGAAAAGAATCTTTTTCATTTTCTTTCTAGAATCATAGATATTTTGGTTTTGTGGACATATGCACACACACATTATCAGTAGTGGAAAATTAGCATAAACTATTTGTGAAATGCAGAAGAGAGGAAGAAAAAGACTTAATATTTCACTATCCAGAGACAAATGTCAGTACACGTTTGTTCAACATAATAGATGCTTAGGGTAATAATTAGGTTTGGGATGTTTAGAGCTGGAAAGGACTCAAACTCCTCTAGTCCAGCTCCTTCACACTATAATGTCATGGGGCCCAGAAAGTCCCAAGGTCACCCACCCAGGAGGCTGTGTTGCCCCTGCGGGCCCATTGCCCTGTTCTGAACTCTGTGTTCTGTCCACCCTGCCTGTCCCCATCTGGCGCAACCACCTCCAGGGCCCCTCCCCTCCAGGCCTTCCGCTTCTTTCTTTTCCCTTGGGGAGGACTTTGCCCAGAGGGTTGTGGGAGGTTGGTTTAGAGATGATGAGGCTGCAGATTACTCTTGTCAGCGAACAAAAGGCTGTTCTTGGAGGCACAGAGGAGTGTAGAGGGCTGTGAAACGTTTGAGAAGATTGGAGGAGCCCTGGAAGCTGCAAATGAAGCAAGAAAACTGTTAACCAGATGCAGAGAGTGCAGAACTGCTCTGATCCTGCCCCACACCCAGCAGATGAACAAACAGACAAGGAATTAGTGAGAGAACATTAGTTTCTTCAAATGAGCTGAAAGGCCAGGGCTGGGTGAATTGTGTCTTCCAGCCTTGAAAATTATATTAAGACAATAATAGAATTTTGATCATTTTTGAGAGACCCTGGAGAATGAGACTGATTCCACCGAGTTGGGTGCTCCGCGACACAAAGACTGTGATGTATTTCTCTGCAACATTGTTGTCAGCCAAAATCTGGGCTTTCTCTGCCCACCAAAGCTGAATAAAAAATGTGGAGACAGAGTTTGAAGATAATATAAAGTTGACTTTAATTCTCAGCCAGTGGCGAGAGGTATGCAGTAGGCTCATGCCTCAAGACTTTGCTTCCCACTCTATGAGGAGTCTAGGGGTTTACATAAGATGAGGGATTGCAGTTAGAAGTCAACGATGAGGAACAAAGGTGTTAGGATCTTGCCAAAAATAGTCATAGGCTGGCAGCAGTAACCCAGTAATTGAGTCCGGCAGCTCTGTGGCTCTGTGGCCTTCCTTCTCATATGTAACTACACGGGGAAAGGAGTGTTATAAGGGTAAGCAAAGGATAATAGGTGCGAAATGTAATTCCTGCAGAATTAGGGGGCTGAAAAGCAAACTTAGTTGCAGACATGCAGAGTTAGGAGCAGTTAAAATTAAAAAGAAACTAGGAATGTTCAGGCCTGCTCACTGTTCTGTTTGTGTTGTTCTCAGGAAAGGGAAAGAAAAAACTCTTTCCTCCTTTTCCTTTTCACTGAAACAATATGAATAATTAAAAATTATGTGGATTAAAAAAAAAAGCAAAACAGGGAAAGACTGAGTTTTAGAATGCATGAAGGGATCATCATTAGATCAATTCTATGTTTGTTAGATCTTGGACCTTTTTGAAAACATTTAGAAATAAATAAAGTGATCATTAAGATAGAAGATGCCATGGCAAAATCACTGTATACAGAAAGGTTGGTGTGTGGGAAGATTACTGACCATATCTTGGCTTCTTGAAATTTATCAAGTGTCTGTTATGTGGGAGAGCATAGAGATGAATAAGGCAGCTAAAGTAGCTCATGACCTAATGATAAAGAATTGAAATGTGTTTTGGAAAAAAATACTTATTAGATAGCTGTGTAGTTGTCTAAACAACCATACTCAATATTTTCTTTTTATTGAAGTCTACACACAGGGGGCTTCCCTGGTATCTCAGCTGGTAAAGAATCCAACTGCAGTGCAGGAGACCCTGGTTCGATTCCTGGGTCGGGAAGATCCACTGGAGAAGGGATAGGCTACCCACTCCAGTATTCTTGGGCTTCCCTGGTGACTCAGCTGGTAAAGAATCCACCTGCAATACGGGAGACCTGGGTTTGTTCTCTGGGTTGGGATGATCTCCTGGAGAAGGGAACGGCTACCCACTCCAGTATTCTGGCCTGGAGAATTCCATGGATTATACAGTCCATGGGGTAGCAAAGAGTCAAATACATCTGAGCAACTTTCACTTTCAGTTTAATACACACAGAAAGCTAAACATATCCTAAGTATACAGCATTGTATAATCTTACAAACTGAATACACCCATGTAATGAGCACCAAGATTAATGAGATGAATATGACAAAGTCCAAAGCCTTTTATCTTCCCATCTGGTCACTGCCCCTTCCCTATACTGACCACTGTGCTGACTCCTGATACCACAAATTGCTTTTGCCTGCTTTTGTACTTCATATAAGTAGAATTATTGCAAAGAGCTGGACATGACTGAGCACACACGAGTGTGAAAAACATGCTCATAAGTAAGAAAATAGGGAACTATTGAAGATTTAGAACAGGGGTAACAGCATGAACTCTGTGTTTTAAGTTGATCCAGAAAGGACTGGAGTGTGAAGGCAGATGGGCTTTAGGAAGCATTGCTACAAACAAAGCTAGTGGAGGCGATGGAATTCCAGCTGAGCTATTTCAAGATGCTGTCCAAGTGCTGCACTCAACATGTCAGCAAATTTGGCAAGTTCAGCAGGCCACAGGACCGGAAAAGGTCAGTTTTCATCCCAAAGCCAAAGAAGGGATATGATAAAGAATGTTCAAACTACCTTACAGCTGCATTCATTTCACATGCTAGGAAGGTTATGCTCAAAAACCTTCAAGCTAGGCTTCAGTAGTACGTGAACCGAGAACTTCAAGATGTACAAGCTGGGCTTAGAAAAGGCAGAGGAACCAGAGATCAAATTGTGGACATTCATTGGATCATAGAGAAAGCAAGAGAATTCCAGAAAAACATCTACTTCTGATTCATTGACCACACTAAAGCCTTTGACTGTGTGGGTCACAACAAACTGTGGACAATTCTTAAAGAGATAGGAGTACTAGATTACCTTACCTGTCTTCTGATAAACCTGTATAAGCAACAGTTAGAACTGGACATGGAACAACTGACCGGTTCCAAACTGGGAAAGGAGTACGACAAGGCTATATATTGTCACCCTGCTTATTTAACTTCTATGCAGAGTAAATCATGCGAAATGCCTGGCTGGATGAAGCACAAGCTAGAATCAAGATTGCCAGGAGAAATATCAACAACCCCAGATACGCTGATGATACCACTCTAATGGGAGAAAGTGAAGAGCCTCTTGATGAGGAAGAAGAGAGTGAAAAAGCTGGCTTGAAACTCAACATTCAAAAAACTAAGATCACGGCATCCGGTCCCATCACTTCACGGCAAATAGAAGGGGAAAATGTGGAAGAAATGACATATTTTATTTTCTTGGCTTCCAAAAATCACTGCAGTGATTTTTAGTGACTGCAGACATGAAATTAAAAAACACTTGCCCCTTGGAAGAAAAGCTGTGACAAACCTAGACAGCATAGTAAAAACCAGAGACATCACTTTACCAACAAAGGTCTGTATAGTCAAAGCTATGGTTTTTTCAGTAGTCATGTATAGATGTGAGAGTTTGACCATAAAGAAGGTTGAGTACTGAAGAATTGATGCTTTTGAATTGTGGTGCTGGAGAAGACTCTTGAGAGTCCCTTGGACAGCGAGGAGATCAAACCTGTCAATCCTAAAGGAAATCAACCCTGAATATTCATTGGAAGGACTGATGCTGAAGCTCCAATACATTGATTACCCTATGTGAAGAACTGATTCATTGGAAAATACTCTGATGCTAGGAAAGATTGGAGGCAAAAGGAGAAGGGGGTGACAGAGGAGGAGATGGTTGGATGGCATCATTGACTCAAGGGACGTGAACCTGAGCAAACGCTGGGAGATAGTGAAAGACAGGGAAGCACGGCATGCTACAGTCTATGGGGTCACAAAGAATCGGATATGGTTTTGTGATTAACAAACAACAGCAACAGAAAATACTGGAGTGGGAAACAGCTGAAACTTCTAACCAAAGATTCAAAGAAGGGCAGAGAATGCCGGAAGAGGATACCATGTTGAAGTTCCTCATTTAGTTTCCCACCACTTTTCTAATGTCTCTTATGTTTTTGTAAAGCATAATATTTAAAGCATAATTTGATCTGTGGTTTTCTTCTCTCCCTAATATGCAGGGAAATGTCCCAAAAGAGAAAGTCTTCCCCAGAAATCCAGCCCTTCACTTCCCCTGGATTTCTTTCATACTTTTACTTGGAACAGGTGAGAGGGACCATCATTGTGTCAGGGTAATGAAAATTTCATTTATCCACAGTGCCCCTCATTTTCAGGGGAAGCCTTAGGGATGCTGCCAAGACAGCTAGTGTGAACTCAAGACCTGGGTTTTAATTCCACTGTGCCATTCTCTGCCTTTAGTGACTTCAGTTATCATCAGAGGACAGCTTAGCCTTCTTTGTCATGTAAGTAGCTTTTCTGTCTCAGGAAACAGACAATATATTTACTGAGCATCCGTGGGGCAGGTGGAAGTTCACCCTGAGAGTCAGCTTTCACAACTGTGTAAGAGGTATCACTCATTGCCCCCCACCAGTCAGTCAGTCAGTTCAGTCGCTCAGTTGTGTCAGACTCTTTGTGACCCCATGAATCGCAGCATGCCAGGCCTCCCTGTCCATCACCAACTCCCAGAGTTCACTCAAACTCACGTCCATTGAGTCGGTGATGCCATCCAGCCATCTCATCCTCTGTCATCCCCTTGTCCTCCTGCCCCCAATCCCTCCCAGCATCAGAGTCTTTTCCAATGAGTCAACTCTTTGCATGAGGTGGCCAAAGTACTGGAGTTTCAGCTTTAGCATCATTCCTTCCAAAGAACACCTAGGGCTGCTCTCCTTTAGAATGGACTGGTTGGATCTCCTTGCAGTCCAAGGGACTCTCAAGAGTCTTCTCCAACACCACAGTTCAAAAACATCAATTTTTCAACGCTCAGCTTTCTTCACAGTCCAACTCTCACATCCATACATGACCACTGGAAAAACCATAGCCTTGACTAGACGGACCTTGGTTGGCAAAGTAATGTCTCTGCTTTTCAATATGCTACCTAGGTTGGTCATAACTTTCCTTCCAAGGAGTAAGCGTCTTTTAATTTCATGGCTGCAATCACCATCTGCAGTGATTTTGGAGCCCAAAAAAATAAAGTCTGACACTGTTTCCACTGTTTCCCCATCTATTTCCCATGAAGTGATGGGACCAGATGCCATGATCTTCGTTTTCTGAATGTTGAGCTTTAAGTCAACTTTTTCACTCTCCTCTTTCACTTTCATCAAGAGGCTTTTGAGTTCCTCTTCACTTTCTGCCATAAGGGTGGTGTCATCTGCATATCTGAAGTTCTTGATATTTCTCCTGGCAATCTTGATTCCAGCTTGTGCTTCTTCCAGCCCAGCGTTTCTCATGATGTACTCTGCATATAAGTTAAATAAGCAGGGTGACAATATACAGCCTTGATGAACTCCTTTTCCTATTTGGAACCAGTCTGTTGTTCCATGTCCAGTTCTAACTGTTGCTTCCTGACCTGCATACAGATTTCTCAAGAGGCAGGTCAGGTGCTTGGTATTCCCATCCTTTCAGAATTTTCCACAGTTTATTGTGATCCACACAGTCAAAGGCTTTGGCATAGTCAATAAGGCAGAAATAGATGTTTTTCTGGAACTCTCTTGCTTTTTCCATGATCCAGTGGATGTTGGTAATTTGATCTCTGGTTCCTCTGCCTTTTCTAAAACCAGCTTGAACATCAGGAAGTTCACGGTTCAGGTATTGCTGAAGCCTGGCTTGGAGAATTTTGAGCATTACTTTACTAGCGTGTGAGATGAGTGCAATTGTGTGGTAGTTTGAGCATTCTTTGGCATTGCCTTTCTTTGGGATTGGAATGAAAACTGACCTTTTCCAGTCCTGTGGCCACTGCTGAGTTTTCCATATTTGCTGGGGCTTATCAAACATTGCTTGGTGCTGTTGGAATCACAGAGTTCAACAGAAATCTTACAAATCTCTCATCTGAAATACAAAAAGATTTGTATTCAGTTCTATGATTCCAACAGTGTCAATCAATGTCCATGGGGCCACATGTCCATGAGGCCACAAAAGGGTCAGATATGACTTAGCTACTAAATAACAAAACAAGCTAAGCTCTAAATGCAGCTTTGAGTGCATGGGCATGTGTTAGCCTGTTAATTACTAGCCTGTTAGAAATACTAATGAAGGATTTACTAATATGAAGATATCTAACAAAGGCTGAACGACAGAACATTTCCAAATAGGAAAAGGAGTATGTCAAGGCTGTATATTGTCACCCTGCTTATTTAACTTCTATGCAGAATACATCATGAGAAACTCTGGGCTGGAAGAAGCACAAGCTGGAATTAAGATTGCCAGGAGAAATATCAATAACCTCAGATATGCAGATGACATCACCCTTATGACAGAAAGTGAAGAGGAACTCAAAAGCCTCTTGATGAAAGTGAAAGAGGAGAGTGAAAAAGTTGGCTTAAAGCTCAACATTCAGAAAACGAAGATCATGGCATCTGGTCCCATCACTTCATGGGAAATAGATGGGGAAACAGTGGAAACAGTGTCAGACTTTATTTTTTTGGGCTCCAAAATCACTGCAGATAGTGATTGCAGCCATGAAATTAAAAGACGCTTACTCCTTGGAAGGAAAGTTATGACCAACCTAGGTAGCATATTGAAAAGCAGAGACATTACTTTGCCAACCAAGGTCCGTCTGGTCAAGGCTATGGTTTTTCTAGTGGTCATGTATGGATGTGAGAGTTGGACTGTGAAGGAAGCTGAGCACTGAAGAATTGATGCTTTTGAACTGTGGTGTTGGAGAAGACTCTTGAGAGTCCCTTGGACTGCATGGAGATCCAACCAGTCCATCCTAAAGGAGATCAGTCCTGGATGTTCATTGGAAGGACTGATGCTAAAGCTGAAACTCCAGTACTTTGGCCACCTCCTGCAAAGAGCTGACTCATTGGAAAAGACTCTGATGCTGGGAAGGATTGGGGAAGGGGGAGAAGGGGATGACAGAGGATGAGATGGCTGGATGGCATCAGTGACTCGATGGACGTGAGTTTGGGTAAACTCTGGGAGTTGGAGCCCTGGCGTGCTGCAATTCATGGCGTCGCAAAGAGCCAGACATAACTGAGTGACTGAACTGAACTGAACTGAACAAAGGCTGAAGTGGTTGGTTCCAGAGGCTGGGTCTGTGATGGCCTTCAGCCAGGAGAAAATTGAAGCACCATCAGGACAATTCATATTCGGTGGGAAAATTGGTGATCAAGCTGCAGAGCCAAACAAATTAACCATGCAGGGAGAGGTCACTTGATGTCAGTGGCTTTATTGGGATGAGATTCACCAGTAGGTGGGAATGCTTTTCCAACATTGTAAACAAACGCTTTTATTGAAGCACAACATGCATATGGCAAAATGTACATTCCATAAGTGCAGGGTTCAATAAATCTTCACAAAGTAAAGAACCTTATGTAGCCTGCAGAATATTCTAAACCCTTACACCCACACCCACCCACCCATCCAACGGTATGCTGTCCTGACTTCTGATGCTCAAGCTAGTTTCACCTGCTTTTGTATTTTGCACAAATGGAATCATGCAATAAGTGCTCTTTTGTTGCTGGCTTTTTTGCTCATCATTATGTTTGTGAGATTCATCAGTGTTGTTGCCTAGAAGTGTTATTTTTCAGTTCTCATTCCTGCATGATATATGATTATATGAGTAAATCACAGTTTATCTCTTCACCTCTTGATGGATATTTGGGTTGATTCTCACTTGGACCTATTATAAATGCAGGTGCTTTGAAAATTCTTATGTACATCTCTTGGTGAACATAGCTCTCATTCTTGTTGGGTAAAACCCTCAGGGGCAGAGAGGCTTGGTCATCAGATACGTGTCTTTCCAGCTTTAGTTTTTACTAAAACTGCAGCTAAGCAGTTTTCCAAAGTTGTTCAACAAATTTAGATACATCTGCATGAGAGGTCTCCAAGGTTCCTCATGCGTCTGCTGCATGCTGGCCCCACTGTACAGAAGACTTCTTTTAATTCTTCCCACCATTGTGGGAATGATGCTCAATGGAGAAGTTTTGCTGCATTGTTTAAATAAACAGTAACAACAGCTTGGTAAGTTGTAGCAGAGTTAACAAAGTATAAAGGTTAGGGGAGATTAGGCCTAACTTTGTCCTGCTAGTTGCAGGGGTTCTTAAACTGGCAAGGGGCAGTCCATGGATAGAATTTGGAAGATACATGAACTTAGGAAAACCATCACATCTTTATTTCCACTAACTTCTACCTGAAGGTGAAGGCACCCCACTCCAGTACTCTTGCCTGGAAAATCCCATGGACGGAGGAGCCTGGTGGGCTGCAGTCCATGGGGTCGCTAAGAGTCGGACACAACTGAGCAACTTCACTTTGACTTTTCACTTCCATGCATTGGAGAAGGAAAAGGCAACCCACTCCAGTGTTCTTGCCTGGAGAATCCCAGGGACGGGGGAGCCTGGTGGGCTGCCGTCTATGGGGTCACACAGAGTCGGACATGACTGAAGTGACTTAGCAGCAACAGCAGCAGCAGCTACCTGAAATTCAGATTTTCCTCCCTGAAAAATGCAGGTAGCAGACACAGTATCATTAGCTATACCTGTGACCATAACCGGCTAGAATCACAGATGTTTTCAGGTCACGTTACAGGAAGGGTGACCAACTGTCCTAGTTTGCTAGGGAGTGAGGAGGCTCCTGGGACATGGGATTTTTCAGTGCTGAAACGAGAAGTATGAGGCACACCAGAACAAGTTGATGACCCTGATTCCAGGTTTAGCAAATCTCAAAATATCGTCTCTACTTACACTTATCACTTGAGGTCATTAGGCCTGCTAGTAGATCTTATTTAGTGACTTTATAGATATTTATGTTTAATCAGTGTAAAAATGTTTTGATAACTCTATTTCAGCATAATTGGTTTCCTGTGTAACCTCTATATTTTATGAATTTAAAAACATTATTCTGAGTAAGGTCCATAGGCTTCATCAGACTCACAAAGAGGTCTGGCAGGGAAAGACATTTCAGCTGGGTCTTGATGTATAAACAGGAGTTTGTCAGATGGAGAGGGGGCCAGGTGGAGGGAACAACATAAGAAAAGAAACAGAAGGCTTCCCTGGTGGCTCAGTGGTCAATCCCTGATCCGGAGGATCCTACATGCTGTGGAGCACTTAAGCCCATGTGCCACAACTACTGGGCCTGTGCTCTAAAGCCTCGGAGCTGCAACTACTGAGACCATGTGCCTCAACTACTGAAGCCTGCCGAGCCCTAGAACTTGTGCTCTGCAACAGGAGAAGCCACTGCAAGGAGAAGCCTATGCACTACAACTACAGAGTCTCCTCCTGCTCTCCACAATTGTAGAGAAAAGCCTGTACAGTCAAACATAAATTACAATAAAAAATTTTTAAAGGAAAAGGAAGGGAAGCATCTTAGAAGTGCCTCTAAGGTACAATAAGGTAAGAATTCATGATGTGTTTGGATACAGTTTTTAAAATTAGGCTTGGGGAAGTGACGGTAGTTGATTGTGATTGGTAATATTTGTAATAGACAAAACAGTCCCTTGGCTCAGTTTATACGATGCTAGGTACCAGGCAAAGGTTATCAGAGTGTAGAGGAAGTGGTGATCATTTTGGTGGAGGTCTGCAGAGATAACGGCTTAGAAGGAAAACAATGAGACTAGTTTTGGGAAGGAAGTGAGGATGGGCAAGACAGTGTCTTATTTTAGGTGTGCTTATGACATCACCCTTATGGCAGAAAGTGAAGAGGAACTAAAAAGCCTCTTGATGAAAGTGAAAGAGGAGAGTGAAAAAGTTGGCTTAAAGCTCAACATTCAGAAAACAAAGATCCGAGTCATGGCACCAAAAAAAAAAAAAAAGAAAACAAAGATCATGGCATCTGGTCCCATCACTTCATGGGAAATAGATGGGGAAACAGTGGAAAGTGTCAGACTTTATTTTTCTGGGCTCCAAAATCACTGCAGATGGTGACTGCAGCCATGAAATTAAAAGACGCTTACTCCTTGGAAGGAAAGTTATGACCAACCTAGATAACATATTCAAAAGCAGAGACATTACTTTGCCAACTAAGGTCCGTCTAGTCAAGGCTATGGTTTTTCCAGTGGCCATGTATGGATGAGAGAGTTGGACTGTGAAGAATGCTGAGCGCCAAAGAATTGATGCCTTTGAACTGTGGTGTTGGAGAAGACTCTTGAGAGTCCCTTGGACTGCATGGAGATCCAACCAGTCCGTTCTAAAGGAGAGCAGCCCTGGGTGTTCTTTGGAAGGAATGATGCTAAAGCTGAAACTCCAGTATTTTGGCCACCTCATGTGAAGAGTTGACTCATTGGAAAAGACTCATGCTGGGAGGGATTGGGGGCAGGAGGAAAAGGGGATGACAGAGGATGAGATGGCTGGATGGCATCACTGACTCAGTGGACGTGAGTCTGAGTGAACTCCAGGAGTTGCTGATGGACAGGGAGGCCTGGCGTGCTGTGATTCATGGGGTCACAAAGAGTCGGGCATGACTGAGCGACTGAACTGAACTGAATGGCAGGCCAGATAGCCACTGAGAGGGCTGTAGGGAGGAAGGCACAGAGAGGGATAATTGACATCTTTAGTGTTCTGCTGGATTTCTTTCACAATTGTTTCTGTGCTGCAAATTTTTCCATATGACTGAGTTTTGTGGTCTGTAGGAAAGGCTAACACTGAACAGTGCATTCTCCTTTCTAGCCCTGAATGGTGGTCATTGTAAGGGGAATGATTCATCCTGCAGATATGTCTCTACTAGCAGTTCACAGACCACATCCACCTCTACCATAGATGTCCTTGATTTCAAGGGTTTTTCAAGGGTTGGAAAAGATCTTCTCAGCCATTCACTTTAGCTGCCATATGGAAACATTTAAAACTTTTCAACTACATGAACCAGTGCCCCTCTTCCATCTTTTCTGATCTCCTGACCTCAAGTGGTCAGGAGAATTGAAGAACCAAAGAACTGACGCTTTTGAACTGTGGTGTTGGAGAAGACTCTTGAGAGTCCCCTGAACTGCAAGGAGATCCAACCAGTCCATCCTAAAGGAAATCAGTCCTGAATATTCATTGGAAGGACTGATGCTGAAGCTGAAATTTCAATACCTTGGCCACCTGATGCAAAGAACTGACTCCTTGGAAAAGACCCTGGTGCTGGGAAAGATTGAAGGCAGAAGGAGAAGGGGACAACAGAGGATAAGATGGTTGGATGGCATCACCAACTCGATGGACGTGAGTTTGAATAAGCTCCAGGAGTTGGTGATGGACAGGGAAGCCTGGCGAGCTGTAGTCCATGGGGTCACAGAGAGTTGGACACGATTGAGCGACTAACTGAACTGAACTGACCTCAAGTGGAAGTGACATGTAGATATGAAATGACACACAGGGAAGGAGAATCAGATATAAACTTGGGAGGAAAAACCAAATGAAATGAGCACCAATAGAGGAAAAGCCAAAACATCACATGCTTTACTCAGATGGGTTCTTAAATGGTATAGCAAGGCCCCTGAACAAGGAAAGCAGGTCAAAGTAAATAAAACATGGAGGTACAGAAGGGTGGGTCCTTAATCATCTGTGTAACTTCTCTACTAGGTGGAAAAGAAACAACAGGGCTACCTCTGCTGGGCAGATTGAGAAGTCCAGAGAAATGCCATCTTTGGGGAAAAGGGTAAAGTTTCCACCAGGTGGATGAAAGTTGTTGCAATAGTTTGCTGGAGGAGTGACTTGTAATCTAATAGAAAAGGCAGTCATCAGAAAACTGGTGCATGAAACAACTTCCAGGTCCTCCAATTGTTTATCAAAGATCATAGTTTTTCTTGAGGAAATTTTAGTATTTAATGTTGAGTAAAGGGGGTTGAGCTTTTGGCACATTATTTACCTGGTAACAGGTTTATTTTACCTGGTAACAATTCTGTCACCTCTTGACACCAGCATGTCCTCTAATATAACATATTGCAGGAGAGGCAAGCAGGTTTTAAATTCAACCACTCTGTGGTTAAATATTGTGGTGCTCGCCTTTTTAGAGGGAGAGAATTTTGTATAACATTTTTCAACTTTCATTGAATAGGCTTTGATTCTATGGCTAGAAAAGGCTTTGGACTCAAGGCTTTTAGGAGAAAAACAAGTGGGCTGAAATATTCTTATAACAGATTAAATTTCAAACAAATGCTCAAATCTCCCTCTACCCATTCATCACTTCTATTCTTAGGTAGGTAATTCTATGTTTAAAATTTTTTTCATTTAAATATAATTCAAATACCATGAAATTCCCCGTTTCACACTGTACAATTCAGTGATATGTAGTCTACTCACAAAGTTGTTCACTATCTCTTATTCCAGAATATTTGTGTCATACCAGAAGAAAAGCTCACATTCATTCAAAATCACTTCTCATTACCCCTTCTTTCCAATTGCTGGCAATGAATAATCTACTTTCTGTCTCTATGGATTTGACTACTCTGGATATTTCATATGAATGGAATCATACAATATTTACCCTTTCGTGTCTGACTTTTTTTCACTTTAGCATCACGTTTTCAAAGTCCGTTTATATTATAGCACAGATCAGAACTTCATTCAGTTTTTTGTGGTTTACACTTGTCACTGTGGAGGGCATAAATGCTCCTCAATCCGATGTTATGGTTTGATAATTGCAAACTAGGAGACACTGAATAAGATAATGTCTCTGTTGTTCAAGTACCCTTCAGGTGATTTTGTCAAAAGCAAGGTTGTAGCTTTCACAGGGCATTTTCCATAACTTGGCGGGACAGAGCCAAACAACCCAACCTGGTTTATTTATTAAGCTCATCTTCTGGCAGGTTCTGAGGAATGTGGCTGCCCTAGCTGTGGGAGTCAGATGTGCAGCAGAGCCAGAGTGGGCATCCTCCATTGGTGGCAGTGAAAAATCATTCTCCTAAAGTTCTCAAAGCTGAGAATTCTGGTACATTAACCCGGGAGGGATCTGGGCTTGTCTGAGTATATCCTCATTCATCAAAGCTCCAGAGATGTTTCTTGAGGAAACATTAGCCCTGCCTGATGGTTTTAATTGGAGGTGGGAAACCTTTCCTTTGGACTTTCCTGATGGCTCAGCAATAAAGAATCTGCCTGCCAATGCCGGAGACACAGTTTTGATCCATAGATCAGGAAGATCCCCTGGAGAAAGAAATGGCAGGCACTCCAGTATTCTTGCCTGGAAAATCCCATGGACAGAGTACCCTGGCACTATAGTCCATGGGGCTGCAAGGAGACACAGCTTAGCAACTAAATGATAACAGCAACAACCCTCTTAGACTAGTCTGGTCCACAACAATAGCCTCAGTGTTTGCCTGATGCCATGGAAATAGCAAATGCACGATGTTTTGTCACCTCCTGGAAGGCAGTATGGAGAAGGCAATGGCACCCACTCCAGTACTCTTGCCTGGAAAATCCCATGGATGGAGGAGCCTGGTGGGCTGCAGTCCATGGGGTCACGAAGAGTCGGACACGACTGAGCGACTTCCCTTTCACTTTTCACTTTCATGCATTGGAGAAGGAAATGGCAACCCACTCCAGTGTTCTTGCCTGGAGAATCCCAGGGACAGGGGAGCCTGGTGGGCTGCTGTCTATGGGGTCGCACAGAGTCGGACATGACTGAAGCGACTTAGTGGCAGTAGCAGGAAGGCAGTATAGAGAAAAGATTCTTCAGATTGGTTGGAGAGAAAAGACATGGTTGGAGAGAAAAGGCCCCCTTGGAGGGTTGGAATAAAAGGATATTCAGAGACATGCAGGGGATGGGGGAAACATGGTTGGACAAAGAAGAGAGTGTCTGCTTTCTTACTGAGTTCCTAGTCTAGACAATGGGAAGACCACCTGGGTGAGCCTGGAATCTGTGGGGTTCTCCCTGCACATTGAATCTGGGGCCTTGGGAAGATGAGCTGGGCCTAAATAAAACCTGAGTGGAAGCATTCCATATGTGGGCAGATACCATGAGCATGGTGACAGGCGAGCATAGCATTCAGAATTTGGCAGCATGAGGGAATAGAATCTTGCCAACTTTCTATAGTATCCCTTCAGTTCAGTTCAGTTCAGTTCAGTCGCTCAGTCGTGTCCGACTCTTTACGACCCCATGAATCACAGCAGCCAGGCCTCCCTGTCTATCACCAACTCCTGGAGTTCACTCAGACTCATGTCCCTCGAGTCAGTGATGCCATCCAGCCATCTCATCCTCTCGTCCCCTTGTCCTCCTGCCCCCAATCCCTCCCAGCATCAGAGTCTTTTCCAATGAGTCGACTCTTCGCATGAGGTGGCCAAAGTACTGGAGTTTCAGCCTTAGCATCATTCCTTCCAAAGAAATCCCAGGGCTGATCTCCTTCAGAATGGACTGGTTGGATCTTGTAGTCCAAGGGACTCTCAAGAGTCTTCTCCAACACCACAGTTCAAAGGCATCAATTCTTCAGTGCTCAGCTTTCTTCACAGTCCAACTCTCACATCCATACATGATCACTGGAAAAACCATAGCCTTGACTAGACGAACCTTGGTTGGCAAAGTAATGTCTCTGCTTTTCAATATGCTACCTAGGTTGGTCATAACTTTTCTTCCAAGGAGTAAGCATCTTTTAATTTCATGGCTGCAGTCACCATCTGCAGTGATTTTGGAGCCCAGAAAAATAAAGTCTGACACTTTCCACTGTTTCCCCATCTATTTCCCATGAAGTGATGGGACTGGATGCCATGATCTTCATTTTCTGAATGTTGAGCTTTAAGCCAACTTGTTCACTCTCCTCTTTCACTTTCATCAAGAGGCTTTTGAGTTCCTCTTCACTTTCTGCCATAAGGGTGGTGTCATCTGCATATCTGAAGTTCTTGATATTTCTCCTGGCAATCTTGATTCCAGCTTGTGCTTCTTCCAGCCCAGCGTTTCTCATGATGTACTCTGCATATAAGTTAAATAAGCAGGGTGACAATATACAGCCTTGATGAACTCATTTTCCTATTTGGAACCAGTCTGTTGTTCCATGTCCAGTTCTAACTGTTGCTTCCTGACCTGCATACAGATTTCTCAAGAGGCAGGTCAGGTGGTCTGGTATTCCCATCTCTTTCAGAATTTTCCACAGTTTATTGTGATCCACACAGTCAAAGGCTTTGGCATAGTCAATAAAGCAGAAATAGATGTTTTTCTGGAACTCTCTTGCTTTTTCCATGATCCAGCGGATGTTGGTAATTTGATCTCTGGTTCCTCTGCCTTTTCTAAAACCAGCTTGAACATCAGGAAGTTCACAGTTCACATATTGCTGAAGCCTGGCTTGGAGAATTTTAAGCATTACTTTACTAGCGTGTGAGATGAGTGCAATTGTGTGGTAGTTTGAGCATTCTTTGGCATTGCCTTTCTTTGGGATTGGAATGAAAACTGACCTTTTCCAGTCCTGTGGCCACTGCTGAGTTTTCCAAATTTGCTGGCATATTGAGTGCAGCACTTTCACAGCATCATCTTTCAGGATTTGGAATAGCTCAATTGGAATTCCATCACCTCCACTAGCTTTGTTGGTAGTGATGCTTCCTAAGGCCCACTTGACTTCACATTCCAGGATGTCTGGCTCTAGGTCAGTGATCACATCATCGTGATTTTCTGGGTCATGAAGATCTTTTTTGTACAGTTCTTCCGTGTATTCTTGCCACCTCTTCTTAATATCTCCTGCTTCTGTTAGGTCCATACCATTTCTGTCCTTTATCAAGCCCATCTTTGCGTGAAATGCAAAAAAGCAAAATGGCTGTCTGGGGAGGCCTTACAAATAGCTGTGAAAAGAAGAGAAGCGAAAAGCAAAGGAGAAAAGGAAAGATATAAGCATCTGAATGCAGAGTTCCCAAGAATAGCAAGAAGAGATAAGAAAGCCTTTCTCAGGGACCAATGCAAAGAAATAGAGGAAAACAACAGAATGGGAAAGATGAGAGATCTCTTCAAGAAAATTAGAGATAGTACCCCTTAAATTATAGCTAACACTCAGTTTTATGTCAATTAACTCATAATCAGTGTAACTCTAAGCCAGGTGTGTTTGTAGTGTATTTGTGTGTGGATACAAACCAAAGGGCAAATTTGTTTGATTATGAAGCTCTTTGTGTGAGCCATGGGGGCATGGTGGCTGGGTTTCAGGGTCTGTATCCAGAATGGAAGCATTTCTGTTTGCTCTGCAATGGGCACTATGAGATAGGTACCCTTGGCAATTCTAAGTGGATTGATGGGCAGTGGCTCAGTCTATTGAAGGAATAGTGTGATCCTGATAAGGGAATAGAATGTGACTGTGAGGCTGCCATTAAGGTTGTCTTAGTCCTGGGACTGCCTTTGAGCGCTCTTGAGACTGACACTAACATACTGCTGTGACATTTCTTGATAGGTGTTGGAGTCATAGTCCTTAATACCTCAAAATGACTGTATTTGGAGTTAGGGCCTTTAAAGAGTTAAAGTTAGGTTAAGATGAAGCCATTAGGGTGAGCCCTAATTCAATTTGAGGAGTGGTGTCCTTACCTCAAATCCAATTTGAGGAGTGGTGACTTCACTTTCACTTTTCACTTTCATGCAGTGGAGAAGGAAATGGCAACCCACTCCAGTGTTCTTGCCTGGAGAATCCCAGGGACAGGAGAGCCTGATGGGCTGCCGTCTATGGGGTCGCACAGAGTTGGACACGACTAAAGCGACTTAGCAGCAGCAGTAGCAGTCCTCACCTCAAATACAATTTGAGGAGTGGGTTACCATTCCCTTCTCCAGGGGATCTTCCTGACCCAGGGATCAAACCCTGGTCTCCTGCATTGCACGTGTATTCTTTACCGGCCGAGCCACAAGGGAAGCCCAGTCCTTATAAAAGGGCTTCCCCAGTGGCTCAGCAGTAAAGAATCCATCTGCAATGCAGGAGATACAGGACACGTGGGCTTGATCCCTGGGTCAGAAAGATTGCCTAGAGGAGAAAATAGCAACCCACAGTATTCTTGTCTGGAAAACCCCATGGACAGAGGAGCCTAGAGGGCTATAGTCCATAGGGTCTCATGATAGAGCATGAACTGGTCCTTATAAAAAGAGATTAGGACACAGAGACACAAAAAGGGAAGACTGTGGGAAGACATAGGGAGGCCATCTACAAGTCAGAGAAGAAACCAACCCTGATGATACTTTAATCTCAGACTTCCAGTCTCCAGAAGAGTGAGAAAGTAAATATCTGTTGTTTAAGCCATTCAATCTGTGGCACTTTTTTTTTTTTTTTTAATGGCAACCCCAGAAAACTAATCAAGATGGTATATTCAACAAGAAAGGCAATGAAACAAGGGCCTGTAAGGTTTTCTTAAATGATTAGGTTGAGTAAGGGTGCTAAAGAATAGAGTTACTGAAAACTTTTATTTTTACTCGATATAAAGATTAAGATAACGATCTTGCTTTTGTTTGTTTACTGTTTGTTTTTAGAGAAGGAGGAAAGGGGCAGATTTGCCAGGACAGTTAGGGAGAAAGAAGCCCCCAGTCCCAATTACCCTGGTGGCCTCCAGCCTAGGGGCTCTGGCACGAGGTGACATGTATGTGTTCTAGGGCTTAGGGAACTATGGTTTGATTGGAGAGGGCTACTAATCTATGGGCCCTGGCTACAGGTCACTTCTGAAATAATATGAGAGAAGTGTGTATGGGACAGTGAGTGATGGAGGAATCAAATAGGGTAGGAGGCATTTTGGGCTGAATTTGCTTTTAGGATTTCTGACCCTTCCTTCAGGTTCCCCTTGGATTCAACTGAGTCCCCTCAAGCTGGAGCCCTGCACCAGGGGGCACCCTTGACAGAGGCCATGAGTTGTGCACAGTGACTGAGATGTCGGACCTTTGAGCCAAACCCTTAAATATAAACACAAACCAAGGCAAAGAGTTTCCACAATGTGCTTTGGTGAACATACTATTTGTGTGGGCTTCCCTGGTGGCTCAGACAGTAAAGAATCTGCCTGCAACAGAGAGAGGGTTTGATCCCTGGGTCCAGAAGATCCCCGGGTCCAGAAGATCCCCTGGAGGAGGGTATGGCAACCCACTCCAGTATTCTTGCCTGGAGAATTCCATGGACAGAGGAGCCTGGCAGCTATAGTCCATAAGTTTGCAAAGAATCAGACATGACTGAGCAACTAAAATTTTCACTCACTATTTGTATGACCTTGAAAAACTGACAGAGTGTCTCTGGATTTGATATTTCCCATGGGCAGCCAACTAATTCAGCTTGTTTCAGAGATAATACACAAGCTGACTTCACTGCTGCCAGCAGGAGGTTGATAGGTAAGAGGAATGTGCTCTCAAAGCACGACAGGCAAAACTTAGGGCTAAATCAAGAAAAGGTGAAGACTCTCTATTGGCTACTCCCCACCTCCCCCCAGCTCCTGAGACTTCAATGCTTATTTAAAGTCTTGGCCACGGTTAGAAGAGATGACTTAGGCTTCTAGGTCCTTGTTTCTTGGTGTGGTCCTGGGACCACTGGGACCACACATCACCTGGGAGCTTATAGAAATGACAAATCTCCAAGCTTACATCAAACATATGGCCTCAGAACTGCATTTTGACAGGGTTCTTGGGTGATTTGTGCGCACATCTGAATTTGAGAAGTGCTGCATTTGTGGCCTGGCTACTATTCCAAGTTTAGCTGAATCTCTCACTAGTGGTGGGCCTCAGGACTCACCAGTGCTTCCAGTTTTTCAGGCAGCAGGTATTAACTACTTCCTTATGTCTCCTTTGCTTTTCATCCCTAGAGCTCTCAGCTCTCTCCTCCTCAGGGAGCATTCCAATTAGATTTTTAGTCTCCTAACTGCTCTATTTTTCAGGGCCAGGTTGCCTTCTATTCCATGTACATCTTCCTGTAGAGCAGTGGAGCTCCATTTGCAATCTCCACATCAACAGCAGCATTGCCAGGGAGTGTGTTAGAAATGTAAATTCTCTGGTCCTACCCTGCACTCTGGAATCAGAAACTCTGGGGTGGGGTGCAGCGACTTGTGTTGAACTTCAGGTGGTGCTGGTAGAGGCTCCAGTGTGAAATCCTGAGGGAGCTGTTCCAGTGAAGTTTCACAGAACCAGCATGGCATCATCTGGGAACCTGTAAGAAATGCAGAATCTTGGGCCCCTGTCAGGTGCACATTCAAGTTTGAGGCACACTACTCCAGGGAAAGAACAGAACACCAGCTCTCCAGGAAAGGAAAATTGTAGCAAGGCAGAGTTGAAGCTCATAGGCTGAATGTGTGTAGCAGAAGGTGTGGCTTCTTGGAGAACAGGGGTAGGCCTCACAGGAGTGGGGCAAAGGATGGGTTTAGTTCCTCCAATTAATGCAGGAGAAGCTAAATCCTCCAGGAGTTTCAAAGAGCCAGAGAGGAACTGACCATTCTCAAGTGGAAATGAACTATGTAGGTCAGTTGCTTAGACCAATGGAAGGTCAGGGCCTGAGCCTGGGGAAGCTCAGGTTCTGGCCATATTAAGGTTCCCACTAGAGTGAGAAGCAATACAGACCCAAAATTTCTTCCAAGGCAGAGGACACTTCTTTGGCTTTAATTCCAGAGAGAGAGGAAGGGAAAGAAAGTTTGACACCTGACACTTCTCCAGAAAAACCTTCTGTAAGAGTTAGACTCAGTTATTTAAAATTGATATTTTAATTTTTTAGTAAAAATCCTTTAACACAAGGATCCAGATTGGAAAAGAAGTAGTAAAACTCTGTTTGCAGATCATGTGATCCTCTATATAGGAAACTCTATAAAGAGGCCACATAAAAATTACTAGAGCTAATCAATGAATACAGTAAAGTCACAGGATATAAAATTAATACACAGAAATCCCTTGCATTCCTATAAACTAACAATGAAAAATCAGAAAGAGAAATTATGGAAACAATCCCATTCACCATTGCAACAACAACAACAAAAATACCTAGGAATAAATTTACCAAAAGAGACAAAAAAACAAAAACAAAAACAAAAAAACCCGCATGCAGAAAACTATAACACACTTGAGAAAGAAATCAAAGACAACACAAACAGACGCAGAGATATACCATGTTCTTGGATCGGAAGAATCAATATAGTGAAAATGAGTATATTATCCAAAGCAATCTATAGATTCAATGCAATTCCTATCAAACTAATAATGGTATTTGTCACAGAACTAGAACAAATACTTTCACAATTTGTATGGAAACACAAAAGACCCCAAATAGCCAAAGCAATCTTGAGAAAGAAGAATGACACTGGAGGAATCAACCTTCCTGACTTCAGACTATACTACAAAGCTATGGTCATCAAGACAGTATGGTACTGTCACAGAAATGGAAATATAGACCAATGGAACAATATAGAAAGCCTGGAGATAAATCCATGCACCAAAGCCTCTTGATGAAAGTGAAAGTGGAGAGTGAAAAAGTTGGCTTAAAGCTCAACATTTAGAAAACAAAGATCATGGCATCCGGTCCCATTACTTCATGGGAAATAGATGGGGAAACAGTGGAAAGTGTCAGACTTTATTTTTCTGGGCTCCAAAATCACTGCAGATGGTGACTGCAGCCATGAAATTAAAAGATGCTTACTCCTTGGAAGGAAAGTTATGACCAACCTAGATAGCATATTCAAAAGCAGAGACATTGCCAACCAAGGTCCATCTAGTCAAGGCTATGGTTTTTCCTGTGGTGATGTATGGATGTGAGAGTTGGACTGTGAAGAAGGCTGAGCACTGAAGAATTGATGCTTTTGAACTGTGGTGTTGGAGAAGACTCTTGAGAGTCCGACTGCAAGGAGATCCAACCAGTCCATTCTGAAGGAGATCAGCCCTGGGATTTCTTTGGAAGGAATGATGCTAAAGCTGAAACTCCAATATTTTGGCCACCTCATGCAAAGAGTTGACTCATTGGAAAAGACTCTGATGCTGGGAGGGATTGGGGGCAGGAGGAAAAGGGGATGACAGAGGATGAGGTGGCTGGATGGCATCAGTGACTCGATGGACGTGAGTCTCAGTAAACTCCGGGAGTTGGTGTTGGACAGGGAGGCCTGGCATGCTGCGATTCATGGGGTCGCAAAGAGTCAGACATGACTGAGCGACTGATCTGATCTGATCTGATCTGATGAGGACCTTATCTTTGACAAAAGAGGCAAAAATATACAATGGAGAAAAGACAGCCTCTTCAATAACTGGTACTGGGAAAACTGGTCAGCTACATGTAAAAGAATGAAATTAGAACACTTCCTAACACCATACACAAAGATAAACTCAAAATGGATGAAAGACCTAAATGTAAGATCAGAAACTATAAGACTCTTAGAGGAAAACATAGGCAGAATAGTAAGATCCTCTTTGACCCCCTTCCTAGAATAATGGAAATACAAACAAAAATAAATAAGTGGGACCTAATTAAACTTAAAAGTTTTTTCACAATGAAGGAAACCATAAGCAAGGTGAAAAGACAACTCTCAGAATGGGAGAAAATAATAGCAAATGAAACAACTGAAAGGAATTAATCTCCAAAATACATAAGCAGCTCAGTAACAAAAAACAACCAAATTTAAAAAATGGGCAGAAGACTCAAACAGACATTTCTCCAAAGATGACAGATGACTAATAATTACATGAAAAGATACTCAACATCACTCATTTTAGAGAAATGCAAACAAAACTACAATGAGATGTCATCTCATATTGGTCAGAATGGCCATCATCAGAAAGTTTACAAAAAATAAATGCTGGAGAGGATGTGGAGAAAAGGGAACTCCCTGACACTGTTGGTCATAATGCAAACTGACACAGCCACCATGGAGAACAGTATGGAGTTTCCTTAAAAGACTAGAAATAAAGTTACCATAGGTGAGTGAAAGTTGCTCAGTCGTGTGCAACTCTTTGCAACTCCATGGACTATACAGTCCATGGAATTCTCCAGGCCAGAATACTGGGGTGGGTAGCCATTCCCTTCTCCAGGGGGTCTTCCCAGCCCAGGACCAAACCCAGGTCTCCCGCATTGCAGGTGGATTCTTTACCAGCAGAGCCACAAGGGAAGCCCAAAGTTACCATATGACCCAGCAGTCTCACTACTGGGCATATACCCTGAGGAAACCAGAACTGAAAAAGATGTATATACCTCAATGTTTATTGCAGCACAATTTACAATACCTAGGACATGGAAACAACCTAGATGTCCAACCATAGACAGATGAATGGATAATGAAGTTGTGGTACATATACACAATGGAATATTACTCAGCCATAAAAAGGAACATATTTGAGTCTGTTCTAATGAGGTGGATGAACCTAGAGCCTATTATACAGAGTGAAATAAGTTAGAAAGAGAAAGACAAATATCATACATTAACACATATATATGGAATCTAGAAAGATAGTCCTACTTGCAGGGCAGCAAAGGAAACACAGACATTTTGGACACAGTAAGGGAAGGAGAGTGTGAGATGATATGAGAGAATAGCACTGAAACATATACCATATGTAAAACAGCCAGCCAGTGAGAGTTCAATGTATGATGCAGGGAAACCAAAGCTAGTACTCTGCGACAACCTAGAGGGGTGGGTGGGGAGGGAGGTGGTAGAGGGGGTTCAAGAGGGAAGGGGCCATATGTATGCATGCATGCTAAGTCACATCAGTTGTGTCCGACTCTTTGCAACCTTATGGACTGTGGCCCACCGGGCTGCTCTGCCCATGGAGATTCTCGAGGCAAGAATACTGGAGTGGGTTGCCATGCCCTCTTCCAGGGGATCTTCCTGACTCAGGGATTGAACCCACATCTCTTATGTCTCCTGCACTGGCAGGTGAGTTCTTTACCGCTAGTGCCACCTGGGAAGCCCTATGCTGATTCATGCTGATGTATGGCAGAAACCATCACAATATTGTAAAGTAATTATCCTCTATTTAAAAATACATATGAAATATAAAGAAATTTCTTTAGCACAACTCAAAGGAATTGGAAGTAACAGGAAGAAAACATGGTAGCCTGAGAAAAATACAGATGTGTATCATTCACTTCGGCCCTGTAAATACCTTGCTTTGTATAACTGACATCTTTTCAGTGGGGTATTCTTGGGAGATTATGATTGGCAGATAATGAATAGTCTATTTTTAAATAATCTTACATATGGCCAAAAGGACAGCATGAAAATAGTCCTAGCACTTCTTATGTTAAAGATTAACTGAGTAATGCTTTTGAGGATTTTATGTCATTTTTAAATTATTTTGTGAATTATGGGATATCAAGATGTTGATTTTTAATCTTTTCATTTTTAATGCAAAGTTGATCCTCTGTTCAGATACTGAAGGACACTGGCATTTATTAAAGTGTTAATAAATGTTATGATTTCAACCACTATCATTTATTATTTCTTCCGGCTGTTAATGAACTACAGTTGCAGAAGAAAACCTTTGTGAAGGAAAACTGGGAGCTGGCACCTCATACTTGGGAAGGAGGAAACATATGAAGAACCATTTGAAAGCCTGTAACAAAGGAAAGTAGCCATATTGACCGTACAGTGTTGAATTTCAATTCAATGGGTGTTGTCACCAGGCCTCACAGTTTATGACCTGAAATGGTGTCAAGGGTGGGTACAGGCATAAGGTAGATACTTTGTTAAGTCTCATCTTAATCACGAAAATCCTCTATTTCAAAATCCTGGTCAGAAAAAATCTTCCAGAATGCAAGGACTGTTTTCCTCCGCTATAGTAGTAACTTTGACGGGTATTCATGGAAAAATATGAAAAGGTAGCAGAGAACAGCTGGCATGTGACTGGGAGTAAGGCTGAGGCAGGATCAGGAGAAGCCCTCCTGCCGCAACTGGCAGTGTGAGGACTGAATGTGCCACTTTTCTCATATTAACCCCCCAAATGAAGCTGCCAACATGGTGTGCACACTGGTGAAAACAGCCAGACACTCCGTGGAAGATACTCCTTTTAGCTCCTGTTTAATTTTAGTCAGATATTAAATATTTATAAACTTTTAACACAAAACAAGTACATGCAAAGTTACAAATATAGAAAATATAAGCACATGCGTATTTCAAATATCACTCTGGATTCTTATACAAAACTATTCAGTGCACGCTGTAAGGCTAAGGACAACACGGAAGAGTTTCCTTTAAGTATTCAGTATTGGGTTGGCCAAAACGTGCCTTTAGTGTTTAAATAAAAATAAAAGACACATTTGCACCAAGAACTTTACTGAACAACATAGTCACTATCTTCTGCCGTTTTTCAGGCAACTTCATAATTCTGTGTTCACAAAACTTTTTATCTTTTTGAGCAAAGAAGTTTTCCAGATGCACTTTACAATCTTCCAGGGAATGGAAATTTTTTTCATGATGATAATTCTGTAGACTGAAATAAATGGAAATCCAAAGATGCAATGTCTGAATACAGCAGGTGAATCAGAACCTCTCAGCCATGCTGGGTCATCAAAGAAATGTAGTCTTGTGTTATCCTGATGGAAGATTATATGCTTTCTATTGACTAATTCTGGATGCTTTTCATTGAATGCTGCTTTCAGTTGGTCTAATTAGGAGCAGTACTTGTTGGAATTGATTTTTTGGTTTTCCAGAAGAATCCCATAATAGAGGATTACTTTCCAATCCCACCATACACACATCTTCTTTGGATGAAGCCTGGCCTTTGGTGGTGCTGGTTCATTTTGCTCACCCCACAGTCTTTTCCATTCTACGTTATTGTATAGTATCCACTGTTCATCAAAATCTGTTTTTAAAAACAAAAGTGTTTTCATTCATTTCAGTAGAGAACTGCATATGCAAATATGGTCAAGGTTGTGTGTTTTTGTTTTTGTTTTTTTTTTGCTTAATTTATGTGGAACTCAAACATCAAAGTTATTAACATAACTGAGATGGTGCAAATGGTTTTCAAGGTTCTATTTGGATATTTTGAGTATGTCAGCTATCTCCCACGTGGTATAACATTGATTGTTCTCAATATCTCAATTTGATCACTATCAACTTCAACTGGTATACCCGACTGTGGAGCATTGTCCAGTAAGAAATCTCCAGCACAAAACTTCACAAACTACTTTGACAAGCTTGATCAGTTGCAGCACCTTCTCCATACACTGCACAAATACATTTTCGCATTTTGGTTGTGTTATCTTTCTTGAAATAATACAGCATGATATGCTGAAAATTTTGCTTCTTTTCTTCCATCTTCAATAGTAAAATGGCTATACAAAAATTCACCAATTTTGGTAAGTTGTTTTCTTTTTCAAATGCATGCTGATACAAGAGCTGTCACATACAATCTAACAAAATTGTTTCGAATGAAGTTAAAGACAGCCATCTTACAGAAAAAAAACCTAATGAACCTTTTAGCCAACCCAGCATTTATTGTTGTTATTGTTTAGTAGCTCAAGTCTTGTCTGACTCTTTGCAACCCTATGCATGGACTGCACCCTGCCAGGCTCCTCTGCCCATGGGATTCTCCTGGCAAGAATACTGGAGTGGGTTGCTATTTCCTCCTCCAGGGGATTTACATGACCTAGGGATTAAACCCACGTCTCCTTAGTACCTTACAAAAAGTACCTTACAAAAACAGGTAATGCATTAGATAGTTCAGATGTTAATTGCTCTAACAGAAATTCTTAAGTCTGTCATATGCAATATATGTATTTTTACATAGGATACCACAAAGTGCAAGCCAGTAATAACAGTGCAGAACAATAGTGTCTATCTGCTAGGTGACAATACTGAACAACCCAGGAAATAATTTTACCTTCTTAAATAATCGTAATAGAATTTCTTTTTCCACTCTGAATGTATCAGATTTCTACTGTCTCTAATTTAAGATATTTCTTTAAATGCCTCCCTGTTGATTCAAAAGTTAATTTTACAGAAACCAAGGACCTAATTTTGTTTTTTGACAATTATGATAGCAATAAAGAAATGCACATATTTCTTTTCTTTGTACACTATTCTCTTCATCACATAACCTATATTTGTTGTTATAATCTTACCAGTCCAACACTAGCACTGGTTAAGGAAAAGATTCAATCAAATGAATATGGAGTTTTTATATCTGCATTCTCTATGTTAAAATCTGGGTTCACCTCAGTTCAGTCACTCAGTCGTGTCCAACTCTGCGACACCATGGACTGCAGGATGCCAGGACTCCGTCGATTGCCAACTCCTGGAGTTTACTCAAGCTCATGTCCATTGAATCCATGATGCCATCCAGCCATCTCATCCTCTGTCATCCCCTTCTCCTCCTGCCTTCAGTTCTTCCCATCAGGTGGCCAAAGTATTGGAGTTTCAGCTTCAGCATCAGTCCTTCCAATGAATATTCAGGACTGATCTCCTTTAGGATGGACTAATTTGATCTCCTTGCAGTCCAAGGGACTCTCAAGTTTTCTCCAACACTAGAGTTCAAAAGCATCAATTCTTCAGCACTCAGCTTTCTTTACAGTTCAACTCTCACATCTCTAAACAATGTCAAAATCATCCTGGGTTCCAGATAAACAACAGATTTGCTCTCAGTGTCTAGAAGGTAGTTTAATTAAATTAAGGTAACTTAATTATCTATACTTTGTTACTAAAGAAAGGAATACCACTTGAAGGTGCTTTAAACATACAAAATGGAAGGCTGCCACCAAGGGCACCTCTCCCATATGTTGGAATTTTTTAGTCTCAGAAGCCTTTCGTATTATGTTCATTCCTTGTGAAAATGTCCTCTACCCATAAGTCAAAGGTTGCATGAATATCCATTCTTGATGCAATAGCTGGCTGTGTTACCTGCAAATGTAACCTGCAAAATGCAGAATATCCTTTATAGTTCTCTGCAGACACAGGACACAAGCTCTCAACCAGGTGGACCCTGGGTCTATGAACTAAGGATTTCCGGTTTGTTTTTTTGAATGAATATTATGTGGCCTCCTTCCAGACTTGGCAGAAATGCTATTCCAAAAGGGAAATGTAGTCACGTGTTCTTGAAACAAATGAGAAAATTGCTACAAAATCACTGCTAAGATGGGGCATTAGCATACTGAGCTAACGGGACTTGAATAAACAGCATCTCATGTCTGCTCTTCATTTCCCAGTGCTATAAGCGCCAAGGGTATTAGCATACAGGTAACAAAGAGAGAAGCAAGAAATGAGACACCACCACTACGGGGCTGCAGGTAGATACTCCCTCCCCCAACCTGGTAAAGATTAAGAAGATAATGAAAACAGGAAGGTTGCCCCTATCCTACTATGAGAAAAATGAGGAAAGAGATGAGGAGGATCACAGGAGGGGAAGAGAAGAGGATCACACTTGCCCCTCGTTGGTAATAAGCCTGGGATTCTCTCTGGTACTGGGTAATGCACATTTGCTCCACCACTCGCTCCATCATCTTGATGTCAGTTTCGGTGAAGTTCTCCCCCTTGGTGGTGGTGGTGACTGTGTGTTCCTTGACTGTGATGTTGACACAGTCATGCACAAAGTTGTTCTGGTTACTATACTGATCCACTGGCCTGTAGTACACTTGGTTGGGGTAACGGTGCATGTTTTCACGATAGTAACGGTCCTCATAGTCACTGCCAAAATGTATAAGAGGCCTGCTCATGGCACTTCCCAGCATGTAGCCACCAAGGCCCCCTACCACTGCTCCAGCTGCAGCAGCTCCTGCCACATGCTTCATGTTGGTTTTTGGCTTACTGGGTTTGTTCCATTGACCGTGGGTACCACCTTGACCCCAGCCTCCACCACCATGTGGCTGTCCCCAGCCACCACCATGGGGCTGACCCCAGCCACCTCCATGAGGCTGGCCCCAGCCACCTCCATGAGGCTGGCCCCAGCCACCTCCATGGGGCTGACCCCAGCCACCCCCTCCCTGAGGTGGATAACGGTTGCCTCCAGGACTGCCCTGTCCTGGGTATCGGCTCCCCCCAGTGTTCCATCCTCCTCCAGGTTTTGGTCGCTTCTTGCAGAGGCCCACGTCACTCCACATGGCCACAAAGAGAACCAGGATCCAACTGCCTATGTGGCTTTTCACCATGATGACTTATCTGCAAAATAAAGAGGGTGTCAGCATCATATGCCCATGTAAAAATCACTTAAAGTCTGTAGCATAATGACTGCATAGCAGTGGCATCAGCTATAAACAGTCTAGGTCATAAATATTCTTCACATTCCATACATCTCACGAAAGTAATTATAGGTAAAGTGTTAACACAACTCTTCCTTCTCTAAGGACAAAGTTGACCTTAAAATAATTCCTGGCTCTGTTTCCTAGTAACTTGATAAATGTAGAATGCCAGCAACATTGCTTATGATAAAAATAACCTCTGACTGGTACACTGTATCATAAATTGGAAGAAACTATAAACATCTGGTAGGTTTACCATAGCTTTGAACTTCTTTAAAGTAGTGATTCTTGCAACTGGGCTTGTTCTTGTGGGGACCCTAGAAACTCTGCCTATTGGGTTGTTATAAGGGATATTAGTTCCTGGAACCTTCTGAACCCTGGCATGGGCCCTATGGAAGTGATTCTAATGTCCAGTTGGGAAGACCCCAAGGTAGGTGCTGAGATCATTAAATACTTTTCTGAATAGCTGGTTCATGTCCTCTTTCCTCATGTAGGAATGTAAGCAGGGAATGAGCCTCTTTTGTTTGCTGCTATCTTCTTAGCGGGCCAGGGCAGAGCCTGGCACAGAGAAGGTACACAATAGATATCTGTTAAATGAAGGAATTATCATCTTCTGAACACATAAATCCCAACAAGAATTTTCTCAAAGGAATTCTCAATACAATAACTTTTGGAAACAGGAAACAGGCAAGATTTTGCAAACACACCTATAAAGTAATTTTTCTTTCTATAGACAGACAATGGGGCTATTCAAAAAGGGGTAAGAAAGGCTGTGTTCATAGTATTTGCAGTTACTCACTCACTGAATGAGTCTTAGTTCAGCATTTAATGGTTCATAAGTGACTTATTTTCTCTTAATTTTTGGTACAAAAGACACATATCTTACATGTAAGGGCAAGCACAGTTTGGGAACAAAGTATCCTGCATGATAACCTATGAACCTTTGTGAATGTACATTCATCAAATTATAGATGAATGAATTGAAGATTCAGATCTTTCAGAATGAATATCTCACTTACCCTGGGTGGTTCCAAGGGCAGAAATTAAAGATGCACAGTAGAATGATCATTAAACACTTTCTACTGTACCCCACATCAAACTACATGTTCCAAAATACCATTTGCCATAAAACCAAAAATGGCATATGTTGTAATGCTGACATTAGTCATCCCCAGCACTGGGACATCTTCAAATAAAAGTGGCACCAAATATTATAAAATTATTTTTCATGACCTTCAGAACTAAAGACTAACTTGGATAATATTCAGAGGAAGGATGACTAAACAATGAATTAACATCCCATTTATGTTTCTACTATCATTATTGAAATGCCTGGGTATAAATAAAAATATATTTGAAAGTTATAAGGCCAGTTAAACTGCTCAGACTATGTCTACTAGAATTTTTGGAGTCTGTTTTGGGTAAAGGCCAGAGGAACAGGGTCCTGGGATATGCCAAATGGCCTCATTCTTGCACCTGGTCTTTTGCAGGCCTGCTTCCCTGATCTCTCCATTTGCTCATGGGGCTCAGATCTTGGCTTCCATGCTGCTCACAATTCTGCTCAAACACCTCAGGGAATTGAACATAAGAACTTTCTGGAAGGCTTGGTGTTTGACATGGAAGATGAAAGACTAGAAGAATTGAGGTGGCACCCAGATTTCTGGATTGGACAATTCTGTGGACAGAAGACGGAAGGTGGAGCAAGACCATAGGAAGACAAATGAGGAGTGTCTCTTTGACAATGCCATTATCAAGCTACACGTGGGACAAGAGATACCAGTCAGTCTGGTAAGCTTGGTGAGTCTGGAGGTGAGGAATGACCATGGACTGGAGATACAGGCAATAGGACATAAGGCCACGGGCATATGTTGCTGATCATTACTTTAAAATTGAATATTAGAATAAAGTTGGATAATTGTAAACTATATTAAGACAAAATCATTTTAAAATCAGTTGAGAACACAAAAGCAACACTTAATTATGAAAATCATAAAAAATTTTTTTGAAGTAGAGAATCATTTCTAAAAATAAGAAGAACTCAAAACTTAATGAGACCTTGGAGAATTTTCTTTCTGTTTGTGATAAAATAAAGAAGATCTTGTATTATTTAATCCAAAATCTCTCACTGTACAAATTATGCTACAAAGATTAGCAAATTCAAGAAACATATCTGTGATTACAGTAAAAGTACTAGGAATGCACATTAGGTTTCTGAATGCCTGGCTGTGTTATAACACTTCATATAAGATGTTCTCAGAGAATAGTCAGGTTGCTGCCTAATCCTTTAGCACATCAAGATACTAAGTATTTGATAATAGTCAATACCTATCTTTATTTTGGGGGCTCCAATATCACTGCAGATGGTGATTGCAGCCATGAAATTAAAAGACGCTTACTCCTTGGAAGGAAAGTTATGACCAACCTAGATTTTGAACTGTTATGTTGGAGAAGACTCTTGAGAGTCCCTTGGACTGCAGGGAGATCCAACCAGTCCATCCTAAAGGAGATCAGTCCTGAATATTCATTGGAAGGACTGATGCTGAAGCTGAAACTCCAACACTTTGGCCACCTGATGTGAAGAACTCACTGGAAAAGACCCTGTTGCTGGGAAAGATTGAGGGCAGGAGAAGGGGATGACAGAGGATGAGATGACTGGATGGCATCACTGACTCAATGGACATGAGTTTGAGTAAGCTCTGGGAGTTGGTGATGGACAGGGAAGCCTGGCATGCTGCAGTCCATGGAGGACACAAAGAGTGGGACACAACAGACTGAACTGAACTGAATACCTATCACTAAGAAAAATACTCTTAGCAGACTAGGAATAGGAGGAAACCTGCTTAACTTAATAAAGATTATATAACAGAAATGGTAAACATAATTAATAGATAATTTTTGAATGCAGTCCCTTTATGATCAGAAACAAAACAAGGACATCCCCTGTCACAGGACTGGAGATCCTTCCAGTGCCATTATTGTTATTTTAGTTGCTAGATTGTGTCCGACTCTTTTGTGACCCCATGGACTGTAGTTCTCCAGGCTCCTCTGTCCATTAGATTCCCCAGGCAAGAACAACGGAGTGGGTGGCCATTTCCTTCTCAAAGGGATCTTCCTGACCCAGGAATCAAACCTGGATCTCCTCATTGATAGGTGGATTCTTTAACATTGAGCCACTTGGGAAGCCCTCTTCCAATGCCATATGCAAGGACAAAGACTGGTGCAATAACTGTAAGAAAAGAGCTCCAGCTGTCATTATTTGGAATTAATGTGATCATATACATAGAAAATTCCACACACTTGGCAGAGGTAACAGGAAACTCAACTAGAGTTCAGCAAGGCTATGGATTGGTTTTAAAAAATCAACAGCATTTCTCTATATCAGCAATAATTGACTAGAAAAAAATTAATAAATAAGATAGTAATAATTTCAACTCATACTGTAAAGTGGGCTTCCCTGATAGCTCAGTTGGTAAAGAAACCACCTACAATGCAGGAGACCCCAGTTTGATTCCTGGGTCAGGAAGATCCACTGGAGAAGGGATAAGCTACCCACTCCAGTATTCTTGGGCTTCCCTTGTGGCTCACCTCGTAAAGAATCTGCCTGCAATGTGGGAGACCTGGGTTTGATCCCTGGGTTGGGAAGATGCCCTGGAGCAAGGAAAGGCTACCCACTCCAGTATTCTGGCCTAGAGAATTCCATGGACTGTATAGTCCATGGGGTCACAAAGAGTCAGATACAACTTTCACTTTCACTTTCATACTGTAAAGTATCTAGGATTGACTTAATTCAAGAGAAAGTAAGACTAGGGGAAAAAGAAATTGAACACTACTAAAGAACAAAGAAGATGATCTGTAAAAATGGAAAAGTCTCAGTGGAACCACCTAGTATTATACAGATGTCAATTTCCTACAAATGAACTTATAATATGAATAATAATGACAATCAAAATTGTAGCTGGATTTTTTGAGGAATTCAATAAAGGATGAAGAAATGTCCACAAATAACAAACTCAACCTTAGAAAGGAAATGAGGTGAGAACCTACTGTTATCAAACATTAAATCCTAGTATAAAGTCATAGTAATAAATATGGTAACAACCTAGAAATGAACATATAGATCAAAGGAAGCAGAATAACAAGTTCAGAGATAAAGCCACATACATTGACTTTAGTCCAAACTGGATAAATGATAAATTGACAAAACAAATCAATGAGAAAGGAAAGTTTATTTAGCAGAGACTTCTGGGAAATTGAAGGAAAATAAAAATTGGAGCTTAATGCTACATGCAAAAGCACGCTCTAAATGGATTAGAGACCTAACTGTGAAAGTTAAAAGTTTTATGAATTAAAAAACTGTGTGGGGATTCCTAGAGATGTTTTGCAAGACTGATGGCCCAAGACTCATTGCCTCTCCCTCTCTATTCTGCCTTTTTCCTTTATTTCCTCACTTCCCCTCATTTCTGTTCTATAAAGAACCTGGCATCCAGAACCCAAGAAGATGGTTATTTTGAGATGTTAGTCTGCCATCTTCTCGGTCAGCCAGCTTACTGAATAAAATCACATTCTTTCCCTCAACATCTCATCTCTGATTCACTGGCCTGTTGTTCACTCAGTAGAGCAAGCCTGGATTCGGTAACAAATTTGACTTGCTGCTTGTGTTTAGCCAGCTCTGTTAGGGAATATTAGGGCAAGGCTCCAGCAGCTGCTGGGACCATTTGTGCTGAGGATCTCTCCTTCAAGATTCCCTGAAGTGGTATCAGTGGCCCTAGGGCCTGGCAGTTGAAGCAAAGAATCAACAAACTTCTACAAGTTGACAGACCCAATTTCATAGCATTAGTTTTCTTCATTCGATAGCTGGCTCATTTGTTTGTGGTTTTGTGTGCCCTTTTCTATTACGAGTTGACAAACTTGATTTTGTAGGGTAAGTTGCTCTGGTGTGCACACTGAGAACATATTCCCCTCTAAATTTGGGCTTTTCCTTTACAGGACTAGTCAATTTGGTTGGGGTACCCTGTTGGAGATGGGAATTGTTGTTGGATTCTACCTGAGTTGGAACCAGTTTATTGGGGAACTAGTTCTTGTGTGCTTGTTTTGTGCTATGTCATTTCAGTCGTGTCCTACTCTTCGTGACCTCATGAACTGTAGCCTGTCAGTCTCCTCTGACCATGGGATTCTCCAGGCAAGAATAATGAGTATACTGGAGTAAAAGAATACTGGAGTCTATCCAAGGGCATGGCAGTATTCTTGCCTGGAGAATGCCATGGACAGAGGAGCATGGTGGGACACAGTCCAAACAACTGCAAAGAGTCAGACACAACTGAAGCGGCTTAGCAAGCATGCGTCCAGAGGGAGGGCACAGAACAAGCACACAGTTGGGATTAGTTCATTTGTTTTGTAGGGTAAATTTATTTACCTGAGCTGGAAACTGGTTCATCTATGTATTGGTACTGGAATTTGTGTCATTTATGTTGGAATTTGCCTATTTTTGTGTGTGTTTTGGTGCTATGAAACTTATAAAAATGGGAAATATTTCATCTATCCTGAAGAAAAGCTTTGGGGGACATATATTAGATATGTTAAGATCAGAAGAGCAATGGGCCTAAATGGCTCACAATTACACACTCTTGCAATTAGAAGTGTTTTGCAAAGGAGAGGAACACTCTGATATAAGTGAAGAGGCCTGGGGACTCCCTTGGACTTGAGGCATCTGATTCTAATTTCCCTACGGGAGCCCTGGGTAACTTTGACAGTGGAGAGCTTCAGCTTCAGCTTGGGAAGCACCCCTGTGAAGGAAAACTCCATTTATAAAGCATTTTGGACAAAGGTCACACGTCTAATGAAACTGGGAAGTCATGTTAATGTGACTCTCTAGCTGGCTAGATTTTGGTTTATTCCGGATACTTTGGTAACATATAGACATCTGATACTAATTGCTTGAGCTAAAAGGAGAAGTACTTCCTTTAAGGTCTCCACTCTCCTCACACTCCCTCATCCCTTTCTCCTTAAACCCTCTGCAAACAGACTAATAGCTATGGAACTCTAGCTAGGGTTATTCTCTGGGGTGTTCTAAAGGCCTAATAGCCCTCTGTGCCCCGGTAGCTGCCTCCCAACAGGTCAGGGCTCTCCTTACCTCCTTCTCCCTTAGGCTGAGTACCAGGCCAATTAATATTTTGAGGGCATGGGTCAGGCACTTAAAAGCCATTAAGGTGCCTGTCGCTTGAAGTCTCTTGTGACAGGCTAAGTGGGTAACAGAATGGACCAGGCTATTAGAGCATCTGACTCTGAACGAAGAAACAGACAGAACAGGCTCCATCTTGAAAGCAGGACTCCATGTTGGGCTGGACTGTGGACTTTGAGCTATATGCCCAGTATCTATGGAAATGACATACTAACTGGAAAACCAGACCCTCCCCCCCCCCCGCAAGAGCCCCAGGGCTCATACCTAGACTCTCAGTAGCCTAAAAGAATACCCTAATTATCTGTGTAACTGAATAGAATCATAAATTCTATTATGCTTATTGGGGTATGACCACAGGCCTATTGATAACTGTCCACTGTTAACTACCTAGGCTTAAGGCATATGAATCACAGGTTAACTTTGATTGTATCTTTCTTTTCCTTTGTTCAGACTAGTTTCAGGGAATTCGGGGAGGTGGGTTTGGGCACATACACTTAGGATATATAAGGTTTTCACAAAAACTGGTCGGGGTCCTTGGCTAAGAGGAGACTCTGCCTTGGGCCCGCAGGTGTAATAAACTGCACTCCACTATCTGCATTGTCCTTCTGAGTGAGTTTGTTTGCCGGAACTTGTGGCTACAACAACTCCAGCAAGACAGCTTCTGTGCACTGTGAAGCACACATTGGTTCAAGCAAAACACTGACCCATTCGCCCTGGCCACTATCTTCCTGGTAGGACTATGAGGCGGATTCCTCAGCCTGTCTTTCTTATCTTCACCTCGTTCCCCCCTCAGTCCAGACTGATTTACAGGAGCCTAAATTGTTGCCTCTGTGTCTTCCCAAGAGCTAAGCTAAATGAGGAAAGATAAAACTTTCCAACATAGGTAAATGGGTATGTCAATCCTTCAGTATCACTCAAAAAAGAAAAACAAAACTGTGTTTTACAAATGTAGTCTTTACAGCACCAGAAGTGTGGTTCCAAAAATAATCCAAATCCCATAAATCCTTTTACTACTCCCCAGACCTTCCCTGGTTATCTTAAGAGGCCTGTAAGTACTAAAGGAGAAACAAAGTCATTTTTGGAAAAACTTGCCTGTAACTCTGAGATGCAAATGTCTTTGAGATGCAAATGTCCTCTCAGGAACCCTCATTATGCTGTCTTTTTAAAATGCAAATTTTAGAGAAGGTAAAGTAATTTAGAAGTTGGGTTGGCCAAGATAATTAGAATTCCTAAGTGCTTTTTCTGCAAATATTTAGCTATCTAGCCAAGTGAGCTTGACTTATTCCATCTATGAGAAATCCAATTTTAATTCAACCTCGTATGTAAACTGATGGGTTTTACATTGCCTGACTCAGGACTGAAATCTTGAAATAAGAACTGAGGCCTCTCTGTTTGTGTGTTTGTATGTATCTTTGTCTTTGGATAATATTGCTGCAGTTGATTTGTAAAAGAGCTCTATTTAATTGGTTTAAATAAAAGTAAGTGCTTACAAACCAAACAATTCTAAATACAATTAAGCTAAATGAGCTCCAGGTTCACGTGAACTGGGAAATATTTAATATTAAATTATATTTGGTATTTATGGTTGTTTGTTGATACAATTTGTCAGCAAGGAAAGGGACTTGATGTGAATAAACTGTTAAGCAAAGAAAATGCAAATGAAGATAAGAGCTTAGAGTGAACTTTCAGAAATAATTATATTTTAGGATATCTCCAGATATTCAACAACTTGAAAGTTAAAATTGTGCTAAAATAAATTAAGTGATGGAAAATTCGTGAAACATGGACCCTGAAAAAGTGTTTTGTACATGATCAGGACTAAGTTTAAAAAATTTTAATTGACTAAATGAATCTTGAAAGTAACCTGGTACAAAACAAATTTGGCTTTCCTCTCCTTTGATAACAGATTATTTCTACCTTTTAAATAATCTGTTCTATATTTGCTTTTGAAATCTTTTATTGTCATTTTGGCTAAGTAAATAACTATTGTTTCACAGTGACCTATGATCCTGTTGTGTTTTAAAACATTTTTTCTTAATGCTCTTTTGACAAGACTTCCCAAATCAAGTTACAATAAAGTTCCTTTGATCTTTAGCTAACTTTGGGGTGCTTCAAAGGGCCCCTGAGACACACCAAAGGGAGATATTAAACTAATTAGATTCACTTGGTATGTTAAACTACATGGCAAGTGTTGTCCAATGAATAATATATCTTAAATTATATGATAAATGATACTGATATACTAGAGATTATATGGAGTTCCTAAAAATGTGATATGTCCTGGTAGAATATTATCAGTCAGGATTCTACTTCTACTACCTGAAACTGTTGTATGTCACAGCAGTAACCAGGTTACTTTGTCAATTGCATCATAATCAGATTTAAAGTGCCTTCTTAAGTCTTTGGTCATTATGGACAGTTATGGTTTCACTCTGTTGCCTCTGTAAAAATGTCTCCTCTTTAAGAAGATTTATAAAAAGGACTTTCAGATAAATCCAAGTTTCTGACTTTTAGACCATAATGCTGAACTAGTAACACATTGAAGAATTCTAATGGGAAACCTGATGGCTTCATAAAGCTGTTAACAAAAAGGATTAGTTACATAGGACTGAGTGAACTGAACTTGTTATAATTTTTATGGTTTCTATCTAAAAATAACTGGTTTAAATCTGTTTTTCAGGTGTAAGGAAAACTTCCTTAACCTCTGACTTACAGTAACTTGGTAAATTATATCCTTTGTAAGCAAAAGTAAAACTTAAATCTTCTTCTATCTGGTTGATCCTGCCAGTAGCATATGCTTGTCTCAAAGATTAAGCTATGGCATGGCTGGTACAATGAAACTGAAGATAGATCATTAAATCAGTTATGGCTCCTTTGGTCACTAGATTATTGCAACTGGACTACAACTAGTTATACTAATCATTGCTTTACTTTATTCTTTGTTTTTAGATTGTGCTTTGTACACCCCTGTTGCACTATGTCATTATCAGTGTTACTAGCTGCATTACTTATATCCTGACTAATTTATAAGATAGTTGTCTCTTGCAGTAACCAATGTGTAATCAGGCCTCCAACAAAACTTCTACGGATAAACATCTTGAGAAAATAGATCACATTTATAACATAAAATAATTATAATAGTGTGATTCTAGGTATGGGAAGAAGCAACAATGGAAAATGTCTCCTGGATGACAATTAGAATCCAGAGAATCTTTAATTATTCATGGGGGTCTAATCCAAAATTTAGCACCTAGAGTGGTACATCAAGAAGTTTTGCCTGATTTGGGATGAACCTCACAGCACCGTGAAGCAAAGTTTGACCATGAAATGTCTCCCAAATATTGGTCAAATTCCTGACCAAGGGAAGACCTGAGAAATGGAATTAACAATTGAAGCCCTCTAATGTGAGCTGGTGAACCCCAAGTCAACTCAGGAAGGAGAAAACTCAGGAAGGAGAATACATGCCATCCAGCAGTCATCAGATTGCACCCACTCCCTATGGTGAACCTTGAGGAAACTCTTGAGAATACAGGATCACAGGTCCCAGACAGCTGAATTACACATCAAGGAAATAATTTTAATGAACCCTGACGCTTGCATCTTCCCATACACAGAAAAGTGCAAAATTTCTTAACTTGAGAAACCCTCCTGGGTTTGAAGTCCAATATTTCTAAGTTGACAAGTATAAAGTAGACACTTTCCAAGGAGGAACAAAAAGAAAACAAATCTCACTATTTGGAACACTGGCATCAAAGGCAGACACTCCCAGAAAGATTCATCTGACAAACAGAAAGATCACTGTCCCCTTTTCCTACAAGATTGTCAAATGGACCTTGACAGTGGGGAACTGTTGCTGAGAAGAACCAATTCTGACTCCATATTGGAACTGTTTCTTTGACTTGCTTTTTGTTGCTGTTGTTGTTACAATCATATATAATAGCCTGCCTCAGAAAACCCAGTCCCTCTCTCTAACTGTTGGACTGAAGTGCCTTTGTTCAGCTCACAGGGAGATAATTTGACACTTCCCACCTGTGAATGGTTGCAGGCAAGAAGAGATTAACACATCCCTTCCACAGGCTGGCCTTTCTGGAGATGTCTTGCAGGACGTGGCCTTTTTTACTTTACTTCCACCCCACTTCTCCCTCTCTATTCTGCCTTTATTTCCTCATCTTCCTGCCATCTCTGTTCTATAAAAGAACCTGGCATCTAGACACTGATATTTGTTTTAAGACATTAGTCTGCCATTTTCTCTGGCAGCCAGCTTTCTAAGTAGTCATATTCCTTGCTTCATAAAAAAAAAAAAAAAAAAAAGAAAGAAAAATCTGTGTGGGAGGGATTACTTTTCTATTCAATTATAAAAACTGATATTGAATTCATTCAATTAAATAAATATTTAAATTAAATAAATATTTATGGAACAGCTAGTATGTACCAATTTTTAAATAGAAAACTTGACCATATATCATAAAAGAAATGGAGAACAAAGTTACTGTACAATAACTATTGATTACTTAACAAATATTTATTACATGTCCTCTAATATTACTGTTCTGTGGCTGAGGACACAGTGGTAAGATATTTAGTTTGTGGGTTTGAGGACTACAGGGAGATACGTGTCTGGAGCCTGAAACAGTGCAAAGCCATTAAAGTGGCTTAGGAGAATCACATCACAGATTTTTTTTTTTTAAAGTTCACCCTTACTGCTGTGTTAAAGAGAAAAATTTGAGGGATAAGAAAGGAAATGGTGAGACCACTTAGAAAATGATTAAAGGAAGATGGTGGTGTAACCTGGAACTGTGACAAAGCAGCACGGAGCTGTGAAAAATGGGAAGTATTTTGTAGAAAAAAACGATTACGCTGATAGAGTGGATGGGAGAGTGAGAGTTGAGCAGGTTTGTGGCTTTTGGAACTAGGTAGATGGTGGTGATGCCACCTAATGAAAACAAGAAAACTAATGGAGGGCCAGGCTTGTGAGAAAAAATAAAGCTATAGTTTGGATATATTAACTTTGCTATATCTATGAGCCATTCAAGTGAGAGTATCAATTTAGGCAATTGTTATAAGAATCTCGAACTCTTACTCAGTAGAGATAAACATTTGGGCAGTTCACCTGAGATGTAGTATTAAGAGCCACAGGGAGTGAAGGGCTCACACTCTTAGCTACCCAACCTTTAGCAATATGGGTGCCAAAATCCAAAAGAAAATACCACCAAGTTGATTTTGATATTTTAGTGAAAGAATACACTGTGACAATAAGGATTATTTTAGGAATACAAGAATGGCTCAAAATCATGAAATCAATTAACCTATTAGTAGGCTAAGGAGAAAAAAAAAAGATTCTCTGATGTTGCAAAGTTTTCAATTAAAATCAAAGTTCTCACTTAAACTCAGGAATCAGTGCTTTCCTGACTTTTTAAGTTTAAGATGTTGAAAAAATTTCTATAGAACTAGAAGTAATACACATTCCACACCCTATCTTAACAGAAAGAGGAAAAGCATTCTCATGAATGAGATTAACAAGATAAGAATGTAAGTGATTGCTGCATTTTAGACCGCTATGGAGAAAGCCAGGTATGATTTTTCTATCTGGAAAATCCAGGACAATCATTCAAAAATGCCCTCAAATAAATCAATGAGCTTATTTATTAGGGTGGCAGTTTTTGAACTCAACATATAGAAAAGAGTGAATACTCCAATTAGTTGTAATTATTAGAAGATTTAGTGTGAAAAAAAAATTCCACTCATTAATGGCAACAAAAAATTCAAACTAAGATTTAACCTAATAATAAATAGTAGAACTTAGACGAAAAAAGCTGGAAGACTGGAAAGAAAAGAAAGACAGGCAAGGTTTATGGTTGGGAAAATCAAGATCGAAGATTTTGAAAGATACCAATTCAACTCCAATTAATCATTAAGTCAATACAATTTCAGTCCTAATTCAAAGAGGATTTTAAAGAATATAATGATACTCAAAATTAAGAAGACTGAAGAAATTACTGAACAGGAAGAACATCTAAGGTACACTTGGCCTGCCAAGTATCAGAATGGATTGGAAAACTATAATAAATACGATCTCGTGGCATTAGTGCATAAGCACAAAGGCAGAGCGGTGGAATGAGAGAGAAGGAACAACAACAACAAAATCCATATATTGTCCCATTCATCTTATTCCCTTTTATACATGGGGATTGAGAATCAGAGCTGGTAGGAACTTATGTCCAGTGGTCATGTGCCAGGGGCCACACTTTTGATACTCAAAATATGTTATACCCTTGAGACTTATTTAAATTGGAAACTGGCACCAAACAGTCCCTCTACCCATCCTTGCCCTGGGGAAATTTCCAATTTTTCATAAGCTAAGTGGAACTCATTTGTCATATTTTCATCTTTTGAGGTCACTGTCCCTTAACAAGAGTCTAATGCAAACTATACAAAAATTTACAAACCATTTTGAGGTGGAGGTTTTTCTACTGACACTGAGGCCTAGCCCTGGACTGAAATGGGCAAACGGTCCCCAGTCTAGTCCATCCTCAGAGTGATGTGAAGAGCTTTAAGAAAAGCAACATAGCTAGAGTCTGCATCAGGCCAACAGCCTGGGAGTATCTAGTGATGAGATTTAGGAACCTATAATAAGGCTTCCCACAGAACTGCACTCCTAGCCAATCTTCGGAGCTTGGTCTCGGGAAGAAAACATTTAACATAATGTTTTGCATAAAAGGGAACACCTCCCTTGACATGATCACACAATATTAGAACAGCAATAAGCAGAACACGGTTAGGAGAAAAAGGATGAACAAACTGAGAAAAAATTCTCCCAACTGTAAGAACTGCTAAACATACTATTCACTCAAAGATGATTGTGCTGTAGCCATCACAGCTTTAGACACAGTCAGGTTTTGAATGCTTCATATGCAGCAGTTCACAGTTGATAAACTGGCTGCCTTGGAAAAGGAAATAAGATCTAAAAAGGGAGAATGGAATAGGTAAATTAAAACTAAAGCTTAGAAAAACTGTTACCTCATAAACCTTTTGTCTGTTGATAGTCACCTTCAGTGTTGATTTGGTGCAGAAATGTTAGGTAATTGCTTTTATTATACTATTTTTTAAATGGCTGCTTCTTACATAACTCAGAATGATTCCAGAGAAAGCTATGTCCCTTTCCCTGCAAAATCAAGATGCTTTTACAAGAAAGAGTGATATAATAGGTGTGGGTTACATATATAGATTCCAGTGGCCTCCAGAGCAAGGATTTGTGATCCCAGCCTTTCAGTCCCTTATCTTCTGTGAAACAGTTGGGCACTTTCAACCATCACAAGACCAAAGAGATTCTGCAGGGTACCTACATCTGCTGTGATTCAGCTCAAGTTGGATTTGTGTCTCTGGGAAGACAGATGCTTCGGCTTGGTTGAAACTGTTCAGTTTTCAAATATATTCAGAAGTCCTTAAAAAAAAAAAAGAAAAAACTATAATTGATAAATCTAAGAACGGATTATTTAACAGAATAACAGTATATAAATTATTAAACCACTAATGAATCTACTCAAGGAAAAAATATGATAGTATTTTTAAAAAGAGATGATGCTAACTTAAAAAAAGCAGCAAACGTGACACTGAACTCTCCTCCCATACACAGAAAACTGTGGATTCATTTTTCATTCAGATTTTCCACAAACGCATCCATGTCTGAGTAATCTTACTTTGACCTGTCAGTTTTTTCCTGTATATCACAGAGAGGCTCTAAAATTATGACTCGTGATGGTTACACAATGTTCCTTTCAGTTAAAGTGCTATGATTTTCTTAGCTGCTGCCCTGCTATTTTATTAATACATTTAGGTTGTCTCTGGACTGGATCTAATTTTAGATCATTCTGAGTTCTGTGGGTGAATGCAGCTTTTCTTCTTCTTTCCTGGTTTCTTCCATTACAGGTAAGTTCCCAGGAGTGGGGTTTTAGGGTCATGGCTTAAAGGATCACCTGACTGTTTTTCACAAATTTCATACAGATTCACAATGTCCCCCAGTGCAGTGTGACTAGGAAAAGAATAAAAGTATACACACTAAAGGTCAGTTTTACACAGTTAATCTTGGCAAACTCCTGAAGTAGGTATAATTTCCTCTATTTTATGAATGTCCAAAAGGAGGATGAGGAAATTAGGTCCCAAATTGTAAAATTAGTTGCAGAGCCATATTTCTAACTCAAAGCCTTGCCACCTCACATACTGAATATGTAAATTTCTAGGTAACTTTCCAGAAGTGGTTGCTGTTACTGTTGTTTTTACTAGTAGTTGTAAATCCAGACTTGCTTTGATTTGTATTTTATTTCATAAATGATTGTTCATTTCACCATTTATCTTTTTATAATCTTGATATTTTTCTTTCACAAGTATGAAAAATTTGCATCAGATACAAATCATATACAAATCACATCCTAACTCTGTTTTTTTCCTTTTCTGATTCTTTTTCATTGTTAGAGCACCTCAATGTTTCCGTAGGAAAACTGTTCCTTTTCATAGGTTAATTTTCAAATCTGAAAGAGCTGTTCATTTTCCAGAGGTCTGACATTTTTATACAATTTTCTGTTCCTATTTTTCTCTGACAACTTGTGAAAATTTTTAATCCTATTCTATGTGGTATCTTTTGTAAGGAAAGGTAACACTTCAAAGGTTCAGCATTCGGGGAACTGCTTAATAAAACGTGATTGCTCTTAAGTACAAGAAAATAACCCGGCCATGAGATAAGGATAACCATGATCAGGGAGGTGAAACTGCTTTGTTGTTAAGAATCTGGAGACGAGGAAACTGAAAAAAAGATGGTGAGGGTGGTGGGCTTATGATTTTAAAAAATCTATTTGCTACATATGGTACCAAAAGGAAAAAAAAAAAAAAACGAAAAAGGACAGCAAAAAACGGACTTCTCGTTGTTTAATAATCAAACGTGTGAGGGGGAAAAAAAAAAAAATCAAGCGTGAAGGTGCCACCCTCACTGGCAGATGAGGGTGGTTCTCCGAGAGGCGCCTGATCCCCTCCCCTCAGTCTCCTGACGGCCGAGCTCCCTCCTTCCGGAGGATCAGTCGAGACAGGGAAAATTTCGCTTTGCTTTTGGGTCCACCACATCAGAGCTCCCAGGAAACACTGTTCCCGGTACCTGGATTTCTCTGGCCCGGAGAGAGCGCCAGGTGGCCCATGATTCCCCGCGCCGAGGCTGAAGCCCAGGCCACGTACGCCCGCCAGAGCCGATCCCCGGGGGGTTGCCAGAGACCCACCCGCTGCGGCTACCCAGGTACCTCCCAGCCGCGTGATGGCAGGCAGGGCCGCCTCTCGGGAGGAGTTCGGCAGCAGCGGCTGGGGGCCCACGGATGCTCCGGCACTCCTCACCGCCGAGGTCGGGCCCCGTTGGGCGCCCGTTTCTTCCCCACCACCCCCACCCCCAATTCCGCGACTCCTCTGGGCTTCGGGAGGGCCCAAATCCCGGGGCCTCGCCCTTGTTCTTCTGAGCTCCCCAGCGGTTCCTCGGACCTGCGGCCCCTCTACCGGTGCGATTCGCCCATCCCACTCCCGCAGTGGACGAGCGTGGGAGGGGGCTAGATTCCTACACACCACCCACATACCTCGGGAGGGGGACCAGCCAGCCGCGGCCCCCGCCCACATTCCGAGTAAATGGAGCTCTCCTAACCAGGAGGGTAAAACCGAGCGGCGGCTGGCAAAAACCAACGAGCACGCTCAACAGGCCCGACGTTCCCCGCGCCCGCCGCAAGCCCCCAGCCCTACTCACGGTCAAGGTCTGCCTCCCACCAATCCGATTCGGCTGGGTGCCCTGGGGCCTCGGCCGCAAGACCCAGGGTTGGGCGTCCTCCGCTGGGAGTTTAAAGGACTACGCGGCTATTTACCTGCTTCTGCGAGAGAAAAGACGCTCTCAGCTCTGCGGCTGTCAGCGACTGGCAACTAGGGCGGGTGAGTCGCCGGGCGAAGGAGGAGGGGCAGGGGCGGGGAGGCGACGGCGCGCGCGCGCACGCTCAGGCGCACCAGCTGCCGGCGCCCGGGGTTTACTGGCAGACCCAGGAATCTAAGTCCCTGGGAAAAACGAGTTGAGACTAGCTTAAACGCTAGCATCAGCTAATACCGCTTCCCCGGCTCATCACTCCCTGAAATTGCTTGTTGACGATAAAAATCATCTTTAAAGGGAAAATCGGCCAAAGCCCCAGCTTCTCGTTACGTAATGGAGAAAATGAAAGATTAGGGAATGAGAAAGCAATTTCTGGAACTTTGGTAACCAGAAATTTCTAAAAGGGACAAAAATTCTATTGCCCTGGATTGAGCCCAATGTTTGTGAATTTTCAGATTAAAATTTGAGGCCTAGAAAGTATATTAGCCATCACCTGCCGTCATTTACTCAGTTCCTGCTCATTATCTACAAAATAAATGATTTAGATTATGATATTCATAAGTGAAGGAAATGCACTCCATTTAACAAGTCCATTCTGCACATTACCTGAGGTTTCTTGTATAAAACATGGTGTGTACTTGATCATTATTACTGCCAAAATTTTATGTAGGTGTTTGTCTCATGTGAAGGATGGCAAGTGATAGAAGACATGTTTTAGGGTTAGAGGGATCATATATATCATTACCCAAATTTGTGCACTTTTGAGAGTACCAATATTAATTATGCCAGGGCAATGGGTATAAACCTGGGAAAAATGAAATATCTAGTCCCCTTGTTATGGGCAAGAGGCTCCACTAAGCTTGCAAGGAAAGAGGTTTAAAAATATTGAGACACCCATTAGGGTAAATATCTCAGGGTGGATCTCTCAAATAGGATGGGGACAAGTGAGGGAGGGGAGAGGCCAGGAGAATTGTGTAGAATGAGGTGATGAATATATGAATGTGGATGGGGGCCTGAAAGTTCTGCTGGGAAGGAGAAATGAGAGGTCTATAAAACATGACGATGGGATGATGATGATTCAGTAGCAGAAATGGATTGTGGCCAGCTAGAAATGAGTATTAGGCAGCAATGCCAGGGCTGTTTTCTATCCAGTCAGTCTTACATAATGATTAAGTTGACACTACTTTTAGAGCCTTACCTTCTTTCCTCAGAGATTGTTTATTGTGAGGCACATTGGGGGCAGTGAAGCATCTGTTTGAGTCTTGAGCTGGGTGGAGCTGGGAGTGAGTGATCAGATCAGGCTGGGCAAGGGACTGACTTTCCCCTGCTAGGAGGGGCAATGTACAGCTCCTTTAGAGGATGCCAAAACTCAGCCTTTTTTCCTCAAAAGAATCCAATGTCAACTGGCTGAATGATTTCCTTCCCTCCCCCAACCAAGAAAATGCTCAAAAGGCAATATAGTTCGTGAGGGTTTGAGGGAACGAAATGACATTACCTTTTGTCCTATTCTGGCTATTGTTGCCATGTAGCAACTACTCCAAAACTTAATGGTTTAAAGAAACCACCATTTTATTATGCCCATGAATTGTGTAGGCCAAAGAGTTGGACAGGCACAATGGGGACTTGACTCTGCCCCATGACGTCTGAGGCTTGACGTGATAGCTAGGAGTTGGAATTAGTTCAGTCACTTACATGGCTGGCACCTGGGCTGGGAGGACTTGAAAATCAGGTGTACTGATTGAAGTGCCTTCACGTGACTTCCCCACGTGGCCTGGCTTCCTCCCAGCATAGTAGTCTCAAGTTTGATGAGCTTCTTACCTGGCTTAAGAAGTCCCAAGAGGACCCAAGTGTGAGACTGTCAGTAAACAACATGGAAGCTGCATTGCCGCTTCTCACATAGTCTCAAAAGTCACATAATATCACATAACATCACTTTCACTATATGCTATTGACCAAAGTAGCCATATGCCCATGCAGATTCAAGGGCAGGAATCATGGACCCCATCTCTCAATGGGAAGAGTATCAAAGAATTTCTGGCCATTTTTGAAAACTGCCATTATGGGGTTGTAGATTCTTAGGGGCTTTCACTGGCCTCATGAACAACATCACGTTGGTCAGCCCACAGGAGAAACCTTTTGCAAATGGCCCTACATCATTCCTCATCTTAGTCTCTACCATCACCACAACTACTATATCCCATTATATATAAGGAAGGCTACATTCTGAACTGAATGACAAGCATGTTTGGGGGTTTGTCCTCTGGAGCCTGGCTGTGCTGAGGTTATGGCACCATGAAGACATTCTTTGAAAGTCTCCCTTCGCATCTCCTGTGTCCTGGCTCAATTGAAGTTACCTGTCAACATCACATAGATCCTCCTCAGCAAATGTGGAGAAGCTAACGAAGTAAACTCTATGTTTCTCTTATTTTCAAAAGAAGAAATATTTTGTTCAGCAAATAATTTATAGAGAACCTAGTGTGAATTAGATAGTTATAGTTTCTGACATTAGACAACAAAGGGAATACAGGAAGCCACATAGAAAGTGACCAGGTCATGTAGGGCCTAACAGCCAATGACCAGGTCTTTAGATTTTAATTAAATGTGATAAGAAGCCCTTGAAGATTTAAGCAGGGTGGTGACCTGACCTGATTTCAAAGACCATTCTGATTGTTGTGTGGGGCCTGAGGGGCAATGATGGGGCTTGGTGGTAGAGGATGTATTCGGAAATGGTGAGAAATGGAGGAAGACCAAGTTTTAGACGCAACCATTTTTAGAGAAGTTTCTTCCATTTGGGGTATGTTGAATTTTAATGTAATCTCCAGATTGGGAGGGTTGGTGCTGAAGATGTGCATTTAGAAATTGTCAGTAAGAATCTGCCTGCATTACAGTAGACCCGGGTTTGATCCCTTGGTCGGGAAGATCCCCTGGAAAAGGAAATGGCAACCAGTATTCTTGCCTGGGAAATCCCATGGACAGAGGGGTCTGGGGTTGCAAAGAGTTGGACTGAGGTGACTAAACCACCACCAGTATTTAGATGATTTTCAAAGTTGTGGGCTTAGATGATAACATCAAGAAAGAAAGTGTAGCCAGAGGAAAGAAGAGGAATCAGGACTGAATGGTAAGAAACAGACAGTTTTAGATCATGGTGCTTAGCTTTCAGTGTGCATCACCTGGGGTCTGGATAAAACACAGATTCCTGGGCCCACCCTCAGTTCAATTCAGTTCAGTCGCTCAGTCGTGTCCGACTCTGCGACCCCATGGACTGCAGCACCCCAGGCCTCCCTGTCCATCACCAACTCCTGGAGTTTACCCATTGAGTCGGTGATGCCATCCAACCATCTTATCCTCAGTCGTCCCCTTCTCCTCCTGCCCTCAATCTTTCCCAGCATCAGGGTCTTTTCCAATGAGTCAGCTCTTCACGTCAGGTGGCCAAAGTATTGGAGTTTCAGCTTCAACATCAGTCCTTCCAATGAACACCCAGGACTGATCTCCTTTAGGATGGACTGGTTGGGCCCACCTTAGAGATTCTGATTTAGTAATTCTGAGATGAAGTCCAAGAATCTGCATTTCTCCTGGGTTCCTAGATGTTGCTGATCTGCTGAGTCACACTTTGAATTAGAGAAAGAGAAGATAGCAAGACAGACTGAAAAGTGACAGCCAGTGAAGTAGGAGGATATCAAGAGTGTGAGAGAGGAGGTGCCTTTCAAGAAGGCAGGAGTCAGCTATAGAGAGACAAAATAGAATGGAGGTGGGAAAGAACTCACTGGATTTGGTGACGTGGAGGTCGTTACTGGGGCCTTGATGGGATTAGTTTCAAGAGAGTGATAAGAACAGACAGAGTAAATTGATGAAGAAATGGAAGGTGAGGGAGTAGAGACAATTCTTCTGAGAAGTTTTGTCCTGGGAGGAACAGAGAAATAGGTATTAGCTGGAGGAGAGTATGGGTGTAATGGAGAGTATTTTAAACTTTCTCTAATAATGAGGGTCCTCTTTAGGATGGGCCCATTCATTGAGGGTATTCATGTCCTCAAAGACCTCATTCCTCCCCCTTTCTCCCCTCTGACTTTCTCAGTTCAGCAATTTAAGCTATTGCATCAGAAATTACATTTTTTCTAAGGATGAATGATTGTGAATTTAAAGAGAAACCATCATGGTGCAGATGTATTACAGGCGGCTATATCTCTCCATTCTTTAAACACATAAAATGATTCCTTAGTGGCTAGACTCCAGAGTCTGGGGTTCAGATTGTGTGAAAAAGCCCAGACCATGTTTCTGACAACCTCTCTCCCTGAATCCCCGCTGGGCTTCAGTCCTGCGAGGCCAGTTGCTCCTTCTTTAATTGCCTTGGCTGAAGCTCTGCTCAAGCAGTTTCCTCACCCCGAATTCCTTCACACCCCTCTCTTCTGTGAAGCTGTCCATATTTCCCCAACAAAACTCAACTGTCTTCCTCCTGCTCCAGCAGCAACTGGCTGGTATCATCCAGCACCATTTTAAGCTGTTCTGTCCGTATTTAACTAGGTTATAAATTGCTTGGGAGGAGAGCCTCAGGACCTTGCAAATGAGAGTCTACCAGAAGAATCAGTTAAACAATGTCCTGAGTGTGGTTACCTATCCCATGTCCTCATCTTGCTGTGCCTATTTCCCCCTTGGTTCCCACAGAATTTGTCCTTTTCTCTTTCTGTCTAGCCATGTGTGAAGTTCCCAGCTATGCAAAACAAAGTTTAGTGTCACCCTGAACCTTTGCCACACTTGGGCTCTTCACTTAATTTCTTCCTGGTCCCAGATTTTCGAAACAAACTGTCTGATTTTTGTCATCATTTCTTTGTTTCTCAACCCAGGTTTGGCTTCTGATTTGCTCTGTTTTGGTCAGGAGACTTTGTGTTTCCACTGGCAGTTCCTGCACCATTGGTAATCTTTCTTATCACTGGTTAAAATGATTCTAACACTCAAACCCAATGTGTGTGTGTGTGTGTGTGTGTGTGTCTAGGAGTGGTGGTGGTTTCCCTGCCACGAGCAATTTTCCAACATTATTGCAAGTCCTACAATTCAACTCAATTCTGACACTATCTACCCAGAGATAGTATCAGATCCTACAGGTTAAGGATTTAGTCTCATAAGATAGCCCCTCTTCCTGACTCAGATGCCAGTTGTAAGTTCAGGCTGTCATCTGTGCTTCTGACTGATCTGCTACAGACTGGAGGTTCCAATGACTCCTTCCTTTCCTGTGATTAACTTGCTAGAGTGGCTCATCAGTTCAGTTCAGTTCAGTCGCTCAGTCATGTCTGACTCTTTGCAACCCCATGAACCGCAGCATGCCAGGCCTCCCTGTCCATCACCAACTCCTGGAGTCCACCCAAACCTATGTCCATTGAGTCGGTGATACCATCCAACTATCTCATCCTCTGTCGTCCCCTTTTCCTCTTGCCCACAGTCTTTCCCAGCATCAGGGTCTTTTCCAATGAGTCAGCTCTCCGCATCAGGTGGCCAAAGTATTGGAGTTTCAGCTTTAACATCAGTCCTTCCAACGAACACCCAGGACTGATCTCCTTTAGGATGGACTGGTTGGATCTCCTTGCAGTCCAAGGGACTCTCAAGAGTCTTCTCCAACACCACAGTTCAAAAGCATCAATTTTTTGGTGCTCAGCTTTCTTTATAGTCCAACTCTCACATCCATACATGACCACTGGAAAAACCATAGCCTTGACTAGACGGACCTTTGTTGACAAAGTGATGTCTCTGCTTTTTAATATGCTGCCTATAGAACTCATAAAAACACATTTTTGTGAGTTCTATAGCTCACTAGATCACTGTTTTATTATAAAAAGTTGTAATTCAGAAACAGTCAGATGAAGAGATGCATGGAGCAAGGGATGAGGGACTGTGTGGAGTGTCCATGTGACTGAGTCTCTATGCTCACAACTGGGATGCTCCAAAGCCATCCTTTGGGGGTTTTATGGAGGATTCATTACATAAAGTTGATTGATTAAATTATTGGTGGTTGGTAATTGATTCAACTTCTAGTATCTCACCCCTCCCCAAAAGTCATGGGCTAGAACTTAAGTTCCATCTGTCAATTCTGCCAGGTTGTCCCCCCTGGCAACTGGCAATTAGCCACCCATCCTTAGGTGCTTTCCAGAAGTCATTGTGGTGATTGTGGTTCAGTCGCTAAATAGTGTCCACCTCTTTGTGACCCCTATGGACTGTAGCCTGCCAGGCTTCTCTGTCTATGGGATTTCCCAGGCAAGAATACTGGAGTGGGTTTCCATTTCCTTCTCCAGGGGATATGACCTGGGGAACAAACCCAGGACTCCTGCATTACAGGTGGTCTCCTGCATTGCAAGCAGATTGTTTGCCAACTGAGTCACCAGGGAAGCTGAAAAGTGATTACACTAACATAAATTCAGTAGTTGTGGAAAGGGACTTGCATTAATAACAAGACACCTTTATGGCTCTGAAGTGATTTTAGGAACTGAGGGAAGAGACCCAGTATTATAACAAAAGATACTCACATTGTTCTTGCTCTTATTGCTCAGGAAATCCCGCAGATTTTGGGAGCTGTGAATCAAGAGCAGTAGATGACTAAATATATATGAGAAATGTATTGTGATCTTCTGGATGACTGTTGTAAAGCACAGTGTCACATTGGTGAACAGTAAGCTGCTACCCTACTTGGTGGATATACCTGCTTTCTTTTTACATAGCTCCACAATTAATCAGAGTAATTCAAGTTGTTACAACTGGAGGAAGGGGTGCTACATGGGAAGAGGTTTGTTTCCTCATGCTCTAGGAAACCCACATAAATACTAATACATGAAGTGGGTAAAAGCTTTATCATATGCCTCAGTACTTAATGGGACTAATATCAACCACTATCCTCTCTTTGCTTTAGAATCTCTCTAATATTCTTAGTTTTTCTGTCCAGGTTAATTATATAATTCTGTTGAATTCCAAGAAACCTGTAGTTGGAATTTTTATTGGAATGGCATTGTATTTAGAAATAAATATGTGCAAGATTGACATCTTTATGTACTGTGGACTGAATGTTTGTGTCCCTCCCAAATTTACTCATTGAACCCTTATCCCCAGTATGAAGATGGGACCTTTGGGAATGATTAGATCGTGAGGGTAGAACCCTCATGGATGAGCTTAGTGTTGATTTCAGATGCTAGCATCAGTAAGCAACCCCTTGCAGCAAGCAGAAGAGAGCAGTAGCAGGGAGCAAGATCTTAGTTCCCAGATCAGGAGTCCTAACCATTAGACCACAAAGGCCAGTTGGCTAGAGCCTGGGTCGATAGTCCATGCCTGTCTCGTCAAGAAAGAATTCAGGTGAGGAGGCAGAAGGTAATGAGAAAAGTAAAAATTTTATTGGAAAAATACATGTGAAAAGATGCACAGGGAAGCTCAGAGAAGAGTCATGCCTTTGGGAAGTTTAAATCCTTTATAAGGGGGGAGTTTTCCAGGTCTTTTTCTTCCTTCAGGCTAATCATCTTGTTTTGTCCCCCCAGCTAATTTGTCTCAGGACCCTCCCCTTACGTGTGCATGCACCCCTCAGCCAAAATGAACTGACTTGAAAGCATTTGGGAGGGGAAACTCATTATGGCCTGGCATTTCCTCTGACTTTTGTCTCCCAAGTAGCCTTTCTGTGCATGTGTAGTGTCTCCCTTGTCCCAAGAAGGAGGGGAACAGAGAGCCTTTAATCCTTTACTCAAATAGGATTTTACCCCTCTTTGTTCTTGCCACGACTGTTGTTTTAAGATATTGACAAGAGACAAAATCTGGCTATTTACTCTGTTTCTATTGTTACTTCCATTTTGGAGAGCAAACAGAAGGCTGGTTGTAAGTGCCTTACCCAGAGCCCACCTATCCTTGTCCAGGAAATCCAAAGAGAAGGCTAGTTGTAAGTGTCCAGCCTGAAGCCCACTTTTTTCTGCCCCATAAAATGCAAACAGGAGGCCAGTTATAAATGTCTAAACTGGAGCCCATCTATCTCCTGTATCAGTGTCATTATGAGAAGAGACATGAGAGATGATTGCTGTCTCAGCCAAATAAGAACATAGCAAGAAGGCAGCTGTCTGCAAACCAGGAAGAGAGTCCTCACCAGTAACTGGATTGACCAATACCAAGATCTTATTTTTCCCAGCCTCCAGAAAAGCAAAGTGAGGAAGTAGAAAACATGAGACAAGGAAGGGAGCAAAGTCAGGAAAAGTGGGCCGATTACCATGGTAGGTGAGTGGAGCTTGATGCCACAGGGACCATCTGTGAAATAATGGGAATACACCTCAGATCATCCAGCTGCAAGAAGGGGAAGCTGAGGCATCGATCCACCAACTCACATCTCCCATTGTCTCATCCTTTGGTACATCCAAACGAAGACACAGTTAATGTACCTATTAAAAAGATAAGCACTGCATTCCCCTCAAACATTGCACAAATAGAATTCAAAGCATGATAAATACTGAGAAATGTTTGTGTTCTTTAAGCCACTCAGTCTGTGGTACTTTGTCATAGCAGCCTGAGCTAAGACATTGTTTGCGTATCCAGGAAAATAACATGAATCAGCTTACTCAGATTGTTTTGTGTACCTCTCAATAGACTTGGAACAGATGCTGTTGAGACCTCGTCTTGCATTTTCTTGGCCCACTTGAGTTCACCTGTTGCAGGCTTCTAGAACACTGACACCTTCCCACCTCAAGGCCTGCATCTCTTGTCTCTGCCTCAGGTCTTTCTCTAGCTATGTCTCAACTTGCCCTGTCTCCGATAGGAGCACCCACAAAGCGTGGAGAGTCAGGGCTCCTGGGGCAGTTCTCCATAATGGTCTTCATAGAACCGTTCAACATCAGCTTCTTCAGCATTACTGGTTGGGGCATAGACTTGGATTACTGTGATAATGTTTACCTTGGAAACAAAGAGAGGTCATTCTGTTGTTTTTGAGATTGTACCCAAAAACTGCATTTTGGACTCTTTTGTTGACTATTAGGGCTACTCCATTTCTTCTAAGGGATTCTTGCCCACAGTAAGTAGATACAATGGTCAACTGAGTTAAATTCACCCATTACAGTCCATTTTAGTTCACTGACCCCTAAAATAATTGATGTTCATTCTTGCCATCTTCTTTTTGACCATTTCCAATTTACTTTGATTCATGGACCTAAAATTCCAGGTTCCTAGGCAACATTGTTCTTTACAGCATCGGACTTTACTTCCATCACCAGTCACATCAACACCTGAGTGTTGTTTTAGCTTTGGTTATGGGCCTTAGAAAGCATCACTACGAACAAAGCTAGTGGAGGTGATGGAATTCCAGTTGAGCTATTCCAAATCCTGAAAGATGATGCTGTGAAAGTGCTGCACTCAATATGCCAGCAAATTTGGAAAACTCAGCAGTGGCCACAGGACTGGAAAAGGTCAGTTTTCATTCCAATCCCAAAGAAAGGCAATGCCAAAAATGGACTGATGATCTAAATAAACATTCCTCAAAAGAAGATACACAGATGGCCACTAAAGATATGTAAAGATACTGAATATCACTAATTAATCAGTTCAGTTCAGTCGCTCAGTCATGGTCAACTCTTTGCAACCCCATGGACAGCAGCAAGCCAGGCTTCCCTGTCCATAACCAACTCTCGGAGCTTGCACAACCTCATGTCTGTTGAGTCGGTGATGCCATATCCTCTTTCACTTTCATCAAGAGGCTCTTTAGTTCCTCTTCACTTTCTGCCATAAGAGTGGTGTCATCTGCATATCTGAGGTGATATTTCTCCCAGCAATCTTGATTCTAGCTTGTGCTTCCTCCAGCCTAGCATTTCTCATGATGTACTCTGCATATAAGTTAAATAAGCAGGGTGACAATATACAGCCTTGAAGTACTCCTTTTCCTATTTGGAACCAGTCTGTTGTTCCATGTCCAGTTCTAACTGTTGCTTCCTGACCTGCATACAGGTTTCTCAAGAGGCAGATCAGGTGGTCTGGTATTCCCATCTCTTTCAGAATTTTCCACAGTTTATTGTGATCCACACAGTCAAAGGCTTTGGCATAGTCAATAAAACAGAAATAGATGTTTTTCTGGAACTCTCTTGCTTTTTCCATGATCCAGCGGATGTTGGTAATTTGATCTCTGGTTCCTCTGCCTTTTCTAAAACCAGCTTGAACATCAGGAAGTTCACAGTTCACATATTGCTGAAGCCTGGCTTGGAGAATTTTGAGCATTACTTTACTAGCGTGTGAGATGAGTGCAATCGTGTGGTAGTTTGAGCATTCTTTGGCATTTCCTTTCTTTGGGATTGGAATGAAAACTGACCTTTTCCAGTCCTGTGGCCACTGCTGAGTTTTCCCAATTTGCTGGCATATTGAGTGCAGCACTTTCACAGCATCATCTTTTAGAATTTGAAATAGCTCAACTGGAATTCCGTCACCTCCACTAGCTTTGTTGGTAGTGATGCTTCCTAAGGCCCACTTGACTTCACATTCCAGGATGTCTGGCTCTAGGTGGGTGATCACACCACCGTGATTATCTGGGTCATGAAGATCTTTTTTGTTCAGTTCTTCTATGTATTCTTACCACCTCTTCTTAATATCTTCTGCTTCTGTTAGGCCCATACCATTTCTGTCCTTTATTGAGCCCATCTTTGCCTGAAATGTTCCCTTGGTATCTCTAATTTTCTTGAAGAGATCTCTAGTCTTTCCCATTCCATTGTTTTCCTGTGTTTCTTTGCATTGATCACTGAGGAAGGCTTTATCGCTCCTTGCTATTCTTCACTGGGCTGGAAGAAGCACAAGCTGGAATCAAGATTGCTGGGAGAAAAATCAGTAACCTCATATATGCAGATGATACCACCCTTATGGCAGAAAATGAAGAAGAACTAAAGAGCCTCTTGATGAAAGTGAAAGAGGAAAGTGAAAAGGTTGGCTTAAAGTTCAACATTCAGAAAACTAAGATCATGGCATCCGGTCCTATCACTTCATGGCAAATAGATGGGGAAACAATGAAAACAGTGAGAGACTTTATTTCTTTGGGCTCCAAAATCACTGCAGATGTGACTGCAGCCATGAAATTAAAAGACTCTTACTTCTTGGAAGGAAAGTTATGACCAACCTAGGCAGCATATTAAAAAGCAGAGGTATTACTATGTCAACAAAGGTCCATCTAGTCAAGGCTATGGTTTTTCCAGTAGTCATGTATGGATGTGAGAGTTGGACTATAAAGAAAGCTGAGCACCAAAGAATTGATGCTTTTGCACTGTGGTGTTGGAGAAGACTCTTGAGAGTCCCTTGGACTACAAGCAGATCCAACCAGTCCATCCTGAAGGAAATCAGTTCTGGGTGTTCATTGGAAGGACTGATGTTGAAGCTGAAACTCCAATACTTAGGCTACCTTATGCGGAAGGGCTGACTCATTTGAAAAGACCCTGATGCTGGGAAAGATTGAGGGCAGGAGGAGAAGGGGACAACAGAGGATGAGATGGTTGGATGGCATCACTGACTCAATGGACATAAGTTTGGGTAAACTCCGGGAGTTGGTGATGGACAGGGAAGTCTGGTGTGCTGTGGTTCATGGGGTTGCAGAGTCAGACATGACTGAGCGACTGAACTGAACTGAACTGAATAGTCCGTTTTTGATTGTGTTGTTTTGTTTTCTGTTGAGCTACATGTGCCCTTTGTATATGTTGGAAATTAATCTCTTATCAATCATTTGATTTACAAATATTTTCTACATTCTCTGGTTTGTCTTTTCACTTTATGGCTTCCTTTGCTTTGCAAATGATTTAAAGTTTCATTTGGTCCTGTTTGCCTGTTTTTCTTATTTTCATTTCTCCAGGATACATATCTAAATATAGATATTGCTGCAATTTATGTTCTACCTGTGTTTTACTCTAAGATTTTTCAAGTATCTAGCCTTATACTTAGGTATTTGACCCATTTTGACTTTATTTTTATACATGATGTTAGAGAATATTCTAATTTTTTCTTTTGCATATAGTTGTCAATTTGTTCCAGCACAACTTATTGCAAATAGTGTCTTTTCTTCATTGTATATTCTTGCCTTCTTTGTCATAGGTTAATTGGCCGTAAGAATGTGGGTTTATTTATGGGGTCTCATCCTGTGTCATTGATCTATATGTCTGTTTTTGTGCCAGTATCATATAGTTTTGATGACTCTTCTTTTGTAGCATAATTTGACGTCAGGAAGCTTGATTCCTTCAGCTCCTTTTTTTCTCTCTCAAGATTGGTGTGGCTCTTTGGGTTCTTTTGTGTTTCAATACAAAGTGTAAAAAATATTTTGTTCTAATTGTGGGATAAATGTCACTGGTGATTTGACAGGGATGGCATTGAATCTGTAGATTTCTTTGGGTAGTACAGTCATTTTAACAGCATTGATTCTTCCAACTCAAAAACTTGTTATATTTCTCCATCTGTATCATCTTTGATTTCTTTTATCAGTATCTTATCGTTTTCTGAGTATAGGTCTTTTGCCTCATTAGGTAAGTTTATTCCTAGGTGTTTTATTCTTTTTGATATGATGGTAAGTGGAATTGTTACCTTAATTTTTTATGGATCTTTTACTTTTCATGTATCAGAATACAAGGGAAATCTGTGTATTAATTCCATATCCTGAAACCTCACTGAATTCATTGATTAGCTGTTTTAGTTTTCTGGAATTGTCTTTAGTATTTTGTATGTATAGTATTTGTCTTCCCAGGTGGCGCTAGTGGTAAAGAACCTGCCTGCCAATGCAGGAGATGTAAGAGAGGCGAGTTCAGTCCCTAGGTCATGACCATCCCTTGCAGAAGGTTTCAGCAGCCCACTCCAGTGTTCTTGCTTGGAGAATCCCATGAACAGGGGAGACTGTTGGGATACAGTCCATAGGATCAAAAAGAGTCAAACATAACTGAAGTGACCTAGTACACACACATGTATAGTATCATGTCATCTACAAACAGTGATTGTTTTACTTACTCTTTTTTTAATTTTTTTATCTTTAAACTTTACAAATTGTATTAGTTTTGCCAAATATCAAAATGAATCTGCCACAGGTATACATGTGTTCCCCATCCTGAACCCTCCTCCCTCCTCCCTCCCCATACCATCCCTCTGGGTCGTCCCAGTGCACTAGCCCCAAGCATCCAGTATCATGCATCGAATCTGGACTGGCAACTCGTTTCATACATGATATTATACATGTTTCAATGCCATTCTCCCAAATCTTCCCACCCTCTCCCTCTGCAACAGAGTCCATACTTACTCTTTTTTAATTTGCATTCTTTTTGTTAATTTTTTTCTCTGATTCCCATGACTAGAATTTCCCAAACTATGCTAAATAAAAATGGTGAGAATGAACATCATTGTCTTTTTCCTGATCTCAGAGGAAATGCCTTTTAATTTTCAGCATTGAGAATGATTTTTGCTGTGAGTTTGTTGTATATGATCCTTATCATATTTAGGTAGGTTCCCCACATGTCCTTTTATTGGTTTTTTTTTTAATCATAAGTGGGGATTGAATTTTTTAAAACCTTTTTTTTTTATCTCACCTATTGAGATAATCAGGTTGCTTTCATTTTTCAAATTTTCTAATGATTGATTTGTAGATATTAAAAAATCCTTGCATCCCTAATATAAATCCCACTTCACCATGGTGTCTGGTGTTTTTAATGTATTGTTGGATTTGGTTTGCAAGTATTTTGTGGTGGTTTCTGTGTATATGTTCATCAGTGTTGCTGCTGCTAAGTCACTTCAATCGTGTCCGACTTGTGCGACCCCATAGACAGCAGCCCACCAGGGTCCCCCGTCCCTGGGATTCTCCAGGCAAGAACACTGGAGTGGGTTGCCGTTTCCTTCTCCAATGCAGGAAAGTGAAAAATGAAGGTGAAGTCGCTCAGTCGTGTCGGACTCTTAGCGACCCCATGGACTACAGCCTACCAGGCTCCTCCATCCACGGGATTTTCCAGGCAAGAGTACTGGAGTGGGGTGCCATTGCCTTCTCTGTCATCAGTGTTACTGGACTGTAATTTTATTTGTTTTTGTGGCATATTTCTGATTTTAATATCAAGGTGATGGTGGCATTTAGATTGTGTTTGGAAGTGTTTCTCTCACTGTAATTTTTTGAAATGGTTTCAGAAATATAGGTGCTAACTGTTAAATTGATAGAATTCACCTGTGAAGCCGTCTTGTCCTGGACTTTTATTTTTTGGGGAGTGTTAAAATTACTGATTAATTTCATTACTGGTAATTGGTCTGTTCATATTTTCTATTTCTGACTGGTTTAGTCTTTGGAGATTGTATATTTCTAAGAATTTGTCCATTTCTTCTAGGGTTTTCATTTGATTGGGGTATAGTCCACTGGTTTCTGTTATATCTGTTGTACCTTCTCCTTTTTCAATTCTGATTTTATTCATTGGGTTCTTTTCCATCTCTTTTTTTTTCTTGATGAGTCTGGCTTAAAGTTTATCAATTTTGTTTACCCTTTGAAAGAACTGGCTTATAGCCTTTAATTTCAAGGGCTTTAAGAAAAATAAGTTTAGTGCTTTAGTGCACAGAAGGTATTTTTTAATTGTGAGATAACATTTGCTAGATGATTTTAATGTTTATATCTTTCTTCTCATTGTAGCCCTTTGTTCTCCATTTTTATATGTTAAACTTATAGAAATTGACATCTGTATTTGACAATACACAATCCTCTATAAACTCCATCAGATTTACCATTTCCTTTATATCGATATTTTCCCTAACTATTCCTTTAATGTATATCAACAATATTTAGCATGTCCCTCTGTGATGCATGTATGTTGCTTCCCATCATGCCTACTGCAGTATCAGGCACCTAGTAAGTGCTTTGATGACTGAACAGTTTGTGCATTTGGCTAGATTCACATATTATTGACGTATACACAAGGAAGAAATATAATAGGAAATGCTGAGGTAAAGTTTTGAACTTTTCTGTGCTTACCATAGATACAAAGTTGAGGTGATCATAAGAAAATAATTGACGGACATTTCTTTGAATTAAAAGTAGTCTACAAAAAAAAAGATCAGTCTCTCAGTCACGTCCGACTCTTTGCGACCCCATGAATCACAGCACGCCAGGCCTCCCTGTCCATCACCAACTCCCGGAGTTCACTCAGACTCACATCCATCGAGTCAGTGATGCCATCCAGCCATCTCATCCTCTGTCGTCCCCTTCTCCTCCTGCCCCAAATCCCTCCCAGCATCAGAGTCTTTTCCAATGAGTCAACTCTTCACATGAGGTGGCCAAAGTACTGGAGTTTCAGCTTTAGCATCATTCCTTCCAAAGAAATCCCAGGGCTGATGTCCTTCAGAATGGACTGGTTGGATCTCCTTGCAGTCCAAGGGACTCTCAAGAGTCTTCTCCAACACCACAGTTCAAAAGCATCAATTCTTCAGCGCTCAGCCTTCTTCACAGTCCAACTCTCACATCCATACATGACCACAGGAAAACCATAGCCTTGACTAGACGAACTTTTGTTGGCAAAGTAACGTCTCTGTTTTGAATATGCTATCTAGGTTGGTCATAACTTTCCATCCAAGGAGCAAGCGTCTTTTAACTTCATGGCTGCAGTCACCATCTGTAATGATTTTGGAGCCCAGAAAAATAAAGTCTGACACTGTTTCCACTGTTTCCCCATCTATTTCCCATGAAGTGGTGGGACCAGATGCCATGATCTTCGTTTTCTGAATGTTGAGCTTTAAGCCAACTTGTTTACTCTCCACTTTCACTTTCCTCAAGAGGCTTTTTAGTTCCTCTTCACTTTCTGCCATAAGGGTGGTGTCATCTGAATATCTGAGGTTATTGATATTTCTCCTGGCAATCTTGATTCCAGCTTGTGTTTCTTCCAGTCCAGCGTTTCTCATGATGTACTCTGCATATAAGTTAAATAAGCAGGGTGACAATATACAGCCTTGACATACTCCTTTTCCTATTTGGAACCAGTCTGTTGTTCCATGTCCAGTTCTAACTGTTGCTTCCTGACCTGCATATAAATTTCTCAAGAGGCAGATCAGGTGGTCTGGTATTCCCATCTCTTTCAGAATTTTCCACAGTTTATTGTGATCCACACAGTCAAAGGCCTTGGCATAGTCAATAAAGTAGAAATAGATGCTTTTCTGGAACTCTTTTGCTTTTTCCATGATCCAGCAGATGTTGGCAATTTGATCTCTGGTTCCTCTGCCTTTTCTAAAACCACCTTGAACATCAGGAAGTTCACAGTTCACATATTGCTGAAGCCTGGCTTGGAGAATTTTGAGCATTACTTACTAGCGTGTGAGATGAGTGCAATTGTGCGGTAGTTTGAGCATTCTTTGGCATTGCCTTTCTTTGAGATTGGAATGAAAACTGACATTTTCCAGTCCTGTGGGACTGCTGAGTTTTCCAAATTTGCTGGCATATTGAGTGCAGCACTTTCACAGCATCATCTTTCAGGATTTGGAATAGCTCAACTGGAATTCCATCACCTCAACTAGCTTTGTTCGTAGTGATGCTTTCTAAGGCCCACTTGACTTCACATTCCAGGATGTCTGGCTCTAGGTGAGTGATCACACCATCATGATTATCTGGGTCGTGAAGATCTTTTTTGTACAGTTCTTCTGTGTATTCTTGCCATCTCAAAAAAAAAAAAGTAGTCTACAGTAAAAAGTTATGACCAACCTAGATACCATATTGAAAAGTAGAGACATTACTTTGCCAACAAAGATCCGTCTAGTCAAGGCTATGGTTTTTCCAGTGGTCATGTATGGATGTGAGAGTTGGACTGTGAAGAAAGCTGAACTCCGAAGAATTGATGCTTTTGAACTGTGGTGTTGGAGAAGACTCTTGAGAGTCCCTTGGACTACAAGGAGATCCAACCAGTCCATTCTGAAGGAGATCAGCCCTGGGATTTCTTTGGAAGGAATGATGCTAAAGCTGAAACTCCAATACTTTGGCCACCTCATGAGAAGAGTTGACTGATTGTAAAAGACTCTGATGCTGGGAAGGATTGGCGGCAGGAGGAGAAGGGGATGATAGAGGATGAGATGGCTGGATGACATCACTGACTCAATGGATGTGAGTCTGGGTGAACTCCGGCAGTTGGTGATGGACAGGGAGGCCTGGCGTGCTGTGATTCATGGGGTCGCAAAGAGTCGGACACGACTGAGCGACTGAACTGAACTGAACTGAACAGTAAAATTATTATGTCAGTTTGTGAAAATTATTACAAAATCATGAATATCCTTTATATATAAAGAAATATTTTGAATCTTTTAGAAACAAAAGGAACTCTTCTACATCTGTTAAATGTATCAATGAATAAACAGACAAATTACACTTAGAATCTAGCTGAGGGGAATAAATAGAATGCATTAAAAAGAAAGTAATTCTAAGAGCTTCCTGTCTCTTCATGGATCACAGCACTGTCGCGGCAATGGGTCTCGCATAACTCAATTAAGCTATTAGCCATGCCATGCAGGGCCACCAAAAATGGACAGGTCATTTGAAGTATTCTGGCAAAACATGGTCCACTGAAGGAGGAAATGGGAATTTCCTCCAGTATTCTTGCTGCCAAAACCCCATAAATGTTATGAAAAGGCAAAAATAGATGACACTGGAAGATGAGCCCCTCAGGTCAGAAAGTGTCGAATAAGCTACTGATAAAGAGCAGAGGGTAATTACTAATAGCTTCAGAAAGAATGCAACAGCTGGACCAAAGCATAACAACATTAAAAATGCAGTCATTAAATTAAAAAAAAAGATGTTCCTTGGGAAGAAAGCTATGACAAACCTAGACAGCATATTAAAAAGCAGAGACATCACTTTGCCAACAAAGGTCTGTATAGTCAAAACTATAGTTTTTCTTGGAGAAATATCAGTATCCTCCTATTGAAAGGTTGTTGCTGAGCAATGAAAGACACCAGAGTTCTTGGCCTCCAGAGGAAAAGAGAAGGGGGCAGGAAGAGTGCCCCCCTGCTAGTCTTCAGCAGTAAGTTATATACATATCAGCAGGCTACTAATTAGAGAAAGGAAATGTATCAAAATTCAGAGAGTGGCTGCAGGCCACTCAGCCACAACGTGCATTTTGAGATAACATTGGCACAAGGTGAATCTTCCTGGGCCATAAGACGATTGGCATGAAGAAAGGCAGGTTTCCAATCAAATACACAGTCTCATTAACATAGATTAAGAGAACAACTGTATGAGTAAAACATACTGGTTTGTTGAGTCATTATCGGTTCTGAGTCTTAGGTGAAACCGACTTGAAGAAACACGGAGTCTAGGGGTTAAATACATAGTCATTAACATAGCTTAAGAAAAACATTTCCATAAGAAAAATGCATTGGTTGGCTCAAGATTTGAGAAAAGTTAAGTTCAGGTGGAACCAGGTGTCATGGCAACACAGAATTTTAAAAGAAAGCATCTTTTAATTTTGTATAGAGAAGGGAAAAGAAATCTGACACTTGCAGTTTGTTTCCTCCTGCCACTTGAGAGAGAGATGAAAAATGTCTGACATTTGCAACCTATGACTCTTGAGAGTCCTGTGGACTGCAAGGAGATCCAACCAGTCCATTCTAAAGGAGATTGGTCCTGGGTGTTCATTGGAAGGACTGATGCTGAAGTTGAAACTCCAATAGTTTGGCCACCTCACGTGAAGGGTTGACTCATTGGAAAAGACTCTGATGCTGGAAGGGATTGGGGGCAGGAGGAGAAGGGGACGACAGAGGATGAGATGGCTGGATGGCATCACCGACTCGAAGAACATGAGTTTGAGTGAACTCTGGGAGTTGGTGGTGGACAGGGAGGCCTGGCATGCTGCAATTCATGGGGTCGCAAAGAGTCAGACACGACTGAGTGACTGAACTGAACTGAACTGAGCCTTCCTGCCTGTTACCGTCTTATTTCTCCCTTTTCTTTTAGGAGAATTATGTTTCCTAGGGAAAGGGGCATTGTTTTCATTCTGTAACTGCTTCCAAGCTGATAAGGGGCATCGTCCCTAAATTGGTGAGGCAACATACTCTCCTAACCCTCATATTGAGGGTCTCTGATCCAGGGGCCCCAAGTAGGTAGTTGGAGGAAGCTGCCACAGTGGCAGGAGTTTGAGCAACCATTTGTCACTTAAAATCCTTCATGCAGCTAGAAACAAATCCAGCCACACTCTTACAGATGCAGGGAGCAAACAGCAAAAACAGAACAATCAGCAAAGTTAAAAGTCTCATAGTGCCCATAGTTAAGGTACAAAGTGTTGCACCAGTCCATCTTAGGATTGTTAGATGTTATCATATTAAGAAGAGGCATCACATATTATTGTCTTTGTAGAAAGATTTGCAGACTTGGAGAAACTCCTTTCCTTCAAGTGGAGATGCCCACCACGGAAGCCTTCCACTGATGAAGAAGGGAGTGCTCCACAGACCCAGTAATTAGACTGAACGTGAAATGCAGCATAGGAGTGATCCCAGGACAGGAAGGCATTGTCTTGAGGGTCAAACGGCAGACACTGGATTTTTGGAGTCAGCAGAAGCAAGCTCACATAGATTATCAGGCTGATCTGAAAAGTACAAAGTAAGAGTGTAGAGAATAAAGACATAAAGTGACATCATTTAGTTCTGATCAGGATGCCAACTCTTAAGTGTGGTGTAAAATGATCAACATCTGGCACTTTGACAGCTATGGGAAAAGATAGAATAACCTGGTAAAGGCCTTCCCAGAGGGGCTCCAGGGATTGCCCCCGAGATCCCAATATTTTTATCAGGACCTCAGTTCCTGGCTCAGACAGTGTCTTTCTTGACTTAGAGTCTGGGTCATGAGTCACATCAGAGTTCCTTTAATGCCTGTTGAAAAGCTGAGTGCTGAGTTACACAGTTAGATAATTCCAAGGCTTCAAGGTCTATAACAATGTCTGTGGGTAAGAAGGGTCTTCCATAAATGCACTCAAAGGGGGACAGTCCCTCATTTTGGGGGGCAATTCGAGCCCTCATTAAAGCTATGTGTAGAACTTTACACCAATTGTCATGCCTCTCTTGAGTTAATTTGCACAGGTGTCTCTTAATAATGTCATTGGCTTTTTCAACCTTTCCTGAGGATTGGGGTCTCCAGGAACCGTGTAAGTGATCGTCTATTCCTAGAGCTTTTGACATCCCCTGAGTTACAGTGGCTTTAAAGGCAAAGCCATTGTCACTCTGAAGGCTCCACGGCAGCCCAAGCCTGGGAGTAATTTCATGGATTAAAATTCTTATAACCTGCTTAGGCTGTTCACTATGACAGGGAAAAGCCTCAATCTGTCCAGTAAATATATCCACCCAAACTTGTAATCAAGAATATCCATTTGCCTTTGGCATATGAGTAAAATCAATTTCCCAGTCCTCTCCAGGATATTTTCCACTTCATTGTAACCCAGATTTTGCTAACTTTTCAGTCTTTGGGTTATTTTTCTGACAAATCTCACAGTTTTTGATAATGTTCTCTAAAGTTTCCATTACATTTTTCCTTCAAAGAAATGAGAAGCCATCTGGTAAGTGCTCTCAACACCTAAATGAAAACTCTGGTGTAAACTCTTAAGAATTTTCCATTGAGAATTTTCAGTAATTATTCATCATCCATCCTTGGACTATAAGCATCCTTTATCGATAATGTTTGCTCCTACTTTCTCATATCTTTCTAATTCTTCCTCATTGTGATGTTTTTCCTATTCCACAGGACCTGTCTAGTTCAAAGGCATCTGCAGTGAAGGGGTTTCTTAAACTGCTGGTTTTCTGGCTTGACAGTCAGCCAGCTGATTACCCTCAGCTACTTATTCCCGTCCCTACTGTGTCCTTTGCAGTGCACAACAGCTACTTCTGTAGGACAATTTATAGCAGTTAAAAGTCTCTCAATCTTTTGAAATGCTTAATAGGTTCTCCTGTTGCCGTTTTAAACTGTCTTTCTTTCCGTATCACAGCATGAACATGTAAAGTCAAATAAGCATACTTAGAATCACTGTAGATATTGACTTGCTGCCCTTTGATTAACTCTAGAGCTCGGGTCAGAGCCACAAGCTCCACTACCTGAGCGCTCATCCCCTCGGGGAGAGACTGCTTTTAAAATCTGTCCAGTCGCATTATAGTGTAACCTGCTTTAAGTTTCCCATCCCGAACAAAAGAACTGCCATCTGTAAATAATTCCATATCAGGATTGTCTAATGGGGTATCCATCAGGTCTTCCCGAGCTGTATAGTTTAAAGTTAGAAATTGGGAACAATTGCTATCAGGTGTTTCATTTTCCTTGTCAGGAAGGAAAGTGGCAGGATTTAAGTTTTTCAGGTATCCTATATATAGCTGGTGAGGCCCTCGGGGTTGTGTCAAAACTCCCAAGACCATACCTTTTCCTTCAGTGACAAACAAATTAAATTCTGACCCTGTGGCCAAGCTCAAAGCAGGAGCTGGCAGGAGAGCAATCTGAAGAGCTTTAAAAGCCTTTTGAGTATCTAGAGACTGAACCAGTTTGTCAGTTTGGGCTTGTTGAGTTTCAGTTGTAAGTTCATATATAGGCCAGGCAAGTTCCCCATAACCCAGAATCCAAATGAGGCAGTAGCCTATGATTCCCCCAAATCCTCTCAATTGTCTGAAAGTCATAGGTAGGGGATGACATAGTATAGGTTTAACTCTAGAAAGCATGCTGAAAAATATTTCTCTTGTTCAGTAATTTTATACAATAGAGTATAAGGATTAGGCACCATGGGGTGTAAAGGATGTACAGCCTCATTTATTATTTGTAAATCTTGAACTGGTCTCCACTTATAATTTGACTTCTTTATACCCCAAATAGGAGTGTTGCATGGACTGTTACAGGGAATTAATAGCCCCTGCTCCTTTAAAATCTCGATGATGGGTTTTAACCCTTCTTTAACCTCGGGTTTCAGTGGATACTGCTTTTGATGGGGAAATATGAGTGGGTTTTTGAGCTTCACAACTACAGGAATAGCATTTTGTGTTTGACCCACAGATTTTCCATCAGCTCACACTTTAGGATTTACATTTTGTTCAATTAAAAGGAGAGAAAGGAAGGGCTCCATATTCATGAAACAGAGGCATGGACTTTGCTCAGTATATCCCTCCCCAAAAGGGGTGAGGGAGACTCTGGCACAATCTGGCACTCTGTAAAAATAGAGTCCCAGTTGCAGCTTAGAGGATGACCAAAATATTAATGTTTGGTTCGTCCAGACAGTCCCATTATGGAAGCGGATTGGGGAGAAAGTGGACCAGGGGCTTCAGTAAGCACAGAGTAACTTGCCCTGGTGTCCACAAGGAAATTGACAGATTGGCCACCCACAGTTACTAATACCTGGGGTTCCTCAGCTGTAATTAGGGTGGGAGTTTGTGTGGGGACCCCTGGGCACATTCAGTCCTGGTTGTCTTGAGAATCCCACCACTGGGACCTACGCCTCTGGGGTAGTCTCTCCTCCAGTGTGGCCCCTTACAGACAAACATGGAGCTGGGGACCCCTTAGATGCCTGAGGGCAATCCCGCTTGAGGTGCTCCTCCTTTCCACAGAAATAGCAAGCCCATCCCCTTTCACCTGGGTCTCTCCTGGAATTTTTCTCAGGCTGTTTAAGAACAGTCCTGACAGCCATTACAAGGGCTTCTGCCAGTACCTTGGTCTTTCTCTGCCTTTCTTTCTTCCCTCATACTCCCTGCCATAATAGACTGACTGAGCCAGTTGCAACAGATTATCTAAAGACTGATTTGGTCCATACACGTGTTTTAGTGGCTATCTGGAGCTGACTAGGCTCAATCTCAGTGAATCTGCAAAGGGCTTCCCTCAGTCTATCTAGGAATTTACCAGAAGCTTCCTTCTCTTCCTGTTCTGTTTGCCAAATTAGCATCATTTAAAGTCTTAGCATGAGCTTGTCTGAGTCCTTCAAGAACACATCTGACAAAATGACTCTTATCCCATCATCCTTTAGCCTTTTAGTCCCAATCTGGTTCTATAGTTGGGACTGCCTGATCCCCAGTGGGGAGGGCAGCTATCTCATCCTCCCTCTTCCCTGATGATTCCTTGCCAAGCCATTCATCTCCATAGGCAACAGCTTTCCAAACTCAAGTTGTTGATGCAGGAGTTAGCGCCTGTCCCAGGATATACATCACATCCTCCCAAATAAGGTCATATAGCAGAATAGGGAGCTGAAAATTTCATACCCTAATATGCACCCTTAGGACATAAATCTGATATGTCTCACAGAGAGAAAAAGGGCAACACATATGCTACTTCTACCCATTTCCTTGTTATCTACAGAACCAGTTTAATTGTGAAACAATATTATAATCAAGAGACCCTCCAACCAGCCACCATTCACTATCCTCCAATGGATACTGTGGCCATGTAGTATCACATAGGAAGATCAGGCATGTCTTCATTAGGCTCTGGGGATCAAATCTATCCCAGTTTTTCAAAGGAGTGAGGCTGGAATGGTTAGCTCCCACCTTTAAGAGAGAAAAACAGCTACCAGCACTGTCCTTCTACTGTCCCTCCCTGTTCTAGATGGGGGTGGAGACAGGTCTTCCACCTAAGCTTCCTTCCCTGGCTGGAGTTAACCTGTCTCTTACCACAGGTATTCCACTACTGCCCCTCCCCATTCTACCACTGCGGTGGGGTGGAGATGTATCAGGGGTAGACCTGATGGCATCCCAGACTAATACCCAGTTCCTCACCATTAAAACTTTTGCTTGCCTCTGATGCCACCCGAGGTGCAGTCAGAGTAACCTTCCAGAATGCCTCCCAAGCTAAGACCACTAAGGGAAATATTTGTCTCCTGAGTGCCTATGCACAACCCTGAGTACATTCCTGACCACAGTAAGACCAGTAAATCATAAAGGACAAACATAAAACCAAGATGTTCCTTCTGAGTCTCACCACACCAATATAAGCGATAGCAAAAGAGACGGTGAGGGGCTGGCCACTGAGGAAAAAGTGATTTTTGTCCTCAAGTTATTATGGCCAGTCCTTCCAGTTCATTCCCACAGATTCCACAGGAAGAATATCTAAGGAGTTGAGACAGAAGCAACTGGAGATCCTCCTCTGGTCCACTAAGAGCTAGTGTTACCAAAGGAAGAAGACTGCTGTATTTCCTGAGTAATCTTTAACCTGAGAGATGTTCTTGGAATTAGAACTCCATCTAGCTTCCAAACTATTGACTCCTAGTGAGGCTAGGCAATTTGTGAATACAAAAAAAAACAAAACAAAGTTTGGAACCTAAGTGACAATACACAGTAACAGCATAGATAACAAGTCCCTTGAAAGTCTATGATCCCACTGATTAGGTTAGTAGTTCTAATTCCCAGGAAGTTATGAAATGGTCAAAGAGACCAGAAAGTTTGGCCAAAAAAGGAGAGTTCCATCCACACGTTTTATCCACCTTGGTCTGTTTCCCTGGAGGAGACATTGGGTGCCTCTTGACATTAGCAGGTCAGTATAATCCCCCAACAGGGTTCCTGCCATAAGTGGTATGAGGTCACCACAGAACCAAAGATTTGGACCCAGATCTTGCTTCACACATGTGTGCATCTTTCAATCACACACACAAGCACACCATAGAGTTAGTAAAGTACAGCAGAAAATGTGTTTGCCAGGAGAACAAAGAACTAGAGCTCCAAGTGTCCTTACCTTGTCCTGAAGAATCCCAGATGAGCTCCCAAGGTGAAAGGTTGTTGCTGAGCCATGAAAGATGACGGGATTCTTGGCCTTTGGAGGAGAAGAATTCAATCTGGGGCCAGTGATGAGACTTGATCACTCCAAGCTTTTGTGTAATAAAGTTTTATTAAAGTATAAAAGAGATTAAGCTTCTGACATAGACATTAGAAGGGGCAGAAAGAGTGCCCCCCCTGCTAGACTTTAATGGTAACTTATACACCTATCAGAAGGGTACTAATTAAAGAAAGGAAATGTCTCAAAACTCAGAGAGTGGCACCAGGGCCCCTCACCCACAACATGCATTTTGAGGTAACATTGGAACAAGGTGAGTCATCCCAGGCCATAAAATGATTGACATGAATTTTGAAGAAGGCAGGTTTCCAAGCAAATACATAGTCTCATTAATATAGATTAGGAGAACAATTGTATGAGAAAAACATACTGGTTTGTTGAGCCATTATCAGTTCTGAGTCTTAGGCAGAACCTAAGTGAAGAAACACAGAGTCTAGGCTAAATACATAGTTCATTAACATAGCTTAAGAGAAACATTTCTAAATGGAAGGGGGCTTCCGTGCGGGGATGGCTCTGCACTGTCCCTTTGTTTGTCTCAGGCTCCTCTGAGAAGGAGACACCCCTTCATCCAGGTAATGAACAAAATGACGTCAGATGGCCTCTGCTGGGCAGCTGCCACAGAAAGCGGGGACAGATCAAAGCAGAAGAGGAACAACATCTGCTGCAACCAAGGCATGGAAGAGTTTCCACTGGGTCAGAGATCTCCACTGTGTTCTTGTGCACTGGCTTTTGGAATTCAAGTAAAGTCCCTTTCATTTCGAGTGAAATTCCTCTTGGTAAAGTAAAGGCCCTTTCATTTCGAGTGAAATTCCTCTTGGTAAAGTAAAGGCCCTTTCATTTCAAGTGAAATTCCTCTTGGTAGTTTGGACCTAGGCTGGTCTTTGGAGAGAGATCAATCCCTAAGCGTTTGGAGTGGGAGCACTAACTCCAAGACCCTAGACAACCAGAGAACTAATCCTAGAGAGTATCAAATAGTGTGAACTCACACAAAGGAAACCACTTGAATACAAGCCCTGGCATCACCAGACCACCAGTAGCACCCTGTGCAGGACTCCTCATCTAAACAACAAACAAAACAAAAGTACAAACCCAATCACTCAGCCTTGCCCATCAGAGGAAAAACAAACAAAAACTCAGCATAAGTCTCAGCCTATACAAAGCTTACACAAACCACTGGAACAACATTAGCTTTCTAAGGACAGGGACATTTGTTTATGTTTACTTAGGGTTCTGAGCCTAATGGCAGAAGCAGCACTTCATGTCACTGCAGGGTGGTTGCAATCTTAAGCCTGAAAGAAATGCACATGGGTTCATTTGCCTCTTCCTTATGACCACAGTTCTGCTTAAGTATCTGTGTTTTCTGAAGGCAAGGTGCTTGCTTACTAATGTTAACAAGTCACCAGACAGTGTAATTCTGCCCACTCAGGGTAAAAAAAGGGTATGGCAGAAGCACTCACAGAACACACTTCCCTGAACTCTTCTAAGGAAATGATACAGTGTGTCTGTCCTAGGAGTGTCTTTGCACAGCTCTGAAGCTGTGGGGAAACAATTCTCTGAACCTAGAACTTGGGGGCTGAAATGAAAGCAGCATTTGCACCTAGCGAACCTGAAATACTTGCAATCTCCAGCCTGATAGAAAAGCACACGGGGACATTTTTTGCTTCATCAGGACCACAAGGCTCCTCAAGTACTTGTGTTTTCTGAAGAAACATGCTGCTTACCACTTCTTGATGGGAAGTCCTCTGACAGTACAGTTTTAGCTGATCAGTGCAAAAACAGATATGAAAGTCAACATTCAAGGATAGCACATTGTGTCCTAGGATGCATTTACACAACTTTGAAACTGCAGGGAGACATCTTTTTGTGCACCTGGAGTTGGGGTCTGATGTCCCAAAGAAGTAATTTCCCCATGGGAAACCTGCGTAGTTCCAGCATCCCACCTGCCCAAAAAGGACAACAGGCTCAGTCTATCTTCCATTCCAGAAATCTTTGGCTAAGTAGTTGAATTTTCAATGAATCTGGCTGGCTTCCCTGGTGGCTCAGAGGAAAAAGCATCTGCCTGCAACCTGGGAGACCCAGGTTTGATCCCCGAGTCGGGAAGATCCCCTGGAGTAGGAAATGGAAAGCCACTTCAGTACTCTTGCCAGGAAAATTCCGTGGATGGAGGAGCCGGTAAGCTACAGTCCATGGGATTGCAAAGAGTTGCACACGACTGAGCAACGTTAATTCTCATGAAGCAGGCTGCTTGCCACTTCTGGCTGTGAAGTCACCTGACAGGACTTTTCACCTCATCATGGTAAAGACAGGCCTAACCATCCACATTCACAGAGCACTCTCCACTGCTGTCTTTGCTCCACAAATGGTAGAGTGTGTACACTAGGAGTGTCTTTACACAGCTGTAAATGTGCAGGGAAATGTGTTATCTTGAAGCCGCAAATCCAGATAATACGGCAAAATCAGTATATTCCTCCTGTGAAAGCTGGATAATTGCAGCTTCCAACCAGACAGGAAGAAACGCACTGGCTCATTTGTCTGGGCATTAAAACAACAGCATTGGTTCATTACTTAATTCTTCCAAAAGGAACATGCAACTTGCCACTTCTTACTGGGAAGCCATCACCCAGTCCAGTTTCACCAAATTAGGCTGCTGACAACAGGTATGGCAGTCAACACTCCCAGAACATTCCCTTCTGAACTCTTTACTCATGAAATGATGCAGTCTGTCCTTGAGTTCTCTTACACAGCTTTCTAATGACAGGGACATTTGTTTATGTTCACATGGGGTTTGGAGCCTAATGGCAGAAGTAGCACTTCCGTGACTGCAGGGTGGGTGCAGTCTTAAGCCTGAAGGAAAACCACATGGGTTCCTTTGCCTTTTCCTTACAATGGCAACTTTGCTAAAGTGTCTGCGTTTTCTGAAAACACAGGCACTTGCTTATTAATGCCTCAAATCACCCGACAGTGTAATTCTGCCCACTCAGGGTAACAACAGGTATGGCAGAAGCACTCACAGAACACTCTTCCCTGGTCTCTTTTCTAAGATAATGATACAGTGTGTTCTAGGGGTATCTTTGCCCAGCTCTGAAGCTGTGGGGAAATGTTTCTCTGAACCTAGAACTCAGGGTCTGAAATGAAAGCAGCATTTGCGCCTAATGAACCTGGAATACTTGCAATCTCCAGCCTGATGGAAAAACACACAGGAGCAGTTTTCCCTGCTCTAGGACCGCAAGTCTCATCAAGTACTTGTGTTTTCTGAGAGATACACACTGCTTGCCACTTCTTGATGGGAAGTCCTCTGATAGTACAGTTTTAGCTGATCAGTGCAAAAACATATAAAAGTCACCATTCACGGAGAGCACACTGTGTCCTAGGAATGCATTTACACAGCTTTGAAACTGCAGGGAGACGTCTTCTTGTGCACCTGGAATTGGGGTCTGATGCCCCAGAGCAGTCGTTTCCCCATGGGAACCCTGTGCAGTTGCAGCATCCCTCCTGATGTAATTTCGAGAGTCACAGCCAGTTTATTTCCCTGCCCTTTCTGAGCCTTGTGAACACATGCCTAGGTCATACTGTGACATCCCTGAGGAAACAGTCTGTGCGAGAGTATCTGAGAGTGCTGGGTGCCATACCACTGTTACCTAGATTAGCTGATATCCCAAAGGAAAGGACCTTGACGCAAGGAGTTGCAAGCCCCCTGCTTGCTTCAGAAATCCCAATTTTTGACCAAAGCTATTGGTGTCAAAAGTAGGGGAAAAAACTTATGGATTTTCAGGCAGTTGCTAGGCTGCACCATTTCAGGGCCATAAGAGAGAAAACGCTAATTTTGCCAGCAAGGTTCAGTATCCAGGTTCACACACAGTGTGTGTCCCTGCAGTATCCAAGAATATTCCAGACAGACCTAGGATCACTGGATCTTTTCTACAGAGGGAATGTAAGGAACTTGAGTTTTTTTGCTTGTTTGTTTTTCCCTGTAAGTAGGCAGTCCTCCCCTACTGTGACACACATGATGGGTAATTGTTAGTTAAAATGACCTCCAAGCACAGATTTGCAAGTAGTGTTGTTATTCTCAGCAAACAGAATGTTGGGAAACCTATGTTTCTTTGATGAATGAAAGGCAAAAAAAGGGAGTGTTTTCCAGGCACCTACCTGTTAGCAACTGTCTAGATTCTATGATATGAGAAGACCAGGTTTGCACAAAGGCCCTAATTTGGACAGTCACAGCTGGTATGTTTCTCTGCACTTTCTGAGCCTGGTGAATACATTCCTAGGTCATCCTGGGACTGCCCATGAGGAAACAGTTTGAGCGAGAGTGACTGAGAGTGCTGAGTGCCATACTGTTGTTACCTAGATTCGTTGACATTCCGGTGGAAAGGACCTTGACACAAGAAGTTATAAGCTGCCTACTTGCTTCAGAAATCCCAATGTTTTTAACCAAAGCTATTGCTGTCAAAGTATGAAAACAACATTGGATAGATTTTCAGGCAGTTGCTAAACCCCAGCCTTCTAGAGTCAACCAAGAGACAATGCTAATTTTGTCATCAAGGTGCAATATCCAGGTTCACACTCAGTAGGTATCCCTGCAGTATCCAAGAATTTTCAAGACAGACCTAGGATCACTGGATCCTTCCTACAGAGAAAAGTTGTTGGAACTTGGGGTTTTTGTCTTGTTTTTCCCTGTGATTATGCTTTGGAGAAGAAGTGGCAACCCACTCCAATATTCTTGCCTGGAGAATCCCAGGGACAGAGGAGCCCGGTGGGCTGCCGTCTATGGGGTTGCACAGAGTCAGACATGACTGAAGCGACTTAGGGGCCGCAGCAGCGATTATGCTTTCCTTCTGTACTGTGAAACAGGTGAGGGGAAATTGTTACCTCCAAGCAAGGATTCACAAGTAGTGGGTTACTCTCAGCAAACAGAATGCTGGGAAATGTACATTGCTTTGATGCATGAAAGGCGAAAAAAGAGTGATTTTCAGGCATCTCTCTCTCAGCAGCTGTCTAGATTTTATGATGTGAGAACACCACATTTGCACACAGGCCCTAATTTTGAGAGTCACAGCCAGTATGTTTCCCTCCACTTTCTGAGACTAGTGAACAGATTCCTTGGTCATACTGGGACTGCCCATGAGGAAAATCTGTGGGAGAGTATTTGAGAGTGCTGAGTGCCATAGTGTTGTTACCTAGATGAGTTGACATTCCAGTGGAAAGGACCTTGACGCAAGGAGTTGCAAGCCACCTGCAGTCACACAAAGAAATGCTGCTTCTGCCATTAGGCTCCAAATCCCATGTTAACACTCCTAGTGTACAGACACTGTACCACGTGCTGAGCAAGGATATAAGTGGAGAGGGCTCTGTGAATGTGGATGGCCAAGGCTGTTTTACTCTGATTAGGTGAAATGTACTGTCAGATGAGCTCACAGCAAGAAGTGGCAAGCAGCCTGATTCATGAGATATTAAGCTGCTAAGTTGTGTTCGACTCTTTGCCATCCCATGGACTGTAGCTTCCAGGCAAGAGTACTGGAATGGGTTGCCATTTCCTTCTCCGGTGGGTGGAACTTCCCAACCCAGGGATCAAACCCAGGTATCCCGCATTGCAGGCAGATGTTCTACCCCCTGAGCCACCGGGAAGCCCGCCTGATTCACTAAAAACTCAGCTCCTTAACCAACGCTGTTCTAGGATTGAAGAATAGAATGAGCCTGTGCGTTTGCTGGCAGGTTGGTTGCTGCAACGATACAGGTTTCACAGAGGATGACTGCTGTTTGATGCCCTAAGCCAATCCCAGTCGTAAAACACACGTCTCCCTGCAGTTTCAAAGCTGAGTGAGTTCGTTCCTAGGACACAATGTACTATCCGTGAATGTTGACTTCTCTGCCTATTTTTATCCCGAACAGTTAAAACTGTACTGTCAGAGGACTTTCCCACAAAAAAAGGCAAGAAGCGTGATTCTTCCAGAAAACACAAATACTTGATGACACTTGCTGTCATGAAGAAGGGAGAAATGCACCAGTGTGGTGTTCCGTCAGGTTGGAGACTGCAAGTATTCAAGTTTTGTTAGGGGAAAAGGTTGCTTTCTCTTCAGGCTCCGAGTTCTAGGTTCAGTAAGATGTTTTTCCCACAGCTTCAGAGCCAGGGAAAGACACTCCCAGAACACACTGTACCATTCCCTTAGAAAAGAGTTCAGGGAAGAGTGTTCTGTGAGCCCTTCTGCCATACCTCTTGCTACCCTGAGTGGGCCAAAGGACCCTGTCCAATGACTTTGTAGCATTAATATGCAAGTGCCTATGTTTTCAGAAAATGCAGATACTTTAGCAAAGTCCGGTCTTCAGGAAGAGAAAAATGAACTCATGTGTGTTTCTTTTAGGCTAAGGACCGCAAGCACCCTGCAGTCACACGAAGAAATGCTGCTTCTGCCATTAGACTCCAAATCCCGTTGTAAGAAGACAAATGTCCCTGTAGTTAGAGAGCTGTGTCACAGAGCCCAGGGACAGATTGCACCATTCCAAGAGTTAAGAGTTGAGTGGGGAGGTTTCTGAGAGTTCAGTGGGGAGGGTTCTGTGCCTGCTGACTGCCATACCTGTGGTTAGCCTATTTCTTTGAGAGTGGACTGGGTGATAACTCCCAGTAAGCAGTGGCAAGTAGCATGTTCCTCTCAGCAAACTCATATAATTGACCAAAGCTGTTGTCATAATGAGCAATGGAATGCCCTGGGGTGTTTTCGTGGCTGGCTGGAGGCTACAACTCTCCTGCTTTCCCAGGAGGAACATACTGATTTTTCCCTATTTGCAGGGACATTTGGTTCACATGGGATTTGGAGCCTAGGGAGAAGCAGCATTTCTTCGTGTGACTGCAGGGTGGTTGCAATCTTAAGCCTGAAAGAAACGCACATGGGTTCATTTGCCTCTTCCTTACAAAGGCAACTTTGCTAAAGTGTCTGCATTTTCTGAAATACAGGCGCTTGCTTATTAATGTCACAAAGTCACGTGACAGTGTAATTCTGCCCACTCAGGATAACAACTGGTATGGCAGAAGCACTCACAGAACACTCTTCCCTGGTCTGTTTTCTAAGGGAATGGTACAGTGTGTTCTAAGAGTGTCTTTGCACAGATCTGAAGCTGTGGGGAAACGTTTCTCTGAACCTAGAACTTGGGGCCTGAAATGAAAGCAGCGTTTGTGCCCATCAAACCTGAAATATTTGGAATCACCATCAGGATGGAAAAGCACTCGGGGGCATTTTTCCCCACTGTAGGACCACAAGTCTCATCAAGTACTTATGTTTTCTGAGAGAAACACGCTACTTGCCACTTCTTGATGGGAAGTCCTCCGATAGTACAGTTTTAGCTGATCAGTGAAAAAGCAGATAAAAAAGTCAGCATTACAGAGAGCACATTGTGTCCTAGGATGCATTTGCACAGCTTTGAAACTGCAGGGAAATGTCTTGTGCACCTGGAATTGGGATCTGATGTCCCAAAGCAGTCATTTCCCCTTGGGAAACCTGTGTAGTTGCAGCATCCCACCTGCCAGAAAAAGACAACAGGCTCATTCTACTCTTCCATTCCAGAACAGCTTTGGTTAAGTAGCTGAATTTTCAATGGACCCATGGCTCAGAGGGTAAAGTGTCTGTCTGCATTGTGGGAGACCCGGGTTCGATCCCTGGGTCAGGAAGATCCCCTGGAGAAGGAAATGGCAAGCCACTCTAGTCTACTTGGAAAATTCCATGGACAGAGGAGCCTGGTTAGCTACAATCCATGGGATTGCAAAGAGTTGCACACGACTGAGAAACTTCACTTCTCATGAAACAGGCGGCTTGCCACTTCTGACTGTGAGGTCATCAGATAGTACTTTTCACCTCATCATGGTAAAAACAGGTTGGCCATCCACCTTAATAGAGCACTGTCCACTACTGTCTTTGCTCCACATCGGTACAGAGTTTGTACATTAGGAGTGTCTTTACACAGCACTAAATGTGCAGGGGAATGTGTTATCTTGAAGGTGCAAATCCAGATAAAATGGAAAAATCAGTATATTTGTCCTGCGAAAGCTGAATAGTTGCAGCCTCCAACCAGCCAGGAATAAATGCACTGGCTCATTTGTCTGGGCGTTATGACAACAGCTTTCGGCCATTCTTTGAGTCTTCCGAAAGGAACGTGCAGCTTTCCACTTCTTACTGGGAAGTCATCACCCAGTCCAATTTTATGAAATTAGGCTGCTGACAACAGGTATGGCAGTTAACAGTCCCAGAACACTCCGCACTGAACTCTGAGAACATATCCCACTGAACTCTTTTTCCATGGAATGGTGCAGTGTGTCCTGGGGTCTCTTACACAGCTTTCTCACAACAGGGACATTTTTTAATGCTCCCATGGGGTTCGGAGTCTAATGGCAGAAGCAGCACTTCTTCATGTGACTGCAGGGTGTTTGCAGCCTTAAGCCTGAAAGAAATGCACATGGGTTCATTTGCTTCTTCCTTAGGATCACAGCTTTGCTAAAATGCAGACCGTGTCTGCATTTTCTGAAAGCACAGCCTCTTGCCTATTGTTGCTACGAAGTCATGTGACAGTGTAATTCTGCCCACTCAAGGAAACAACTGGTATGGCAGAAGCACTCACAGAACACTCCTCCCTGGTCTCTTGTTTAAGTGAATGATACTGTTTGTTCTAGGAGTGTCTTTGCAGAGCTTTGAAGCTGTGGGGAAATGTTTCTCTGAACTTAGAACTCAGGGCCTGAAATGAAAGCAGCATTTGCGCCTAACAAACATGGAGTACTTGTTTCTCCAGCCTAACAGAAAAGCTCACGGGGGCACATTTCCTTTCTTTAGGACCAGAAGTTGGCTTACCCTTTCATGATGGAAAGTTTCTAACAGTACAGTTTTAGCTTATCAGTGCAAAAAGAGATACAAAAGTCAACATTCATGGAGAGTACACTGTGTCCTAGGAATGCATTTACATAGCTTTGAAACTGCAGGGAGATGTCTTCTGGTGCAACTGGAATTGGGGTCTCAAGTCCCAAAGTAGTCATTTCCCCTTGGGGAAACCTGTGTGGTTGCAGCATCCCACCTGCCAGAAAAACACAACAGGCTCATTCTGCTCTTCCATTCCAGAACATCTTTGGTTAAGTAGTTGAGTTTTCACTGAATCTGGCACACTTCCCTAGTGGCTCAGAGGGTAAAGTGTCTGCCTGCCACATGGGGGACTTGGGTTCTATCCCTGGGTCAGAAAGACCCTCTGGAGAAGGAAATGGCAAGCCATTCCAGTACTCTTGCATGGAGAATTCCATGGATGGAGGAGTCTGGTAAGGTGCAGTCCATGGGATTGCAGAAAGCCACACGACTGAGTAACTTCACTTCTCATGAAGCAGGCAGCTTGCCACTTCTGGCTGCAAGGTCACCCAACAGTACTTTCCACCTCATCAGGGTAAAAACAGGCCTGGCCATCCACATGCACAGAGCACTCTCCACTACCGTCTTTGCTCCACAAATGGTACAGAGTTTGTATACTAGGGTGTCTTACACAGCTCTAAATGCTGGGAAATGTATTATCTTGAAGCTGCACATCCGGGTAATATGCCAAAATCAGTATATACCTCCTGTGAAACCTGGATTGTAGCCTCTAACCAGCAAGGAAGAAATGCACTGTCTCATTTGAGCATTATGACAACAGCTTTGTACCATTATTTGAGTCTTCTGAAAGGAACATGCAGCTTGCCACTTCCTATTGGGAAGTCATCATCCAGTCCAGTTTCACTGAATTAGGCTGCTGACAACATGTATGGCAGTCAACAGTCCCAGAACACTCCCCACTGAACTCTTTACACATGGAATGGTGCAATCTGTCCTTGGACTCAGTCGCATAGCTGTCTAATGACAGGGGGACTTTTGTTTGGTTCACCAGGGATTTTTAGCCTAATGGCAGAAGCAGCACTTCTTTGTGTCACTGCAGGGTGGTTACAACCTTAACCCTGAAAGAAACATCCATGGGTTCATTGCCTCTTCTTTACGACCACAGCTTTGCTTAAGTATGTGCATTTTCTGAAAGCACAGGTGCTTGCCTGTTAATGTTACAAAGTCACCTGATAGTGTATTTTGGCCCACTCAGGGTAACAATAGGTATGGCAGATGAATCACAGAACACTATTCCTTATACTCTTTTCTAAGTGAATGATACAGTGTGTTCTAGGAGTGTCTTTGCACAGCTCTGAAGCTGGGCAAACCGTTTCTCTGAACCTAGAACTTGGGGCCTGAAATGAAAGCAGCATTTGCACCTAAAGAACCTGGAATACTTGCAATCTCCATCCTGCCGGAAAAGCTCACAGGGGCATTTTTCCCTACTTTAAGACCAAAGTCTGCTTGTCACTTCTTGATGGGAAGTCCTCTGACGGTACAGATTTAGCTGATCAGTGCAAAAACAGATGCAAAAGTCAACATTCTTGGAGAGCACATTGTGTCCTAGGAATGCATTTACGCAGCTTTGAAAAGTGCAGAGACATCGTCCTGTCCACCTGGAAATGGAGACTAATGTCCCAAAGCAGTCATTTCCCCTGGTAAACCTTTGTAGTTGCAGCATCCCACCTACCAGAAATACACAGCAGGCTCATTCTGCTCTTCCATTCTAGAGCAGCTTTCAGTAAGTGGTTGACTTTTCAGTGAATCTGGCGGGTTCCTCTGGTGGCTCAGAGGGTAAAGCGTCTGCCTGCAATAAGGGAGACCAGGGATCGATCCTGTGTCGGGAAGATTCCCTGGAGAAAGAAATGACAAGTCACTCCAGTCTTCTTGCTTAGAAGATTCCATGGACAGAGGAGCCTGGTCAGCTACAGTCCATGGGATTGCATAAAGCCAACACGACTGAGCACCTTCACTTCTCATGAAGCGGGAGGCTTGCCACTTCTTGATTCGAGGTCACCTGACAGTACTTTTCACCTCTTCAGGGTAAAAACAGGCCTGGCCATCCACAGAGCATTCTCCACTGCTCTTTCCTCTGCAAATGGTACAGAATTTATACACTAGGGGTGTCTTTACATAGCACTAAATGAGCAGGGAAATGTGTTCTCTTGAAGCTGGAAATCTGGGTTATATGGCAAAATCAGTATATTTCTACTGTGAAAGCTGGATAGTTGCAGCCTGCAATCAGCCATGAAGAAACGCACTGGCTCATTTGCCTGGGCATTATGAAAACAGCTTTGGGAAATTCTTTGAGTCTTCCAAAAGGAACCTGCGGCTTGCCACTTCTTACTGGGAAGTCGTCACCCAGTCCAGTTTCACCGACTAGGCTACTGACAACAGGTATCCCAGAACACTCCTCACTGAACTCTTTACTCATGGAATGGTGCAATATGTCCCTGGGCTGTCTTAACACTGCTTTCTAAGGACAGGGATATTTGTTTATGTTCACCTGTGATTTTTTGCCTAAAGGCAGACACAGCATTTCTTCGTGTGACTGCAGGGTGCTTGCACTTTTAACCCTGAAAGAAACACTCATGGGTTCATTTGCCTTTTCCTCATGACCGCAGCTTAGCTTATATATCTGCGTTTGGTGAAAGAACAGGCACTTGCTGATTAATGCTACATAGTCAGTTGACAGTGTAATTCAGCCCATGAGGGTGACAGCAGGTATGCCAGAGGCACTCACATAGCACTCTTCCCTAACTCTTTTCTAAGGCAATGATACAGTGTGTGATAGGAGTCTCTTTGCACAGCTCTGAAGCTATGGGGAAATGTTTCTCTGAACCTTAGAACTCAGGCCCTGAAATGAAAGCAGCATATGTTACTAATGAACTTGGAATACTTGTAATCTCCAGCCTGACAGAAAGCTCTCGGGGGCATTTTCCCCTTCTTTAGCACTACAAGTCTGCTTGCCACTTCTTGATGGGAATTCCTCTGACAGTACAGTTTTAGAGGATCAGTGCAAAAAGGGATGCAAAAGTCAACATTCACGGAGAACACGTTGTGTCCTAGGAATGCATTTACATAGCTTTGACTCTGCAAGGAGACATCTTTTTGTGCACCTGGAATTGGTGTCTGATGTCCCAAAGCAGTCATTTCCCCTTGGGTAACCTGTGTGGTTTCAGCATCCCACCTGCCAGAAAAACACAGCAGGCTCATTCTACTTTTTCATTCCAGAACAGCTTTGGTTAAGAAGTTGAATTTTCTGTAAACCCCAGCGGGCTTTCCTGGTGGCTCAGAGGGTAAAACGGCTGCCTGCAAAGTGGAACACCCGCGTTCAAAACCTGGGTCAGGAAGATGCCCTGGAGAAGGAAATGGCAAGCCACTCTAGTACTGTTACCTGGAAAATTCCGTGGACTGAGGAGCCTGTTAAGGTACAGTCCATGGGATTGCAAAGAGTCAAACATGACTGAGAAACTTCACTTCTCATGAAGCGGGCGGCTTGCCACTTCTTGGTTCAAGGTCATCTGACAGTATTTTTCACCTCATCAGGGTGAAAACAGGCCTGGCCATCCACATTCACAGAGCACTCTCCACTGCTATCTTTGCTCCACAAATGGCACAGAATTTGTACACTAGAAGTGTCTTTACACAGCACTAAATGTGCAGGGAAATGTGTTATCTTGAAGCTGCAAATCTGGGTAATATGGCAAAGTCAGTATATTCCTCCTGTGAAAGATGTATAGTTGCAGCCTCCAAACAGCCAAGAAGAAACACAATGGCTCATTTGTCTGGGCATTATGACAACAGCTTTCGGCCATTCTTTGAGTCTTCCAAAAGGAATGTGCAGCTTGCCGCTTCTTGCTGGGAAGTCATCAACTGGTCCAGTTTCACCAAATTAGGCTGCTCACAACAGGTATGGCAGTCAACAGTCCCAGAACACTCCTCACTGAACTCTTTACCCATGGAATGATGCAATCTGTCCTTGCGGTCTCTTACACAGCTTTCTCACAACAGGGATTTTTTTTTTTTTTTTTTAATGCTCACGTAGGATTCAGAGACTAATGGCAGAAGCAGCACTTGGTGTGACTGCAGCGTGGTTTCAGTCCTAAGCCTGAAAGAGATGCACTTGCGTTCATTTGCCTCTTCCTTATGATGGCAGTTTTACTTATGTATCTGTGTTTTCAAAAAGAACACACCCTTGCTTTTTAATGCTACGTAGTCACTTGACACTGTAATTCAGCCCACTCAGGGTAACAACAGGTATGGCAGAAGTACTCACAGAACACTCTTCCCTGAACTCTTTTCTTAGGGAATGATACAGTGTGTTCTAGGAGTATCTTTGCACAGCTCTGAATCTGCGGGGAAATGTTTCTCTGAACCTAGAAATGGTGGCCTGAAATGAAAGCAGCATTTGTTACTAATGAACTTGGAATACTTACAATCTCCAGCCTGATGGAAAAGTTCATGGGGTCATTTTTCTCTTCTTTAGGACCATGGGTCTGCTTGCCACTTTTTGATGCGAAGTCCCTTGGCAGTACAGTTTTAGCTAATCAGTAGAAAAACAGATACAAAAGTCAACATTCACAGAGAGTACATTGTATCTTAGGAATGCGTTTACACAGCTTTGAATCTTCAGGGAGACGTCCTGTTGTGCACCTGGAAATGGGGTCTGACATCCCAAAACAGTCATTTCCCCTTGGGAAACTGTGGTTGCAGCAGCTCACCTGCCAGAAAAACACAACAGGCTCATTCTGCTGTTCCATTCCAGAACAGCTTTAGTTAAGTAGTTGAATTTTCAATGAATCCGGCAGGCTTCCCTGGTGGCTCAGAGGGTAAAGCATCTGCCTGCAACATGGGTGACCTGGGTTTGATCCTTGGATCAGGAAGATCCATTGAGAATTAAATGGCAAGCCATTTTTTGAGAATTAAATGGCAAGCCACTCCAGTAGTCTTGCTTGGAAAATTCCATGGATGGAGGAGCCTAGTAAGCTACAGTCCACGGGATTGTAAAGAGTCGCAATGACTGAACAACTTTACTTCTCATGAAGCAGGCGTCTTGCCGCTTCTGGCTGCAAGGTCACCCGACAGTACTTTTCACCTCTTCAGGGTGAAAACAGGCCTGGCCATCCACATTCATAGAGCACTCTCCACGCTATCTTTGTTCCCCAGGTGGTACAGAGTTTGTACACTAGGAGTGTCTTTACACAGCTCTACTTGTGCAGGGAAATGTGTTATCTTGAAGCTGCAAATCCAGGTAACATGGCAAAATCAGAATATTCCTCTGCTGAAAGCTGGATAGTTGCAGCCTTCAACCAGCAAGAAATGCACTGGCTCGTTTGTCTGGGCATTATGACAACAGCTTTTGGCCATTCTTTGAGTCTTCCAAAAGGAACATGTAGCTTGCCACTTCTTACTGGGAAGTCATCACCCAGTCCAGTTTCACCGAATTAGGCTGCTGACTACAGGTATGGCAGTCAACACCCAGAGAACACTCCCCGCAGAACTCTTTACTCATGGACTGGTGCAGTCTGTCCTTGGGTCTCTTACACAGCTTTCTAACGACAGGGGCATTTGTTTGGTTCACGTGGGCTTTTTAGCCTAATGTCAGAAGCAGTGTTTCTTTTTTGACCACAGGGTGATTGCAGTCTTAAGCCTGAAACAAATGCACAGGGGTTCATTTTCCACTTCCTTACAAAGGCAGCTTTGCTAAAGTGTCTGCTTTTTCTGAAAGCACAGACTCTAGCTTATTAATGCTACCAAGTCACCTGACAGTGTAATTCTTCCCACTCAGGGTAACAACTGATACTGCAGAAGCGCTCACAGAATGCTCTTCCCTGGTCTCTTGTCTAAGGGAATGATACAGTGCGTTCTAGGAGTGTTTTGCACAGCTCTGAAGCTGTGGGGAAATGTTTCTCTGAACCTAGAACTCAGGGCCTGAAATGAAAGCAACATCTGTGCCTAAGGAACCTGGAATAATTGCAGTCTCCAGACTGACAGAAAATACACGGGGGCATTTTCCCTTCTTTAGGGCCGCAAGTCTCATCAAGGACTTGTGTTTTCTGAGAGAAACATTCTGCTTACCACTTCCTGATGGGAAGTCCACTGACAGTACAGTTTTAGCTGATCAGTGTAAAAACAGATGCAAAAGTCAACCTTCACAGATAGCCCATTGTGTCCTAGGAATGGATTTACACAGCTTTGAAACTATAGGTAGATGTCGTTTTGTGCACATGGAATTGGGGACTGATGTCCCAAAGCATTCGTTTCCCCTTGTGAAGCCTTGTAGTTACAGCATACCACCTGCCAGAGAAATACAACAGGCTCATTCTACTCTTCCATTCCAGGACAGCTTTTGTTAAATCAGTGAATTTTCAATGAATCCAGCCGGATTCTGGTGACCCAGAGGGTAAAGCATCTGCCTGCAACATTGAAGACCCGGGTGTGATCCCTGGGTCAGGAATATCTCCTGGGAAAGGAAGTGGCAAGCCATACCAGTACTTCTTGCCTGGAAAATTCCATCGAAAAAGGAGCCTGGTAAGCTACATTGCATGGGAGTGCAAAGAGTCGCATACAACTGAGCAACTTCACTTCTCATGAATCAGGTGGCTTGCCACTCTGGCTGTGAGGTCACCTGATATTACATCTCACCTCATCAGGCTAAAAACAGGCCTGACCATCCACATTCACAGAGCACTCTCCACCGCTATCTTTGCTCCACAAATGGTACAGTTTGTTCTCTAGGAGTGTCTTTACACAGCTCTAAATGTGCAGGGAAATATGTTACCTGAAGCTGCAAATAAGGTAATATGGCAAAGTCAGTATATTCCTCCCCTTAAACCTGGATAGTTGCAGCCACCAACCAGCTAGGAAGAAACGCAGTAACTCATTTGTCTGGGTATTATTACAACAGCTTTGGGCCATTATGAGTCTTCTGAAAGGAAATTGCAGCTTGCTCCTTCTTACTGGAAAGTCATCACCCAGTCCAGTTTCACCAAATTAGGCTGCTGACTACAGGTATGGCAGTCAACACTTCCAGAACACTCACTATTGAACTCTCAGAACACTCCCCACTGACCTCTTTACTCGTGGTATGGTGCATTCTGGCCTGGGCTCACTTACACAGCTTTCTAATGACAGGGGGATTTATTTCTGTTCACATGGGATTTGGAGCCTAATGGCAGAAGCAGCACTTTTTCGTGTAACTGCAGGGTGGTTGCAGTCTTAAGCCTGAAAGAAATGCACACAGGTTCATTTGCCTGTTTCTTACGACCGCAGCTTTAGTATCTGCCTTTTCTGAAAGCATAGGCACTTGCTTTTTAATGCTAAAAAGTCATCTGACAGTGTAATTCCACCCACTCAGGGTAACAATTATGGCAGAACCACTTGCAGGACATTCTTCACTGAAGTCTTTTCTGAGAAATTGTACAGTGTGTTCTTGGAATCTTGGCACAGCTCTGAACCTGTGTGGAAATGTTTCTCTGAACGTAGAACTCGGGGCCTGAAGAGAAAGCAGTATTTTCACCTAGCAAACCTGGAATACTTGCAATCTCCAGCCTGACGGAAAAGCACACGGGTCGTTTTTCCCTTCTTTAGGACTGCAAGTCTCATCAAGTACTTCTGTTACCTGAGAGAAACACTCTGCTTGCCACTTCTTGATGGGAAGTCCTCTGACAGTACTGTTTTCGCTGAATAGGGTAAGAACACATACAGAAGTCAACATTCACAGAGAGCCCATTGTGTCCTAGGAAGGCATTTACACAGCTTTAAAACTGCAGGGAGACAACTTTTTGTGAACCTGGAATTGGGATCGGACGTTCCAAAGCAGTCATTTCCCCCTGTGAAACCTGTGTAGTTACAGCATCCCACCTGGCAGAAAAACACAGCAGGCTCATTCTACTCTTCAATCCCAGAACAACTTCGGGTAAACAGTTGAGTTTTCAATGAATCTGGTGGGCTTCCGTGGTAGCTAAGAGGGTAGTGTCTGCCTGCAATGTGGGAGACCCAGGTTTGATACTCGGGTCGCGAAGATTCCCTGGAAAAAGAATTGGCAACCCACTTTAGTACTCTTGACTGGAAAATTCCATGGACAGAAGACCTCCATAGGCTACAGTCCATGGGATTGCAAAGAGTCGCACATGAGTGGGCAACTTCACTTCTCATGACAGGCAGCTTGCCACTTCTTGCTGTGAGGTCACCTGACAGTACGTTTCACCTACTCAGGGTAAAAACAGACCTGGCCATCCACATTCATAGAGCACTCTCCACTGCTGTCTATACTCCTCAAACTGTACAGTGTTTGTACACTAGGAGTGTCTTTGCTGTGGCTGCTGCTAAGTCGCTTCAGTCGTGTCCGACTCTGTGCGACCCCATAGACGGCAGCTCACCAGGCTCCCCTGTCCCTGGGACTCTCCAGGCAAGAACACTGGAGTGGGTTGCCATTTCCTTCTCCAGTGCATCAAAGTGAAAAGTGAAAGTAAAGTCACTCAATTGTGTCTGACTCTTCGTGACCCATGGACTACAGCCTACCAGGCTCCTCCATCCATGGGATTTTCCAGGCAAGAGTACTGGAGTGGGGTGCCATTCTCCAGGAGTGTCTTTACCCAGCTCTAAATGTACAGGGAAACATGTTATGTTGAGGCTGGAATCAAAGTAATATGGCAAAATCTATATAATCATCCTGGGAAAGGTGGATAGTTGCAGCCTCCAACCAACCATGAAGAAACACACCAGGTCATTTGTCTGTACATTATGACAACAACTTTGGTTCATTATTTGAGTTTTCTGAAAGGAACATGCTACTTGCCACTTCTTATTGGGAAGTCATCACCCAGTCCATTTTTCACCCAATTAGGCTGCTGACAGCAACAGCCAGCTGGTTGTTGTAGGCTGGTAGTCAACACTCCCCACTGAACATGGGGTCCCATGTGCAGGGTTTGGGGGCTGGGTTTGCCTAGCAGACTGTGAATGTGTGACTCCAGATACATTGTCTGGAGAGGGGTGTCACCCTGAAGACTGTGGACCTGTGACCACAGCTACAGGTTCGGGAGGCAGTCACCCTGGAAACTCTGGACATGTGACCCCAAGTGTAGAGTCTGGGAGGGGGTCACCCTGGATACTGGCAATGTTCGATCCCAGATGGAGGGTCTGAGAGGTGGGGACACTCTGGAGACTGTGTAAGTGAGACCCAAGGAACAGGGTCTGGGAGGTGGGGTCATCCTGGATAATGTGGACATTTACCCCAGGAACAGCATGGGATGTGAGTTTACACTGGAGACTGTGGGCATTTGACTTCAGATGCAGGGTCCGGGAGGTGGGGTCACTGTGAAGTCTGTGGATGTGCAACACCAGGCACAGGGTATTGGGGGGTGTTACCTGGAGACTTTGTATGTGTGACCCCAGGTGCAGAGTTGAGAGGATCACCCTGGAGACTATGAACATGTGACCCCAGGTAAAAACTCTGGGAGAGTATCACTCTTGAGGCTGTGGTCTGTGACCCTATGTACAGGGTCTGGACTGTGGGGTCACCCTGGAGACTGGACATGTACTCCAGGTGCAGGATATGGGAGGTGGGTTTACACTGGAGACTGTGGTCATATGACTCCAGGTAGAGGTTCTTGAGGGTGGGGTCAACCTGGAGACTGTGGACATTTGAACCCAGATATAGTGTCTGGGAGGGGACACCAAGGGGACTGTAGATAGGTGTCCCTAGGTACAGGGTCTGGAGGGTGTCACCCTGAAGACTGTGGACATGTGAACCCAGGTATAGTGTCTGGGAGGGGACACCAAGGGGATTGTAGATAGGTGTCCATAGGTACAGGGTCTGGGAGGGTGTTATCCTGGAGACTGTGAACCTGTGAACCCATGTATGTGGTCTGGGAGGGGTCGTCACCCTGTAGACTGTGGGCATGTGACCCCAGGTTCAGGGTCTCAGAGGCTGTCACCCTGGAGACTGTGGATGTGTGACCCCTGGTGCATGGTCTGGGAGTGGGCATCACACTGGAGACTGTGGATGTGTGACCCCAGATTCAGTGTCTGGGCACAGGGTCACCCTGGAGACTGTAGTTTTGTGATCCCAGGTACAGGGTATGGGGGTGATCACCCTACAGACTGGACATGTGACTCCAAGTTCAGGGTCGGGAGGAGGTCACCCTGGAGACTGTGGACATGTGAGCCGAGGTGTAGGGTCTGGGAAGGGTTCACCCTGGACAACGTGGACAAATGACCTCAGGTACAGGGTCTGGGAGTGTTAACCCAGGGGACTGTAAATATGTGACCCTGGGTACAGGATCTGGGAGGGTGCCATCCTGGAAACTGTGGACATGTGGTCACAGCTGTGCAGTCTGATGTGGTAGAGTCACCCTAGAGACTGTGGACCTGTGAACCCAGGTACAGTGTCTGGGAGTTGTCACCCTGGAGATTGTGAATGTGTACCCCAGAGGCAGGATCTGGGAGGGGGAGTCACCCTGGAGATTGTGGATGTGCCACCCCAGGAAAAGATCTGGTGAGGTGAAGTGAAGGATCCAGTTATCCTGGAGACTGTGGACATATGCCCCAGGTACAGGGTCTGGGAGGTGGGGTCACCTTGGAGACTGTGAAAGTTTGACCCCAGGTACAGGGACTGGAGGGTGGGGTCACCCTGGAGACTGGACATGTGAACCCAAGTGCAGTGTATGGTCACCCTGGAAATTGTGGAACTGTGAACCCAGGTATAGTGTCTCAGGAATCTGGGAACAGGGTCACCCTGGAGACTGTAGTTATGTGACCCCAGGTACAGGGTATGAGGGTGATCACCCTGGAGACCGTGGACATGTGAACCCAGGTGCAGTGTCTGGGAGAGGTGTCACCTTGGAATTTGTGGACATGTGACCCCTGGAGCAGGAGAGGGGTCACACTGGAGATGTGGGCTTGTGACCCTAGGTGCAGGGTCTGGGAAGATGGTCACCTGGAGACTGTTTCAATGTGACCCCCAAGGTCTGGGGAGGGGTGTCACCCTGGAGACTGTGGACATGTGACTCCAGGTATAGATTCTGGGAGGGGGTTCAGCCTGGAGACTGTGGACATGTGAGGCCCTCTGCAGGGTTTGGGAGGGGTCACTCTGGAGACTGTAGACATTTGAACTCAGGTGCAGGGTCTGGGAGGGGGTCACCATGAAGACTGTGGATGTGCAATCCAGGTGCCGTTACTGGGAAGCAAGGTTACCAAGGAGACTGTGGATATGTGAACCCACATGCAGGTTATGGGGGGGGGGCGGGGTTTCACCTTGTAGACTGTGGACATGTGGCTCTAGTTACAGTGTCTGGGGAGGGGTGTCACCCTGGAGACTGAAGACGTGTGACCCCAGGGGCAGGGTCGGGTGGGGGTCACCCTGGAGACTGTGGACGTGTGACCCCAGGTTCAGAGTCTGGGAGGGTGTCACCCTTGAGACTATGGACATGTGATGCCAGGTGAAGAGTTTGGGATGTGGATCACCCTGGAGACTCTGGACATGTGACCCCAGGTACAGGGTCTGGGAAGGGTTTACTGTGGAAACTGGCCATATGACCCTAGGAGCAGGGCCTGGGAGGGGGGTCACCCTGTAGAATGTGGACATGTGACCCCAGGTAGAGGCTAGGGTCACCCTGGGACTGTGGACGTGTGACCCTAGGTACAGGGTTTGGGGAGGGGAATTCATCTGGAAACTATTGATATGTGAACCCGGTTTCACAGTCTGGGAAGTGGGGTCACCCTGGGACTGTGGATGTGTGACCCAGGTACAGGGTCTGGGAGGGTCTCTCAGGGAACTGTAGATATGTGACCTTAGGTACAGGATCTGGGAGGGTGTCACCCTGGACACTGTGGATGTGTGATCACAGGTGCATGGTCTGGTGTGGTGAGGTCACCCTGGAGGAGGTGGACCTGTGAACCCAGGTACAGTGTCTGGGGGGATGTCACCCTGGAGACTGTGAATGTGTATCTCAGGTGCAGAGGCTGAGAGGGGAGTCACCCTGGAGACTGTGGACGTGTGAAGCCATTTAAAAGGTATGTTGAGATAATGTCACCCTAGAGACTGTGCACATGTGACCCCAGGTACAAGGTCTAGTGAGGTGCAGTGACCCTGGAGACTGTGGACGTTTGACCCACAGTACATGATGTTGAGGATTGGGTCATCCTGGAAGCTGAGGATGTTGACCCCAGGTACAGGGTATGGGGAGGGAGATCACCCTGGAGACTGTGGATCTGTGAACCCTGGTACAATGTCTAGAAGATGGGGTCACCCTGGAGACTATGGACATGTGACCTCAGGTACAGAACCTGGGAGGGAACTCACCCTGAAACTGTGGACATGTGACCACAGGTACAGGGCCAGGGTGGGATCACCATGGGAACTATGGATATGTGACCCCAGGTGCAGTCTGGGAGGGGTCACCATGGAGACGGTTGACATGTGACCCCAGGTGCAGGGTCTATGAGAAGAGATCTCCCTGGAGACTGCAGACGTGTGACCCTAAGTGCAGGGTCTGAGAGGGAAGTCACCCTGGAAACTGTGGACATGTGATCCCAGGTATGGGGTCTGTGTGGGGTCACCATGGAGATGGTTGACATGTGACTCAGGTGCAGGATCTGTGACATGGGGTCACCCTGGAGACTGTGGACATGTGACCCCACGTGCAGGGTCTGGGAGGGGGTCACCCTGGAGAGTGTGGAGATTTGGCCCCAGGTAAATAATGTTGAGGGTGGGGTCACCCTGGAGGCTGAGGTCATGTGGCCCAAGGTACAGGATATGGGGCGGGGGGTCACCCTGGAGACTGGATGTGTGACCCCCAGGTGCACAGTATGGGCAGTTGGGTTTCCCTGGAGACTGTGGATATGTGACCCCAGGTACAGGGTCTGGAGTGTGTGATCACCCTGGAGACCGTGGACATGTGTCCCCAGGTTCAGGGTCTGAGTGGGTTGTCACCCTGTAGACTGTGAATATATTACCCCAGGTAGAGTGGTTGGTCACCCTGGAGACTGCAGACATATGACCCCAGGTGCAGGGTCTTGGAGGGGTCACCAGGGAACTAGAGATATGTGACCCTAGGTACAGGGTCTGGGGGCATGTCATCCTGGACGCTGTGGACATGTGAAGCCAGGTGCACTCGCTGGTGTGGTGGGGTCTCCCAGGAGGCTATCAAACTCTGAATTCAGGTAGAAGGTCTGAGGGGGTGTCACCCTGGAAACTGTGGATTTGTACCCCAAGTGCAGAGTCTGGGTGGGGGGGTTACCCTGGAGACTGTGGAGGTGTGACCCCAGGTAAAAGGTCTGGTGAGGCGGGGTCACCCTAGAGATTGTGAACATGTGACCCAAAGCCCAAGTTCTGGTGAGGTGGGGTCACCCTGGAGATGGCATACGTGTGACCCCAGGTGCAGGGTCTGGGAGGGGTGTCACCCTGGAATCTGCACATGTGACCACAGGTGCAGGAGTGGGGTCACACTGGAGACTGCAGACATGTGAACCAAGGTGCAGGGTCTGGGAGGCAGGTAACCCTGGAGACTCTGAACATGTGACCCCAAGTACAGGGTCTGGTAGGGGTTCACCCTGGAGACTGTGGCCATGTGACCCCAGGTGCAGGTTCTGGGAAGGGTATCTCCCTGTAGACCATGGACATGTGACCCCAGGGAGAGGGTCTGGAGGCTAGGGTCACCCTGGGACTGTGGATGTGTGACCCACGTACAGGGTCTGGGAGAGGTCACCCCGGAGATTGTGGATGTGTGACCCCAGGTGCACAGTATGGAGTGGTGTAGTCACCCTGGAAAGGTGGGTCTGTTAACCCAGCTACAGAGTCTGGGGGGCTGTCACCCTGGAAACTGTGAACATGTACCCCAGGTACAGGGTCTGGAAGTGGGCATCACCCTGGAGACTGGATGTGTGAACACTGGTCAAAGGTCTGGTGAAGTGCTGTCACCCTAGAGACTGTGGACATGTGACTCCAGGTACAAGGTCTGATGAGGTGCAGAAACTGTGGAGTTTCAACACCAGGTACATGATGTTGAAGGTTCGGTCACCCTGCTGTATGAGGACGTTGATGCCAGGTATAGGGTATGGGGAGGGGTTCACCCTGGAGTCTGGATGTGTGACCCCAGGTGCACGGTATGAGAAGTGTCACCCTGGAGACTGTGGATATGTGAAACCTTGTACAGGGCCTGGAGGATGGGATCACACTGGAAACTCTGGATGTGAGAATCCAGGTACAGGATCTGGGAGGGGTGTTAGCCTGGAAACTGGACATGTGACCCCAGTGCATGGTCCAAGAGGGTGTGTCACGCTGGAGACCATGGACGTGCAACCCCAAGTTCAGGGTTTGGAAGGGATGTCACTGTGGAAACTGTGGTTATGTGACCCCAGGTACAGGGTCTGGGGGTGGTCACCCTGGAGACAATAGAATGGGAAGAACTAGAGATCTCTTCAAGAAAATTACAGATACCAAGGGAACATTTCATGCAAAGATGGGCACAATAAAGGACAGAAATGGTATGGACCTAACAAAAGCAGAAGATATTAAGAAGAGGTGGCAAGAATACACAGAAGAACTCTACAAGAAAGAACTTCATGACCCAGATAACCATGATGGTGTGATCACTCACCTAGAACCAGACATCCTAGAATGTGAAGTCAAGTGGGCCTTAGGAAGCATCATTATGAACAAAGCTAGGGGAGGTGATGGAATTCCAGTTGAGCTATTTCACATCCTAAAAGATGATGCTGTGAAAGTGATGCACTCAATATGCCAGCAAATTTAGAAAACTCAGCAGTGGCCACAGGACTGGAAAAGGTCAGTTTTCATTCCAATCCCAAAGAAAGGCAATGCCAAAGAATGCTCAAACTACTGCATGATTACACTCATCTCACACACTAGCAAAGTAATGCTCAAATTCTCCAAGCCAGACTTCAAAAGTACGTGAACCATGAACTTCCAGATGTTCAAGCTGGTTTTAGAAAAGGCACAGGAATCAGAGATCAAATTGCCAACATCCATTGGATCATCGAAAAAGTAAGAGCATTCCAGAAAAACATCCATTTTTGCTTTATTGACTGTGCCAAAGCCTTTGACTGTGTGGATCACAACAACCTGTGGAAAATTCTTAAAGAGATGGGAATACCAGAACGCCTGACCTGCCTCCTGGGAAATCTGTATGCAAGTTAGGAAGCAACAGTTAGAACTAGACATGGAACAACAGACTGGTTCCAAATCAGGAAAGGAGTACATTGAGGCTGTATATTGTCACCCTGTTTATTTAACTTATATGCAGAGTACATCACGAGAAATGCTGGACTGGATAAAGCACAAGCTGGAATTAAGTTTGCCAGGAGAAATATGAATAACCTCAGATATGCAGATGACACCATCCTTATGGCATTAAGAGAAGAAGAACTAAAGAGCCTTTTGATGAAAGTGAAAGAGGAGAGTGAAAAAGTTGACTTAAAACTCAACATTCAGGAAACTAAGATCATGGCATCTGTTCCCATCACTTCATGGGAAATAGATGGGGAAACAGTGGAAACAGTGACAGACTTTATTTTGGGGGCTCCAAAATCACTGCATATGGTGACTGCAGCCATGAAATTAAAGATGCTTACTCCTTGGAAGAAAAGTTATGACCAACCTAGACAGCATATTAAAAAGCAGAGACATTACTTTGCCAACAAAGCTCCATCTAGTCAAAGCTATGGTTTTTCCAGTAGTCATGTATGGTTGTGAGAGTTGGACTATAAAGAAAGCTGAGTGCTGAAGAATTGATGCTTTTGAACTGTGGTGTTGGAGAACACTCTTGAGAGTCATTTGGACTGCAAGATCAAACCAGTCCATCCTAAAGGAAATCAGTCCTGAATATTCATTGGAAGGACTAATGCTGAAGATGAAAGTCCAATACTTTGGCCACCTGATGCAAAGAACTGCCTCATTGGAAAAAACCCTGATGCTGAGAATGATTGAAGGTGGGAGGAGAAGGGGACGACAGAGGATGAGATGGTTGGATGGCATCACCAACTCAATGGACATGAGTTTGAGTAAGCTCTAGGAGTTGGTGATGGACAAGGGAAGCCTGGCATGCTGTAGTCCATGGGGTTGCAAAGAGTCGACACAACTGACCAGCTGAACTGAACTGAACTGTTGGTGTTAGGAAGTGTTCTAATTTCATTCTTTTACATGTAGCTGTCCAGTTTTCCCAGCACCATTTATTGAAGAGGCTGTCTGCCCCATTGTATATTCTTGCTTCCTTTGTCAGGAATAAGGTACCCATAGGTGCATGGGCTTATTTCTGGGCTTTCTGTCTTGTTCCATTTGTCTATATTTCTGTTTTTGTGCCAATACCATACTATCTTGATGACTGTAGCTTTGTAGTATAATCTAAAGTCAGGATGGTTGAATCCTCCAACTCCATTCTTCTTTCTCAGGACTGCATTGGCTATTCAGGGCCTTTTGTGTTTCCATATGAATTGTGAAATTTTTTGTTCTACTTCTGTGAAAAATGCTATTGGAAGTTAGATGGAGATCTCATTGAATCTGTAGGTTGCATTTGGTAATATAGTCATTTTCACAACATTGATTATTCCTACCCAGGAACATGGAGTATCTCTCCATCTGTTTATGTCATCTTCGATTTCTTTTATTCAGTTCAGTTCAGTTCAGTTCAGTCGCTCAGTTGTATCCGACTCTTTGTGACCACATGAATTGCAGCACACCAGGCCTCCCTGTCCATCGCCAACTCCTGGAGTTCACTCAAATTCACATCCATTGAGTCAGTGATGCCATCCAGCCATCTCATCCTCTGTCGTCCACTTTTCCTCCTGCCCCCAATCCCCCCCAGCATCAGAGTGTTTTCCAATGAGTCAACTCTTCGCATGAGGTGGCCAAAGTACTGGAGTTTCTCAGCTTTAGCAACATTCCTTCCAAAGAACACCCAGGACTGATCTCCTTCAGAATGGACTGGTTGGATCTCCTTGCAGCCCATGGGACTCTGAAGAGTCCTCTCCAACACCACAGTTCAAAAGCATCAGTTCTTCGGCACTCAGCTTTCTTCACAGTCCAAATCTCAAATCCACACATGACTACTGGAAAAACCATAGTCTTGACTAAATGGACCTCTATTGGCAAAGTAATGTCTCTGCTTTTTAATATGCTATCAAGGTTGGTCATAACTTTCCTTCCAAGGAGTAAGCATCTTTTAATTTCGTGGCTGCAGTCACCATCTGCAGTGATTTTGGAGCCCCAAAAAATAAAGTCTGACGCTGTTTCCACTGTTTCCCTATCTATTTCCCATGAAGTGATGGGACCAGATGCCATGATCTTCCTTTTCTAAATATTGAGCTTTAAGCCAACTTTTTCACTCTCCTCTTTCACTTTCATCAAGAGGCTTTTTAGTTCCTCTTCACTTTCTGCCATAAGGGTGGTGTCATCTGCATATCTGAGGTTATTGATATTTCTCCCGGCAATCTTGATTCCAGCTTGTGTTTCTTTCAGCCCAGCGTTTCTCATGATGTACTCTGCATATAAGTTAAATAAGCAGGGTGACAATATACAGCCTTGACATACTCCTTTTCCTATTTGGAACCAGTCTGTTGTTCCATGTCCAGTTCTAACTGTTGCTTCCTGACCTGCATACAGGTTTCTCAAGAGGCAGGTCAGGTGGTCTGGTATTCCCATCTCTTTCAGAATTTTCCACAGTTTATTGTGATCCACACAGTCAAAGGCTTTGGCATAGTCAATAAAGCAGAAATAGATGTTTTTCTGGAACTCTCTTGCTTTTTCGATGATCCAGCAGATGTTGGCAATTTGATCTCTGGTTCCTCTGCCTTTTCTAAAACTAGCTTGAACATCTGGAAGTTCATGGTTCACATACTGCTAAAGCCTGGCTTGGAGAATTTTGAGCATTACTTTACTAGCGTGTGAGATGAGTGCAATTGTGCAGTAGTTTGAGCATTCTTTGTCATTACCTTTCTTTGGGATTGGAATGAAAACTGACCTTTTCCAGTCCTGTGGCCCTTGCCGAGTTTTCCAAATCAGTGTCTTATAATTTTCTGTGTATAGTTCTTTTGTCTCCTTCAGTTCAGTTCAGTTGCTCAGCCATGTCCGACTCTTTGTGACCTCCTGAACCACAGCATGCCAAGCCTTCCTGTCCATCACCGACTCCTGGAGTCCACCCAAATCCATGTCCATTGAGTTGGTGATGCCATCCAACCATCTCATCCTCTGTCGTCCCCTTCTCCTCCTACCCTCAATCTTTCCCACCATCAGGGTCTTTTCCAATGAGTCAGCTCTTCACATCAGGTGGCCAAAGTATTGGAGTTTCAGCTTCAACATCAGTCCTTCCAATGAATGCCCAGGACTGATCTTCTTTAGGATGGACTAGTTGAATCTCCTTGCAGTCCAAGGGACTCTCAAGAGTCTTCTCCAACATCACAGTTCAGAAGCATCAATTCTTCAGTGCTCAGCTTTCTTTATAGTCCATCTCTCACATCCACACATGACCGCTGGAAAAACCATAGCCTTGACTAGACGGACCTTTGTTGGCAAAGGCAAAGTAATGTCTCTGTTTTTTAATATGCTGTCTAGTTTGGTCATAACTTTCCTTCCAAGGAGTAAGCATCTTTTAATTTCATGGCTGCAATCACCATCTGAAGTGATTTTGGAGTCCAGAAAAATAAAGTCAGCCACTGTTTCCCCTGTTTCCCCATCTATTTGCCATGAACTGATGGGACTGGATGCCATGATCTTAGGTTTCTGAATATTAAGCTTTAAGCCAGCTTTTTCACTCTCCTCTTTCACTTTCATCAAGAGGCTCTATAGTTCTTCTTCACTTTCTGCCATAAGGGTGGTGTCATCTGCATGTCAGAGGTTATTGATATTTTCCCGGCAATCTTGATTCGTCTCCTTAGGTAAGCTTATTCCTAGATATTTAATTCTATTTTTTGCATTGGTGAATGTGATTGATTCCTTAATTTCTCTTTCTAAGTTTTCATTGTTAGCATATAGAAATGCAAGTGATTTCTGTGTATTGATTTTGTATCCTGCTACTTTGCTAAATTCACTGATTAGCTCTAGTAATTTTCTGATACTATTTTAGGGTTTTCTATGTACAGTATCATGTCATCTGCAAACAGTGAGAGCTTTACTTCTTCTTTTCAGATCTGGATTTCTTTTATTTTTTTTCTTCTCTGATTGCTGTAGCTAGGACTTGCAGAACTATGTTGAATAATCGTGACGAAAGTGGACACCCTTGTCTTTTTCCTGATCTTAGGGGGAATGCTTTCAGTTTTCCACCATTGAGAATAATGTTTGCTGTAGGCTTATCATATATGGCCTTTACTATGTTGAGGTAGGTTCCTTCTATGCCCATTTTTGAAGAGTTTTAATCATAAACGGGTGCTGAATTTTGTCAAAGACTTTTTCTGCATCTATTGAGATGATATATGGATTTAATCTTTCAATTTGTTAATATAGTGTATCACATTGATTGATTTGCATATATTGAAGAATCCTTGCATCCCTGGAATAAACCCAGCTCGATCATGGTGGGTTTAATGTGCAGGTCATTTAATGTGTTGCTGAATTCTGTTTGCTAACATTTTGCTGAGGATTTTTGCATCTATGTTCATCAGTGATATTGGCCTGTAGTTTTCTTTTTGTGTGTTGTCTTTGTCTGGTTTTGGTATCAGGGTGCTGGTGGCCTTGCAGAATGAGTTTGGAAGTGTTCCTTCCTCTACAATTTTTGAAAGAGTTTAGAAGGACAGGCATTAGCTCTTCTCTAAATGTTTGATAGAATTCTCCTGTGAAGCCATCTGGTCCTGGGCTTTTGTTTTTGCGGAGATTTTTGATCACAGCTTCAATTTCAGTGCTTGTAACTGGGTTGTTCATAACTTCTATTTCTTCCTGGTTCAGTCTTGGAAAATTGACCTTTTCTAAGAATCTGTCCATTTCTTCCAGGTTATCCATTTAATGCCATATAGTTGTCCATAATAGTCCTTTGTATTTCTTCATTGTCTGCTGTAACCTCTCCTTTTTCATTTCTAATTTTGTTGATTTGTTTCTTCTCTCTTTTTTTCTTGATCAGTCTGGCTAAAGGGCTTGTCAATTTTGTTTATCCTCTCAAAGGGCCAGTTTTTAGTTTTATTAGTCTTTACTATTATTTCGTTCATTTGTTTTTCATTTATTTCTGCTCGGATCTTTATGGTTTCTTTCCTTCTACTAATTTTGGGGTTTTTCTGTTCTTCTTCTTCCAGTTGTTTTAGGTGTAAAGTTAGATTGTCTATTCGATGTTTTTCTTGTTTCTAGAATTAGGATTGTATTGCTACAAACTTCCCTCTTAGAACTTCTCTTGCTGTGTCCCATAGATTTTGAGTTGTTGTGTTTTCATTGTCATTAGTTTCTAGAAATTTTTTAATTTCCCTTTGGATTTCTTCAGTGACCTGTTGGGTATTTAGAAATGTGTTGTTTAATCTCCATGTGTTTGTTTTCCTATAGTTTTTTTCTTGTAACTGATATCTAGTCTCAGAGCATGATACGATTTCGATTTTCTTAAATTTACTGAGGTTTAATTTGTGACCCAAGATGTGGTCTATGTTGAAGAATGTTCCATGTGCACTTGAGAAGAAGGTGTATTCTTCTGCATTTGCATGGAATGTCCTGAAGATATCAAAGAGATTCATCTCATCTAATGTATCATTTAAGACTTGTGTTTTCTTATTAATTTTCTGTTTTGATGATCTGTCCATTGGTGTGAGTGGGGTGTTAAAGTCTCCTCTATTATTGTGTTATATTTTTTCCCATTCTGAAGGCTGTCTTTTCACCTTGCTTATAGTTTCCTTCATTGTGCAAAAGCTTTTAAGTTTAATTAGGTCCCATTTGTTTGTTTTTGCTTTTATTTCCATTACTCTGGGAGGTAAGTCATAGAGGATCTTACTGTGATTTATGTCACAGAGTGTTCTGCCTATATTTTTGTCTAGGAATTTTATAGTTTCTGGTCTAACATTTACATCTTTAATCCATTTTGAGTTTACTTCTGTGTATAGTGTTAGAAAGTGTTCTGGTTTCATTCTTTTACATGTGGTTGAACAGTTTTCCCAGCACCACTTGTTAAAGAGATTGTCTTTTCTCCATTATATAGTTTAACCTCCTTTGTCAAAGATAAGGTGTCCATAGGTGTGTGGATTCATCTCTGGGCTTTCTACTTTGTTCCATTGATTTATATTTCTGTCTTTGTGCCAGTACCATACTGTCTTGATGACTGTAGCTTTGTAGTATAGTCTGAAGTCAGGAAGGTTGATTCTTCCAGTTCCATTGTTCTTTCTCAAGATTGCTTTGGCTATTTAGGTTTTTTGTGTTTCCGTAAAAATCGTGAAATTATTTGTCCTAGTTCTATGAAAAATACAATTGGTAGCTTTATGGGGGTTGCATTGAATCTATAGATTGCTTTGGGTAGTATACTCATTTTTACTATATTGATTCTTCCAATCCATGAACATGGTATATTTCTCCATCAGTTTGTGTCATCTTTGATCTCTTTCATCAGTGTTTCATAGTTTTCTATATAGGTCTTTTGTTTCTTTAGGTAAATTTATGCCTAAGTATTTTATTCTTTTTGTTGCAATGGTGAATGGGATTGTTTCCTTATCTTTCTGTTTTCTCATTGTTAGTATATAGGAATGCAAGGGGTTTCTGTGTATTAATTTTATATCCTGCAACTTCACTATATTCATTGATTAGCTCTAGTAATTTTCTGGTGGCATCTTTAGGGTTTTCTATGTAGAGGATCATGTCATCTGCAATCAGTGAGAGTTTTACTTCTTCTTTTCCAATTGATGCTTTTGAACTGTGGTGTTGGAGAAGACTCTTGAGAGTCCTTTGGACTGCAAGGAGATCCAACCAGTCCATTCTAAAGGAGATCAGTCCTGGGTGTTCTTTGGAAGGAATGATGATAAAGCTGAAACTCCAGTACTTTGGCCACCTCATGCGAAGAGTTGACTCATTGGAAAAGACTCTGATGCTGGGAGGGATTGGGGGCAGGAGGAAAAAGGGACGACAGAGGATGAGATGGCTGGATGGCATCACCGACTCAATGTACATGAGTTTAAGTGAACTCTGGGAGTTGGTGATGGACAGGGAGGCCTGGCATGCTGCAATTCATGGGGTTGCAAACAGTCAGGCATGACTGAGCGACTGAACTGAACTGAACTGAACTTCCAATATGGATTCCTTTTATTTCTTTCTCTTCTCTGATTTCTGTAGCTAAGATTTCCAAAACTATGTTGAATAGTAGTGGTCAGAGTGGGTACCCTTGTCTTTTTCCTGACTTTAGAGGAAATGCTTTCAATTTTTCACCATTGAGGATAATGTTTGCTGTGGGTTTATCAGAGATGGCTTTTATTATGTTGAGGTGTGTTACTTCTATGTTTGCTTTCTGGAGAGTTTTTATCATAAATGTGTGTTGAATTTTGTCAGAGGCTTTCTCTGCATCTATTGAGATAATCATATGGTTTTATGTTTCAATTTGTTAATGTGGTGTGTCACATGGGTTGTTTTGAAATATTGAAGAATTGTTGCATCCCTGGGATAAAGCCCACTTGGTCATGATGTATGATCTTTTAAATATGTTGTTGGATTCTGCTTGCTAGAATTTTGTTGAGGATTTTTGAATCTATGTTCATCAGTGATATTGGCCTGTAGTTTTTTGTGTGTGTGTGTGTGGCATCTTTTTCTGGTGTTGGTATTAGGGTGATGGTGGTATCACAGAATGAGTTTGGGAGTTTACCTTCCTCTGCAATTTTTTGGAAAAGTTTAAGATGGATAAATGTTAGCTCTTCTCTAAATTTTTGGTAGAATTCACCTGTGAAGCCATCTGGTTCTGGGCTTTTGTTTGTTGGCAGATTTTTTATTACAGTTTCAATTTCCAAGCTTGTGATGTGTCTGTTAAGATTTTCTATTTCTTCCTGGTTCAGTTTCGGAAGGATATACTCTTCTAAGAATTCATCAATTTCTTCCATAGTATCCACTTTATTGGTATAGTTGCTGATAGTAGTCTCTTATGATCCTTTGTATTTCTGTGTTGTCTGTTGTGATTTCTTCATTTTCATTTCTAATTTTGTTGATTTGATTCTTCTCCCTTTTTCTTTGATGAGTCTAGGTAATGGTTTGTCTATTTTATTTATCTTCTCAAAGAACCAGCTTTTAGTTTTGTTGATTTTTGCTGAGGTCTCCTTTGTTTCTTTTTCAGTTATTTCTGCTCTGATTTTTATTATTTCTTCTAGTAACTTTGGGGCTCTTCATTTCTTCTTTTTCTAGTTGTTGTAGGTATAAATTTAGGTTATTTATTTGATGTTTCTCTTATTTCTTGAGGTAAACTTGTATTGCTATGAACCTTTCTCTTAGCACACTTTTACTGAATCTCATAGGTTTTGGGTTGTTGTGTTTTCATTTTCATTTGTTTCTAAGCATATTTTGATTTCCTTTTTGATTTCTTCTATGATTTGTTGGTTATTCAGAAGTATGTTGTTTGGCTCCATATGTTTGTATTTTTAATAGTTTTTTTTCCTGTAGTTGATATCTAATCTTACCACATTTTGATCAGAAAAGATGTTTGGAATGATTTCAACTTTTTTAAATTTACCAAGGCTAGATTTATGGCCCAGGATATAATTTATCTGGGAGAATGTTCCGTGTGCATTTGAGAAAAAGGTGAAATTCATTGTTCTAAAGTTACTCAGTTGTGTCTGACTCTTTGCGACCCCATGGACTGTAGCCCACCAGTCTCCTCCATCCATGGAATTTTCTAGACAAGAGTACTGGAATGGGTTGCCATTTCCTTCTCCAGGGGACCTTCCTGACCCGGGAATTGAACCCAGGTCTCCCCCATTGTGGACAGACACTTTACCGTCTGAGCCACCAGGAAATCCCGAAATGTCCTATAGATAACAATTAGGTCTAACTGGTCCATTGTATCATTTAAAGCTTGTGTTTCCTTGCTAATTTTCTGTTTGGTTGATCTATCCATAGGTGTGAGTGGGGTATTAACGTCTCCCACTATTATTGTGTTACTGTTAATTTCCCCTTTTGTACTTGTTAGCATTTGCCTTATGTATTGAGGTGCTCCTATGTTGGGTGCAAATATATTTATAGTTGTTATATCTTCTTCTTGGATTGATCCTTTGATCATTGTGTAGTGTCCTTCCTTGTCTCTTTTCACAGTCTTTATTTCGAAGTCTATTTCATCTGATATAAGTGTTGCTACTCCTGCTTTCTTTCAGTCTCCATTTGCATGAAATATCTTTTTCTAGCCCTTCACTTTCAGTTTGTATGTGTCCCTTGGTTTGAAGTGGGTCTCATGTAAACAACATATATAGGGGTCTTGTTTTTGTATCCATTTGGCCAGTCTTTGTCTTCTGGTTGGGGCATTCAACCCATTTACATTTAAGGTAATCATTGATAAGTATGATCCCATTGCCATTTACTTTGTTGTTTTGGGTTTGATTTTATAAACCTTTTCTATGTTTCCTGTCTAGAGAAGGTCCTTTAACATTTGTCATAGAACTGGTTTTGTGGTGCTAAATTTTCTCAGATTTTGCTTGTCTGTGAAGCTTTTGATTTCGCCTTGGTATCTGAATGAGATCCTTGCTGGGTGTAGTAATCTTGTAGGTATTTCTCTTTCCTCACTACAAGTATGGCCTGCCATTCCCTTCAGCCTTGAAGAGTTACTATTGAAAGATCATCTGTTATCCTTATGGGGATCCCCTTGTGTTTTATTTGCTGCTTTTCCCTTGCTGATTTTAATATTTTCTCTTTGTGTTTGATCTTCATTATTTTGATTAACATATGTCTTGGGTGTTTTGCTTTGGGTTTATCCTGTTTGGGTATCTCTGGGTTTCTTGAACTTGGATGGATATTTCCTTCCCCATTTTAGAGAAGTTTTCAACTATTATTTCCTCAAGTATTTTCTCATGCCCTTTCTTTTTGTCTTCTTCTTCTGAGACACCTATGATTCAAATGTTGGGGTGTTTAACATTGACCCAGAGTTTTCTGAGGTTGTCCTTATTTCTTTTAATTCTTTTTTTCTCTGCTTCATTTATTCCCACCATTCTATCTTCCACCTCACTTATCCTCTCTTCTGCCTCAGTTATTCTACTGTTGGTTCCCTCCAGAGTGCTTTTGATCTCGGTTATTGCATTATTTATCATTGATTGACTTTTCTTTACTTCGTCTAGCTCCTTGTTAAACATTTCTTGCATCTTCTCAATCCTTGTCTGTAGTCTGTTTATCTGTAGCTCCATTTTGTTTTCAAGATTTTGGATCATCTTTACTATCATTATCCTGAATTCTTTTTCTGGTAGACTCCCTATCTCCCCTCTTTTGTTAGGTTTCGTGGGTATTCATCATGTTCCTTTACCTGTTGACTATTTCTCTGCCTCTTCATTATGTTTAGATTGCTGTGTTTGGGTTGCCCTTTCTGCAGGCTGGAAGTTAGTGTTTCCTGTTTATTGTGGAGTCTGCTCCCTGTGGGTGGGGTTGCACTAGTGGCTTGTCAAGGTTTCCTGGTTGGGGGATCTTGTGTCTATGTTCTGGTGGGTGGAGCTGGATCTCTTCTCTCTGGAGTGCAATAAGGTGTCCAGTAGTGAGTTTTGGGCTGTCTATGGGCTTGGTGTGGCTTTGGGCAGCCTGTCTTTTAATGCTCAGGGTTGTATTCCTGCTTTGCTAGAGAATTAGTGTGGTATGTCTTTCACTGGAACTTGATGGCTCTTGGGTGGAGCTTGGTTTCAGTGTAAGTATGGAGACTTTGGGGTGAGCTCTTGTCTATTAATCTTCCCTGGAATCAGGAATTCTCTGATGTTCTTAAGTTTTGGAGTTAAGCCTCCTGACTCTGGCTTTCAGTCCTTCTCTTACAGTAGCCTCAAGACTTCTCCATCCGTACAGCACAAATGCTAAAAGATCTAGGTTAATAGTGAAACAGTCCTCCACAGCAAGGGACACTGAGAGAGATCCACAGTTACACAGAGAACAGAAGAGGGAGGAGGAAGATAGAGGTAACCAGGAGGAGAAGAGGGGGAGTCAAAAGAGGAGAGAGAAATCTTGCCAGTAATCAGTTCCCTAAGTGTTTTCCACAGCCTGGAACACCCAGAGGGATTCTCAGAGTTAAGTAGATAAGAGGAGGGGGAGGAAGGAGATAGAGATGACCTGGGGAGAAAAGGGAGAGCCAAAATAGGGGAGAGCAATGAAGCCAGTAACCACATCCCTCCTTTTGAAGAGAATGGACTGCCTTTCTGGGTGCCTGGTATCCTCCACCAGCATTCAGAGGTTGTTTTGTGGAAGTTGTTCAACATTCAAATGATCTTTTGATGAATATGTTGGGGAGAAAGTGGTCTTCCTGTCCTGTTCCTCCACCATCTTGGGCTCCTCAATACATTTTAGCCGACATTATAATTGCTATTATTAATGTTGTTGATCTAAAATGTTAAAAGTATTATTTGAGGCTAACTGGTTTGAAAAGTCCTATTCCTATTTGACATGACATCTTTGAAAGATAACATGAAAATAAAAGTGAAGATTTTCTTATCAAAGCAGCAGGCTCTCTCGTAGCCTAAAAATCTAAGATTAATTTATCAATTAGTTTTTGATCCCCTCCACTTCTAAGAGGATGAAGCCACAAGAACTCCCCTACAATATTGGTTCCTTCCCCCCACCCCCAAAGTGGGTTAGATTGAGTGTGTCTGAAACTCATGACTCATACTCCAGGCTTCAGTTTCCTCCTTCACTGATATGGGATTTCAGTATACAGAGCTACCCAAGCCCTTTATCCAGGTCCAGCTCACTTTTCTTACATACATTTCTTATGTTGCTTCTTTTTTCTGAGTGTAAGATTGACTGAATACTCAATCTTCTTTGCATCTACTCCTAAGATTGATTAACTGCTTTGACTGAATTGACTTCCACTTCTTAGCTACTCCTAATCACTACCCTCATTTCCAGCCCCTGGCTTGCACCTGGTTTTGAAGTGTCAAAGTCCTTATTCACTCATGTATCAGCCACCATCCCAGCACATTCCCTTATGCTTATCATCATGGTGCAGGAAACTATCAACCTGCCACTAAAATCCCTTAGCATCTCCACTCCCTTCCTTGTTCCCATCTCTTCCACTCTCTTCACCAGGAGGGTTCAAGGAAAATCTTTTGTTCTTTCTAATAGATGATGAGATCCATGTATAAGCAAATCAAAGACTTCAGTTCAGTTCAGTTCAGTCCTTCAGTCGTGTCCAACTGTTTGCGACCCCATGAATTGCAGCATGAAAGGCCTCCCTGTCCATCACCAACTCCTGGAGTTCACTCAAACTCATGTCCATCGAGTCAGTGATGCCATCCAGCCATCTCATCCTCTGTCATCCTCTTCTCCTGCCCCAAATCCCTCCCAGCATCAGGGTCTTTTCCAATGAGTCAACTCTTCGCATGAGGCGGCCAAAGTATTGGAGTTTCAGCTTCAGCATCAGTCCTTCCAATGAACACCGAGGACTGATCTCCTTTAGAATGGACTGGTTGGATCTCCTTGCAGTCCAAGGGACTCTCAAGAGTCTTCTCCAACACCACAGTTCAAAAGCATCAATTCTTCAGTGCTCAGCTTTCTTCACAGTCCAACTCTCACATCCATACATGACCGCTGGAAAAACCATAGCCTTGACTAGATGGACCTTTGTTGGCAAAGTAATATCTCTGCTTTTCAATATATAGGCTATCTAGGTTGGTCATAACTTTTCTTCCAAGGAGTAAGCATTTTTTAATTTCATGGCTGCAATCACCATCAGCAGTGATTTTGGAGCCCCCCAAAAAGAAAATCTGACACCGTTTCCACTGTTTCCCCATCTATTTCCCATGAAGTGATGGGACCAGATGCCATGATCTTCATTTTCTGAATGTTGAGCTTTAAGCCAACTTTTTCACTCTCCTCTTTCACTTTCATCAAGAGGCTTCTTAGTTCCTCGTCATTTTCTGCCATAAGGGTGGTGTCATTTGCATATCTGAGGTGATTGATATTTCTCCCAGCAATCGTGATTCCAGCTTGTGCTTCTTCCAGTCCAGTGTTTCTCATGATGTACTCTGCATAGAAGTTAAATAAGCAGGGTAACAATATACAGCCTTGACATACTCCTTTTCCTATTTGGAACCAGTCTGTTGTTCCATGTCCAGTCCTAACTGTTGCTTCCTGACCTGCATATAGGTTTCTCAAGAGGCAGATCAGGTGGCCTCGTATTCCCATCTCTTTCAGAATTTTCCGCAGTTTATTGTGATCCACACAGTCAAAAGCTTTGGCATAGTCAATAAAGCAGAAATAGATGTTTTTCTGGAACTCTCTTGCTTTTTCCATGATCCAGGGGATGTTGGCAATTTGATCTCTGGTTCCTCTGCCTTTTCTAAAACCAGCTTGAACATCTGGAAGTTCATGGTTCACGTATTGCTGAAGCCTGGCTTGTTGAATTTTGAGCATTACTTTACTAGTGTGTGAGATGAGTGCAATTGTGTGGTAGTTTGAGCATTCTTTGTCATTACCTTTCTTTGGGATTGGAATGAAAACTGACCTTTTCCAGTCCTCTGGCCACTACTGAGTTTTCCAAATTTGCTGGCATATTGAGTGCAGCACTTTCACAGCATCATCTTTCAGGATTTGAAATAGCTCAACTGGAATTCCATCACCTCCACTAGCTTTGTTTGTAGTGAGACTTATGAGCTGCCAAATAGCCATGTGTTTCCCTCCCTCTCACCCTTGTTTTAACCAACCAATTTGTCAGTTCATGAGGTCAACAATACAGCATTAAGTAAAAAGGCAAAACTATTAATGATCCATGGTGCTAGAGAGTGGTGATTACCTTGGTGGGAATGGGGTCTGGATAGTGATTGAGAGGATGCCCAAAAATGGACTCCTGGAATGCAACATCTCTGTTTTTTTTCCCATCTGGTGCATGTGTGTACTCACTTTGTATAAATGGAGATATACTCATATGCATCTTTCTGCATATATATCAAACTTCAGTGAAAAGTTTACATTTAAAACTTAAAAAAAATATTTTCAAGTAAAGCACCCTAGAAGAAAAAGGTTTAGTTTTAACATTTGGTCAGCTGATGCTAACCTCAACCTGTTCATAGAAAAGTAGTAACAAGTATGAAAATTTAGAAGAGAATAAGCATCACTGCAGATCAGTTGAGTAATACATGAAAGGCAAAGTTATTAAGTTGGCAGAAGAGTAACTATTATCATTGCAAAGCTCAAATTTTTAATCTTTAAAAGCAGTCATGCAATTATCTTACATGCAAATACATTTGGAATAGGTAATGTTTGCTTTTCTGATTAAAATGTGATTTATCAGATTTCTGACCTTGCTTTGAGTGTGTGTGAAAATAAAAATCCCTTTAATACTCACACATTAGGGTTAGTAAAGACTTTAAAAGACACATTCTCACACACATATTAGTAGAAAAATGCCAATACTGGAGTCACCCAGACCTTGACTTTGTCTATCACCTTATATTTTATAATGGTTCCAAGTGCCTTATTTCATTTGAGTCCTGTGGATGTATAAGCGTGTTATCCAATAAAAGATCCTTCACCCTGGAAAAGTCTCCCTTTCATAAAGGTCACTCTAAAAATCAAGCTGGGACTGGGGACTTCTTCCAAGTGGGGCAGTCTGTGCGAATCCAATTTCCCATAAGGTAACCGGGTGTTAACATTTGACATCTAAAGTCAAAGTGACGGGGGCTGAGGTAGTCTGCTATACTCCAGTTGCAAAGGCCATTCTAATAAACTCCGCTTTTATTATTTTTTATTTTTTTAATATAAATTTATTTATTTTAATTGGAGGCTAATTACTTTACAATATTGTATTGGTTTTGTCATACATTAACATGAATCTGCCACGGGTGTACATGTGTTCCCCATCCTGAACCCTCCTCCCTCCTCCCTCCCCATACCATCCCTCTGGGTCGTCCCAGTGCACCAACCCCAAGCATCCAGTATCATGCATTGAACCTGGAGTGGCAACTCGTTTCATATATGATATTATACATGTTTCAATGCCATTCTCCCAAATCATCCCACCCTCTCCCTCTCCCACCGAGTCCAAAAGACTGTTCTATACATCTGTGTCTCTTTTGCTGTCTCGGATACAGGGTTATCGTTACCATCTTTCTAAATTCCATATATATTCATTAGTATACTGTATTGATGTTTTTCTTTCTGGCTTACTTCACTCTGTATAATAGGCTCCATAAACTCCGCTTTTAAAAGAAAGCAACAGGACTCTCCCAGAGCAAACTTCCATGGAAAGTCCAAGTGTGCCAGCCAGAATCACTTTACTCTGCCAAGAGAAAAATGCAAATATTACCAACAAGGTCCAGTATGCAGGTTCACACTCAGGATGTGTCCCTACAGTATCCAAGAAATTTCCAGACAGACCTAACAGATGTTTGGATGTTTGTTTGCTTCCCTGTGAGTGTGGGGGCCTTCCCTCTGGTAACACAGTCAGGGGAAATTGTTACTGAAAATGACATCCAAGCAAGCATTTTCAAGCAGTGTGTTACTCTCAGCAAACAGAATGTTGGGAAAGCTAAGTTCTTTCAGTGATGGAAGCAGATCAAAAGAGAGTGTGTTTTCAGGCATCTCTCTATCAGGAACTGTCTAGATTCTAAGATGTGAGAATTCCAGGAGTGCACAGAGGACCTCATTTCCAGAGTCAAGGCACTCTGTTTCCCTGCACTTTCCGAGCCTTTAAACACATTCCTAGATAATACTGGGTCTGCCCATGAGGAAACAGGCTGCGCGAGTGTGTCTGAAAGTGCTGAGTGCCATACTGTGGTTACCTAGATGAGTTGACCTTCCACTGGAAAAGGGCAAGTGGCTAGGAGTTGCAGCCTGCCTGCTTGCCTCAGAAATCTCAAAGGGTTGACCTAAGCTATCACTGTCACAATTAAGAAAACAACAATTGGATGGACTTTCAAGCAGTTGTTAAGCCACATCATTTTAGGCCCAGCAGAGAGGAAAATGCGAATTTTGCCAACAAAGTCCAGTATCCAGTTTCACACTCAAGATGTGTCCCCATAGTATCCAAGAATTTTCCAGACAGATCTAGGATCACTGGATCTCTCCTACAGAGAAAGCATGATGGAACAGACTTTGGGATGTTTACTTTTCCGTGAGAGTGTGGGGGATCTTCCCTAAGTTAACACAGTCAGGAGAAATTGTTATTGAAAAATGACCTTCAAGCAAGCATTTTCAAGCAATGTGTTACTCTCAGCACACAGAATGCTGGGAAAGCTATGCTCCTTCAATGAATGAAAGGCATCAAAAGAGAATGTGATTTCAGGCTTCTGTCTATCAGGAACTGTCAAGATTCTCAGATGTTAGAACTCCAGGTTTGCACAGAGGACCTAATTTCCAGGTCAGTACAGTATGTTTCCCTGCACTTTCCAAGCCTTTTAAACACAGTCCTAGCTCAAACTGGGACTGTGCATGAGGAAACAGGCAGGGGAGTGTGTCTGAGAATGCTGAGTACCATATTATGTTACCTAGATCCATTGAACTTCCACTGGAAATGAGACAATAGCTAAGCGTGGCAAGCTGCCTGCTTACTTCAGAAATCCCAAAGGGTTGACCAAAGCTATCACTATCACAAGTACGAAAACAGTGATTGGATGGATTTTCAAGTAGCTGCTAGGCTGCACCATTTTGGGGCCAACCGAGAGAAAACTACGAATTTTCCCACCAAGGTCCTGTACGCAGGTTCACACTCAGGATGTGTCCCTGCAGTATCCAAGAATTTTACAGGCAGACCTAGGCTCTCTGGATCTCTCCTGTAGAGAGAATGTGACGGAACAGTGGTTTGGATGTTGGTTTGCCACTCCCTGTGAGTATGGGGCCCTTCCCTATGGTAACACCATCAGGGGAATTTGCTACTGAAAAATGACCTCCAAGCAAGCAGTTTCAAACAGTGTGACTCAGCACAATGAATGCTGGGGAAGCTAAGCTTCTTTGAGGAAGGAAAGGCATCAACAGAGAGTGTAATTTCAACCTCTATTTGTCAGGAACTGTCTAGCTTCTAAGATGTAAGACCTCCAGGTTTTCCCAAGGACCTGAATTCCAGAATTAGGGCAGTGTGTTTCCCTGAACTTTTCGAGCGTTTTAAACACATTCCTAGGTCATTCTGTGACTGCGCGTGAAGAAGCAGGCTTCGAGAGTGTGTCTGGGAATACTGTGTGCCGTACTGTGGGTACCCAGACCAAGTGACTTTCCATTCAAAATAGGCCAGTGGCTAAGAGGAGCGAGCCACCTGCTTGCTTCAGAAATCCCAAAAGGAGAACAAAGCTATTGCTTGAAAAAGAATGAAAATAGCAAAGGGATGGATTTTCAAGATGTTTTTTGGCCATACCATTTTGGGGCCAACGGAGAGAAAAATGCGAATTTTGCCTTGAGGTTCCAGTATCCAGGTTCACACACAAGATGAGTCCAAGCAGTATACAGGAATTTTCCAGACAAACAGGCTCACTGGATCTCTCCTACAGAGAAAACGTGATAGAACAGATGTTTGGATGTTGGTTTGCCTTTCCCTGTGCGTGTGGGGGCCTTACCTCTGGTCAACCAAGATGGGAAATTGGTCCTGAAAAATGACCTCCAAGCAAGCCTTTTCAAGCAGTCTGTGACTCTCAACACACAGAATGCTGGGAAAGATACATTCTGTTGAGGAAGGAAAGGCATCAACAGAGAGTGTGTTTTCAGGCCTCTATGAACTTTCTAGCTTCTAAGATGTGTGACTTCCAGTTTTTCCCAGAGGACCTAACTTCCAGAGTCAGGGCAGTGTGTTTCCCTACACTTTCTGAGACTTGTTAACACATTCTTAGGTCATACCAGGATGGCCCATGAGGAAGCAAGCTGGGGGAGTGTGTCTGAGAGTGCTGAATGCCATACAGACGTTGGTGCTGGTTTGTCTTTCCCTGTGAGTGTGAGGCCCTTCCCTATGGCAACAATGTCAGGGGAAATTGTTACTGAAAAACTACCTCCAAAAAAGCGTTTTCAAGCAGTGTGTGACTCTCATCACACAGAATGCTGACAAAGCTATGTTCCTTTGAGGAAGGAAAGGCAACAACAGAGAGTATGTTTTCAGGCCTCTCTCTATCAGGAATTTTCTGCCTTCTAAGATGTAGACTTCCAGGTGTTCCCAGAGAATGTGAATTCCAGAGTCAGGGTAGTGTGTTTCCTTGCACTATGTTCCTTCGAGGAAAGAAGGGCATCAACAGTGAATGTGTTTTCAGGCCTCTATCAAGCATGAATTGTCTAACTTCTAGGATGTGAGACCTGCAGGTTTGCCCACAGGACCTAACTTCCAAAGTCACGTCAATGTGTTTCCCTGCACTTTCTGAGACTTGTAAACACATTCCTAGGTCATACTGTGACTGCCCACGAGGAAGCAGTTTGCAGCAGTGTGTCTGGGAGTGCTGGGTGCCATACTGTGGTTACCCAGATGAGGTGACATTCCCCTGGAAATGGACCAGCAGCTATGAGTTGAAACCTGCCTGCTTGCTTCAGAAATCCCAAAGTGTGGACCAAAGGTATCACTTTCAGATATAAGAAACAGAAATTGGAAGGATTTTCAAGCAGTTGCTCTGCTGCACCATTTAGGCCCAACCAACAGAAAAATGCAAATCTTGCCACAAAGTCCAGTATCTAGGTTCAACTCAGGATGTGTCCCCGCAGTATCGTAGACTTTTATAGACAGACCTAGGCTCTCTGGACCTCACCTACGAGAAAACATGACGGAACAGATGTTTGAATGTTGGGTTTCCTTTCCCAACAATGATTGTGGGGATCATTCCTACTGTCTCGGGCTCAGGGAAAATTGCGAGTGAAAAATGACCAGCAAGCAAGCGCCTTGAATCAGTGAGTGTCACTCAGCACAGTGTGCTGGGAGAGGTACCTTCCTTCTAGGAAGGAAAGGCATGAATAGACAGTGTGTTTCTAGAACTCTATCTTGCAAGAACTGTTTAGCTTCTAAGACATGAGACCTCTAGCTTGGCCAGAGGACAAAGCTACCAGAGTCCGGGCAGTGTGTCTCCCTGCAACTTCCGAGTCTTGTAAACACATTCCTAGGCCACACCATGACTGCTCATGAGGAAGCAGGCTGCAAGTGTGTGTCTGAAAGTGCTCGGTCCCATACTGTAGCACCTAGTCGAGGTTACATTCCAGTGCAAATGGAATGGGCCTGCAGTGAGGAGTTGTGATCCATCCACTTCCTTAAAATATCCCAAAGTCTGGAACAAAGTTCAGTTCAGTTCAGTTCAGCCGCTCAGTCGTGTCCGACTCTTTGTGACCCCGTGAATCACAGCACGCCAGGCCTCCCTGTCCATCACCAACTCCCAGAGTTCACTCAGACTCACGTCCATCGAGTCAGTGATGCCATCCAGCCATCTTATCCTCTGTCGTCCCCTTCTCTTCTTGCCCCCAATCCCTCCCAGCATCAGAGTCTTTTCCAATGAGTCAACTCTTCGCATGAGGTGGCCAAAGTACTGGAGTTTCAGCTTTAGCATCATTCCCTCCAAAGAACACCCAGGACTGATCTCCTTCAGAATGGACTGGTTGGATCTCCTTGCAGTCCAAGGGACTCTCAAGAGGCTTCTCCAATACCACAGTTCAAAAGCATCAATTCTTCAGTGTTCAGCTTTCTTCACAGTCCCACTGTCACATCCATACATGACCACAGGAAAAACCATAGCCTTGACTAGACGGACCTTGGTTGGCAAAGTAATGTCTCTGCTTTTGAATATGCCATCTAGGTTGGTCATAACTTTCCTTCCAAGGAGTAAGCGTCTTTTAATTTCATGGCAATCACCATCTGCAGTGATTTTGGAGCCCCAAAAATACTATTAATTAAATTAGGGTAATAACTTGATGGCTGGATGGCATCACTGACTTGATGGACATGAGTCTGAGTGAACTCGGGGAGTTGTGATGGACAGGGAGGCCTGGCGTGCTGCGATTCATGGGGTTGCAAAGAGTCGGACACTACTGAGCGACTGAACTGAACTGAACTAACTGACCACGCCCTCTTTATTGAACTTTTTTTTTAAACTTGGCTTTAGGAAATTATACTATTTTGATTTATCATCTACCTTTCTTCTCAGTGTCCTTGACTGGATTCTTCTTTGGACTTTTAACTGCATTTTAATAACAGAGTTCTCCAGAACTCAGTCCTTTCTCCCTTGGGTTTGCTCAAGTGATTGAAGTGACTGAAACCAGGAGAAATTAATTTCATAGGCTTTTATGAGGCAATTAGAACTGTGTTGTGAAAAAGAAAATAAGCATACTTTGTAGGAAAGTCATTTATGATTATTTTTTGTTAAATTTTATTAATAATCTGATTGTCTGATGGAAGCAATTTTACTGTGATAAATTCAGTTCCACAGTTTTATCTGAGGACTGGCACTGAAAAGGAGAGATGGAGAGGGGCTATGCAAAGATGAAGCAGAAGAGTCCTTGCCAATACAGCCCTGAAAGTGGAACAAAGTTAGCACTATCAGAAGTGAAAAAACATCAGTTGGATGGATTTTCAAGCAACTGCTAAGACGGCCCCCTTTGGGGCCCACCAACAGAAAAATGGGAATCTTGAAACCAAGACTGGTATCCAGGTTGACACTCATGGTGTGTCCGCACAGGATCCAAGAATTTTCCGGACAGACCTAGGCTCACTGAACCTCTCCTACAGAGAAACTGTGATGGACAGGCATTTGGATGATGGTTTGCCTTTCCCTGTGAGTGTGGGTTCCTTTCCTTCAGTCTCAGCCTCAGGGGAAATCGCTACTGAAAAATGACCTCCAAGCTAGCATTTTCCAGCAGTGTGTGTGACTCAGCACACAGTATGCTGGAAAAGCTGTCTTCCTTCGAGGAAGGAAAGGCATCATCAGAGTGTGTGTTTTCAGGCCTCTATCTCGTAGGGACTGTTTAGCTGATAAGGTGAGACCTCCAGGCTTGCCAAGAGGAGCTAACTTACAGAGTCAGGGCAGAGTGTCTGCCTGCATTTTCCAAGCCTTGTGACCACATTCCTAGGTTACACTGTGACTGCCCATGAGGAAGCTGGCTGCAAGAGTGTCTCTGAGAGTGCTGGGGCAATACTGTGGTCACCTTGTGGAGGTGACATTCCACTGCAAATGGCCCGCGGAGAGGAGTTGTGAGGTGCCAGCTTCCTCCCAAATGCTGGACCAAACCTTGTGCTGTCAGAAGTGAGAAAACAGTGATTGGATGGATTTTCAAGAAGTCGCTAGGCCGGCCTGCTTTAGGGCCCACCGAGAGAAAAATGGGAATTTTGCCAACAAGGTCCAGAATCCAAGTTCACACTCAGGGTGTATCCCCGCTGAATCCAATAATTTTCCAGACTGACCTAGGGTCAGTGGATCTCTCCTACAGGTAAAACGTGATGTAACAGACATTTGGATGTTGGTTTCTTTCTCCCTGAGTGGGGGGACCTTCCCTATGGAATCAGTCTCAAGGAAAATTGTGAATGAAAAATAACCTCTAAGAAAATGATTTCAAGCAGTGTGAGACTCTCAGCATACAAAATTCTGAGAAAGCTATCTTCCTTCATGGAAGGAAAGACATCAACAGAGAGTGTGTTTTCAGGCCTCTACCTAGCAGGAACTGTCTAGTTTCTAAGACGTGAGATCTCCAGGCTTGCCCAGAGGACCTAACTTTCAGAGTCAGGGCAGTGTGTCTCCCTGCACTTTCTGAGCCTTGGAAACATATTCTTAGGCCATTCCTTGACTGTTCGTGTGCAAGCAGGTTGCGGGAGTGTGTCTGAGACTGCTGGGTGTCATACTGTGCTCACCTAGTTGAGGTGACATCCTCTGCAAATGGGCCCGAGATAAAGAGTTGTGATCTGCTCGCTTCCTAAAGAAATCCGAAAGGATAGACCAAAACGAGCACTGTCAGAAATAAAGAAATAGCAATTGGATGGATTTTCAAGATGTTTCTAGGCCACCTCACTTTAAGGCCCACTAGGAGAAAAGTGGGAATTTTGCCACGAAGTTCTGGTATCCAGGTTCACACTCAGGGTGTGTCCTCGCAGGATACTACAATTTTCCAGACAGACCTAGGCTCACTGGATCTCTCCTACTGAGAAAATGTGATGGAACAGATGTTTGGATGTTGGTGTGCCTTTCCCTGTGAGTGCTGGAATCTTCACTACTCTCTCAGACTCAGCAGAAATTGCGAGTGAAAAAGGATCTGCAAACAAGTGGATTCATGCAGTGAGTGTCACTCAGCACACAGTATGCTGGGAGAGGTATATTCCTTCAAGGAAGGCAAGGCATCAACAGACAGTGTGTTTTTAGGACTCTAAATTGCAGTAACAGTTCAGCTTCTAAGACATGAGACCTGCAGGCTGGCCCAGAGGACATAACTTCCAGAGTCAGGGCAGTGCGTGTCTCTGTACTTTCTGAGCCTTGTGAACACATTCCTAGGCTACACCACAGCTGCCTATGTGGAAGCAGTCTGTGGGAGTGTGTCTGAAAGTGCTGGATGTCATACTGTGTTCACCTAGTCGAGGTGACTTTTGACAACAAATAGGCCTGTGGCAAGGAGTTGTGAGCCACTCGCTTTCTTCAGAAATGTCAAAGGGTGAAGCAAAGCTAATGTTGTCAGAAGTGAGAAAACAGCAATTGGATGGATTTTCAAGCTGTTGCAAGGTCGAACCACTTGAGGGCCCACCAAGAGAAAAATGGGAATTTTGCCAACAAGGTCTATTATGCAGGTTCAAACTCACAGCGTCTATCTGCAGGATCCCAGAATTTTCCAGACAGACCTAGGCTCACTGGATCTCTCCTACAGAGAAATTGTGATGGAATAGATGTTTGGATGTTGGTTTGCTTCTTTCTGTGACAGTGGGGAGCTTCCCTATGGTGTTAGCCTCAGGGGAATTTGAGACTGAAAAATAACCTCCAAGCAAGCACTTTCAAGCAGTGTGAGACTCTCAGCACACAGAATTCTGGGAAAGCTATCTTCTTTCGTGGAAGGAAAGTCATCAACAAAGAGAGTGTTTTCAGGCATCTGTCTAGCAGGACCTGTTTAGCTTCTGAGATGTGAGACCTCCAAGCTTGCCCAGAGGAGCTAACTACTAGAGTGTGGGCAGTGTGTCTCCCTGCACTTTCTGATCCTTGCAAACACATTCCTAGTCCATGCTGCAACTGCCCACGAGGAAGCGGGCTGCAGTATTGTGTCTGAGAGTGCTGGGTGCCATACTGTGGTCACCTAATTGAGGTGACATTTCCCTACAAATGGGCCTGCATCAAGGAGTTGTGATCTGCCTGCTTGCTTCAGAAATCCAAAAAAGTGGGGGAAAGCTACCAATATCTGAAATGAGAAAACAGCAAGGCTGCACAACTTTAGGGCCTTTGGAGGGAAAAGTGCTAGTTTTGCCATCAACGTCCGATATCCAGGTTGACACTCATGGTGTGCTCTGCAGTTTCCTAGAAATTTCCAAACAGACCTAGGCTCACTGGATCTGTACTACAGAGAAAAGGTGATGGAACAGATGATTGGATGTTGGTTTGCCTTTTCTGTGATGTTGTGGATCTTACCTACCATCTCATTCTCAGCGGAAATTGTGAGTGAAAAATGACCCGAGTAAGGACTTGCCAGCAGTGTGTCTCACTAAGCTCACAGTATGCGGGGGAAAATATCTTCCCTTGAGGATAGAAAGGCATCAACTGAGAGTGTGTTTTCTGGCCTCTAGGTTGCAGGAACTGTTTAGCTTCTAGGACGTGAGACCTCCAGGCTTGCCCAGGGGACCGAACTTCCATAGTCAGGGCAGTGTGTCTCCCTGCACTTTCCGAGCCTTGCAAACATATTCCTAGGCCACTCCACGACTGCACATGAGGAATCGGGCTGCGGGAGTGTGTCTGAGAGGCTGGTGCCATACTTTAGTCTCCTAGTCAAGGTAACATTCCACTGTAAATGGATCCACAGCAAGGAGTTGCAATCAACCCACTTACTTCAGAAATGCCAAACGGTGGAGCACACCTAGTGCTGTCAGAAGTGAGAAAACAGCAATTGGATGGATTTTCAAGCAATTGCTTGGCCGCCCCACTTAAGGGCCCACTGAGAGTAAAATACAAATTTTGCCATCAAAACCCGATATACAGGTTAACACATATGGTGTGTCCACACAGTTTCCAAATTTCCAGACAGACCTAGGCTCACTGGATCTCTCCTCCAGAGAAAATGTGATGGAACAGACATTTGGATGTCGATTTGCCTTTCCCTGTGAGTGTGGGGACCCCCCGAATGCTCTCAGGCTCAGGGGAAATTGCACATGAAAAATGACCTCCAAGCAAGCGCTTTCCAGCAGCATGTATCACTCAGCACACAGTACGCTGGGAACGCTATCTTCCTTTGAGGAAGGAAAGGCATCAACAGAGAGTGTGTTTTCAGGCCTCTATCTTGCAAGAACAGTTTAACTTCTAAGACATGAGATCTCCAGTCTTGTCCAGAAGAGCTAACTCTGGACAAGTCCAGAGGAGCTTGTCCAGAGGAGCTAACTCTGGACTCTTGAGGAATCAGGGCAGTGTGTCTCCCTGCATTTTCAGAGCCTTGTAAACTTATTCCTAGGCCACACCGTGACTGCCTATGAGGAAGCAGGCCACGGAAATGTGTATGACAGTACACGGTGCCTCAGTATCATCACGTAGTCGAAGTGATATTCCACAGCAAATGGGCCTGCAGCAAGGACTTGAGAGCCGCCCGCTTGCTTCAGAAATCGCAAAGGTTGGAGCAAAGTAAGTGCTGTCAGAAGTGAGAAGACAGCAATTGGATGCACTTTCAAGCAGTTGCTAGGCTGCACTGCTTTTAGGCCCACTGAGAGAAAAATGTGAAATTTGCCATCAAGGTCCGATATCCAGGTTGACACTCATAGTGTATCCCCACAGTTATCAAAAATTTTGAGACAGATCTAAGCTCACTAGATCTCTCACACAGAGAAAACGTGACTTAAATGTCGTTTGGATATTGGTTAGCCTTTGCCTGTGAGTGTGGGGACCTTCTCTACTGGCACAGACTCAGGGGAAATGGGGAGTGAATAATGACCTCCAAGCAAGCACTTTCCAGCAGTGTGCTGCGCTCAGCACACGTTAGGCTGGAAAAGCTATCTTCCTTCGAGGAAAGTAAAGCATCAAAAGAGAGTCTGTTTTCAGGCCTCTATCTCACAGGAAATTTTAGGTTCAAGGATGTGAGACCTCCAGTCTTGCCCAGATTAGCTAACTTCCAGAATCAGGGTAGTGTGTCTCCCTTCACTTTCTGAACCCTGTAGACGTACTCCTAGGACACACCGTGAATGCCAGTGAGGAAGCAGGGTGCGGGAATGTGTCTGGAAGTACAGAGTGCCACAGTGTGTGTCACTCAGCTCACAGTGTGCTGGGAAAGCTGTCTTACTTCAAGGAAGACAAGACATCAAAAGAGAGTCTGCTTTCAGGCCTTTATCTTGCAGTAACAGTTTAGCTGTAAAAATCAGAGACCCCTAGTCTTGCCCAGAGGAGCTAACTTTTGGAATCAGGGCCGTGTGTTTCCCTGCACTTTCTGAGCCTTGTCAACCTATTCCTAGGCCACACCATGACTATCTATGAGGAAGCAGGCTGTGGGAATGTGTCTGAGAGTACAGGGTGCCGCGATGTGGTCACCTTGTCGAGATGACATTCCACTGCAAAAGGGCCCATGGCAAGGAGTTGCGAGCCACTCGCTTGGTTCAGAAATTCCAAAGATGGAGCAAAGCTAGCACTGTCAGATGTGAGAAAACAGCCATTGGATGGATTTTCAAGCAGTTGCTAGGCTGCATTGCTTTTAGGCCCATCCTCAGGGGAAAGTGTGAGTGAAAAAAGGCCTCCAAGCAAGTGCTTTCCAGCAGTGTGTGTCACACAGCCCACTGTATGCTGGGAAAGATATCTTCCTTCGAGGAAGGAAAGGCATTAAAAGAGAGTGTGTTTTTAGGCCTCTACCTAGCAGGAACTGTTTAGCTTCCAACACAGGAGACCTTCAGACTTTCGCAGAGGACCTAACTTTCAAGTCAAGGCAGCGTGTCTCCCGGCACATTCCAAGCCTTGTAAACACATTTTTAGGCCACACTGCAACTGCCCATAAGGAAGCAGGCTGCAGAAGTATATTTGAGAGTGCTGGTTGCCATACTGTGCTCACCTAGTTGAGGTGACATTCCACTGCAAATGGGCCTGAGGTGAGAGGTTTCAAGGCTCTCGTTTCCTTCAGAAATGCCAATGAGCAGAGGAAAACTAGCCCAGTCAGAAGTGAGAAAACACCAATTGGATGGATTTTCAAGCAGTTACTAGGCCGCCACGCTTTATGGTCCACCTGGTGAAAAATGCAAATTTTTCCATCAAGGTCGGATATCCAGGCTGACACTCATGGTGTGTCCTGCATTTCTACAAAAGATCCAGACAAACCTAGGCTCGCTGCATCTCTCCTACAGAAAAAAACGACGGAACAGATGATGGGATGTTGCTTTACCATTCCCTATGAGTGTTGGGACCTTTCCTATGGTCTCAGTCTCAGGGGAAATTAAGACTAAAAAATGACCTCCAAGCAAGCACTTATAAGCAGTGTGAGACTCTCAGCACACAGAATGCTGTGAAAGCTCTCTTCCTTCATGGAGGAAGGACATCATCACAGAGTGTGTTTTCAGGCCTCTACCTAGCAGGAAGAGCCTAGTCTCTAAGACGTGAAAACGCCAGGCTTTCCCAGACGTTCTAAATTCCATATAGGGCACTGTGTCTCCTTGCACTTTCCGAACCTTACAAACACGTACTTAGGCCATTCCACAACTGCCCATGAGGAAACAGGCTGCGGGAGTGTGTCTGAGAGTGCTGGGTGCCAGACCGTGGTCACTTAGTTGAGGTGACATTCCACTGCAATGGGTCTCTGGTGAGGAGTTGCGAACCACCCTCTTGCTTCAGAAATTCCAAAGGGTGGATCTAACCTAGCACTGTCAAAAGTGAGAAAACAGCTGTTGGGTGGATTTTCAAGCAGGCCACCCCCTTTAGGGCCCCCCAGAGAAAAATGCTAATTTTGTCATCCAGGTATGATATCCATGTTGACACCTATGATGTGTCCACACAGTTTTCAGTAAATTTCCAGACAGACCTAGACCTGCTGCATCTCTCCTCCAGAGAAAACGTGATGGAACAGACGTTTGGATGTTGGTTTGCCTTTCCCTGTGAGTGTGGGGACTTTCCTTACAGCTCAGGCTCAGGAAAATTAGAAAGTGATAAATGACCTCCAGCAAGCACTTTCCACCAGTGTGGGTTACTCAGCACACAGTACGCTGGGAAAGCTATCTTCTTTCGAGGAAGGAAAGGCATCAACATAGAGTGTGCTCTCAGGCCACTATCTACAAAGAGTTGTCAAGCTTCTAAGATGTGAGAATTCCAGGATTACCCATAAGAGCTAACTTCCAGAGTCAGGGCAGTGTGTTTCCCTGCACATTCTGAGCCTTGTAAACACATTCCTAGTAATACCGGGACATCCCATGAGGAAGCAGGCTGTGGGAGTGTGTCTGGGATTGCAGGGTGCTTTACCATGGTTTCCCAAACGAGGTGCCATTCCACTGGAAATGGGCCTGGAGTTGCACTAGCAGTGGCTAAGAGTTTCACGCCACCCGCTTGTGTCAGAAATCCCAAAGGGTGGGTCAAAGCTATCTCTGTAAGAAGGAAGAAAACAGCAATTTGCTTGATTTTCAAACAGATGCTACGGCACACAGTTTTAGGCCTAACCTGGAGAAAAAGGCAAATTTTGCCACCAAGGTCCTGTATCTAGGTTCCAACACAGGTTGTGTCTCCACAGTATCCAAGAAATTTATAGAGAGACCTAGGCTCTCTGGATCTCTTGTAGAGAGAAAACGTGATGGAAAGGACATTTGGATGCTGGTTTCCCTTTCTCTGTGAGTGTGGTGGCCCTCCTTACATCAACATCGTTAGGGGAAATTGCTTCTGAAAAATGACCTCCAAGCAGGCGTTTTCAAGCAGTGTGTGACTGTCAGCACACAGAATGCTGGGAAAGCTGTGCTACTTCGAGGAGGAAAAGGCATCAACAGAGAATGTGTTTTCAGGCCTCTATCTAGCAGGAACTGACTTGCCTTGAAGATGTGAGAGCTGCAAACTTACCCAGAGGACCTAACTACCAGAGACAGGGCAGGGTGTTTCCTTGCCCTTAGGGCGCCTTGTAAACATTCCTGGTCATGCTGGGACTAGCCAGAGGGAGCAGGCTGCGGGAGTGTCTGGGAGTGCTGGGTGCCATGCCGTGGTCACCCAGAGTAGGAGACTTCACTGGATATGGCTCAGTGGCTAGGAGTTGCGGGCCGCCTGTTTGCTTTAGAACTCTCAGAGGGTGGACCGAAGCTCTCTCTGACAGATGGACGAAAACAGCAATTGGATGGATTTTCAAGCAATCGTTAGGCCACACAGTTTTAGGGCCCACCTAGAGGAAAATGCGAATTTTGCCCCCAAGGTCCTGGATTCAGGATCACACTCAGGATGTGTCCCCATAGTATAAAGACTTTTCTAGACAGACCTGGGCTCCCGGGATCTCTCCTACAGAGAAAATGTGGTGGAATGGATGTTTGGATGTTGGTTTGCTTTTCCATGGGAGTGTGGAGGCCATCCCTATGGCCACACCATCAGGATGAATTGTTACCAAACATGACCTCCAAGGAAGCGTTTTTAAGCAGTGTGTGACTCTCAGCACACAGAACACTGGGAAAGCTATGTTCCTTCAAGGAAGGAAAGGCTTCAACAGAGAGTGTGTTTTCAGGCCTCTATCTATCAGGAACTCTAGCCTCTAAGATGTGAGACCTCTAAGTTTGCCTCGAGGACCTAACTTCTAGGGTCAGGGCAGTGTGTTTCCCTGTACTTTCTGCGCCTTGAAAACACATTCCTAGGTCATACTGGGACTGTCCATGAGGAACTAGGCTGTGGGAATGTGTCTGGGTGAGATGGGTGCCTTATTGCGTTTACCAGATGAGGTGGAATTCACTGGAAATGGGCCAGAGGCTAGGAGTTGCGAGCCACCTCCTTGCTTCAGAAATCCAAAAGTGTGGAGTAAAGCTATCGCTGTCAAAAGTAAGAACACAACAATTGGATGGATTTTCAAAGGAGTTGCTAGGCCCCACCACTTTAGGGGCCACTGAGGGAAAAGTGCGAATTTTGCCACCAAGGTCTCGTATCCAGCTTCCCATGCAGGGTGTGTCCCCGCAGGATCCAAGAACTTTCCAGACAGATCTAGGCTCACTGGATCTCACTGGATCTCTCCTACAGAGAAAACATGATGGAACAGATGTTTGGCTGTTGGTTTGCCTTTCCCTGTGAGTGTGGGGCCCTTCCCTACAGTCACATCCTCAGGGGAAATTACAACTAACAAATGACCTCCAAGCAAGCACTTTCAAGCAGTGTGTGACTCTCAGCACACAGAGTGCTGGGAAAGCTATCTTCCTTTGAGGAAGGAAAGCATCAAAAGAAAGTGTGTTTGCAGACCTCTATCAAAGAGGAACTGTCTAGTTTTGAAGATGTGAGAACTCCAGGCGTGCACAGAGGACCTAACTTTCAGAGTCAGGGCAGTGTGTCTCCCTGCACCTTCTGAGCCTTTTAAAGAGATTCCTAGTCCATGCCCATGGGCCAGGTGACTGCCCATGAGGACACAGGCATCAGAAATGTGTCTGAAGAGTGCTGGGTGCCATTCTGTGGTCATCTAGTCAAGGTGACATTCCAGTGTAAATGGTCCTGTGGCAAGGAGTTGCAAGCCACCCGCTGCTTCAGAAATCCAAACGGTGGAGCAAAGCCAGCACTGTCAGAAATAAGAAAACAGCAATTTGATGGATTTTCAAGCAGTTGCTAGGCCTCCTTGCTTTTGGGCCCACTGAATGAAAAATATAAATATTGCTACCTATGACCGGAATCCAGGTTTACACTCAGGGTATGTCCCTGCAGGATCCTACTGTTTTTCAGGCAGACCTAGGCTCACTGGTCCCAACACTTCATGGGAAATAGATGGGAAATCAGTGGAAACAGTGTCAGACTTTATTTTGGGGGGCTCCAAAATCACTACAGATGGTGATTGCAGCCATGAAATTAAAAGACGCTTACTCCTTGGAAGGAAAGTTATGACCAACCTAGATAGCATATTGAAAAGCAGAGACATTACTTTGCCAACAAAGGTCCATCTAGTCAAGGCTATGGTTTTTCCAGTGGTCATGTATGGATGTGACAGTGGGACTGTGAAGAAAGCTGAGCACCGAAGAACTGATGCTTTTGAACTGTGGTGTTGGAGAAGACTCTTGAGAGTCCCTTGGACTGCAAGGAGACCCAACCAGTCCATTCTGAAGGAGATCAGTCCTGGGTGTTCTTTGGAAGGACTGATGCTGAAGCTGAAACTCCAATACTTTGGCCGCTTCATGTGAAGAGTTGACTCATTGGAAAAGACCCTGATGCTGGGAGGGACTGGGGGCAGGAGGAGAAGGGGACAACAGAGGATGAGATGGCTGGATGGCATCACCAACTCAATGGACATAAGTTTAAGTCAACTCCGGGAGTTGGTGATGGACAGGGAGGCCTGGCATGCTGCAGTTCATGGGGTTGCAAAGAGTTGGACACGACTGAGTGACTGAACTGAACTGAACTGAACTGAGGCTCACTGGATTTCTCCTAAGGAGAAAACGTGATGGAACGGACATTTGGATGTTGGCTTGCCTTTCCCTGTGAGTGTGGGGGTCTTCCCCATGGTCACACTCTGACTGGAAATTGTGACTGAAAAATGACCTCCAAGCAAGGGCATTCAAGTAGTGTGTGACTCTCAGCACAGAGAATGATGCGGAAGCTATCTTCCTTCGAGGAAGGAAAGGCATCAACAGAGAGTGTGTTTTCAGACCTCTGTCTAGGAGTAACTGTCTAGTTTCCAAGATGTGAGACGTCCAGGATTGCACAGAGGACCTAAATTCCAGAATCAGGGCAGTGTGTCTCCGTGCACGTTTGGAGCCTTGCAAACGCATTCCTAAGCCATACCACGACTGCACATGAGGAAGGAGGCCGTGGGAATGTGGCTGAGAGTTCTGGGTGCCTTTTTGTGGTCATCTTGTTGAGGTGACAGTCCACTGCAACTGGGCCCTCGGCTAGGAATGTGAGCCGACCGATGGCTTCAGAAACCCCAAAGGGTGAAGCAAAGCTAACGCTGTCAGAAGTAAGAAAATAGCAATTGGATTGATTTTCAAGCAGTTGCTAGGCTGCACCGCTTTAGGGCCCACCGAGAAAAATAAGAATTTTAACACCAAGGTCCAGTGTCCATGATGACACTCATGGTGTGTCCCCGCAGTTTCCAAGAAATTTCCAGACAGACCTACATTCACTGGATCTCTCCTACAGAGAAAACTTGATAGATCGGACTTTTGGATGTTGGTTTTCCTTTCCCTGTGAGTGTGGGGTCTTCCTTATGGTCAAACCTCAGCTGAAATTGCGACTGAAAAATTATTTCCAAGCAAGCACTTTTAAGCTGTGTGTGACTCAGCACACAGAATGCAGGGATAGCTATCTTCCTTTGAGAAAAGAAATGCATTAACAGAGAGTGTGTTTTCAGGCCTCTATCTATCAAGAACTCTCTAGCTTCTAAGATGTGAGACTCCAGGTTTTCCCAGAGGACATAACTTCCACAGTGAGGGCACTGTGCTCCCCTGTACTGTCCATGCATTTTAAACACATACCTAGGTCATACAGGGCCTGCTCATGAGGAAGCAGGCTGTGGGAGTATGTCAGGCAGTGTTGTGTTCCTTACTGTGGTCACCTGGTCAAGGTGACATTCCACTGCAAATGGGCCTGCTGTGAGGAGTTGCGAGCAGTCTTCTTACTTCAGAAGTCCCAAAAGGTGGAACAAGACTAGCATTGTCAGTAGTAAGAAAACAGCAATCGGATGGATTTTCAAGTAGTTGCTAGGCTGCACCACATTAAGGCTCCCCGAGAGAAGAATGAGAATTTTGCCACCAAGATCTGGTATCCAGTTTTACAATCAGGGTGTATCCCCATAGGATCCAAATTTCCAGAGAGACCTACGCTCACTGGATATGTCCTACAGAGAAAACATGATGGAACAGATGTTTGGATGTTGGTTTGCCTTTCAGTCACAGCCTCAGGGGAAATTGAGACTGACAAATGACCTCCAAGCAAGTGCTTTCAAGCAATGTGTGACTCTCGGCACACAGAATGCTGGGAAAGCTATCTTCCTTTGAGGAAGGAAAGACATCAAAAGAGAGTGTGTTAAGGCCTCTATTAAGCAGGAACTCTCTAGTTTCTTTTTTTTAATATAAATTTATTTTAATTGGAGGCTAATTACAATATTGTAGTGGTTTTGCCATACTTTGACATGGATCCGCCACAGGTGTACATGTGTTACCCATTCAGAGCCCCCCTCCCACTTCCCTCCCTATCCCATTCCTCTGGGTCATCCCAGTGCACCAGCCCCGAGCACCTTGTCTCATGCATTGAACCTGGACTGGCAATCTATTTCACATATGATAATATACATGTTTCAATGCCATTCTCCCAAATCATCCCACCCTTGCCCTCTCCCACAGTGTCCAAAAGACAGTTCTATACACCTGTGTCTCTTTTGCTGTCTCGTTTGTAGGGTTATCATTACCACCTTTCTAAATTACATATATATGTGTTAGTATACTGTATTGGTGTTTTTCTTTCTGGATTCACTCTGTATAATAGGCTCCAGTTTCATCCATCTCATTAGAACTGATTCAAATGTATTCTTTTTAATGGCTGAGTAATACTCCATTGTGTATATGTATATGCTTTCTTATCCATTCATCTGCTGATGGACATCTAGGTTGCTTCCATGTCCTGGCTATTATAAACAGTGCTGCGATGAACATTGGGGTACACGTGTCTCTTTCAATTCTGGTTTCCTCAGTGGGATTGCTGGGTCGTATGGCAGTCCTATTTCCAGTTTTTTAAGGAATCTCCACACCGTTCTCTATAGTGGCTGTACTAGTTTGCATTCCCACCAACAGTGTAAGGCGGTTCCCTTTTCTCCACACCCTCTCCAGCATTTATTACTTCTAGTTTCTAAGGCATGAGACTGCTAGGTGTGCCCAGAGGACCTAATTTCAGGAGTCAGGGCAGTGTGTCTCCCTGCACATTCTGAGCCTTGCAAAGAGGTTCTAGTCCATACTGTGAATGCCCGTGAAGAAACAGGAAGCAGAAGTGTGTCTGAGAGTGCTGGGTGCCATTCTGTGGTCACCCAGTTGAGGTGAGATTCCAGTGTAAATTGGCCCCCTGCGAGGAGATGGGAGCCAAATGCTTGCTTCAGAAATCCCAAAGGGTGGAGGACCTAACGTCCAGAGTCAGGGCAGTGTGTCTCCCTGCACTTTTTGATCCTTGTAAACACATTCCCATAGCATACAGTTACTGCTCATGAAGAAGCAGGCTGTGAGAGTGTGTCTGGGAGTGTTGGGTGCCATACAGTGCTTACCCAGAACAGATGACATTCCACTGGAACTGAGTCAGTGGTTAGGAATTGCGAGTCACCATCTTGCTTCAGAAATCCCAAAGGGAAGTCCAAAGCTAAAACTTTCAGAAGTAAGAAAGCAGCAATTGGATGGATTTTCGAGGAGTTGCTAGGCAGCACCATTTTAGGTCCAACCAAGAGAAAAATGTGAATTTTCCCAACACATCCAGTATCCAGGTTCACACTCAGAATGTATCCCCGCAGTATTGTAGAATATTATAGACAGACCTAGGCTCTCTAGATCTCTCCTACAGAGAAAACGTAATGCAACAGATGTTTGGATGTTGGTTTATGTTTCCCTGTGAATTTGGGTGCCTTCCCTATGTCCACACCAACAGCAGAAATTGTTAGTAAAAAATGACCTCCAAGGAAGTGTTTTCAAGCAGTGTGTGACTCTCAGCACACGGAATGTTGGAAAAGGTATATTCCTTCAGAGAGAGATAGTCTTGAACAGAGAGTGTTTCCAGGCCTCTATCTATCAGGAACTGTCTAGCTTCTAAGATGAGAGAACCAACCTCCGGGTTGGCCCAGAGGACCTAACTTCCAGAAACAGGGCAATGTGTTTCCCGGCAGTTTCCATGCCTTGTAGATAGATTCTAGTTCATACCATGACTGACCATGAGGAAGCAGGCTGCAGGAGTGTGTTTGGGACTGCTGAGTGCCATAATGTGGTTTCCAAGATGAGGTGACATTCCAGTGGACACAGGCCAGCGGCTAGGTGTTGCAAGCCGGTTGCTAGGTTCAGAAACCCATAAGGGTGGATCAAAGGTCTTGCAGTGAGAATTAAGAAAACAGAAATTATATGGATTTCCAGGCACATTCTGTGGCTACCCAGATGAGGTGACATTCCAAGGATATGGGCCACCCGCTTGGAATTGGGAGCCATCTACTTTTTTCAGAAAAACCTTAGGGTGAACCAAAACTATTGCTGTCAGAAGTAAGAAAACAGCAATTGGATGGACTTTCAAGAAGAAGCTAGGCTGCCCCACTTTAGGGCCCACCGAGAGAAAAATGGGAATTTTGCCACGAAGTTCCGGTATCCAGGTTCATACTCAGGGTGTGTCCCTGCAGGATCCAATAATTTTCCAGACAGACCTAGGCTCACAGGATTGCTCCTACAGAGGAAACATGATGAAAAAGACATTTGGATATTGGTTTGCCTTTCCCTGTGTGTGTGTGTGGGGGCGGGGGGGGGGGCGGGTGGCAGCCTTCCCTAAGGTCTTGGTCTCAAGGGAAATTGTGACTGAAAAATGACCTCCAAACAAATGCTTTCAAGCCGTGTGAGACTCTCAGCACACAGAATTTTGGGAAAGCTATCTTCCTTCGTGGAAGGAAAGACATCAACAGAGAGTGTGTTTTCAGGCCTCTATCTAGCAAGAACTGTCTAGTTTCTAAGACGTGAGACCTCCAGGCCTGCCCAGAAGACCTAACAACCAGAGTCAGGGCAGTGTGTCTCCCAGCACTTTCCGAGCCTTTTAAACACATTCCTAGGCCACACCTTGACTGCCCATGAGGAAGCAGGCTGCAGGAATGGTTATGAAAGTGCTGGGTACCAATCTGTGGTCACCAGGTCGAAGTGATTTTCCACTGCAAAGGGGCCCACATTAAGAGGTTGGGATCTGCCCACGTCCTTAAGAAATTCCAAAGAGTAGACCAAATCTAGCGCTGTCAGAAGTAAGAAAACAGCATTTGGATGGTTTTTCAAGCAGTTGCTAGGCCATGCTGCTTTAGGGCCCCCGAAGAGAAAAATGGGGATTTTGCCACCAAGGCCCAGTATCCAGGTTCACACTCAGGGTGTGTCCCTGCAGAATCCAAGAATTTTCCAGACAGACCTAGGCTCATGGGATCTCTCCTACAGAGAAAACGTGATGGAACAGATGTTTGGATACTGGTTTGCCTTTCCCTGTGAGTGTGGGTTCCTTCATATAGTCTCAGGCCAGGGGAGATTGCCACTGAAAAAGACCTACAAACAAGAGCTTTCTAGCAGTGAGTGTCACTCAGCACACAGTACACACTGGGAGAGCTATCTTCCTTTGAAGAAGGAAAGGCATCAACAGTGAGTGTGTTTTTAGAACTCTATCTTGCAGTTACTGTTTAGCTTCTAAGACATGAAACCTCCAGGCTTCGACAGAGGACCTAACTACCAGAGTCATGGCAGTGTGACTCCCTGCATCTTCCAAGCCTTGTAAACACATTCATAGACCACACTGCAACTTCCCATGAGGAAGCAGGCTGTGAGAGTGTATCTGAAAATGCTGGGTGTCATACTGTGGTCACCTAGTTGAGGTGACATTCCATTGCAAATGGACCCACGGTGAGGAGTTGCATGCCACCTGCTTCCTTAAGAAATCCCAAAGGGTGGACCAAAGCTAGCGCTGTCAGAAGTAAGAAAACAGCAACTGGATGGATTTTCATGCAGTTTCTAGGCCACTGGCTTGAGGGCCCACTGAGACAAAAATGTGAATTTTGCCATCAAGATCCGATATCCAGGTGAACTCTCATGATGTGACCCCGTAGATTCCAAGAAATTTCCAGAAAGATCTACGCTCAGTGGATCTCTCTGACAGAGAAAACGTGATGGAACAGACATTGGGATGATAGTTTGCCTTTCTCTGTGAGTGTGATGACCTTCTCTACTGTCTCAGCCTCAGGGGAATTGTGCCTGAAAAACGGACTCCAAGCAAGTGCTTTAAAGAAGTGTGAGACTCTCAGCACACACAATGCTGGGAAAGCTATCTTCCTTTGTGGAAGGAAAGGTATCAACAGTGTTTTCAGGCCTCTATCTAGCAGAAACTGTCTAGTTTCTAAGATGTGAGACCTCCAGGCTTGCCCAGAGGACCTAACTTCCTGGGTCAGGGCAGTGTATCTCCCTGCACACTCCGAGACTTGCAACATATTCCTAGGCAACAGCACACTGCCCATGAGGAAGCAGACTGCAGAAATGTGTCTGAGCATGTTGGGTGCCATACTGTGGTCACCTAGTCGAGGTGACATTCCACTGCAAATGGGTCCATGGTGAGGAGTTGAGAGCTGCCTGCTTACTTCAGAAATGCCAAGGGGTGGAGGAAATCTAGCGCTGTCAGTTGTGAGAAAACAGCTATTGGATGGATTTTCGAGCAGCTGCTAGGCTGTGCCAAATTAGGGTATACCAAGAGAAAAATGTGAATTTTGCCATCAAGGTTCGATATCCAGGTTCACACTCATGATGTGTCCCTGCAGTTTCCAAGAAATTTCCAGACAGACCTAGGCTCCCTGTATCTTTCCTGCAGAAGAAACGTGATGGAACAGATGTTTGGATGTTGCTTTGACTTTCCCTGTGAGTGGGACACCTCCCTACAGGCAGGGCCTCAGGAAACATTGCCACTGAAAAATGACCTCCAAACAAGTGCTTTCCAGCAGTGTGTGACTCAGCACGCAGGAGGCTGGGAAAGTTATCTTCCTTCAAGGAAGGAAAGGCATCCACAGAGAGTGTGTTTTCAGGCCTCTATCTTGCAGCAACTGTTTTGCTTCTAAGACGTGAGACCTCCAGGCCTGCTCTGAGGACCTAAATTCCAGAGTCAGGGCCGTGTGTCTCCCTGTGCTTTCCGAGCCTTGCAAACATATTCCTAGGTCATAGCAGTACTTCCCATGAGGAAGCAGGCTGCGGGAGTGTGTCTGAGTGTGCTGGGTGCCATACTGTGGTCACCTAGTTGAGGTGATATTCCCGTGCAAATGGGCCCATGGAGAGGAGTTGCGAGCCACCCACTTTCTTCAGAAATGCCAAAGGGTGAAGCAAAGCTAGCACTGTGAGAAGTGAGAAAACAGCTATGGATGGATTTTCAAGCAGTTACTAGGCTGCACTGCTTTATTGCTCACTGAGAGTAAAATGCAAATTTTACCATCAAGGTCGATATCTAGGTTGACACTCATGGTGTGTCCCCACAGTTTCCAAGAAATTTCCACAGAGACCTATGCTCACTGGATCTCTCCTACAGAGAAAACCTGATGGAACAGATGTTTGGACGCTGGTTTTCCTTTTCCTGTGACTGTGGGCTCTTCCCTATGGTCACAGCCTCAAGGGAATTTGCAACTGAAAAATGACCTGCAAGCAAGCGCTTTCAAGCCTTGTGTGACTTCAGCACACAAAATGGTGGGAAAGCTATCTTCATTAGAGCAAAGAAAACCATCAACAGAGAGTGTGTTTTCAGGTCTCTATCTATCAGGAACTGTGTAGCTTCTAAAACATGAGACATCCAGGCTTGCCCAGAGGACTGAAATACCAGAGTCAGGGCAATGTGTCTCCCTGCACTTTGCAAACTTTACAAACACAGTCCTAGGCCATACCATGACTGCCCATGGGAAGCCGGCTGCGGGAGCGTCTGAGTGTGCTGGGTGCCATACTGTGCTCACCTAGTCAAGGTGTCAGTCCACTTCAAATAGGCCCACGCTGGGAATTTGGGAGCCACCTGCTTGCTTCAGAAATCCAAAAGTGTGGAGCAAAGTTAGCACTGTCAGAAGTAAGAAAACAGCAAGTGGATGGATTTTCAAGCATTTGCTAAGCCACATTGAAGGCTCACAGAGTGGAAAGTGCGAGTTTTGCCAACAAGGTCCGGTATCCTGGTTCACACTCAGGGTGTGTCCCTGCAGAATGCAAGAATTTTCTAGACTGACCTAGGCTCACTATATGTCTCCTACAGGGAAAATGTGATGACCAGACATTTCGATGTTTGTTGCATTTCCCTGTGATTGTGGGGCCCTTCCCTGTGGTCAGACCCTCAGAGGATATTGCAACTGAAAAATTCCCTCCAAAAAGTGCTTTCAAGCACTGTGTGACACTCAGCAGGCAGAATGCCATGAAAGCTATGTACCATCTAAGAAGGAATGGCATCTAGAAAGAGTGTGTTTTCAGGCCTCTCTCTAGCAGGAACCGTTGCGCTTCTAAGATGTGAAACCTCCAGGCTAGCCCAGAGGACCTAACTTCATGAGTCAAGGCAGTGTGTCTCCCTGCACATTCTGAGTCTTGTAAACACATTCCTAGGCCACACCGTGACTGCCCATGAGGAGGGAAGCTCCGGGAGTGTGTCTTAAATTGCTGGGTGCCATGTGTGGTCACCTAGTCAAGGTGACATTCCACTGCAAACGGGCCCACGGTGAGGAGTTGTGAGCCAACCGCTTGCTTAAGATATCCCAAAGGGTGGGCCAAAGCTAGCACTGTCAGAAATGAGAAAACAGCCATTGGATGGGTTATCAAGCAGTTGCTTGGCCGCACCACTTTAGGGCCCACAGAGAAAAAAATGGGAATTTTGCCACCAAGGTCTGGTATCCAGGTTCACACTCTGGGTGTGTACTTGCAGGATCCAAGTATTATCCAGTCATACCTAGGCCCTCTGGATCCCTCCTACAGAAAAAACGTGCTGGAAGAGACGTTTGATGTTGGTTTGCCTTTCCCTGTGGGTGTGGGGACCTTCCCTACAGTCTCAGCCTCAGGGGAAATTGTGACTGAAAAATGACCTATAGCAAGAGGTTTCAAGCAGCGTAAGACTCTCAGCACACAGAATGCTGATAAAACTATCTTCCTCCATGGAAGGAAAGGCATGAACAGAGAGTGTGTTTTCAGGCCTCTATCTAGCTTGAACTGTCTAGTTTCTAAGACATGAGATGTCCAGGCTTGGCCAGAGGACCTAACTTCCAGAGTCAGGGCAGTGTGTCTCCCTGCACTTTCCGAGCCCTGCAAACATATTGCTAGCCATTCCCTGACTGCCTGTGAGGAAGCAGCCTGCGGGAGTGTCAGAGATCACTGCGTGTGATGCTGTGGTCACTTAGTCGAGGTGTAATTTCACAGCAAATGGGCCCACAGCAGGGATTTGGGAGCCGCCTGCTTGTTTCAGAAATCCTAAAGTGTGGAGCAAAGCTAGTGCTGTCAGAAGTAAGAAAACAGCAATTGAATGGATTTTCAAGCAATTGCTAGGCCACACTGTTTGAGGGCTCACCGAGATAAAATTGCGAGTTTTGCCACCAAGGTCCGGTATTCAGATTACACTCAGGGTGTGTCCCCGCAGGATCCAAGAATTTTCCAGACTGACCTAGGCTCACTAGATCTCTCCTACAGAAAAAATGTGATGGAACAGATGTTTGGATGTTGGTTTGCAAACCTTGTGAGTGTGGGGACCTTCCCTATGGTCTCAGCCTCAGGGGAAATTGCGAGTGAAAAATGACCTCCAAGCAAGTGCTTTCAAGTAGTGTGAGACACTCAGCATGCATTTGCTGGTAAATCTATCTTCCTTCATGAAAGGAAAGGCATCAACTAAGTGTGTTTTCAGGGCTCTATATAGCAGGAGCTGTCTAGTTTCTAAAACATGAGAACCCAGGCTTGCCCAGAGGACCTAACTTCATGAGTCAGGGCAGTGTATCTCCCTGCACTTTCCGAACCTTGCAAACACATTCCTAGGCCACACCGCGACTGCCCATGAGGAAGCAGGCTGCAGGAGTGTGTCTGAGAATGCCGGGCAACATACTGTGGTCACCTAGTCGAGGTCACAATCCACTTCCAATGGGCCCGCGATGAGGAGTTGTGTGCTGCTCACTTCCTTCACAAATGCAAAAGGCTGGAGCAAATCTAGGGCTGTCACACCTGAGAACACAGCAATTGGATGGATTTTCAAGCAGTAGCTCAGCTGCACCACTTTAGGGCCCACCGAGAAAAAAATGGGAATTTCACCACCAAGGTCTGGTATCCAGGTTCACACTCAGGGTGTGTTCCCACAGGATCCAAGTATTATCCAGTCAGACCTAGGCCCGCTGGATCTCTCCTACAGAGAAAATGTGATCGAACAGATGTTTGGATGTTGGTTTGCCTTTCCCTGTGAGTGTGGGGACCTTCCCTACAGTCTCAGCCTCAGGGGAAATTGGGAGAGAAAAATGAACTCCAAGCAAACCCTTCAAGCAGTGTGTTTCTTTCAGCACACAATATGCTTGGAAAGCCATTTTCCTTCATTGAAGAAAATGCATCATCAGAGAGTGTGTTTCAGGCATCTATCTTGTAGGGATTGTTTAGCTTCTAAGATGTGAGAACTCCATAATTGCCCAAAGGACCTAAGTTCCATAGTCAGGGAGTGTGTCTCCCTGCATTTTCTGAGCCTTGTAAACACATTTGTAGGCCACACCACGACTGCCCATGAGGAAATAGACTGTGGGAGTGTGTCTGAAATTGCTGGGTTCCCACTGTGGTCACCTAGTTAAGATGACATTCCACTGAAAATGGCCATGCAGTAAGGATTACAAGCCGTCCGCTTGCTTCAGGATTGCCAAAGGGTGGAGCAAACCTAGTGCTCTCAGATGTGAGAAAACAGCAGTTGGATGTATTTTCAAGCAGTTGCTCAGCTGCCTCGCATTAGGGCCCACTGAGAGTAAAATGCAAATTTTGCCATCAAAGTCCATCATACAGGTTAACACTCATGGTGTGACCCTGCAGTTTCCAAGAAATTTCTAGACAGACCTAGGGTCACTGAATGTCTCCTACAGAGAAAACGTGATGGAACAGATGTTTTGATGTTGATTTTCCTTTTCCTGTAGTATGCGTAACCTTACTGTAGTATGGTCTCAGGGTCAGGGGAATTGTGAGTGAAAAATAACCTCCAAGCATGGCCAAGATCCACTGGATCATGGAAAAAGGAAGAGAGTTCCAGAAAAATATCTATTTCTGCTTTATTGACTATGCCAAAGCCTTTGACTGTGTGGATCACAATAAACTGTGGAAAATTCTGAAAGAGATGGGAATACCAGACCACCTGACCTGCCTCTTGAGAAACCTATATGCAGGTCAGGAAGCAACAGTTAGAACTGGACATGGAACAACAGACTGCTTCCAAATAGGAAAAGGAGTACATCAAGGCTGTATATTGTCACTTTGCTTACTTAACCTCTATGCAGAGTACATCATGAGAAACACTGGGCTGGAAGAAGCACAAGCTGGAATCAAGATTGCCAGGAGAAATATCAATAACCTCAGATATGCAGATGCTACCTCCCTTATGGCAGAAAGTGAAGAGGAACTAAAAAGCCTCTTGATGAAAGTGGAAGAGGAGAGTGAAAAAGTTGGCTTAAAGCTCAACATTCAGAAAACGAAGATCATGGCATCTGGTCCCATCACTTCATGGGAAATAGATGGGGAAGCAGTGGAAACAGTGTCAGATTTTCTTTTTTGGGGGCTCCAAAATCACTGCAGATGGTGATTGCAGCCATGAAATTAAAAGATGCTTACTCCTTGGAAGAAAAGTTATGGCCAACCTAGATAGCATATTGAAAAGCAGAGACATTACTTTGCCAACAAAGGTCCATCTAGTCAAGGCTACGGTTTTTCCAGCGGTCATGTATGGATGTGAGAGTTGGACTGTGAAGAAAGCTGAGCACTGAAGAATTGATGCTTTTGAACTGTGGTGTTGGAGAAGACTCTTGAGAGTCCCTTGGACTACAGGGAGATCCAACCAGTCCATTCTGAAGGAGATCGGCCCTGGGTGTTCTTTGGAAGGAATGATGCTGAAGATGAAACTCCAGTACTTTGGCCACCTCATGCGAAGAGTTGACTCATTGGAAAAGACTCTGATGCTGGGAAGGATTAGGGGCAGGAGGAGAAGGGGATGACAGAGGATGAGATGGCTGGATGGCATCACCGACTCGATGGACGTGAGTCTGAGTGAACTCCATGAGTTGGTGATGACCAGGGAGGCCTGGCATGCTGCGGTTCATGGGGTCGCAAAGAGTCGGACATGACTGAGCGACTGAACTGAACTAAACTGAAGCGCTTTCTAGCAGTATTTGTCACTTAGCACACAGTATGCTTGGAAAGCTCTCTTCCTTCGAGGAAGGAAAGGCATCAACAGAGAGTGGGTTTTCAGGCCTCTTTCTTTGCAGGAACTGTTCAGCTTCTAAGACGTGAGACCTCCAGTCTTGCCCAGAGGAGCTAACATCCAGAATCAAACAGTTTGTCTCCCTGTACTTTCCAAGCCTTGTAAACCTATTCTGAGGCCACACCGCAACTGCCTATGAGGAAGCAGGCTGTGGGAATGTGTACGAGAGTACAGGGTGCCTCAGTGTGGTCACCTAGTGGAGGTGCCATTCCACTGCAAATGGGCCTGCAGCAAGGAGTTGTGAGCTGCCCATTTACTTCAGAAATGGAAAGGATGCAACAAAGTTAGCGCTGTCAGAAGTGAGAAAACAGCAATTGGAAGGATTTCCAAGCAGTTGCTAGGCTGCACTGCTTTCAGGCCCGCTGAGAGAAAGATGGGATATTTGCCACCCAGGTCCGATATCCAGGTTGACACTCATGGTGTGTCCCTGCAGTTTCCAAGAAATTTCCGCACAGACCTAGGCTCACTAGATTTCTCATATAGAGAAACGTGATAGAATAGATGTTTGGATTCTGGTTTGACTTTCCCTGTGAGTATGGGGACCTTCTCTATGGTCTCAGGCTCAGGGGAAATGGGGAGAGAAAAATGACCTCCAAACAAGTGCTTTCCAGCAGTGTGTTTCTCTCAGCACACAGTATGCTGGGAAAGCTATCTTCCATTGAGGAAGTTAAGGCATCAACAGGGAGTGTCTTTTCAGGCCTCTATCTAGCAGGAACTATTTAGCTTCTACGACGTGAGACCTCCAGTGTTGCCCAAATGACCTATCTTCCAGAGTTAGGGCAGTGTGTCTCCCTGCACTTTCCAAGCCTTGTAAATACATTCTTGGTCACACTGCAACTGCCTAAGCGGAAGTAGGCTGAACGCATGAGTCTGAGAATCCTGGCCATACTGTGGTCACATAGTCGAGGTGACATTCCACTGCAAAAGGCCCCATGGCAAGGAGTTGCGAGCTGCCTGCTTGCTTCAGAAATGCCAAAGGGTGGAGCAAACCTAGCCCTGTCAGCAGTGAGAATACAGCAATTGTATGGATTTTCAAGCAGTTGCCTGGCCACACCACTTTATGGGCCATCAAGAGAAAAATGCAAATTTTGGTATAAAACTCTGATATCCAGGTTGACATTCATGGTGTATCCCCGCAGTTTCCAAGAAATTTCCAGACAGACCTAGTCTCACTGGATCTCTGCTACAGAGCAAATGTGATGGGAAAGATGTTTGGATATTGGTTTATCTTTCCATGTGAGTGTTGGGATCTTCCCTATAGTCTCGAGCTCAGGGAAATTTCAAGATAAAAATGACCCCCAAGCAAGCGTTTTCCAGCACGTGTGTCACTCAGCACACAGTATGCTGGGAAAGCTGTCTTCCTTCGATGCAGTTAAGGCATCAACAGAGAGTGTGTTTTCAGGCCTCTATTTAGCAGGAACTGTTTAGCATCTAAGACATGAACCTCCAGGCTTGCCCAGAGGATCTAACTTCCACAGTCAGGGCTGAGGGTCTCCCTGCACATTTCGAGTCTTGCAAACACATTCCTAGGCCACACCACAACTGCACATGAGGAAGCAAGCTGCAGGAGTGTGTCTGACAGTATGGGTGCCATACTGTGGTTACCTTGTTGAGGTGACATTCTACTGCAAATGGGCCCGCGGCGAGGAGTTGCCAGCCGCCCACTTGCTTCAGAAATGCCAAAGGGTGGAGCAAACCTTGCGCTGTCAGAAGTGAGAAAACAGCAATTAGACGGATTTTCAAACAGTTGTAAGGCCATCCCACTTTAGGGCCCACCGAGAGATAAATGCAAATTTTGCCACCAAGATCCAGTATCCTGGTTCACACTCAGGGTGTGTCCCCACGTTTCCAAGAAATTTCCAGACAGACATGGGTCACTGGATCCCTCCTACAGAGAAACATGATCAAACAGATGTTGGAATGTTGTTTGCCTTTCCTGTGAGTGTGGGGACCTTCACTATGGTCTCATCCTCAGGGGAAAGTGTGAGTGAAAAAAGACCTCCAAGCAAGCCTTTCCAGCAGTGTGTGTCACTCAGCCTACTGTATGCTGGGAAAGATATCTTCCTTTGAGGAAGGAAAGGCATCAAAAGAGAGTGTGTTTTTAGGCCTCTACCTAGTTAGCTTTTAACACAGGAGACCTTCAGACTTTCCCAGAGGACCTAACTTTCAAGTCAAGGCAGTGTGTCTCCCTGCACTTTCCTTATAAACACATTCTTAGGCCACGCTGCAACTGCCCATAAGGACGCAGGCTGTGGGAGTGTGCTTGAGAGTGCTGGTTGCCATACTGTGTTCACCTAATTGAGGTGACATTCCACTGCAAAAGGGCTCAAGGTAAGGAGTTTCGAGGTGCTTGTTTGTTTCAGAAATGCCAATCAGTGGAGCAAAACAAACACTGTCAGAAGTGAGAAAATACCAGTTGGATGGATTTTCAAGCAGTTGCTATGTCTCACCACTTTTAGGCACACCAAGAATAAAATGTAAAATTTGCCCTCACGGTCCGATATCCAGGTTGACACTCATGGTGTGTCCCGCATTTCTACGAAATTTCAGACAGACCTAGGCTCACTGGATCTCTCCGACAGAAAAAACTTGACGGAACAGACATTTGGATGTTAGTTTGCCATTCCCTGTGAGTGTGAGGACCTTTCCTATGGTCTCAGCCTCAGGGGAAATTGAGATTGAAAAATGACCTCCAAGCAAGCGCTTATAAGCAGTTTGACAATCTCAGCACACAAAATGCTGGGAAAGCTGTCTTCCTTCCTGGAGGAAAGACATCATCACAGAGTGTGTTTTCAGGCCTCTACCTAGGAAGAAATGCCTAGTCTCTAAGACATGAAAATACCACGCTTTCCCAGACAACCTAAATTCCCGAGTCAGGGCAGTATGTCTCCTTGCACTTTCCAAGCCTTGCAAACACATTCCTAGGCCATTCCACGACTGCCCATGAGGAAGCAGAATGTGGGAGTGTGTCTGAGAGTGCTGGGTGCCATGCTGTGGTCACCTAGTTGAGGTGACATTCCACTGCAATGGGCCCTTGGTAAGGAGTTCGAGCTGCCCACTTTCTTCAGAAATGCCAAAGGGTGGATCTAACCTAGCACTGTCAGAAGTGAGAAAACAACTATTGGATGGATTTTCAAGCAGGCCACCCTGCTTTAGGGTCCATCGAGAGAAAAATGCTGATTTTGTCATCAAGTTCTGATATCCAGGTTGATACCCATGATGCGTCTGGGCAGTTTCCAAGAAATTTCCAGACAGACCTAGGCTCTCTCTGCTACAGCGAGAACATGATGGAACAGACATTTGGATGTGTTTTGCCTTTCCCTGTGAGTGTGGGGACCTTCCCTACGGACTACTCAGGATCAGGGAAATTTGTGACTGATAAATACCCCCAGCAAGCACTTTCCACCAGTGTGTGTCACTCAACACACAGTATGCTGGGAAAGTTATCTTCCTTCAAGGAAGCAAAGGCTATGACAGGGAGTGTGCTTTCAGGCCTCTTTCTTGCAGGAACTATTTCACTTCTAAGACATGAGACCTCCAGGCTTGCCCAGAGGACCTGACTTTCAGAGTCAGCACAGGGTATCTCATACCAGGTTTCGAACCTTGCAAACATATTCCTAGGCCACATGGGCGACTGCCCATGAGGAAGCTGGCTGTGGGAGAGTGTCTGAAAGTGGTTATTGCCATTCTGTGGTCACCTAGTCAAGGTGTCATTGCACTGCAAATGGGCCAGCGGGGAAGAGTTGCGAGCCACCTGCTTGTTTCAGAAATACCATAGGATGGCACAAAGCTAGCCATGTAGGAAGTGAGAATACAGCAATTGGATTAATTTTCAAGCAGCTGCTAGGCCGCCCCACTTAGGGCCCATCCAGAGAAAAATGCGCATTTTGCCATCAAGGTCCAATATCCAGGTTCACACTCATGGTGTGTCCCCACAATTTCCAAGAAATTTCCAGACAGACTTAGGCTCACTATATCTCTCCTACAGAGAAAACTTGTTGGAACAGCCATTTGGATGTTGTTTTGCCTTTCCCTGTTAGTGTATGTACCTTCTCTATGGTCTCAGCCTCAAGGGAGATTGCGACCGAAAAAAGACCTCCAAGCAAGGGATTCCAAGCAGTGGAAGACTCTGAGCACACAGAATGCTGGGAATGCTTTCTTCCTTCATGGAAGAAAAGGTATCAACAGAGAGAGTGTTTTCAGGCCTCTATCTAGAAGGAATTCTCTAGTTTCTAAAATGTGAGAGCTCCAGGCTTGCCCTGAAGCCCTACCTTGCAGAGTCAGGGCAGTGTGTATCTCTGCACTTTCCGAACCTTGTAACAATAACCATAAGCCATTCTGTGACTGCCCTTGTGGAAGCAGGCTGCAGGCGTGTGTCTGAGACTGCTGGGTGTCATACTGTGGTCAACTATTCAAGGTAACATACTACTGCAAATGTGCGCACCCAGAGTATTTGCGAGCCAACTGCTTCCTTTAGAAATGCCAAAGGATGGAGCAAAGCCAGTGTTGTCAGCAGTGACAAAACAGCAATTGGATTGATTTTTAAGCAGTTGCTAGGCCAGACCTCTTTAAGGCCCACCAAGAGGAAAATGCAAATTTTGCCATCAAGGTTCGATATCCAGGTTAACACTCATGGTGTGTCTCTGCAGTTTCCAAGAAATCTCCAGACAGACCTAGGCTCACTGGATCTCTGCTACAGAGAAAAGGTGATGGAACAGACGTTTGGATGTTGCTTTGCCTTTCCCTGTGAGTGTGGGGACCTTCCTTCTGTTTTAGTCTCAGGTGAAATCACGAGTGAAAAATGACCTAAAAAAGCGCTTTCCAGCAGTGTGTGTCACTCAGCACACAATATGTTGGGAAAGCTATCCTTCGAGGAAATTAAGGCATCAACAGAGAGTGTGTTTTCAGGCCTCTGTCTAGCAGAAACTGTTTAGCTTCTAAGGCTTGAGGCCTCCAGGCTTGCCAAGAGGAGATAACTTCCAGAGTCAGGGCAGAGTGCCTACATGCATTTTCCGAGCCTTGTGACTATATTCCTAGGCAACACCATGACTGCCCACGAGGAAGCCGTCTGCGAGAGTGAATCTGAAAGTACTGCATGCCATACTGTGGTCACGTACTTGAGGTGACAATCCACTGCAAATGGCCCCGCAGCAAGGAGTTACGAGCCGCTCACTTCCTTAAGAAATCACAAAAGGTGGACCAAAGCTAGTGCTGTCAGAAGCTAGAAAACAGCTCATGGATGGATTTTCAATCAGTTACTAGGCTGCCCTGCTGTAGGGCACACCGAGAGAAAAAAGGGAATTTTGCCACCAAGATCCAGTATCCAGGTTCACACTCAGGGTGTGAACTTGCAGGGCCCAAGAATTTTCCAGACATGCCTAGGATCACTGAATTTCTCCTACAGAAATAAGTGATGGAATAGATGTTTGGAGGTTGACTTACCTTTGCTTGTAAGTGTGGGGACCTTTCCCACGGTCTCAGCCTCAGGGGAAATTTTGAATAATAAATGACCTCCAAGAAAGTCCTTTCCAGCAGTGTGTGTCACTCAAAACACAGTATGCTGTGAAAGCTATCTTCCTTCAAGGTAGGAAAGGCATCAACAGAGAGTGTGATTTCAGGTCTCTACCTTGCAGGAACTGTTTAGCTTTCAACGTGAGAACTCCAGGCTGGCCCACCAGTCCTAACTTCCAGTGTCGGGGTAGTGTGTCTTCCTAGAAATACTGAGCCTTGCAATCTCATTCCTAGGCCATTCTGCAACTGCCCATGAGGAAGCAGGCTGCAGGAGTGTGTCTGAGATTGCTGGGTGCCATACTGTGGTCACCTAGTCGAGGTGACATTCCACTGCAAATGGGCCTGCAGCGAGGAGTTGTGAGCTGCCAGCTTGCTACCGAAATAAAAGAGGGTGGAGCAAAGCTAGCGCTGTCAGAAGTAAGAAAACAGCAACAGGATGGATTTTCAAGCAGTTGCTAGGCCACCCCGCTTTAGGGTTCACTGAGAGAAAAATGCAAATTTTGCCACCAAGGTCTGGTATCCAAGTTCACACTCAGGGTGTGTCCCCGCATTTTCCAAGAAATTTCCAGACAGACCTAGGCTCACTGGATCTCTCCTAAAGAGAAAACGTGATTGAACTTGTTTGTTGGTTTGCCCTTCCCTGTGATTGTGGGGCGCTTCCCTATGGTCAAAGCCTCAGGGAAAATTGCCACTGAAAAGTGACCAGCAAGCAAGTGTGTTCAAGCAGTGCATGACTCTCAGGATACAGAATGCTAAGAAAGATAGGTTTCTTTGAGGAAGGAAAGGCATCTAGAGAGAGTGTTTTCAGAGCTCTATCTAGCATGGGCTGTCTAGTTTTTAGACATGAGACCTCTAGGCTTTCCCAGAAGACCTAACTTCCAGAGTGGGTGCAGGGGGTCTCCCTGGACTTTCCAACACTTGCAAACACATTCGTAAGCCATTCCATGACTACACATGATGAAGCATGCTGTGGGAGTGTGAGTGCTGGGTGCCATTCTGTGGTCACCTAGTCAAGGTGACATTCCCCTGCAAATGGGCCCGTGGCGAGGAATGGTCAGCCGCCTGCTTGCTTCAGAAATCCAAAATGGTGGAGCAAAGCTAGCACTGTAGAAGTAAGAAAACAGCAATTGGATAGATTTTCAAGCGGTTGCTAGGCTGCATGCACCACTTGAGGGCCTGCCGAGAGAAAAATGCGAATTTTGCCACCAAGGTCCAGTATCCAAGTTCACACTCAGGGTGTGTCCCCGCAGGATCCAAGAATTTTCCAGATGGACCTAGGCTCACTAGAACTCTCCTAGAGAGAATAAGTGATGGAACAGACTTTTGGATGTTGGTCTGCCTTTCTGTGTGAGTTTGGGGCCCTTCCCTATGGTCACACCCTCAGAGCATATTACAACTGAAAAATGACCTCCAAGCAAGTGCTTTCGAGCAATGAGTGTCTCTCAGCACTCAGAATGCTGGGAAAGCCATCTTCCTTCATGGAAGGAAAGGCATCTATAGAGAGTGTGTTTTTGGCCTCTAACTAGCAGGAACGGATGAGCTTCTAAGACGTGAGATCGCCAGACTTGCCCTGAGGACCTAACTTCCAGAGTCAGGGCAACATGTCTCCCTGCACTTTCCGAGCCTTGTAAACACATTCCTAGGCCACACTGCAACTGCCCACGAGGAAGCAGGCTTCAGGAGTGTGTCTGAAACTGGTGGGTGCCATACTGTGGTCACCTAGACCCGGCTGCATTCCACTGCAAATGGGCCCGTGGTGAGGAGCTGCAATATGCTGGCATCTTTAAGAAATCCCAATGGGTGGACCAAAGCTAGTGCTGTCAGAAGTGAGAAAACAGCAACTGGATGGATTTTTGTGCAGTTGCTAGGCCACACTGCTTTAGGTCCCGCCAAGAGGAGTATGGGATTTTTGCCACAAGTTCCAGTATAAATGTTAACACCCAGTTTGTGTACCCGCAGAATCCAGAACTTGTCCAGATAGACCTAGGCTCGGTGGATCACTCCTACAGGGAAAACGTGATGGAACAGACGTTTGGATTCTGGTTTCCCTTTCCCATGAGTGGCAGACCATCCCTATGGTCTCAGTCTCAAGGAAAATTGCGACTGAAAATAACCTCCAAGAAAACGCTTTCAAGCAGTGTGAGACTCTCAGCACACAGAACACTAGGAAAGCTATCTTCCTTTGTGGAAGGAAAGTCATCAACAGGGAGTACGTTTTCTGGCCTCTATCTAGCAGGAACTGTCTAGTTTCTAAGATGTGAGACCTCCAGGCTTGACCGGAGGACCTAACTTACAGAGTCAGGGCAGTGTTTCTCACTGAAATTTTCGAGCCTTGCAAACACAAGGCTTGCGAACACTAGGCCTTTCCTCGACAGCGCATGTGGAAGCAGACTACGGCAGCGTGTCTGAGAGTGCTGGGTATCATACTGTGCTCACCTAGTCGAGGTGACATCCCCTATAAATGTGCTCGCAGCAAGGAGTTGCAATCAACCCGCTTCCTGAAGAAACCCAAAGGGCAAACCAAAGCTAGTGCTGTTAGAAGTAAGAAAACAGCATTTGGATGGATTTCCAAGCAGCTGCTAGGCCAGTCCACTTTGGGCCCACCGAGAGAAAAATGGAAATTTTCCCACCAATGTCCAGTATCCAGGTTCACACTCAGGGTGTGAACATACAGGGTCCAAGAAATTTTCAGACAGACTTAGCTTCACCGGATCTCTCCTACAGGGAAAACATGATGGAATCCACATTTGGATGTTGGTTTGACTTTCACTGTGAGTGTGGGGACCCTTTCTATGGTCTCAGCCTCAGGGGAATTGGCAAATAAAAAATGACCTCCAAGAAAGCCCTTTCTAGCAGTGTGTGTCACTCAGCACACAGTATGCCGGGAAAGCTATCTAACTTCATGGAAGGAAAGGCTTCAACATAGAGTGTGTTTTCAGGTCTCTACCTAGCAGGAACTGTCTAGTTTCTCATATGTGAGACATCCAGGCTTGCCCAGAGGACCTAATTTCCGCAGCCAGGGCAGTGTGTCTCCCTGCACTTTCTGAGCCTTCTAACCACATTTCTCAGGCACACTGCGACTGCCCGTGAGGAAGCAGGAGTGTGTCTGGGAGTGCTGGGTGCCATACTGTCATCACTAGGTGAGGTGATATTCCACTGAAAAAGGGCCCAGCGCACGGGGTTTTGAGCCATCCGCTTGCTTCAGAATGCCGAAGGATGGAGCAAACCTAGTGCTGTCAGTGGTGAGAAAACAGCAGTTGGATGGATTTTCAAGCAATTGCTAGGCAGCCCTGCTTTAGGGCCTATTGAGTGAAAAATGCAAGTTTTGCCATCAAGGTCCGTTATCCAGGTTCACACTCATGGTGTGTCCCCATAGTTCCAAGAAATTTCCAGACAGATCTATGCTCACTGGATCTCTCCTACAGAGAAACCGTGATGGAGCAGACTTTTGGATGTTAGTGTGCCTTTCCCTGTGAGTCTGGAGATCTTCACTATGGTCTCAGGCTCAGGGGAAACTGCGAGTTAAAAATGACCTCCAAGAAAGCACCTTCCAGCAGTGTGTGTCCCTCAGCACACAGTATGCTGGGAAAGCTACCTTCTGATGAGCTAGGAAAGGCTTCAACAGAGAGTGTATTTCGGGTCTCTGTCTAGCAGGAACTGTTTAGCTTCTAAGACGTGAGACCTCCAAGCTTGCCCAGAGGACCTAACTTCCATTCAGGCCAGTGTGTCTCTCTGCACTTTCCGAGCCTTGTAAACACATTCCTAGGCCACCCCACAACTGCCCATGAGGAAGCAGGCTGCGGAAGTGTGTCTGAAAGGGCTGGGTGCCATACTGTGGTCACCTCTGTGAGGTAACTTTCCACTGCAAATGAGCCCGTGGTGAGGAATTACGAGCCACTCTCTTCCTTAAGAAATCCCAAAGGGTGGACCTACGACAGTGCTGTCAGAAGTGAGAAAATAGCAATTGGATGGATTTTCAAGCAGTTGCTAAGCTGACCCCCTTTAGGCCCCACAAAGAGAGGAATGGGACACTTGAAACCAAGGTGGGTATCAATGTTAATACTCATGGTGTGTCCCGTCAGGATCCGAGAATTTTCCAGACAGACCTAGGCTCACTGTACCTCTCCTACAGAGAAACTGTGATGGAACAGCCATTTGGATGTTGGTTTGCCTTTCCCTGTGAGTGTTGGGACCTTCCCAACAGTCTCAGCCTCAGGGGAAATTGCAACTGAAACAAGACCTCCTAGCTAGTCTTTCAAGCAGTGTGGGAGACTCAGCACACAGAAGCAGGGAAAGCTACCTTCCTTCGTGGAAGGAAAGGAGACATAGAGAGTGTGTTTTCAGGCCTCTATCTAGCAGGAACTGTCTAGTTTCTAAAATGTGAGACCTCCAGGCTTGCCCAGAGGATCTAACTTCCAGAGTCAGGGCAGTGTATCTCCCTGCACTTTCCAAGCCTTGCAAACACATTCCTCGACCATTCTACGACTACCCATGAGGAAGCAATTTGTGTGAGCGTGTCTGAGAGTGCTGGGTGCCATACTGCGGTCACCTACTAGACGTGACACTCCACTGAAAATGGGCCCCCAGCAAGCACTTGCGAGTCTCCCACTTGCTTCAGAAATGCCAAAGGATTGAGTAAAGCTAGCACTGTCAGAAGTGAGAAAACAGCAGTTGGATGGATTTTCAAGCAGTTGCTAGGCCGCCCCAGTTTAATACCGACAGAGAGAAAAATTTTGCCATCAAGGTCCTGTATCCAGGTTGACACTTATGGTGTGTCCCTGCAGTTTCCCAGATATTTCAGGACAGGCCTACATTCTCTGAATCATTCCTACAGAGAAAACTTGATGGAAAAGATGTTTGGATGTTGGTTTGCCATCCCCTGTGAGTGTGGGGACCTTTGCTACGGTCTCAGGCTCAGGGGAAATTGCGAGTGCAAAAAGACCTGCAAGCAAGTGTTTTCAAGCAATGAGTGTCACTCAGCACACAGTATGATGGGAAAGCAGTCTTCCTTAGAGGAAGGAAAGGCATCAACAAAGAGTGTATTTTTTGAACTCTATCTTGAAGCAACTGTTTCACTTCTAAGACGTGAAACCTCCAGGCTTGCTCCAAGGAGTTAAATTCAAGAGTCAGGGCCATGTGTCTCCCTGCACTTTCCGAGCCTTGTAAACACATTCCTAGGTCATAGCGGTACTGCCCATGACGAAGCAGACTGCGGGAGTGTGTCTGGGATTGCTGGGTCCCTTACTGTGGTTACCCAGACGAGGTGACATTCCACTGGAATTGGGCCAGTGGTTAGGAGTTGCGCGCCGCCTGCTTGCATCAGAAATCCAAAAGGGAGGACCAAAGCTATCTCTGTCAGAAGGAAGAAAACAGCAATGCATGGATTTTCAAGCAGTTGCTATGGCGCAGAGTTTTAGGGCCAACCTAGACAAGAAGGTGAATTTTGCCACCAAGGTCCTGAATCCAGGTTCCAACACAGGTTGTGTCCCCTCAATACCCAAGAAATGGACAGAAAGACCTAGGCTCTCTGGATCTCTCGTAGAGAGAAAACGTGATGGAAGGAGGTTTGGATGTTGGTTTGCCTTTCCCTGTGAATGTGCTGGCCCTCCCTACATCAACATTGTTAGGGGGAAATTGCTTCTGAAAAATGACCACCGAGCAGGCATTTTCAAGCAGTGTGTGAGTGTCAGGACACACAATGCTGGGAAAGCTGTGTTACTTCAAGGAGGAAGAGGCATCAACAGAGAGCGGGTTTTCAGGCCTCTATCTAGCAGGAACTGTCTTGCTTCAAAGATGTGAGAGCTGCAGGTTTGCCCAAAGGACCTAATTTTCAGAGACAGGGCAGTGTGTTTCCCTGACCTCTCGGCACCTTGTAAACAAAATCCTAGGTCATGCTGGGACTAGCCACGAGAGAGCAGGCTGCGGGAGCATGTCTGAGAGGGCTGGGTGCCATACTGTGGTCACCTCATTGAGGTGACATTCCACTGCAAATGAGCCCAAGGCGAGGAGTTGGGAGCCACCTGCTTGCTTCTGAAATCCCAAAGGGTGGAGCAAAGCTAGCTCTGTCAGAATGAAGAAAACAGCAATTGGATGGATTTTCAAGCAGTTGCTAGGCCGCACCACATTTGGGGCCTCCCCATGGAGAGAAAAATGCAAATTTTGCCCCCAAGGCCCAGTAGCCAGGTTGACACACAGGGTGTGTCCCCACAGGATCCAAGAATGTTCCAGACAGACCCAGGCTCACTAGATCTCTCCTGCAGAGGAAACAAGATGGAACAGACATTTGGATGTTGCTTTGATGTTCCCTGTGAGTGTGGGGCCCCTCCCTATGAACAGGGCCTCAGGGGACATTGCCACTAAAAAATGATCTTCAAGTAAGCGCTTTCCAGCGCTATGTGCCTCTCAGCACGCAGGAGGCTGGGAAAGCTATCTTCCTTCGAGGAAGAGAAGGCATCCATAGAGAGTGTGTTTTCAGGCCTCTATCTTACAGCAACTGTTTCGCTTCTAAGACGTGAGACCTCCAGGCCTGCTCCAAGGACCTAAATTCCAGCATCAGGGCCACGTGTCTCCCTGCACTTTCCAAGCCTTGCAAACACATTCTTAGGTCATACCAGTATTGCCCACGTGGAAGCAGGCTGTGGAAGTCTGACTGAGAGGGGTGGGTGCCATACTGTGGTCACCTTGCTGAGTTGTCATTCCAGTACAAATGGGCCCCAGGCGAGGAGTTTTGAGCTGCCTGCTTGCTTCAGAAATCCCAAAGGGTGGAGCAAAGCTAGCTCTGTCAGAAGGAAGAAAACAGCAATTGGATGGTTTTCAAGCAGCTGCTAGACTGTACTGTGTTAGGGCCACCTGAGAGAAAAATGCCAATTTTGCCCCCTAGGCCCAGCATCCAGGTTGACACACAGGCAGGATCCAAGAATGTTCCAGACAGACCTAGGCTCACTAGATCTCTCCTGCAGAGGAAACATGATGGAACAGATGTTTGGATGTTGCTTTGACTTTCCCTGTGAGTGTGGGACCCCATCCTATGGGCAGGGCCTCAGGGGACATTGCCACTGAAAACTGACCTCCAAGCAAGCACTTTCAAGCAGTGTGTGACTCTCAGCACGCAGGAGGCTGGGAAAGCTATCTTCCTTTGAGGAGGGATAGGCATCCATAGAGAGTGTGTTTTCAGGCCTCTATCTTGCAGCAACTGTTCTGCTTCTAAGACGTGAGACCTCCAGGCCTGCTCTGAGGACCTAAATTCCAGAGTCAGGCCCATGTGTCTCCCTGAACTTTCTGAGCCTTGCAAACACATTCCTCGGTCACAGGGATAGTGTCCATGAGGAAGCAGGCTGCGGGAGTGTGTCCGAGAGGGCTGGGTGCCATATTGTGGTCACCTTGTTGGGGTAACATTCACTGCAAATGGGCCCAAGGCGAGGAGTTGTGAGCCACCCACTTGCTTCAGAAATCCCAAAGGGTGGACCAAAGCCAGCTCTGTCACAAGGAAGAAAACAGCAATTGGAGGGATTTTCAAGCAGTTGCTAGGCTGTACTGCGTTAGGGGCCCCAGAGAGAAAAATGCAAATTTTGCCCCCTACGCCCGGTATCCTGTGTCCCCACAGGATCCAAGAATGTGTCAGACAGACCTTGGTTCTCTGCGTCTCACTACAGAGAAAATGTGATGGAATAGATGTTTGGAATTGGTTTGCCTTTCCCTATGGGTGTGGGGGCCTTCCCTACAGGTGTACCATCAGGGGAAATTGCTTCTATAAAATGACCTGCAATCAAGAGTTTTCAGGCAGTGTGTGACTCTCAGCACACAGAATGCTGGGAAAGCTATGATCCTTCGACACAGTGAAGACTTCAGCAGGGAGTGTGCATCCAGGCCACTATCTCTCAGGAACTGTCTAGCTTCTACAACGTGAGAACACCAGCATTGCCCAGAAGAGCTGAATTCCGGGGACAGGGCAGTGTGTTTCCCTGCACTTTCTGAGCCTTGTAAACACATTCCTCATTATACCGGGACAGCCCATGAGGAAGCAGGCTGCGGGAGTGTGTCTGGGATTGCTGGGTCCCTTACTGTGGTTACCCAGACGAGGTGACACTCCACTGGAATTGGGCCAGTGGTTAGGAGTTGCCCGCCGCCTGCTTGCATCAGAAATCCAAAAGGGAGGACCAAAGCTATCTCTGTCAGAAGGAAGAAAACAGCAATGCATGGATTTTCAAGCAGATGCTATGGCGCAGAGTTTTAGGGCCAACCTAGACAAGAAGGTGAATTTTGCCACCAAGGTCCTGAATCCAGGTTCCAACACAGGTTGTGTCCCCTCAATACCCAAGAAATGGACAGAAAGACCTAGGCTCTCTGGATCTCTTGTAGAGAGAAAATGTGATGGAAAGGACGTTTGGATATTGATTTGCCTTTCCCTGTGAATGTGCTGGCCCTCCCTACGTCAACATTGTTAGGGGAAATTGCTTCTGAAAAATGACCACCAAGCAGGTGTTTTCAAGCCGTGTGTGAGTGTCAGGACACACAATGCTGGGAAAGCTGTGTTACTTCAAGGAGGAAGAGGCATCAACAGAGAGAGGGTTTTCAGGCCTCTATCTAGCAGGAACTGTCTTGCTTCGAATATGTGAGAGCTGCAGGTTTACCCAGAGGACCAACTTCCAGAGACAGGGCAGTGTTTCCCTCCCATTCCGTGCCATGTAAACACATTCCTGGTCATGCTGGGACTAGCCACGAGGGAGCAGCTGCAGGAGTGTCTGGGAATGCTGGGTGCCATGCTGTGGTTACCCAGACGAAGTGACTTTCCACTGGATATGGCTCAGCGGCTAGGAATTGTGAGCCAGCTGTTTGGTCCGGAAATCACTAAAGGGGAAACAAATCTATTGCTGTCAGAAGTAAGAGAACAGCAATTGGGTGGATTTTCAAGAAGTCACCAAGCTGCACGGGTTTAGGGCCAACAGAGGGAAAAATGCTATTTTTGCCACCAAGCCCTGGTATCCAGGTTCACACTCAGGATGTGTCCCTGTAAAATAAAAGAATTTTCCAGACAGACCTAGGCTCTCGGGATCTCTCCTACAGAGAAAATATGATGGAGCAGATGTTTGGATGTTGGTTTGCATTTGCATGGGAGTATGGAGGCCTTTGTATGCAGGTCAGGAAGCAACAGTTAGAACTGGACATGGAACAACGGACTGGTTCCAAATAGGAAAAGGAGTACGTCAAGGCTGTATATTATCACCCTGCTTATTTAACTTCTATGCAGAGTACATCATGAGAAATGCTGGGCTGGAAGACGCACAAGCAGGAATCAAGATTGCCAGGAGAAATATCAATAACCTCAGATATGCAGATGACACCACCCTTATGGCAGAAAGTGAAGAGGAACTCAAAAGCCTCTGATGAAAGTGAAACTGGAGAGAGAAAAAGTTGGCTTAAAGCTCAACATTCAGAAAACGAAGATCATGGCATCTGGTCCCATCACTTCATGGGAAATAGATGGGGAAACAGTGGAAACAGCGTCAGACTTTATTTTTGGGGGCTCCAAAATCACTGCTGATGGTGATTGCAACCATGAAATTAAAAGACGCTTGCTCCTTGGAAGGAAAGTTATGACCAACCTAGATAGCATATTCAAAAGCAGAGGCATTACTTTGCCAACAAAGGTCCATCTAGTCAAGGCTATGGTTTTTCCAGTGGTCATGAATGGATGTGACAGTTGGACTGTGAAGAAAGCTGAGTGCCGAAGAACTGATGCTTTTGAACTGTGGTGTTGGAGAAGACTCTTGAGAGTCCCTTGGACTGCAAGAAGATCCAACCAGTCCATTCTGAAGGAGAACAGCCCTGGGAATTCTTTGGAAGGAATGATGCTAAAGCTGAAACTCCAGTACTTTGGCCACCTCATGTGAAGAGTTAACTCATTGGAAAAGACTCTGATGCTGGGAAGGATTGGGGACAGGAGGAGAAGGGGACAACAGGAGATGGCTGGATGGCATCACTGACTCGATGGATGTGAGTCTGAGTGAACTCTGGGAGTTGGTGATGGACAGGGAGACCTGGTGTGCTGCGATTCATGGGGTCGCAAAGAGTCGGACATGACTGAACGAATGAACTGAACTGATGGAGGCCTTCCCTATGGCCACACCATCAGGGTAGATTGTTACCAAAATATGACCTCCAAGGAGGCGTTTTTGAGCAATGTGTGATTCTCAGCATACAGAATGCTGAGAAAGCTATGTTCCTTCAAGGAAGGAAAGTGAAAGCTTTCCTTGAAAGCTTTAACAGAGAGTGTGTTTTCAGGCCTCTATCTATCAGGACGGAGAAGGCAATGGCACCCCACTCCAGTACTCTTGCCTGGAAAATTCCATGGATGGAGGAGCCCAGTGGGCTGCAGTCCATGGGATCGCTAAGAGTCGGACATGACTGAGCGACTTCACTTTCACTTTTCACTTTCCTGCATTGGAGAAGGAAATGGCAGCCCACTCCAGTGTTCTTGCCTGGAGAATCCCAGGGACAGTGGAACCTGGTGGGCTACTGTCTATGGGGTCGCACAGAGTCAGACACGACTGAAGTGGCTTAGCAGTATCTATCAGGAACTGTCTACCTTCTAAGATGTGGGACCTTCAGGTTTGCCTCGAGGACCTAACTTCCAGAGAGTCCGGGCAGTGTGTTTCCCTGTACTTACTGTGCCTTGAAAGCACATTCCTACATCATACTGGGGGCTGTCCATGAGGAATCAGGCTGCAGAAGTGTGTCTGGGAGAGCTGGTTGCCTTACTGTGGTTACCCAGATGAGGTAGCATTCACTGGAAATGGGCCAGTGCCTAAGAGTTGCGAGCCGCCTCCGCAAAGTGTGGAGTAAAGCTATCACTGTCCGAAGTAAGAACACAGCAATTGGATGGATTTTCAACCAGTTGCTAGGCCGCACATTTTCAGGGCCAACTGAGGGAAAATTTCGAATGTTGCCACCAAGGTCTGATATCCGGGTTCACACTCAGTATGCGACCCCACTGAATCCAAGAGTTTTACATACAGACCTGGGCTTCCTGGATCTCTGCAACAGAGAAAATGTGATGGTTGTTGGTTTGCCATTTTCTGTGAATGTCAGGGCCTTCCCTAAAGGCACACAGTCAGGACAAATTGCTATTGAAAAATGACCTTCAAGCAAACGTTTTCAAGGAGTGCGTGACTGTCAGCACACAGAATGCTGGAAAGCTGTGTTACTTCAAGGAGGAAGAGGCATCAACAGAGAGTGTGTTTTCCAGCCTCTATCTAGCAGGAACTGTCTTGCTTTGAAGATGTGAGAGCTGCAGTTTTACCCAGAGGACCTAACTTCCAGAGTCAGGGTAGTGTGTTTCCCGGCCCTTTCTGCGCCTTATAAACACATTTCTAGGTCATGCTGGGACTGATTATTAATCTTCTGATTCAAGTTATTCATATAAATTAGTTGCTCTGATTCTGCTGGAGATGTGATAGGAATGAAACAATATAGAGATTTGGGGATGTGTCCTTACATGCTTCTCTTTTTTCAAGTGACAGAAGGAGGAAACAAAGTGAGAAAGAGGCTTATGCTGAGTGCCGCTCCCATGTCTGTGCATTTTTGATACAGTAAGCTTCGCCCCATAGGGATATAGGGTGTTTGTATGGCTGAGCTACGGGTTCTGTAAATGTGCCACCTAAGAAACTATTTTGGCTGCATAGCTTGCCAGTCATTCAAAACCCAAACAGGCATAGCTAATCCACTCTCCCAGCAACCACACAGCAGGCTGTAGTGACTACAGGGCCATTATTCCCTCCAGCCAGGCATAAAAATAGAGGCTGAGTATACAAGGAGGTTTGTTTAATGGTTACAATCAGAGCCCACATAACCAAGACCCACAGGGATCAAAAGAGGGAATTCTTTAAGCTATGTGGAGGTAGTGCCTCCTGAGAGAGAAAAATTATCATTACTTGGAGAGATTTTGTTCCTCAGCCGTTGGTGAATCCATGACTGAGTTCATGTCCAGGGTTAAGCAGATCTGCTAAACACTTCTTTAATGGTGATCACTTTCAGATGAAGGACTTGAAATTTAACTTTACCCAACTTTGTCAACATGCAAGATAAATATTTATTTTCTTCTAAAACACATTATTTAACAAAGATAGTTTAGGTAGAGAAAAGCTTTCTAATTCTCTTTGGTAATCACTGCACCTTGTGTGAAATGACTGCCAAGTGCAGAAGCTGAAGGTGAGATAGGAGATATGTGTGCTCCAGCTTAGGAGCCTCATGTTTGTACTTTGAAATAGAAATAACAAGAAAAAGGGTAAATAGTCAGGTTTTGTCTCCTGAGGACATGTTAAGACAACAGTCATGGCAGAAACGGAGAGGGGCTAAACCCTGTTTTGGGGTGAAAGATCAGTAGATGGTATATCTCCCATCCTTGGGGCAAGGGAAACATGCACAGAAAGGCCCCTTGAGGGTCAAAAGAAGGGGCCACCACCCCAGGATAGGTGATGCCAAGGCCATCCTGCAGGCCTTTGGGCGGGAATCCATCCTGGAAAAAAGCTGCACATGCGTGCTGGGGAGGAGTCCAGGGCAGGGCAGGTGTGGAAAAAGAAACCAGACAACTATCCAAAGGTAAACACAGACCCAGAAGAACTGCTGGTATAAATGATTTAACCATCTCTTTACTGGGCTCCTCCTCCTTAGGGAGCTGCCCACAGGCTCACTCTCCCATGTATATTTCTGCCCTGCTTCTGTCTGAAATTAGCAAACTGTTTCTCTGTGTGCTCTCCCATTTGTTGTATTTTGTCTCTAATAATAAATTTTGTACCTGGTTTCACAGTTTTTTTCTCCTTGAGAAACGCATTTTTCAATGGGGGCAAGGGCCAGGGGACCTTTGCTTCTAGCCTATAGCCCCTGGTAGAGCAGCGGCTACCATTTCCAGTTTTTATCCAAGCTGCTCAGGTTCAATCCCTGGGCAAGGAACTAAGTGCAAGAGCTCTTCATTCTAATTGAACTCCAGCTGATTCTACTAGATTACCATTTTCCTAAAAACACACTTAAGTATGGTTTACCTCTTATTTTTCAAAATATCCCACTCAGGGAATCTGAAGACCAATACTATATGCATGAACAATATAAAAGTGTCAATATTCAATTCCTTTGACCTAGAAAAATATTTAACTTTTGGAACAACTTTTTTTATGATTGCAAAATGAGTACAGGATCAAGAAAATAAAAATAGAAAAAAGTAAACTACATATAATTTTATTTGTAGAGATGAATGTATTTAGCAATTTACCATCTATCTTTCTTGTTTTTATCTATTAATACATATTTGTATATAATTGTGATCATTTTCTCTAAATATATCATAGTTTTCACTTAATATCTTTATCAAAAATCTTCTTTAATAGTTACATTAAACATATCTATGAATAAATCACAATTTATTTAGTCAAGCTGCTATTGTGTCTGCGTGCCCATGCTCATGAGAACTTGCTGACATATGACATATTTACATAAAGGATTCCAAAATGTTTTTTACCACGGAACAACTAAACACCTCTAATAGAAACTCTTGGTTAAATATTAAGTAGAAATAAATACATAAGAATTTAAAACTGACAGCAAATTTTTACTTCTGTTAGAGGCTTATCTAGAATGGAGACATACACATAGACAGTTTTATAATTAACATTCAGTACAAAAAAGATCTTCATGACCCAGATAATCATGATGCTGTGATCACTCACTCAGAGCCAGACATCCTGGAATGTGAAGTCAAGTGGGCCTTAGGAAGTATCACTACCAACAAAGCTAGTGGAGGTGATGGAATTCCAGTTGAGCTATTGCAAATCCTAAAAGATGATGCTGTGAAAGTGCCGCCCTCAATATGCCAGCAAATTTGGAAAACTCAGCAGTGGCCACAGGACTGGAAAGGTCAGTTTTCATTCCAATCCCAAAGAAAGGCAAAGCCAAAGAATGCTCAAACTACCACACAATTGCACTCATCTCACACCCTAGTAAAGTGATGCTCAAAATTCTCCAAGCCAGGCTTCAGCAATACATGAACCGTGAACTTCCAGATGTTCAAGATGGTTTTCGAAAAGGCAGAGGAACCAGAGATCAAATTGCCAACATCTGCTGGATCATGGAAAAAGCAAGAGAGTTCCAGAAAAAATATCTATTTCTGCTTTATTGACTATGCCAAAGCCTTTGGCTGTGTGGATCACAATAAACTGTGGAAAATTCTGAAAGAGATGGGAATACCAGACCACCTGACCTGCCTCTTGAGAAATCTGTATGCAGGTCAGGAAGCAACAGTTAGAAGTGGACATGGAACAATAGACTGGTTCCAAATAGGAAAAGGAGTACATCAAGGCTGTATATTGTCACCCTACTTATTTAACTTATATTACATCATGAGAAATACTGGGTATTTCTCAGCACAAACGATGAAGCATAGGCTGGAATCAAGATTGCTGGGAGAAATATCAATAACCTCAGATATGCAGATGACACCACCCTTATGGCAGAAAGTGAAGAAGAACTAAAGAGCCTCTTGATGAAAGTGAAAGAGGAGAGTGAAAAAGTTGGCTTAAAGCTCAACATTCAGAAAACTAAGATCATGGCATCTGGTCCCATCACTTCATAGCAAATAGATGAAGAAACAATGAAAACAATGGCTGACTTTACTTTTTTGGGCTCCAAAATCACTGCAGATGGTGATTGCAGCCATGAAATTAAAAGACGCTTACTCCTTGGAAGGAAAGTTATGACCAACCTAGACAGCATATTAAAAAGCAGAGACATCACTTTGTCAACAAAGGTCCGTCTAGTCAAGGCTATGGTTTTTCCAGTAGTCATGTATGGATGTGAGAGTTGGACTATAAAGAAAGCTGAAGCGCTGAAGAATTGATGCTTTTGAACTGTGGTGTTGAAGAAGACTCTTGAGAGTCCCTTGGACTGCAAGGAGATCCAACCAGTCCATCTTAAAGGAGATCAGTCCTGGGTGTTCATTGGAAGGACTGATGTTGAAGCTGAAACTCCAATACTTTGGCCACCTCATGCGAAGAACTGACTCATTTGAAAAAACCCTGATGCTGGGAAAGATTGAGGGCAGGAGGAGAAGGGGACGACAGAGGATGAGATGGTTGCATGGCATCACCAACTCAATGGACATGGGTTTGGGTAAACTCCAGGAGTTGGTGATGGACAGGGAGGCCTGGCGTGCTGCAGTTCATGGGGTAGCAAAGAGTCAGACACGACTGAGCGACTAAACTGAACTGAACATAGATGGGGCAAAAGTGGAAACAGTGATAGATTTTATTTTCTTGGGCTCCAAAATCACTGTGGACAGTGACTGCAGCCATGAAATGAAAAGATGCTCCTTGGAAGAAAAGCTGTGACAAATCTAGACAGTGTATTAAAAAGCAGAGACATCACTTTGCCAACTAAGGTCCATATAGTCAAAGCTATTGTTTTTCCAGTAGTCATGTGAGGATGTGAGAGTTGGACCATAAAGAAGTCTGAGCACCGAAGAATTAATGCTTTTGAATTGTGGTGCTGGAGAAAACTCTTGAGAGTCACTTGGATAGCAAGGAGATCAAACCAGTCAATTCTAAAGGAAATCAACCCTGAATATTCACTGAAAGGACTGATGTTGATAGCTGAAGCTCCAATACTTTGGCCACCTTATGCAAAGAGGTTACTCATTGGGAAAGGCCCTGATGCTGGGAAAGATTAAGCGCAAGAAGAGAAAGTGAAAGTCGCTCAGTCCTGTCTGACTCTTTGCTACCCCATGGACTATACAGTTCGTGGAATTCTCCAGACCAGAATCCTGGAGTGGGTAGCCTATCCCATCTCCAACAGATCTTCCCGACCCAGGAATCGAACTGGGGTCTCCTGCACTCTAGGTGGATTCTTTACCAACTGAGCTATGAGGGAAGGCAAGAAGAGAAGAGGGCAACAAAGGATGAGATGGTTGGATGACATCACTGACTCAAAGGACATGAGTTTGAGCAAATTCCAGGAGATGGTGAAGAACAGGGAAGCCTGGCATATTGCAGTCCATGGGGTCACAAAGAGTCTAACACAACTTAGCCACTGACTGAACAACGAACAATAACATTAGCAACTATGTAAGCAACTCCATACTTATCCTTTGATCTTGTTCTAATTCGTAGATTCATGTAGTTCTTCTTTCAGCAACTTTCCTTTTAAAAACTACAATTGCTAATTAAAAATATTGTGCTGAGTTTCACTTTCTCTTTGACTTTCTTTGCCCGCATTCTGAAGTTTTCAAAATGGCAATAAGAAAAGGGAAGTGAGTACAAATAAGAAAGGAGAATTCACTCCTGAATGACGTGTGTGAAAGTTAACACAGGCCTTCACCACTGTGTTAGAATGGGGAGAAAGGCAGATAAAGCCTCGACCACAAGAGGCAGCCTATTGGACCGACTCGGGTCGGTCAGAAGCAGAAGAAATGCTTTGGTTTTTGCATGCAGCTGTCGAGGAAGCAGAACTTCCTGTGTTTGAAATTCTGTGTCTGCAGTTAAATAAAAAGAACAAAATAGGAAGTACATAGGGCTCTCTGCAGCTTGTCTCTAACTTTATCTGAATACTACACATGAGCCAAAGAAATCAAACTGGAGATACAGAGACAATGACCAAATGATTTGGGAAATATTTTTAGACTGTAATAATTCTAAGAAAGTATAATTTAGCCCTGCAATTATTTACTTTACATTTTACTGTTCATCTAGATTTTTAACTGCTACGCATTTCCCCTGGGAGATCTAAAATGTCTCATACATTCTTCTTCAGCTCTTTAAGGGATTTTTCACTGGGCAATACAGTAAGATAGCTGTTTCTCTTTTCAAATACTACAGAGAAGGTATGAACACAATAGGACAGTTTATATTTCACTACTGACAGAAGACAATCTTCTCATGAACTACTTATTTACAATTGTAATCTTTAGTGTTCCTGTCTCCTAAAGCTCTAAAAAATTTCTCTCAGCTCTGCTGGCATTACATATCCAAAACATGAATAAAGATAATACCACTTTTAAATCATGTCAGTTACCCAAATCTGAAAAAAGCTTCTTTAAATATTAAAAAATAGAGGATCCTTCAGGAGAAGAAACAATTCCAAAGTCAATGATAAAAAATACTCTGACATTTCTTTTATTATTAGTTAATTAACTTTAAAATTGAAGTAAATTAAATTCAGTTCAGTACAGTCACTCTGCAACCTCATGGATTGTAGCGCTCCAGGCTTCCCTGTCCATCACCAACTCCCGGAGCTTGCTCAAACTCATGTCCATTGAGTCAGGGATGCCATCTAACCATCTCATCCCCTGTTGTCCCCTTCTCCACCTCCCTTCAATCTCTCCCACACTCAGGGTCTTTTCCAATGAGTCAGTTCTTCGCATCAGATGGCCAAAGTATTAGAGCTTCAGCTTCAGCATCAGTCCTTCCAGTGAATATTCAGGGTTGATTTCCTTTAGGATGGACTGGTTTGATCTCCTTGCAGTCCAAGGGACTCTCAAGAGTCTTCACCAATGCCACAGTTCAAAAGCATCAGCTTTCTTTATAGTCCAACTCTCACATCTATACATGACTATTGGAAAAACCATAGCTTTGACTAGATGGACCTTTGTCAGCAAAGTGATGTCTCTGCTTTTCAATACGCTGTCTAGGTTGGTCATAGCTTTTCTTCCAAGGAGGAAGCATCTTTTCATTTCATGGCTACAGTCACCATCTGCAGTGATTTTGGAGCCCAAGAAATTAGTCTCTTACTGTTTCCATTGTTTCCCCATCTATTTGCCATGAAATGATGGGACCAGATGCCATAATCTTAGTTTTCTGAATGTTGAGTTTTAAGCCAGCTTTTTCACTCTCCTCTTTCACTTTCATCAAGAGGCTCTTTAGTTCCTCTTCACTTTCCACCATAAGGGTGGTGTCATCTGCATATCTGAAGTTACTGACATCTCTCCTGGCAATCTTGATCCTAGCTTGTACTTCATGCAGCCTGGCATTTCACATGATGTACTCTGCCTATAAGTTAAATAAACAGGGTGACAATGTACAGCCTTGACGTACACCTTTCCTAATTTTGAACAAGTCCATTGTTCCATGTCCAGTTCTAACTGTTGCTTCTTGACTGGCATACAGATTTAAATTAATTTTAATTAATTAATTTTTAAATTTTGCATGCTAATGAGTTTATGCTCAAAATCCTTCAAGCTAGGCTTCAGCAATATGTGAACCAAGAACTTCTAGATGTACAAGCTGGATTTAGAAAAGGCAGAAGAACCAGAGAATAAATTGCCAACATTCTTTGGATCAAAGAGAAAGCAAGGGAATTCCAGAAAACCATCTACTTTTGCTTAATTAACTACACAAAAACCTTTGACTGTGTAGATCACACCAAACTGTGGAAAATTCTTAAAGAGATAGGAATACCAAATCACCTTACCTGTCTCCTGAGAAACCTGTATACAGGTTGAGAAGCAATAGTTTGAACCTTACATGGAACAACTAACTGACTGTTTCAACATTGGGAAAGGCATAAGACATGGCTGTATATTGTCACCCTGTTTATTTAACTTATATGCAGAGTACATCATGCGAAATGCCAGGTTGGATGAATCACAGGCTGGAACTCAAGATTGCCGGGAGAAATATCAACAACCTTAGATATGGAGATTATACCACTCTAACAGCAGAAAATGAAGAGGAACTAAGACTCTCTTGAAAAAGGTGAAAGATTACACTGAAAAATCTGGCTTAAAATTCAACAATCAAAAAACCAAGGTCATGGTATCTGGTCCCTTTACTTCATGGCAAATAGAAAGGGAGAAAGTGGAAGCAGTGACAGATTCTGTTATCTTGGGCTCCAAAAGTACTGCAGCCATGAAATTAAAAGATGCTTGCTCCTTAGAATGAAAGCTACGACAGAACTAGGCAGCATATTAAACAGCAGACATTATTTTGCCTACAAAGGTTCATATAATCAAAGTTATGGTTCTTCCAGTAGTCGTTTAAGGATGTGAGAGTTGGACCATGAAGAAGGCTGGGTGCTGAAGAACTGTGGTCCCAAGGGAAGACCCTTGAGAGTCTGTTGAATAGCAAGGAGATCAAACCAATCAATTCTGAAGGAAATCAACCCTAAATGTTCATTGGAATAGCTGATGCTAAAGCTGACTCTCTGATAGTTTGGCCAGCTAATGTGAAGAGCCAACTCGTTGGAAAAGACCCTGATGCTGGGAAAAATTAAGACAAAAGAAGAGGGTGGCAGAGATAAGATGGTTAGATAGCATCACCAATTCAATGGACATGAATTTCAGCAAACTCTGGGAGATAGTGAAGGACAGGGAAGCCTGGCATGCTGCTGTCTAGGGGGTTGCAGGGAGTCGGACAAGACTTTACAACTGAGCAACAACAACAAATAATTGATTTACAATGTTGCCTTAGTTTCTGGTGTACAAAGCCATTCAGTTCAGTTCAGTTCAGTTGATCAGTCGTGTCCAACTCTTTGTGACCCCATGAACTGCAGCACACCAGGTCGCCCTGTCCATCACCAACTCCCGGAGTTCACCCAGACTCACGTCCATCGAGTCAGTGATGCCATCCAGCCATCTCATCCTCTGTCGTCCCCTTCTCCTCCTGCCCCCAATCCCTCCCAGCATGAGAGTCTTTTCCAATGAGTCAACTCTTCACATGAGGTGGCCAAAGTACTGGAGTTTCAGCTTTAGCATCATTCCTTCCAAAGAAATCCCAGGGCTGATCTCCTTCAGAATGGACTGGTTGGATCTCCTTGCAGTCCAAGGGACTCTCAAGAGTCTTCTCCAAAACCACAGTTCAAAAGCATCAATTCTTTGGCACTCAGCCTTCTTCACAGTCCAACTCTCACATCCATACATGACCACTGGAAAAACCATAGCCTTGACTAGACAAACCTTTGTTGGCAAAGTAATGTCTCTGCTTTTCAATATGCTATCTAGGTTGGTCATAACTTTTCTTCTAAGGAGTATGCGTCTTTTAATTTCATGGCTGCAGTCACCATCTGCAGTGATTTTGGAGCCCCCAAAAATAAAGTCTGACACTGTTTCCCCATCTATTTCCCATGAAGTGATGGGACCAGATGCCATGATCTTAGTTTTCTGAATGTTGAGCTTTAAGCCAACTTTTTCACTCTCCACTTTCACTTTCATCAAGAGGCTTTTGAGTTCTTCTTCACTTTCTGCCATAAGGGTGGTGTCACCTGCATATCTGAGGTTATTGATATTTCTCCCAGCAATCTTGATTCCAGCTTGTGCTTCATCCAGCTCAGCATTTCTCATGAGGTACTCTGCATATAAGTTAAATAAGCAGGGTGACAATATACAGCCTTGATGTATTCCTTTTCCTATTTGGAACCAGTCTGTTGCTCCATGTCCAGTTCTAACTGTTGCTTCCTGACCTGCATATAGGTTTCTCAAGAGGCAGGTCAGGTGGTCTGGTATTCCCATCTCTTTCAGAATTTTCCACAGTTTATTGTGATCCACACAGCCAAAGGCTTTGGCATAGTCAATAAAGCAGAAATAGATATTTTTCTGGAACTCTCTTGCTTTTTCCATGATCCAGCAGATGTTGGCAATTTGATCTCTGGTTCCTCTGCCTTTTCGAAAACCAGCTTGAACATCTGTAAGTTCACGGTTCACGTATTGCTGAAGCCTGGCTTGGAGAATTTTGAGCATTACTTTACTAGCGTGTTAGATGAGTGCAATTGTGCAGTAGTTTGAGCATTCTTTGGCATTGCCTTTCTTTGGGATTGGAATGAAAACTGACCTTTTCCAGCCCTGTGGCCACTGCTGAGTTTTCCCAATTTGCTGGCATATTGAGTGCAGCACTTTCACAGCATCATCTTTCAGGATTTGAAATAGCTCAACTGGAATTCTATCACCTCCACTAGCTTTGTTCATAGTGATGTTTTGTAAGGCCCACTTGACTTCACATTCCAGGATGTCTGGCTCTTGAGAGCCCCTTGGACTGCAAGGAGATCCAACCAGTCCATTCTAAAGGAGATCAGTCCTGGGATTTCTTTGGAAGGAATGATGCTAAAGCTGAAACTCCAGTACTTTGGCCACCTCATGCAAAGAGTTGACTCATTGGAAAAGACCCTGGTGCTGGGAGGGATTGAGGGCAGGAAGAGAAGGGGACAACAGAGGATGAGATGTCTGGATGGCATCACCAACTCAATGGACATGAGTTTGAGTAAACTTCGGGAGTTGGTGATGGACAGGGAGGCCTGGCATGCTGCCATTCATGGGGTCGCAAAGAGTCGGACACGACTGAGCAACTGAACTGAACTGAACTGAACTGATAGACTTAAGGAAAATTTGTTCTAGTTTAGTGACAAATGTCATGAGTAATTTGATAGGGATCACATTAAATCTGTACAGTGCTTTGGGCAGAACAGAGCTTTTAACAATATTAATTCTTCTAATACAGAGTATGGGATATCTTTCATTTCTTTGAATTATCTTCAATTTCCTTTATCAGTGTTTTATAGTTCTCAGCATGTAAGTCTTTCACCTCCTTGGTCAGGTTTATTCTTAAGGGTTTTAAAAAATATGCTCTAGAAAAAGATTGTTTTTGGACTTCCCTGGTGGCGCAGTGGATAAGAATCTGCATGCCAGTGTAGGGGACGCAGTGTTGATCCCTGGTCTGGGAAGGTTCCACATGCTGTGGAGCAACTACGTTCATATGCCACAATTACTGAAGCCCGTGTGCCCTAGAGCCCACACACTGCAACCACTGAGCCAGTGTGCTGCAGCTACTGAAGCCTGCATGCCCAAAGCTGTGCTCCACAGGAGAAGCCACAGTGAGAAGCCCACACACAACAACAAAGAGTAGCCCCTGCTTGCTACAGCTAGAGAAAGCCCACATGCAGCAACAAATACCCACCACAGCCCATAAATTATTTTATAAAAAAGATTTGTTTTCTAAATTTCCCTTTCTGATATTTCATTTAGTGTACAGCAATTGAACAGATTTCTGTAAGTTAATCTTGTCTCAGATATGCAGATGACACCAGCCTTATGGCAGAAAGCAAAGAAGAACTAAAGAGACTCTTGATGAAAGTGAAAGAGGAGAGTGAAAAAGTTGGCTTAAAGCTCAACATTCAGAAAACTAAGATCATGGCATCCGGTCCCATCACTTCATGGCAAATAGATGGGGAAACAGTGGAAACAGTGGCTGACTTTATTTTTCTGGGCTCCAAAATCACTGCAGATGGTGATTGCAGCCATGAAATTAAAAGACGCTTACTCCTTGGAAGGAAAGTTATGACCAACCTAGCTGCTGCTGCTGCTGAGTCACTTCAGTTGTGTCCGACTCTGTGCGACCCCTTAGACGGCAGCCCACCAGGCTCTCCCGTCCCTGGGATTCTCCAGGCAAGAACACTGGAGTGGGTTGCCATTTCCTTCTCCAATGCATGAAAGTGAAAAGTAAAAGTGAAGTCGCTCAGTCGTGTCCGACTCTAGCAACCCCATGGACTGCAGCCTACCAGGCTCCTCCGTCCATGGGATTTTCCAGGCAAAAGTACTGGAGTGGGGTGCCATTGCCTTCTCCAACCTAGACTGTATATTAAAAAGCAGAGACATCACTTTGTCAACAAAGGTCCGTCTAGTCAAGTCTATGGTTTTTCCAGTAGTCATGTATGGATGTGAGAGTTGGACTATAAAGAAAGCTGAGCACTGAAGAATTGATGCTTTTCAACTGTGGTGTTGGAGAAGACTCTTGAGAGTCCCTTGGACTGCAAGGAGATCCAACCAGTCCATCTTAAAGGAGATCAGTCCTGGGTGTTCATTGGAAGGACTGATGTTGAAGCTGAAACTCCAGTACTTTGGCCACCTGACACGAAGAGTTGACTCATTGGAAAAGACCCTGATGCTGGGAATGATTGAGGGCAGGAGGAGAAGGCGACGACAGAGGATGAGATGGTTGGATGGCATCACTGACTCAGTGGACATTGGTTTGGGTGGACTCTGGGAGTTGGTGATGGACAGGGCGACCTGGTGTGCTGCAGTTCATGGGGTCACAAAGAGTCGGACACGACTGAGCAACTGAACTGAACTGAACTGAATCTTGTTTCCTACTACCTTGCTGAATTTGTTTAGCAATTCTAGTAGTTTTTACGTGGATTCTTTAGAATTTTCTATATAGTATCAAGTCATCTGAATATAATGACTGTTTTACCTCTTCCCTTCCAATATGGATACATTTTATTTCTTTTACTTGTCAAATTGCTGCAGTGAGGACTTGTCACTTGCAGTGAGCTGAATAGCTCTGGCATTTTCTTAAATATGAATTTGTGTGGGAAGGGAAATAACTACCCAATAACAACTATCATGAAGGAAGAGAATAAAAAAGAATATCTTAAATACTATATACCACAGTGCTGGGTTTTAAAGAAACTCAGAATATTTCTCAAAGGTTCTCATTTGTTAGGTGGCAAGGAGAGAAAAGAATTTATGTAAAATGTAGCATTGAAAAGGAACTTCAGTTCACAATTCCTTGTGATCAGATGTGCTCATCCACAATCTCTGAGAGTATAGACCTTGGTAATAAGGGTTAATAAAGGGTAAATGCAGCTGTCTGTTATTTTAATGTAAACTCAATGCAAGAAATTCTTATTAAAATGATGTTGTATAATGTGACTAAATTTTGTCCTCCCTAAAAAGTGACAATATAAAGGTATCTCTGACAAGAGGTTGGAGGGTGATTACAAAAATGTACATGTGCATTTCCTGGTATTTTCTATGTTAAAATAAAGAAGAGGGAAAGAGGTGTCTACCTGGAGCCAACAGGTCTGATGGTGTTTGTTCAGAGGCCAAGGAATCATTTACCATCTCCCCCTCCAAAAAAAAAAATAATGATAACAGAAAGGGGGAAATGAAAGTAAGGAAGCCAGGGGTAAAGAGAACAAGGGCATGTGAAGAGAAAGAATATCTTATAAGCAAACGTTCACCAGGGTCTTTAGAACAATAGCGACAACAGGACCTCCAGGAGCGGGTGTGAGACGAGCACCGGAGGTCCCAGAAGTGTGCTGCCGATGAAGCCGGAAAAGGCGTGAGGTAGCCTCCCTCCTTTACAAAGCAGAAAACCGCTGCCTGGAGACCTTGCTCTGATAGCTACCCACATGTATTCACATTCATTTTTACTAGCTTCAATTGTCCAATAATTATATTTTTTGGCTTTTTATATAAATTTTTAGATGTGAGCTATGGATAGATTGCAGCCACTAAATCTCTCTACACACTAAGCAAAGAAATCAATGAAAAGTAAGATGCTATAGAACTTAATTTTATAGTGTTCTAAAAAGCATATATTATTTCAAGTAAGGGACATACAGTGTTGTAGTAACAACCAGTTTCTTAGGATATTATTATTAGCAATTTTTTTCCTAATTATGAAAAAAGATTTTTAAAAAAAGAAGGTATCTTGTAACCCAGAGAAATATTCATGATTAACATTTTCTTCCACAGTACTTCCTTTTAATATCTCACAGAATTAAAAAATATATACATATGTGATTTTATATTCTTTTCCAGTTAACAGTTTTTAATGCTGGATTTTTATCTTATTTTGACTTTTTAAAATTGATATTACAAAAACATTATGATGAATCTCATTAACTAATTTATCAAATAGTTTTGAGTGCCAAATATTTTTGAGTTACAAATATTAGGAAAAAGTGCCTAACCCTAAGCAGTTATAAACCTTACTGCCAATTTCCTGCCTCCTCTCTCCCCCAATTTCATTCCAGCCCCCACCCTGGGTGGTGAAGTTCAGGTCTCCTATGCCAGATCTTTTTTTTTAATGGTATACCAGATTTTCTTTCCTTTCTTCTTCTTTTTTTTTTTGCCACACCTCACAGCTTACAGGATCTCAGTTCCCTGACCAGGGATTGAGCCCAGGCCCTCAGCAGTGAAAACGCCTAACCTCTGGACCATCAGGGAATTTCCTTTCCTGAAACTATCATAACATTGTTAATCAGTTATACTCCAATACAAAGTAAAAAGTTTTAAAAGAAATAAAACTGCTTGAAAAAAGAAGGAAAAGTGATTTGGAGAATTGCATTATAACAAAGCCATGGTCCTAATCCTTTCATCTTGCTGCAGATTAGTATTTCTTATTTGGGGTGTCAGCCACCTGATATTGACTTTCCTTCTATATAAATTCTTGCCGTGCCAATCCTAATGCCCTTGAAGGTACACGAATGCCTCAGACAAACTGGGGAGTTTGTGCATGAAAATGCAAAGGAGAAAAGCATATTAATATGCTTCAAAAATATCATCCCAGGTATACATACGTCTTCTGTTTCATACACACACACACACACACTCACACACTCACACACTCACTCATACATACACGGCCAGAGAGAAAATTATTTGGCTCCTCTCAGGGTTTGGGAGACCTGCATTTACAATATCCTTTATCCCACAGTCCTGAGTTAGTAACCAAAGTATAACATGATCTAATTAACATATAATTTTGATTAAACTGCATTAAGGTCTACTTTTCCGGAGTGACAAAGCTGCTGATATTATATTACTTAAAAGCAAAACACTAATATCTTGATAGTACTTTCTCAAGTGCAATGAGACCACCAATTGTATCTGTGATATTTTTTCCACTTAACCGTATTCATTGGGTACCTTGGTATGCTATGGAGAACAAATTATCTCATTAGTCTATAAACTCTAAGGTAAATATATCATTACAATAATCTTATGTTATGGAGAAAGAGGTTTTAGACTGGGGACTTAGGAAGGTCTTTTTTGAAAAACGGACAATTGAATAGACACCTAAAGAATGAGTAGGATCATGCCAGGGAGATGGGGGAAGGATATTCCAGAAGGAGGGAACAAACTGTATACTGTCCTGATATGGGACAAAGGTTAGTGAGGCAGGGGTGAAATGTATAATGAGGTTAAAGTTAAATGAGATAGGTAGAGGTCCGACAAAGCTGGCCTTCTTGAGCCAAAGAACAGGGTTTGATTTCATTCAAGATCCAACAGAAAATCTTTGATGCTTTTTAAGTTGGGAAGGATAAATTGTGCATACATTCTTGCTTGTCTTTCAGAAAATATATTTAGGATAGATTTCTAAATGTGGATGTCTGAGCTTAAAGATATTAAATATAAATATTCTTAAGGCTCTGGTATTTCGAGAATATTCATACCAATTCAATTTCCTATCAATAGTGTATGAAAGTATGTCCATCTTGCTAACCCTTTATAATATTATCATTGAAGAAGAAAAGCAGCGTTGCGTTACTTTGTCATTTTATTATTGGTGAATTTGAACATTTGTCAATTTATTAGTAATTTATTTTTCCTGTTTTGTAAATTATCCATCGTTTTGTTTCTTTTTTGGTGGAGTGTGTGGCATCTTTTTTCCCTGGAGAAGGATATGACAACCCACTCCAGTATTCTTGCCTAGAGAAATCCATAGACAGAGGAGCCTGGTGGGCTACAGTCCATGGGGTTGCAAGGAGTTGGACATGACTAAAGCAAATGAGTACACATGCATGTGACATTTATCTTACTAATGTGACATAGTTTTTTATATTTAAAGATTGTTATCCTAGTTTTTACTTCTTACATATATATATATATATTTGTTGTTGTTCAGTCGCTAAGTCATGGCCAACTCTTTGCAACCCCATGCACTGCAGCATGCCAGGCTCCTCTGTCCTTTACCAACTCCTGGAGTTTGCTCAGATTCATGTCCATTGAGTCAATGATGCCATCCAACTATCCCATCCTTTGCTGTCCACTTTTCCTGTTTCCTTCACTACTTCCCAGCTTGGGGTCTTTTCAAATAACTCGGCTGTTTGCATCAGGTGACCAAAGTATTGAAGCTTCAGCTTCAGCTTCAGCATCAGTCCTTCCAATGAATATTTAGGGCTGATTTCCTTTAGAATTGACTGGTTTGATCTCCTTGCAGTCCAAGGGACTCTCAAGAGTCTTCTTCAGCACCACAGTTCGAAAACATCAATTCTTTGGCACTCAGCCTTCTTTGTGGTTCAACTGTCACATCTGTACATGATTATTGGAAAAACCATAGCTTTGACTATATGGACCTTTGTCAGGAAAGTGATGTGTGTTATCTTGAGAAAACTCTGTTAGCCTTTGCCCTGTTTCATTTTCACTCCAAGGCCAAACTTGCCTTTTACTCCAGGTATCTCTTGATTTTCTACTTTGGCATTCCAATCTCCTATGATGAAAAGGACATCTTTTTTTGGTATTAGTTCTAGAGGCTCTTGTAGGTCTTCATAGAACCAGTCAACTTCAGCTTCTTCAGCATCAATGGCTGGAGCATAGACTTGTATTACTGTGATGTTGTGTGGTTTGCCTTGGAAACGAACCAAGATCATTCTGTCGCTTTTGAGATGCACCCAAGTACTGTATTTTGGACTCCTTTTTGATTATGAAGAAATGACTACTCAATGACTACTCAAATGACTACTAAATTAATACTTTGTTACCAAGAAATCATTTATGTAATTTGAAAATGCAGCTACTATTAAGTTCAGTTCAGTTCAGTCGCTCAGTCGTGTCTCTTTTCAACCCCATGGACTGAAGCACGCCAGGCGTTCCTGTCCATCACCAACTCCCGGAGCTTACTCAGACTCACGTCCATAGAGTCGGTGATGCCATCCAACCATTTCATCCTCTGTCGTCGCCTTCTCCTCCCTCCTTCAATCTTTCAAGCATCAGGGTCTTTTCCAATGAGTCAGTTCTTTGCATCAGGTGGCCAAAGTATTGGAGTTTCAGCTTCAGCATCAGTCCTTCCAATGAATATTCAGGACCGATTTCCTGTAGGATGGACTGGTTGGGTCTCCCTGCAGTCCAAGGAACTCTCAAGAGTCTTCTCCAACACCACAGTTGAAAAGCATCAGTTCTTCAGCGCTCAATTTTCTTTAGAGTCCAACTCTCACATCCATACATGACTACTGGAAAAACCATAGCCTTGACTAGATGGACCTTTGTTGGCAAAGTAATGTATTTTAAGTTACATAGGGTGATATACATATTCCTGAGTCTCCATAAATGAAAACGCCAAGTCTCATTCAAATGGACTTATTTTACTTCAATGGTTTATAGTACTGTGATAACACAGAATAATAATTTCTATCCACTAATTTCTGTATAATGTACTGTTCATCTGCATTCCTGAAGATTTTCCATAGTTATTCTCTACATTACACTTAAGATTATGTCCTCCAAAAGCATATATTCAGTATTCATGCATTACATACAGTGTTTATGTAATTCAACCTGTGAAGCAAAACAGAAATATGAAATGAAATTTTAAAGAAATAAAAGCAAGCCTTTCAGGAGCACATGCATGAACTTATTATTGCTATATACTAGCAAGACAGAAACACTCTGAGATGGGAATTTATTAGGCAAACCCAAACTCTATGTAACTGGGAAGCCACCCTCTCTAAACCGGCCCTAAAAAATCTGAATTCATCCACATTATGTGAGGAAAGTAGAGAAAAGGATATTAGAAGACACTCCTTATAAAGTATAAAAGTTGTAACCCTAATGGGCATATTTTAAAATAGGTGTATATTTGTTTTTGACACATTAGAGTAATACATTTTTATATAGTCAAATTTATCACTCTTTTCTGATAAAAATAATTGGATTAGAGCTTAGGATATCACTTATTGGCTTTTTGGTTAAGATCAACTGCAGAGCTTCATATGTTTCTCTCCACATTAATCTTACGAACATTCACCTATATTTTCTTCTACCTTTAGAATAATCACTGTCAGTTTCTACGGTTGTATTATTCAAGTCATTTGGATTATTTTAAAGTATGGTATATAAGGTAAGGATATGATTTGATTTCGTTTTTTAAAGAAACAAAAATTCCACACCAATTTGTTGAGTAACCCATGCCCTCTCTATTTACATATTTCTTTTTTTATTTTTATTTTATTTTTTTTATTTACATATTTCTTAAAGCAGAATCTGGAAAAAGCGATATGTTGATCAAGTCAGATGTTACTTAAGTGTCAAGTGTCAGCCAGGTTTGGGGAAGAACTAGGAGTGTTGTGTGGGTCCTTCTTTGGGTAGTGCTAAGTCCAAATTCACTGCGGATGGTGACTGCAGCCATGAAAGTAAAAGACGCTTGCTCCCTGGAAGAAAAGCTATGACAAACCTAGACAGTGGATTAAAAAGCAGAGACATTACTTTGCCGACAAAGGTCCATCTGGTCAAAGTTACGGTTTTTCCAGTAGTCATATACAGATGTGAAAGTTGGACCATAAAGGAGGCTGAAAGCCAAAGAATTGATGCTTTCGAACTGTGGTATTGGAGAAGACTTTTGAAAGTCCCTTGGACTGGAAGGAGATCAAACCAATCAAACCTACAGGAAATCAGTCCTGAATATTCATTGGAAGGACTGATGCTGAAGCTGAAGCTCCAATACTTTGACCACCTGATGCAAAGAACTGACTCATTGGAAAAGACCCTGATGCTGGGAAAGATTGAAGGAGGGAGGAGAAGGGGATGACAGAGGATGAAATGGTTGGATGGCATCACTGACTCAATGCACATGAGTTTGTGCAAACTCCAGGAGATGGTGAAGGACAGGGAAGCATGGTGTGCTGCAGTCCATGGGGTAACAAAGAGTTGGACACGACTGAGCGACTGAACAACAGCAAAGTCTCTGAGACGTTGGCAAGTTGGTGTAAACCATTCCTCACAGCCCATTACTCTCCCTTTCTCTCCTCTCCTTGATACCTCTGTTCCTTGCCCTCTCTTTGCAGATAAATTCATGGTATAACATAAGTTGCATGGAAATAATCCTTTGAGTCTTCTGGGCCTCTCCCCAGCTCCCAATCCCAAACTAGTTGTCTGCAACCATCTCCCCTGCCTATTATTTATTCAGCTGGGAGGAAAATAAGGTAAATAAAACTGTTCTGAAGGGAAAATAGGGCCAAGGGTTAAATTCTAGGCAAAACCACAGAAGAATAAGAGATAATATCTAGGTACAAAAATAAAAATGATGGCTAAAAATTTAACGGGAGAAAAATGTGCAGTTAGGGTTAGTGATCTCTCTCCTAAAGTGTAAGTTTCCTTTTACACATATGTGATGTCTAACTTGAGTGGCCTCTGTGAAATATGTGTGGACATGCAGTCCTCTATTTTATAGATGACTTCCAAAGAAAGATGATTTACTCAAAGCTATTCACCTTTAGAATTCCTGGTCCCACATTCAAAAGCATGGCTTGATTTTTTTCTGACATCTTTAACCCCTCTGCTCGATTTTATTGGCATATATTTATCCGTACAATTAAAATCAGTTAAAATTATTTTGTAATGTCCCTTGAGAGAACGAAAAACTCTCTGGAATGTATCAGAACCAGGGCCTATGAAAGGCCATGTCTCTTAGAACTCCCTTTCGAAATTCTAACTTAGCCCTAGAGACCAGCTATGAAAGATTGATGAACTGGATTAGACTCCAGCATATCTTGGACAAGAGTCTTCCAGCAATTTTCAGGTATGCATGTCCAAAGAGAATCAGAGTTAGGAAGTTTTGGTTGGTAGGTCTTCCTTCCAAACTCTTATGGACAAAGATCATTAGAAAAAATACTGTGAAATCTATAAAAGTCTCCTTATCACTGAGACTTTCTTAACCCACATATTGGGTCTCCTCAGGTTGGTTCTAGAATTACAAACTAAGAAAGATAACCTCCTTCTCCTTACACAAACTGGTAGTGTTTTTGCAGAAACGATAATGCTTGCTCCCGTCCTTTCTTAAGACCTGTTTGTGTACACACGGAATGAAGAATTCAGCATGTTCCTGCAATACGTTTCGTTAACAGAATCCAAAGGGTATTAACGTCCTTTTGCCGATCTCGCCGATTCAGGCCTCGCTGCTTTTCCAACCCTGTGCCCTCCGGGCCGCACAGAGCCCGCGCCTGCAGCGCCCGCGGCCGCGGCCCGCGCGGGCGATGCTTCGGGCGCCGGATCTTTGTGCGCCCCGCGCCGGGCTCCGCGCGCCCGCACGTACGTAGCTTTCACGTGCGTGTGGACTCGGGTGCCTGTGTGGGTCCGTAGGAATATGCTCGGATTAGGGAGAGGCGCGGAGCACAGGACGGCGGGAAGGTGGGTGTGGGCGTGTGGGCAGCCCGCCGGGAGGGAGCCCGCGCGGAGCCCCAGCCCGCGGCCGGCGGCGGCCACACAATAAAGCCCGAGGGCGGCGGCGGGCGGTGGGAGGCCGGCGGGCGGCCGCCCCGCTCAGCCCGCCGTGTGAGCGGCTCCGCGGCCCCGAGGACGCGAACTTTCCCGGCGGCGGCGCCGCAACTCCGCGCCCGGGCCCGGCCCGCCGCTCGGCGAGGAGACCTCGTAAGTGCGGCGGCGGGACCTCCGCGCCGCCTTGCCGGGTGCTCGCGAGTTTCTGTGGTGGAAGCTTGTAAACATGGCGCCCCTGAGGCGCGGGGTCCAGGCGGGCGGCGGGGGGAGGAGGCCGGGCCGGGGCGGGGAGGAGGGGAGGCCGGGGCGGGGAGCCGGGCCCGGAGACCGCAGCCCCCCCGCCCCGCGCCCCGCCGGCCCGGCCCGGAGGAGGCGGCGCGGACGGCGGGCCGGCGCGGAGGGGCAGGGCCTGGCGCGGCGGCGGCGAGCACCGGAGCATAATGGTGGGGACGCTCGGCCTCGGCGGGGGTGCGGGCGCGGGCGGGGCGCGGGCGGGTGTCCGAGGCGGGGGCTTTGTGAGGCCCAGCCCGGCCGCAGCCTTTCGGGCCGCGGGCGTGACCGCCGCTCGCCTCCGGCCCGCGGAGCTTTGTTCGTGCAGGGCCGGGCCTGCTGGGCCGCCCTTGGCCGGCGGGGGAGGCGGGCCCGCCGCCGGGGGAGGCCCCGCAGGAGCAGGGACGCGCGGGGCCTGCGCGGGCCGCGAAGCCGGGGAGTCGCGTGAGCGGCGCCCGCCAGGCCGGTCCTTTTTGCGCGGCCAGGCCCCTGGGCCACGGTCCGGGTTGGGGTCCGCCGGGACACGGCCCTGTGAGTGTCTGGGGTGGGTAGGGTGGGCTGGGGGCGTCCGCGGCGGCTGGGCAGGTTGGTCGGTCCGCAAGGGCCCAGGCGAGGCTCGGCCCCCCGGGTCCGGGAACCAGGCGGCAGCGAGGCCTCCGCCTCCTCCGCAGACCTCCCGGGCGCTGCACCGCCTGCGTGTCCGCCGCCGGTCCTGCCCGGCTTCAGGAGGGGAGCTGCTAGGCTGCGGCCCAGCGGGCTGGCCCGGGGCCCCAACTTCCGCGTGGACCGTACCCTCATGCGTTTCTGGCCCAGCGGTGCCCGGTGTTTGTACAGTGGGGGCGTGAGAGCCAGTGTCCATGGTCCTCGGTGTTACGGACCGTGTGGGCTGGCTGCCCGGTGTGTCCGTGGTGTGCGCCTGCTGTTACATACGTGGAAGCCTGCATGATACCTGGTGAGTGTTTGGTGCTCGGCGTGCACCTGGAGCTTGGTGTCACATGTGGTAGGGACATGCTACCCTGTGGAGTTACGGTGCCGGGTGACACACCAGGTGTGTGCATACCTGGTATGGGCATGTGATACCCGCGGTCACACACTGTGTGTTCATGGTGCTTCGTGTGCTCCTGTGGGGTGTGGGCCCAGTACAGGGTCCTGTTGAACTCAGAGCCGACACCCCGTTGAGGGATGGAAGAGATGCTTGGGTCAGACTTTGAGAGGCCCAGGCAGGGCCCTCTGAGATTTAGGTCCTGGGTCCTTTGGTCTGCTCACCCAGGTGTGCTGCATCCTACAGTAAGCAGAGTCCTGTGGAAGCAAGAGACTGGTTAAAAATAATTGTCTATTCGAAGGCAGAAAGTAAAACCTTTGTTTTCTTTTAGACAGAAATGTGGGAGTTGTAGCTTAGTGATTGTGGGCTGCATAAACTTTTCAGGTTTGGGGGTCATTGATTCTCATTAATGGTTTGAAGCTATCAGGGAAATCGTTTTAGCTATACTTTCAAAGTTTGAGTGCTTCTTTATAAGAGTCACCTGTGTGACTTTTCTGAATTCTAATTTGTACAAGCAGGAAATAAAATGTGAATTTTGTTCTAGCATGTTATTTTCCTGGTCTTTAGCATTGGTTACAGTCATTATTTTGATGGACTGTCCTTTATAGATGGCCAAGTTAGAAAATTAGAGGTCAGAAAATATGATTATGACAGACTCAATAAAATATTTTTCTTGCTTAACTCAATGCATGATTAACAGAGGATCTCTGTTTTTGTGGTACTTTTCCCACTTATATATTGTTTATATGAAAACAGAATTTCCCTTTTACGTTTTGTAATTGGGCAATTTATTTTTTCAGTTACCTGTTGCAAGGTACTTAAATAAACATACATGTAAATATTCCCAGCTTTACAAAGAAAAATCAATTAAAATGTTAAAATTATCTCCTTATTTCATATGCAGTATTCCTAGATGATCATTATGTTGATACTTTGAATGCTTGTCATGTTGCATGTTTCCATGAATTGCCCTGAATGTGTTCACACTTTAACCCTTTTGTAATTGTACCCGCTTTTCCTTTAAGGGTTGTTCAGATAGTGTGTAAGAAAGACCTTCATACCCTTTGGCATACCTAAATTGAGATACTAATTGAATGTAATTAAGAATTTTAGCATTCATAATAAAGTATGGAATGCTGTCTTCCTGTTGCCTAAAGCCCTAAACCTCTGGTGGCAGATTTTGTTTACCTACCTCTGTGATAAATCGCTTCAGTTGTGTCTGACTCTTTGGGACGCCATGGACTGTAGCCCTCCAGGCTTCTCTGTCCATGAGGATTCTCTAGGCAAGAACACTGTGGTGGGTTGCCATGCCCTTCTCCAACCACCTTTCAGTTGAAAAGCAAAGAGGCTGTGTCTGGAAAGGGGAAAATGTTAAGAGTCAGGCTTGAAAAAAGTTTCACTGTTTCAAAACCTTAACTTGGACTCAATAGTGAATTTTCTTTACAGGTTGATTAGATTTTGTGGTAATTGATTAGAGGTAGTATACCAGCAGAGTTTGAGGCCTGTGGCTTGGGTCTGAATCTCATATCTTTCATTTACTAGCAAAGTGACCTTGGACAAATTATTTAAATTTGCTTTGCCTGGTCTCAGTTTCCCCATCTGAAAGAGTTTAATTGCTAGCACTATTTCTTACCTGATGACTTTCAGTTACTTTCTTTCAGTGGCATTGTCAGAAGTTCAAAAAGTTTAATAAATCTGCTTTGGTACAGTGTGGTCTGTCCTCCTTTGGTCTTGAGTTTTGAAATGTTTTTGTATCCACAGGTTTGTTACATAACTGAGTACCATGATGAAAATAGGTATCATATATTGTATGTTTACTAAGTCTCAACCATTTCACAAAGTTCTTTATGTATACTATCCCACTTTTAAAAATCATACATATGATCATCTTAAAAGCATAGCAGTCTTCCTTTTAATTGTATAACGTCTGACCTCCTTGTAGCACCTCCAAACCCCTCAACACATTTACATAGTCTCTCTCATAAGAAGTGAATGACGTAGTAGTGAGTGAGAGTAGCAAATGAGAGAATATAATCCACGTAATGTAAAAGTTGGAGAAGGCAATGGCACCCCACTCCAGTACTCTTGCTTGGAAAATCCCATGGACGGAGGAGCCTGGTAGGCTGCAGTCCATGGAGTCGCTAAGAGTCAGACGCGACTGAACGACTTCACTTTCACCTTTCACTTTTCTGCATTGGAGAAGGAAATGGCAACCCACTCCAGTGTTCTTGCCTGGAGAATCCCAGGGACGGGGGAGCCTGGTGGGCTGCCGTCTATGGGGTCGCACAGAGTTGGACACGACTGAAGTAACTTAGCAGCAGCAACATAAAAGTTTGAGAATCTCTATGATTAGAGTTGAAATGATAGAAATGAACATAATGGAAGGGAGATAAAATTCAAATCTAAATGCCCAGCAGTATGATGTAATAACTCACATGTAATATTTTAAACATATGTACTCCCTTAAGATTTTTTTATGTGCATGTGTGTGCCTGCTATTACTGTTTCCAGTTAGAAAATTCTTGAAAAGCTATTTATAGGCATACCTCATAGATACTGTGGGTTTTGCTCTAGACCACCACAGTGAAGCAGATACAATAAAACGTGAGTTTTTTGGTTTCCCAATATATGTGTTTAAAAGTTACATTGAGACTATACTGTAGTCTATTACGTGTACAATAGCATTATGTCTAAAAAAAGACACATACCTTAATTTAAAAATATTGTTAAAAAAATACTAGCCATTATCTGTGTTGTGTCTGAGCGACTTCACTTTCACTTTTCACTTTTCACTTTTCTGCATTGGAGAAGGAAATGGCAACCCACTCCAGTGTTCTTGCCTGGAGAATCCCAGGGATGGGGAAGCCTGGTGGGCTGCTGTCTATGGGGTCACACAGAGTCGGACACGACTGAAGCGACTTAGCAGCAGCAGCAGCAGCATCAAAGATCACTGATCACAGATCACACTAACAAATATAGTAATAATGAAAAAGCTTAAAATGTTGCAATAATAACCAAACTGTGACAGAGAAACAGAATGAATGCTGTTGGAAAAATGGCACCAATAGACTTGTTCAATGCAGGATTGCCACGAACCTTCAATTTGTAAAAACAGTATTTGTAAGGGGCTACAAGGTAAAGTGCAATAAAACAAGGTATGCCTGTAGTTTGTATTGTGAAAATACTATACAATATTTGATGTTAAAGTTACTTACAAATGCAAATAAATAGTATTAAAAGTTAAATAAAATATTTATTTGGAAATTTAAATATTTATAGAGAGCAGTATGTATTTAGTAGGCAAATTTAGCAAATTGTTAGGCTTAGATACTCAACTCAATTTTACAAATCTAATTTATGTACAACTAGTAAATATTTAGACATTGAGCTAATCTTTCATTGTATTTTAGCAACATGCTTTCTATTCAGTCAATACATAAATGGCTAATATTTGCCTAACTTTATGTGAAATTAAAGAAACGGATAGAAATAACAATGGAATACTGTCAAAATAGGGTTTTTAAGGGATCATATGGACTCATGAGAGGAATATGTTGAGCAGATTACACAGTTCTTATACAGTAGTTGGAAAAATGTGTTTTGCTAAAAACTTATACACAGTATTTGCCTTTTTGTAAACTGAGGAACATTTAAGTCTAGTAAACTAATTTTAAATAACTGCTTTTATAAAGTTGTTTTGTAAGATCACATTAAAATATATTGACATTATTTATAATAAGTAGAATATGTTTTAATATCTTGTGTTCATTCGTTCATTCACATTGTTATTTATTGAGACTGCTTTATACTAGACACTTGGTAACGAATTACTGAAGCAAATGCAATAAGGTATAACCGAAGAAATTAAGTACAGGTGCTATAGAACCATATATGTGAGTTAAGGCATGTTGTATTTGAGCTGAAATTACTTTTGAGTTCTTAACACTGATTTCAGATTCATTCTGATTTTAACTTTGTGACTTTTATTAGCTACTTGATGATTTTTAAAGGCAACTTTATTATGGTTAGTAATTTTTTTATTCCTTTGTTATTATCTAAGCATTTAAATGAAAGGTAGACCCACTTAAAATCATTAATATCTTTTTGTAATTTGACCTCCTTGTATGCTAAGTAAACTTAAAATTTAAAGAAAGAGTACATCTTTCCTATCCGTTTACCATGTAAATGAAAGAAAGATACATACAAATATTTAGAAGTGTATTGAAGAGCTTGTTGTGCAGTGCTGTGCTTGGTTGCCCAGTCGTGTCTGATTCTTTGTGACCCCATAGACTGTAGCCCACCAAGCTCCTCTGTCAGTAGAATTTTCCAAGCGAGAATACTGGAGTGGGTAGCCATTCCCTTCACCAGAGGATCATCCTAACCCAGGGATTGAACCCAGGTCTCCCGCATTGCAGATGGATTCTTTACCATCTGAGTCACCAGGGACTAACTTTCTCACTGAAGTTTTCGTCTTGCGTTACACGGGGCAGTCATTGTCTCAAGGAATCTTCTATTGTTCCCATTGCTGGATAAGTTGACTTTGGCTTGAAATAGCTAATTTCTTATTTTTAACTCTTTATTTTATATCGGAATATAGCCAACTATCACTATTGTGATAGTTCAGGTGGACAGCAAAGGGACTCAGCTGTACATGTACAGGTGTCCTTTCTCTCCCAAGCTCCCCTCCCATCCGGGCTGCCACACTGGACAGTTCGCTGTTCTATACAGTAGGACCTTGTTGGCTATCCCTTTTAAATGTAGCAGTGTACGTGTCCATCCCAAACTCCCTATCTCTTCCTCCTATCCTTCCCCACTGGCAGCCATAAGTTTCTTCTCTAAGTCTGTGGATCTGTTTTATAAATAAGTTATTTGTATAATTTCTTTTTAGATTCTGCATATAAGTATGTCATATGGTATTTCTCCTTCTCTGTCTGACTCCACTCAGTATGACAAGCTCTAGGTCCATCCATGTTGATGCAAATAGCATTGTTTCATTCATTTTAATGGCTGAGTAACTTTGCATTGTATGTATGTACCACATTTCCTTTATCCAGTCCTTTGTCTGTGAACTTTTAGGTTGCTTCCATGTCTTGGCTGTCATAAACAGTGCTGCAGTGAACATTGGGATACATGTATCCTTTTGGACTTATGTTTTTCTCCAGATATATGACCAGGAATGGGATTGCAGGGTCATATGGAAGCTCTGTATTTAATTTTTAGGAAACCTTCATACTGTTCTCCATAGTCGCTATACCAGTTTATATTCCCGCCAACAGTGTAGGAGGATTCCCTTCTCTACACCTTTTCCAGCATTTATTGTTTGTGGATTTTTTGATGATAGCCATTTTGACGGCTGTTAAGCAATATCGCAGTGTAGTTTTGATTTGAAGCAATATCTCCGTGTAGTTTTGATTTGCATTTCCCCAATAACTAGCACTGTTGAACATCTTTTCATATGCCTCTTGGCCATCTGTATGTCTTCTTTGGGGAAATGTCTACTTAGGTTTTCTGCTCATTTTTTGATTGGGTTATTTGTTTTGATGGTGTTAAGCCTCATATGTGTTTGTGTTAGTTGCTCAGTCTGACTCTTGGCGACCCCATGGACTGTAGCCGCAAGGCTCCTCTGTCTATGGAATTCTCCAGGCAGGCATACTGGAGTGGATTGCCATTCTCTTCTCCAAGGGATCTTCCCAACCCAGGGATCTAACCCAGATCTCCTGCATTGCAGGCAGATTCTTTACCGTTTGAGCAACCAGGGAAGCCTCATGAGCTGTTTGTAAATTTTGCAGACTAATCCCTTGTCGGTCAGGTCGTTTGCAGATATCTCTCTCAGTCTACAGGTTGTCTTTTCTTTTTGTTTATTGTTTCCTTTAAAATAGATCATTTCTTGAAAGTTACTCCAAGTACGGAGGCTTCAGGATTCAGAAGGGGTTTATTGTCTAAAAATAAAATAATATGAAATGTGGTGAGGAGAGAACTGATGAACTGATTGGTAGCATGCCTAGGTTCAGATCATGTTGATGCTCATCAGTGGGGATATTACACAAGGTTTTCTTATGTTTAATAACTATAGGAAGATTTTTTAAAGAGCAATACGCTTAATGAAGGCTAAACTATCTCAGCTTGAAAGTTATTATGAACACTATAGTTTTTTGTTTTTGTTTTTTGGTAGATTCTTGATTTATCTGCTTATTGATTGCTTTTCTGTTTCAAAACTGCATCTGAGAAATACTGTTAGAGAGATAAAGCTCTTAATTTTCAATTGAGTTTTGACATGAAGCCCTTCTCAAATTAATATGGAATATATCTACTTCAGCTGGCCAGTACTTGTAGGAACAAGTGAGATTAATTTATTTGGGCTTGCTATTGATATGTGTAAAAGTTTTTTGGGGCATTTTATTTACCATTAGCAATGTTATCTTTTTAAAAATTAATGAATTATTTATTTTTGGCTTCACTGGGCCTTTGTTGCTGCGTGTGAGCTTTTCTCTAGTTGTGGAGAGGGGTACTCCCTAGTTGTGGTGCGTGGGTTCTCTCACAGACATAAATAACAGACTTGTGGACACAGTGTGGGGTGAGGAGGAAGGAGAGGGTGGGATGTAGGGAGAGAGTAACATGGAAACATACATTACCATATGTAAAATAGATAGCCAGTGGGAGTTTGCTGTATGATCCACTTCAGTTCAGTCGCTCAGCCGTGTTGGACTCTGCGACCCCGTGGACTGCTGCATGCCAGGCTTCCCTGTACTGACTCAGGGAACTAGGCAGGGCTCTCTGTAACAGCCTAGAAGGGTGGGATTGGGAGGGAGGCTCAAGAGGGAGGGGACATATGTATACCTGTGGATGATTCGTATTGATATTTGGCAGAAACCAACACGATACTGTAAAGCAATTATCCTTCAAGTAAAAATAAACAAATTTTAAAAATATTGCACTTAGTGTAATGTCAAAATACCTTATGTTTTTTAGTTTGAAATACATACATTCTTATTCTGCACATATAAGTAGGCTCCCGATTGTGATCAGTATTTGTATTAGATTGTTTTAGTTCAGAAACTTCCATTTGAGTAACTTGAAAGTTAAATTTTTATGATTATTGAAATAAAAAGTTGTAGTCTCAGTTATTTCCAAGTGGAATAAAAGCTGAACAGCTACCAATACAAAGTTAGACTTTGTCTTGATTCATTTGTGTATTTAAACAAATCCTAATGAAAAACATACTGTTGTAAACCTTAGTTGCTGTAGTGTTTGCATCTTTTAAATAAATTCTTTGGGATTTAGGGTGACACGTGGGAAGCTCCTGATAGTACACTGGTTCTCAAGCATGACTAAGCACCTGAATTTTTTTCTTCTTAACAAGAACATTAAGCCAGAATCTCTGGGGATGGTTCTGGGCTCTATTTTAAAGTTCCAGTTGGGTTTGTTTGTTTGTTTAACTTTTTAAATGCCACACTTTTATTTTTAAGTAGTCCAAGTATATATGCCTTCTTCTAGAAAGTTCTTTTTGTAATGACTTATAGAAAATGATGTACCCTGTGACGTTTAGCTGCCTGTCTCAGAAATTATTTTTCAGGAATCTTAATCTTGAAGTTTCCTACAGAGGATAATCTAAATGACCTGAAAAATAAATGTGTCCCAGAAGAAAACCAGTAGTCTTTTCAGGTTCCTCAAAAATACTCTGGCATTGTTGCTTTGCTGATGATCAGGGGGCTGGATAGCAAAGGTGGGGTTGGTTAGTGTTTCCTAATGGTCCTGCATTGTGTCTGGTTCATTGATGTCCAGGCTGCCACCCAATTCAGTGTCTCTGAGATTTCCTGTAGTTTGAGCAGCAGCCTAGTGTTCTGCAGGTTGTGGAGTAAGCTGGTGACATTGACAGGTATCAGAAGCACCTGGGCAGTTGGTGTGCCAGCCATGGTGAAGTTGTGCCTACAAGTGAGTTAGACCACCTGAGGAGGTTTTCCTGGCACTGCTGCTGAGCAGCCTCGGTATTCTTGGCTTTTGTCTGCATGTCAGGTGGTCCTTGATGTTCCTCCAGATTGAGAGTGTCGTTTCCACTTACAGAGTCGGAGCAGAGCAGGAGCAGCTTCATTGTCTTAATCGAGTCCCAGAGAAATCCAAGGGAAGAAGCCTGTGAGCAGTGAAATTCACTGCCACTCCAGTTACTGGTGACCGACACCTGCCTTCTCATGTTTTTGCACGTCTACCAGAGGGCTTCCTGAGGACCTGTGGAGTGTCTGATAATTCCCACGGGTTTCTCTTCTTTCCTCTCTAATGTAGACTCCATCAGTCTGCAGAAGTCAGGGCTTTTAGAGGAGGAGGAGTGACCTGGAGAAGCCTCCTTTGGCTTGGTTGCTGACTGTTGGTGTTGTCTTCAGCAAGTTCTGAACTGGTCATTTGCTCTTCCAGCTGGTTGGCATAGCTTCGTCTGCAGTTCATTTCCCACTGACATCAGTCCTCTCAGTTTTTTCTAATTATTTTAAAATATTTCAAGTCAGATTTTCTTAAATAAACATAATTTTCTCAGTTTTAGATGACCAGATAGAGTGAGGAATTATGGCGTTAGAATCCCATTTTAAATAGAATATTCCTATAAAATTGGACCTTGAAGAATAGAGTGGAAAATGTTAGATGAGTATACTATTACAAGTCTGTTTGCTTCTTACACATTATTAAATAACATCTTTTATTCAGCATCTGTAATTATCCCTATATCTGCTGCCTTCTACTCCCAAATTTTTCTGGAGTTCTAGGCAAGTGGCTTGCTTTCGTCACTATTTTTCAGTTGCTAAGTCGTGCCTGACTCTTTGCAACCCCATGGACTGGAGCATACCAGCCCTCCCTGTCCCTCACTATCTCCTGAAATTTGCCCAAGTTCATGTCCATTGAGTTGGTGATGCTATCCAACCATCTCATCCTCTGCCACACCCTTCTCCTTTTGCCTTCAATCTTTCCCAGCATCAGGGTCTTTTGCAGTGAGTAGGCTCTTCGCATCAGGTGGCCAGAGTATTAGAACTTTAGCTTCAGCATCAGTCCTTCCAGTGAATATATAGGGTTGATTTTCATTAGGATTGACTGGTTTCCTCTCCTTGCAGTCCAAGGGACTCTCAAGAGTCTTCTCCAGCACCACAATTTGAAAGCATCGATTCTTCAGTGCTCAGCCTTCTTTATGGTCCAGTTCTCACTTCTATACATGACTACTGGAAAGACCTTAGCTTTGACTGTACTTACCTATGTAAATTTGACCTTCCTTTGTTTGGCCAGAAACATACAATTCCTGTATTCATTGTGTGTCTTCACTTTTTGCGGAGTATATGTTCATCAAAGATGTTTGTTTTTTTTGTCCACTTTTGGGGGGAGGGGCAGAAAGGTCTTTTACTCAGCATCCTAACATCCATGATCTAAGGGTATCCTTCTTAAAGCAAATCACGGCTACTCGCCTAAGTTTAAAATCCTCTCAGTTACTGCCGTTGAAATTACTTGGAAATCCACGCTGGTTATTCTGGACTTCGGATCCTGCATGGTTTGATCTTAGATCCTGCCTCTCTGCCTCTTTTCACACAGCACCTCTCTTTATGACATTCCAGCCACTGTCTTTTCTCCCCTTGAAATATACCAAGTCTTTCTCACTATGACCTTTAACTGGAAACTTTTACCTTTTGACTACATTTACCCATTTTTCTCCCACCTTCCCTGCCTTTGGCAACCATCAGTCTGTTCTCTAAATATATAGGTTTGGTTTTTAAAAAAAATATTTGGCTGCACCAGGTCTTAGTTACAGTGCACAGAATCTTCGATCTTTGTTTTGGCACCTGGGATCCTTTAGCTGTGGCATGCAGACTCCCAGCTGCACCATGTGGGACCTAGTTCCCTGACCATTGCCACCAGACCACCAGGAAGTCCCTATTGTGAATCAGTTGCAGTGAATGTGGTGGTACAGCTATCTTTTTGAGATAGAGTTTTCATTTTCTTCAGATAAATACCTAAAAGTGTAATTACTGGATCATATGGGAGTTCTGTTTTTCATTTTTTTCCTCCATTATATTTTATTACATGATATTGGATATAGTTCCCTGTGCTATACAGTAGGACCGTGTTGTTTATCTATTCTGTAGATAATAGTTTGCATCTGCTAATTCCGAACTCCCATCCATGCCTCCCTCCTTCCTCTCCACCTTGGCAACCATAATTCTGGTCTCTTTGTGTCTGTTTCTGTTTGGTAAATAAGTTCCTTTGTGTTATATTTTAGATTCCACATATAAGTGATATCATATGGTATTTGTCTTTGTCTGATTTCATTTAGTATGATCTTCTCTGGGTCCTTCCACGTTCCGGCAAATGGCGTTATTTCACGCCTTTTTTATGGCTGAGTAATTTCCATTATGTATATGGACCACATCTTCTTTATCCATCTGTTGGTGGACACTTAGGTTGCTTTCATGTCTTGGCTACTGTAAATAGTGCTGCTCTATGAACATAGGGGTGCATGTATCTTTTTGAATTAGAGTTTTCTCCAAATAAATGCCCAAGAGTGCAATTGCTGATGGTAATTGTATTTTTAGTTTTCTGAGGAACCTCCCTACTGTTTTCCATAGTGGCTTCATCAATTTACATTCCCACCAACAGTGTAGGAGTGTTCCTTTGTCTTTACACATTCTCCAGCCTTTCAGAGACTCAGAACAGCCAACTCAGTATTGAAAGAGAGGAACAAAATCAGGGCCTGATACTACCCGACTTCAAGATTTATTATAAAGATATAGTACTTAAAACAGTGTGGTATTGGTGAAGTAACAGTCAGTTACATAGATTAGTGGAACAGAATAGAGAGTTAATTTTGGTTAAAGGCATAGGTTTGTGTTTAGGCTCATTTTTGTATGTGTGGATGTCCAGTTGTACAGCAACACTTGATGAACAGACGGCTTGATTGCATTGCGTTTGCTGCTTTGTCAGGAATGAGCTGACTCTGACACTTAACAGCTGGTAGGTCTCTTTCTGGGCTCTCTCTTCTGTTCTGTCTGTGTGACTTGGATAGGTAGATCTCAGAAATCTTGGTTTTAACTTCACATCTGTTTTCCTGAAATGTAGCATTGGTTAATTCTTTAATCTTGAATTTAATCATTTCTAGGAATTAAGTGACATCACTTTTAAAATTTCTGCTACCAGTCTCTACTATATTCTCCTGTTAGATAATAGTTATATTTGCTATTTATTTTAGTATTTGTAAATGTTAACTTTGTTATTATATATTTTCTGTATTTCTGAGTAAAGTATTCTTAACTTTACCTGCGTGTATTTTGAAAACATCTTACAAGTTGAGTTACATGTCAACTGTACCTGTTTGTATTCCATTGTTTGACTCAGGGATTGTAATATGCATCCATGATTTAATATACTTCCCCTTGAATTAATGTAATAAATACCACTTCACATAAAATGTGAGAATTTACAATGATATAACTGCTTACTACCTCTCCCCTCATGTGTATTATTCTTGTCATCTATATTGTGCTTCTACATATGTTGTAAATCTAATGATACCTAACAGTTATTTTTATGTTTGCTTTAAACAATCAGTTATCTTTTCAAGACTTAAGAAATTTTATATTTTCCCACATTTACCATTTTGTAGTGTTACTTAATCTAGAAGTAATGTCTCTCTGGATTCTCACAGCATATATTTTGGACCATTTATGCGTATATGATATTATAATTAGTAGTGCCATGTATATGTCAAATTTCCTCTGCTAGTTTTAGGTCATTTTCTGTCAAGGACTAGAGTTTATACATTTAAAAATACTTCATTGTGTTTAGCACAATGCCTTACACAAAATAGGCAGCTATTTTTCTTTAAGTGTGTGAAAATGAAATTTTGTTCTTTTATCTGGGTATTTGTATAATCTGACAAGTTGTATTATTGTGGTTCACCATTAGATGTCACTTTTACCAATAAATTCCTCATCATAATGTTACTGGGTTTGGAAACTTGACATACCTGTACTAGTGCACTTAAACTGAGAAGTTTCTGTATGTTTTAAAGTTTCAACTTTTTAGAAAAAGACACATTTGTAAATCATAATTAAAATTTAGAAAATCTTCTAGTTTCATATTTCAGTCTATACTGTACAACTAATTATCCTGAAGTTTTCTTGAAAACTTGAATGTTGGCGTTATTGTTTTGATTCTGAACTGATTTTGTAATTCTGAAAAGAACTGTCTTATTTCAGGAGCCTAGCTGGTCCTAGATTCACCAGAAGTGAGTCTCTGTTAAATTGTGGCAACTGCTGGCTCTCTTTGGGATTTTGGAGAAGTAGGGAGAACCGACTTAGCCGTGAAAAGACGTGTGGAGGCGGGGAAAGGGGTCTGCGAGGCTCTGCTGACTCCCCAGAGCACAGGGAAGCGCAAGGAAGCTCGGAGGAGGAGCATCCCTGCTGGTGAAGGATCAGGCCAGGGAGCGTGCAGCCATCCCCAGAGCTTTGCTTGTCTGTCTTATGCCTTTGGGCCTCGGCATCGTAACCTGTGTGCTTTAGGGCTCAGGCCTCTCGTTGCCCAGCAGGTCTGTGCCCGTGCCCAGTGGGGAGTTCAGACGTGTGGCCTCTTCATGTTGTACCATCGCTTAGCAGACATTCAGGCTGCAACTCTGTTTTTTCCCCCTAGTCTTGCCGGGATGTAGCCGGTGGCCTTTTGCCTCAGTCTGTTCAGAATATAGAAATCTGAGTAAATTAACAATGTTGATTGCTTATAACTTAAAGAATGGCTGGCACCTGAACCTTTCTGATAATGTGGGTCCTTTCATGTCATCACCGGTATACCAACTGCCAGCCTTTGACACCTCAGTCAGAAACAACTGTTCTGTACTTTCTGTTTGTGGTCTTATTCTTCTTTAAAGGAATGTTGTTTTCATCTATCAGTATGTCTATATTGAATAAAGATATTCACTCTTTGCAACCCCATGGACTGTAGCCCACCAGGTTCCTCTGTCCATGGAATTTTCCAGGCAAGAATACTGGGCTGGATTGGCATTTCCTTCTTCAGGGTATCTTCCCAACCCAGGGATCAAACCTGGGTTTCCTGCATTGCAGGCGGAGTCTTTACCGTCTAAGCCAGCACGGAAGCCTCTTTCATGATGAAGTACCTAATAATTTGGACATTTAGTTTCCATTTTGCATTGATCTGTCAAATTACACACAATGTAATATCAAAAAATGAAATTTTATGTAGTAATATTTTTGCTTTATAATAAGTTTTATATGTGTATTTCTTTGGCGTATTGATGTAAGATGACTGCTCCTTCTTGGGCAGACCTTTTTGACTATTGGTCTTTTAGTGTCATTCTTTGTGAAGTAATGAAGTGAAAATTTTAATGGAGTAATTGGTGATGTGGATGGTAGAAAATAAAAAGTTGGCTGTACTATATAGTGAGGTGCTGACTGTTAACTCACTTATATTGATGATAATTGATTTGGTAATCTGTGCTTTTCCCTTATGTTTCCATATATTGCTACAGCTAAAGGAGTAAACAGGTCATGGCACGCTTAACAAAAAGACGGCAGGCGGACACAAAAGCTATCCAGCATCTTTGGGCAGCCATTGAGATTATACGAAATCAGAAGCAAATTGCCAACATTGACCGTATTACAAAGTAAGTCATTTTATACAGACAGATCTCTCAAATTTTATGTGGAATTTTGGGAGAAAAGGTCCAAGAATCATTTATTTATTATGTTAATCAACATGTATTACAAAGCACTAGTCACTTTTTGCCTTGTAGGATTGTAAAGTTGTTAGGGAAATACTGAAACATGCACAAGCACCTTGTGTTTAGAGGTTATATAGACTATCAATGTGTACTATTTCCAATAGTACACTAATACATTTTTAGTATTCAAAATTTTTTTAACTCTTGAAAGCCAGTCTTTATTTAAGTCTTTTATCAAAAGGTATTTGGTTAATTACTTTCTTCTATGTAAACTATCTAAAAGTCTACTGGTCATTGTTTATTTTAATGTATGAATAATATATGCTACCATATAATGTGGTGTAGGTACGGTACATAACTTATTATTAGTTTGTAGTACACTAACCAGAATTTTCAACAATTTCATTCTATATTTTTAAGTTACAGACAGTATATCTTCAGCTGAAAGAAGGAAGTTCTTCTTTATTTTATTTTCCATTGCTATTTATCTCGATGGTCCAGGATTCAGAATAGCAAAAAATCTGACTCCTGTATGAATGCTCTGTTTACGTGTTATGTACTAATTATAAGGGAATCTTCAAATAGAAATTGATTTTGTTTTGCTTTGTATTTTTAAAGGAATACAATTAAATTAATCTTTTTAAAATGTTTTAATTTTTTAGAATAATTTCGATAGAATTTCTTTATACTTATTCTCTGACACATCCTTTAAACGTTAACTATGAAAATGGAAAACAGATGATTTACAAAAGCTCATTTAAATAAGCGATTATTTTTGTCCTTGTTAATAGGCAACAAAGTTAAGTAATATATGTTTATATTTTTGTCACGTAGTCATATTCTAGTGAAGAGGTTTATAAAGGTTACTTAAGAGGGAAAGGCCAGGAGAAAGAAAGATGGTGTTGTATGTTGTTTTAACTCTGTATCCTTTCTTTGGATATTTTAAAGTTGCCCATGTACAACTCTCTCCTATAGGTGACTCGAAGGGGAAGAAATAGGTAATAGCTGTGTGGAAAATAAGGATAAAATAATAGTATATAATAAATAAGTTACCTTTAATATTGGTGATATTGGAATAAAAATATTTTTAAAAAACCTCTAAGTACAGAAATATAAAAGTATTTTCCTATGGTTTGGATTTAAAAAAAAACCAACATAGTTTGTTTATATCAAAATTTACAGATGAATGGTGGAAATAAGATACTGTTCTTTGCATTTAATTTTTAAAATTCATTTAATCTTGACTGAACTATTTCAACTTACAGGCTGTTACTTCTTCTTAATCCATGGCATCTTTCTCTAAAGCTCTAGGGACATTCTCTAGGAACCTGTGGGAATCTCCAGGTGAGGTATTCAGAGTTTGTCCGCCAAGGTTGCTGACATGTGTGTCAGAGTAGTCTTTGGATGACCAGGCTGTGTGTGCTTGGGTTTACATGTTAAATTGTGAGAGACTCGCAGAGGCTATGGACAGCATTGCACACCTCTTCTCGGTATGCACAATGGACTGTCCATAAACATTCTCTCTTCTCCTTTCCTTATCAGTACAGCCTTAAGGGTGCCAGGGTGTATTTTCCTTCATGTCCAAAGGTTCGTCCATAGGTCTTAAGATAGCTAAGAATAAATTCATTTATCTGTCAGTTAGTCATTGTTATATCAGTCTTATCTAAAGATGAAAAAAAATAGAAAATCAGAGAATGTGTGTTTGAGAGGTTTCTGGTGTTCCTTCTGCCTCGTCTGAGAGTATGCTGTGTCTCTTTTTAGTACGGGATGCATTCATAGCATCTAGTACTTTCATAACACTAGTCACATGTAATTATTTCCCTGCCAGACTGTCAGCACCAGAAAGGAGCTGTCTAGATAACTGCCTAGCCCAGTGGTGTGGCTTCTCAGCAGTGTTAATTTCCTTGCTTGTAACCCTTGCCAAGGTAAGGTAGGAAGAGGCATTGGACCATGACAGGAAGTCAGATCTTCTGCTTTAAAACCTAATCATCTTATTCTGTTTTCTAAGTAGGTAAATACTTCTCAAACTTTAATGGTAAATCAAGGTACTCAGTTACAACTAAGTCTGAGCACAGAAGTGCCTTTCCATCTTTATCAAATATCTTAAGCTGCTGAAGGTTTTAGTGGAGTTACTATGAAGAATGTATATGTAGTCATTAGGTTTCATCCTGTATTTGACTGGTGAGCTACTCCCTAAGATAAAAGTTGCACAGTTTCAGTCACACATTAAAAGTTTTGGGCTTTGGGGTCATGACTCTTTTTACTTAGAAGTCTGGCAATCCTAAACACTGTAGTTTACCACTCGCTCTATGTTCAGTTCTGCTGCTTTTTATTTGAAATGTCTTTTTAAAGACATTTTAAATTTATGTTTCTCATTCATCTTTTTTAAAATAATAGCAATTTTGTTGATTTTTTGGTCACATCACATGGCATGTGGAGTGTGGGTTTTTAGTTCCCCAACCAAGGATAGAAGCTGCCCCTGCTGCAGTGGAAGCCCAGAGTCTTACTGGGGCTGCTAGGGAAGTCCCTCTCATTCATCTGTTTTTGTTTTTGTTTTTTCTTTGCAATTTATTTATCTAAGGACTTGGTTCATTTACTCTGTGGCTTCTTATAGTCTGCCTTTGTGATTGCATCCCTGTGGTGTGCCTTATCCTGATGCTCATTTCTTTGCATCTCATGGAGGCTACTAGAGATCTCTTCAAGAAAATTAGACATACCAAGGGAACATTTCATGCAAAGATGGGCACAATAAAGGACAGAAATGGTATGAACCTAACAAAAGTAGAAGATACTGAAAAGAGGTGGCAAGAATACAAAGAAGAACTATACAAAAAAGATCTTCATGACTCAGATAACCAAGATGATGTGATCACTCATCTAGAGCCAGACATCCTGGAATGTGAAGTCAAGTGGGCCTTAGGAAGCATCACTGTGAACAAAAGTAGTGGAAGTGATGAAATTCCAGTTGAGCTATTTCAAATCCTAAAAGATGATGCTGTGAAAATGCTGGCACTTATTATGCCAGCAAATTTGGAAAATTCAGCAGTGGCCACAGGACTGGAAAAGGTCAGTTTTCATTCCAATCCCAAAGAAAGGCAATGCCAAAGAATATTTAAACTACCGCACAGTTGTACTCATCTCACACGCTAACAAAGTAATGCTTAAAATTCTCTGAGACAGTACGTGAACTGTGAAATTCCAGATGTTCAAGCTGGATTTATAAAAGCCAGAGGACCCAGAGATCAAATTGCCAGCAATCCGTTGGATCATTGAAAAAGCAAGAGAGTTCCAGAAAAACATCTACTTCTGCTTTATTGACCACGCCAAAGCATTTGTGTGGATCACAACAAACTGGAAAATTCTTCAAGAGATGGGAATGCCAGACCACCTGACCTGCCTCCTGAGAAATCTGTATGCAGGTCAAGAAGCAACAGTTAGAACCTGACGTGGAACAACGGACTAGTTCCAAATCGGGAAAGGAGTACGTCAAGGCTGTATATAGTCACCCTGCTTATTTAATTTATATGCAGAGAACATCATGCGAAATGCTGGGCTGGGTGATGCACAAGCTGGGATCAAGATTGCTGGGAGAAATATCAATAACCTCAGATATGCAGATGACACCACCCTTATGGCAGAAAGTGAAGAAGAACTTCACTTTCTTGATAAGCCTCTTGATGAAAGTGAAAGAGGAGAGTGAAAAAGCTGCCTTAAAACTCAACATTCAGAAAACTAAGATCATGGCATCTGGTCCCATCACTTCATGGCAAATAGATAAGGAAACAATGAAAATAGTGAGAGACTTTGTTTTGGGGGGCTCCAAAATCACTGCAGATAGTGACTGCAGCCATGAAATGAAAAGACACTTGTTCCTTGGAAGAAAAGCTATGACCAACCTAGACAGCGTATTAAAAATCAGAGACATCATTTTGCCAACAAAGGTCCCTCTAGTCAAAGCTGTGGTTTTTCTAGTAGTCATGTATGGATGTGAGTTGGACTATAAAGAAAGCTGAGCCGAGAAGAATTGATCCTTTTGAACTGTGGTGTTGGAGAAGACCTGAGAGTCCCTTGGACTGCAAGAAGATCCAACCAGTCAATCCTAAAGGAAATCAGCCCTGAATATTCATTGGAAGGACTGGTGCTAAAGCTCCAATACTTTGATACCTGATGCGAAGAACTGATTCATTAGAAAAGACTCTGATGCTGGGAAAGACTGAAAGCAGGAAGAGAGGGGGATGACAGAGGATGAGGTGGTTGGATGGCATCACTGACTCGATGGACATGAGTCTGAGCAAGCTCTGGGAGTTGATGATGGACAGGGAAGCCTGGCATGCTGCAGTCCATGGGGTTGCAAAGAGTTGGACACGACTGAGTGACTGAACTGAGCTGAGTAGTGAATCCTAGCAGTGTAAGACTTCCTCATAGGTGGTAATGTGTTTCATTTGGCAAGGTTAGTACTCAGCCTGTTGTACAGTGGCTAGATTCAGTAATTCATTAAGGATTGTGAAATAGTGATAATCTGTCAAATAGTTTATCTTTTATTTTTCAACTGAAACACTTCCATAAGAACATAAACTTCCTATCATGTAGGGTGTGGTTACCAATTTGGTATGGTTCACATCGAAAAGGTAGAACAACTGATTCTTTTAACTAGCGGTTTTCAAAATAGCATCCTCCAGTGGCGACCAAATAGTTCTTTCTGGTGTATTTCAGTCTGTTTCTGTTATAATCCCTATTGATGCTTAACTTCCCTTCTTTGACCAGTTGGAGCCTCTTCGTGATGGTCTTTTGAAGTTCCTGTCTGCTTTCTGATATGACAGGATTTTTTCGGGCTCACCTAGGACACACCGTGCCCCAAGCCTGGATCCACTGATTTCTCCAGGGGACGCTGGTTTCTTACAGTTAGAAATTGTGTCTCAAGAGCATTTTCTGGCCCTCAGTGTGCTTGTTGCTACCAGGTTGGTCTCTGTCTCTAGGCCTTTAAGTGGACCAGCTAGGAAATACATATAGTTGTAATGAATTCATACTGATATTTCCCCCTTGAATTTATGGCTACTGGTTTTTACTGAGCTATCTAAAATCTTTGCCTTCTTTCTTACACAGTAAGAGTCATGATTCTTAAGGACACTATGGGTGGTGCATTTTAGATGTCATATAGTTAACTCAGTCGTTCTCTCCAGCTATGTCCCAGGCTGTCTGAGAATACCATCACCGGTGCTGGAACTGACAGCACATCTCATGGAAACCAGACAAGCTGTTTTAGCCTCTCTGAACAACTGTACTGATTCTAAACTGTCACAGAATGTAGCGATTACATGTCATACTTTGTACTTAGAGCTGGCATTTAGTCTTACTTCTCCAAGTGTTTGTTTCATGCTTACCACTGACATCTGAAGTTCATTCTCTAGTAGAGTCTTTAAAGAAAATTTTTTCACTTCCCCACTCTGCAGTTTTACTGAGATACAATTGGCATTGATCCATGTTGTTACAAAATGATGGAATTGCCTTCTTTTTATGACTGAATAATATTCCATTGTACATGTATACCATGTTTTATTGATCAGTTTGTCTCTTGATGGACCCTTAGGTTGTTCCCATGTCTTGGTTGTTGTAAATAATGCTGCTGAGAACACGAGGGTACAGAAGTCTTAAGATAGTGATTTCATTTTCTTCTGATAAGTACTCAGGAGTGGGATTGCTGGATCATATGGTAATTTCTGTTTTTACTTTTTTGAGGAAGCTTGTTACTATTTTTAATTTAAAAATTGTACAACTGACCCTTGAACAGTGTGGATTGAACTGTACAGGTTCACTTATCCCCTGTGCCATGGCGCTGCATGCTTCAGGGTTGCCTGAATCCAGATGTGGAGCTGCACACAGAGGGCTGACTGTAAAGAGGGACGCAGGTCTTGGACTGCATTGGGCTGTGGTGGGCTCTGACCCCTATAGGTTCAAGGGTCAATTGTATATATATATATCATTTGTGGACTTTTATTATCTTGTTTACTTGTTGTTTTGGGGGGCTTTTTCTTATACTCTGTTGGTTTCTTTTCCTGTCTTCTATATTTGTAATTTTCAGGTTGGGCAGTTGTGAATAAAGCTGCTATACAGTTTTGTTTTTTTTCATATTTTCTTTCTTTATGACTTATACTGACCACATTTTTTGCTACATACTGACTCCTGTGTGCCTTCTAGTTTGGACTTCTTCTGAAGTGAATTTTTTCATTTACTTCTCATGTTTACATCATTTCTGAGTTTTCTAATTCTGACATATCTTTCCTGTATCTTATATAATTTTCTTAATGTCTTTTCATGTGTTTAAATAGTAGTTATAGTCTGATCTGTGTTGTGGGCACCTGTCTTGGGCATGCTTCCACTTTAGGGATGTTCTGTTCCTTCAGCCACAGTCCTGTCATGTGAAATCACTTTTCCTGAACTTGTGTCAAGGGAAGGTGGTTGCAAACAGTTTTTGGAGGTATGGCTCTAAAGCATCTTCTGTCATTTTTATGAAGTGCTAAAAATAATGTCTCACATTTACCATGATCTCCTGCTTCTGTACCTTTTGCCAGAATCACAATTTCTTTTGTGCCCATTGTCCTTACATTGGAGATCTTTATGACCAGACTTCAGTAGGGTTTGATATTTTTATTGTTAGCAGTTTCTCTACACTGTAGAGTTCTGTACTAGAAGGGAGCTTTGGCTGATGGTGAGTGTTCACAAGTTTCTCTGCTCCAGCCCCATAAGAACTTTACCATGAGCTCGTGAATTACCATCAGTTACCTGCAAATAGAGGTGTGTAAACCCTGTCCAATGTCCACTGCTGTTCTCGATTTGGCCCTCTTTGCTCTCCAGTGACTGCTTGTTAGCTGTTTTATCTGCCTGTTCTCAGTGCTGTGTCATGTCCCTCTGCCTCCTCCTGCACAGGTGTCAGTACCAACTGCAGTTCCAGCTTTTGGAGGCTTGTCCTCCGCTACTGGACTTTGGGATTCATGAGAATTCTTGTCACTTGTTTTCCAAGGGTTAGGTCATCAACTTGTTTTTTGCTAACGCTTCCTGTGACTTTGTCGAGGAGGTTGGGAGACATTAAAACCATGTTACTTCTTGCCATCTTCCCAGCTCACAGCATCGAGTCATTTTTCTAAAAAGAAAAATAATTGCTAAAGGCACTGGGTATTTTCTGAAGTCCTAAAGCAGAGCTGAAAGCAATAAAAATTCGTTCTAGCAGAGGCAGATTCAAGCAGTATTTTTCATTTTTGTATATGACACTAGAACATACAGAATCTACAGCAGTATCATCTTCAGAATATCATTAAAATGTTACATTTGTGTTGAAATTTGAAAAGAAATTTTATGAGTAGAAGTTTCATATCCTCAAAGTTAATTGAACAAATAGGTACTAATAACAACTTCTATAACAAAGTAGGGTTTGTTTGTGTTGCAAATGTTTCTTCTATGTAATCTGATGATATCTAACTTCAGGGTTCATGGCAGTAGCGTTTTGTTAGTTGTCAGTACACCTCCCTTGGAAAGAGTCCTGAGTCTTTTTAATACTACCTTTTACTTTCTTTTTTTCTAATTGCTAGTTTTCTGTTCAGATAAGTAGAAAAGGTACTATAAATTACAGAGGCACTGTTGAGATTTATAGGCTTCCCTGATAGCTCAGTTGGTAAAGAATCTACCTGCAATAAAGGAGACCCTGGTTCGATTCCTGGGTTGGAAAGATTCGCTGGAGAAGGGATAGGCTACCCACTCCACTATTCTTGGGCTTCCCTTGTGGCTCAGCTGGTAAAGAATCTCCCTGCAACACGGGAGACCTGGGTTTAATCCCTGGGCTGGGAAGATCCCCTGGAGAAGGGAAGGGCTACCCACTCCAGTATTCTGGCCTGGAGAATTCCATGCACTGTAGTCCATGGGGTCGCAAAAAATCAGGCACAACTGAGTGACTTTCACTTTCACTTTATTGAATATTTCAAGTATTTAAAAAATATCACTAAGAGAAACTTCTTTGAAAATTTCTGTTATTTGGGGATGGATGTTTTTGTGTTTCTTTGTTTGTTTTAATTAAAAAAATTATTTGTTTTGGCTGCACTAGATCTTCGCTCCTTCGAGGGCTTTTCAGTAGTTGTGGAGAGCAGAGGCTACTCTCTGTGGTACCTGGCCTTCTCGCTGCAGTATCTTCTCTTGTTGCAAAACATGGACTCTAGAGCTTACAGGCTTCAGTACCTGTGGTTCCTGGGCTCTATAGGGCAGGCTCAGGAGTTGTGGCACACAGGCTTAGTTGCTCGATGGCATGTGGGATCTTCTGAATGAGGGATTGAACCCATGTCTCTTGTGTTGGCAGGTAGATTCTTTACCACTGAACCACCAGGGAGTCCTGGGGATGGAAAGTATTTTTACAGAATGAGTCAAATCTGAAATCAAAATACATGTATAGGGTAAAGTTTGATTGTTTAAAATTAATTGTTAACTTGTGCCTCTGATTTAAAAGCTCATGTTTATAAATGTGATTTAATAATGGTATAAACTTCCATTCTTACTTGAAAAGTAAATAAGCACAAATAAATTTTGGCCTGTCCATAAAAACACTTTATGTTTTTAGAAGATAAAAGATGTTTTGTGATGTTTAATCATAAGATGAAAACAAATGAGTTGTTTTATCTTAAAAAAGAATTACATGAGTCAGTTTAGATGAACATAAGCATAGACAAGAGTAGCTATAATGCTAAATTATAAGTAGTACATATGAATTCGTCAGTTTTATGAAATTTGGCTAGGTGTCATGAAATTAAAGCTGTGAAATATTTGATTGCAGCACTTATATAAAACAATTGTTTATAAAATATTTTTATGTTTGTACTACATCATGATGTTTTTAGCCCTTGTTTTACAGTTTTTAAATAAATGAGCAAAGAGATAAAGAAGCATATGACATCAAAACCAGTAACAGAAATGAAATTTAAACTTTGAATCCCTAAGATTTCCAGTATGATTCATAATTCATTGCCTTATTATTTTTAAAATGTCTCCTATATTTTAATACCCAATAAAAATAAGTTACATGTCATTTTTTCCTCTTTAATCCAAATTATTCATATCTAATTTAGATGATTATAATACAACATTAGACTTTCATAAGTATTCTAAATAATAGTTATAAGATAAAGACATATTTTTGAAAGAAGTATGGGTTTTATTACAGTCTCTGCCAGTATTATTAGCTAACATTATTGGTGTCATTGGGAGAGATCAAATTATTTTTTCTTGTCTTGGAAAAAGCAGTTGAAGTCTCATTTCCTTTCTGTCTTGAGCAACTTTGATTTTGTGTTTCTAGAGGTGACCACATTTGTGACTAGCATGCTTATTAGACTGACATTGGATCGGTTGACTTAGTCCCATTCAAGTTAATGTTTCAGATTAGGGCATCAATTAATTACATGTATTGCTTACTTTAGGGTCAAACCCCAATTAGAAAATGTGACCTCTGACCTCTTGTGACATGTTTGGCATTGAAATTTGAGTTCTCCTGGAGTTCTTCTTATCACTACAGACAGACATAAATCCAGATTGTAAGTCTTCTTCATGTGTAGGTTGTCTTTGAAGTTGCAACTAGGTACCCATTAATTATTTTTTTACTATAGTTCAGTTTTATGAAACCTATGATTTCTAGGAACTATTTGTCTTATCCCTGTCAATTTCTATTCCCTCAGTAGATTTATTGTAGGATAGGAAAGTGGCCATTGCCGAAGTTACGATAAAGTTAATTTTAAAAAACTTAACAGTTAATGTTATGTTGTATATGTACTCCCAAGAATTCTTCATTCTCATTTCAATCTGTGTTGATTTACTCTTTCTTACACACTGTCTTATGGTAGGTTGACAGGTACAGTTTACCACTGTTACCATTGTTATTTTATTTTATATAACAGCCTTACAGAAGAGTTACTGGTTCTGAAGAGCCATAACCACAGTCCCACAGTGAGTGTTGTCCAGCATGCCACATTCCTGGGGCACTCACTTTGGCTGGGATTATTGTCCACGTGCTTTCATATGTTTCATGTTTCTCTGCGGTTCTATGATGGAATCATACAGACAAGGCACAGAAAAGTACCATTAAAGAGTAAAAGAATATGGGGAGGGAGGTGGGGGGGGATTGGGACGGAGGGACACATGTATACTTGTGGCTGATTCATGTAAATGTATGGCAAAACCACCTCAATATTATAAAGTATTTAGCTTCCAATTAAAATATAATAAAAGAATAGTACCAAATAATGGAAAAGGTATCCTAGACAGAATGCAGCTCTGCCCCATGTGAGTGGAATGTTTAATTAATAGTATGACAGGCCTTTCCCGGAGAAGGCAATAGCACCCCACTCCAGTACTCTTGCCTGGAAAATTCCATGGGTGGAGGAGCCTGGTAGGCTGCAGTCCATGGGGTCGCTAAGAGTTGGACACGACTGAGCGACTTCACTTTCACTTTTCACTTTCATGCATTGGAGAAGGAAATAGCAACCCACTCCAGTGTTCTTGCCTGGAGAATCCCAGGGAAGGGGGAGCCTGGTGGGCTGCCATCTCTGGGGTGGCACAGAATCGGACACGACTGAAGAGACTTAGCAGCAGCAGTAGCAGCAGGCCTTTCCTGGGAGAGATTGAAGGCAAAAGGAGGAGGGGACAGCAGAGGATGAGATGGTTAGATAGCATCATTGACTCAATGGACATGAATTCTGAGCAAACTCCAGGAGATAGTTAAGGACAGGGGAGCCTGGCCTGCTGTAGTCCATGGGGTCAGAAAGGATTTGGACATGGCAGGGACTGAACAACAATGACAGGCCTTAATTGAAGGGGGAGGAGGTAGTGCTGGGTCACTGAGAGAGAATCAGGAAGGCCTTAGGAGGATATGGGATTAATTGAGCCTTGCAAGTTGAATGGGACTTGGTGAGGCAGAGGGGAGTCGAAACAGAGGGACTGTAGAGTCTTAGGAAATGAAAAGTCCAAAAGGCCAAACTAGGAAGACCTCTAATGCCAGTATTGAGATTTTTATCCTGTGGCTAGAGGGGATGAGAAATGTGTTTGGAATACTCTAGACTGGGTAGACTGAATGGTCCTGTAAAATGTCTGTCTTCTTTACCTGGCCTGGTTTTTAACCTGTGTAATTTCCTGCCTGTGCAGTGGCAGCTGGTTCCTAATTGGGTCTGGCCTTCTCCTGGTCTTGCTGGTCTATTTCTTCTTTCCATCAGTGGTGTCAGAGATGTTTTTCAAAAACACCATCTTATCAAATGTTCCACAATTGACAGTCTTCTGTTGCCCATGCTTTCCAGTCCTTGTGCAGGGTATCAGTACCTGACCTTCCTCATCTGCATCACCTCCTGCTGCTTCCCACTTAGATCGGCCTGCATTCCTGGGCTCTGGAGGATCTGTTATGTTCTGTGCTCTGCCGGGTTAGACTTCTGGTTCAAGGTGGTAGAGTAGAAGGACGTGCACTCATCTCCTCCTGTGAGAGCACCAAAATCACAACCAGCTATTGAACAACCATCAACAGGAGGACACTGGAACTTGGGTGCTTCCCAGCCTGGGGACCTGACAAAGGGATTGGGAATCCACAGGGAATCTGACCTTGAAGCCCAGCAGGATTTGATTACAAGACTTCCACAGGATTGGGGGTAACAGAGACTGCAGACTTGGAGGGCACAAAAAAGACCTGTGTGCACCAAGACTCATGAGGAAAGGAGCAGTGAATCTATAGGAAACTGAACCAAAACTGCTAGTGTTGGAGGGTCTCCTGTGGAGGTATGGATCAGCAGGGGCTGACTGCAGGACTGAGGAACTGGCAGCAGCTGTCTGGGAACGTCCCCTTTGGCATAAACACTCCTAACTTGACCATGCAGCCTGTAGGGCTGGGTCGCCTCAGACCAAAAAACTACCCATGAGGGAGTGCAAAACCACCCATCAGCAGATAATTGGATTAAAGCTTTACTGAGTAAGGCCCTGCCTCCCAGTTCAGTTCAGTTCAGTCACTCAGTTGTGTCCGACTCTTTGTGACCCCGTGGACTGCAGCACACCAGACTTCTCTGTCTATCACAAACTCCTGGAGCTTACTCAAACTCATGTCCATTGAGTTGGGGATGCCGTCCAACCATCTCATCCTCTGTTGTCTCCTTCTCCTCCCACCTTCAATCTTTTCCAGCATCATGGTCTTTTCCAGTGAGTCAGTTCTTCCCATCAGGTGGCCAGAATATTGGAGCTTCAGCATCAGTCCTTCCAATGAATATTCAGGGCTGATTTCCTTTAGGATTGACTGGTTTGATCTCCTTGCAGTCCAAGGGACTCTCAAGAGTCTTCTCCAACACCACAGTTCAAAAGCATCAATTCTTCAGTGCTCAGCTTTCTTTATAGCCCACTAGAGCAAGATCCATTTTTTCCTGTCACCAGGGATTTTTTCCCATCACCTATTTTTTCCCATCAGGGAGCTTACACAAGCTTTTTAGCCTCCTCCATCAGTAGACAGACAGAAGAAGCAAGAACCACAATTCCACAGCAACTAAAAACCAAATTACAGAAAGTTATCTTCATGACCTAGAGCCAGACATCCTGGAATGTGAAGTCAAGTGGGCCTTAGAAAGCATCACTACAAACAAAGCTAGTGGAGGTGATGGAATTCCAGTTGAGCTATTGCAAATCCTGAAAGATGATGTTGTGAAAGTGCTGCACTCAATATGCCAGCAAATTTGGAAAACTCAGCCACAGGACTGGAAAAGGTCAGTTTTCATTCCAATCCCAAAGAAAGGCAATGCCAAAGAATGCTCAAACTACCACACAATTGCACTCATCTCACATGCTAGTAAAGTAATGCTCAAAATTCTCTAAGCTAGGCTTCAGCAATATGTGAACCGTGAACTTCCAGTTGTTCAAGCTGGTTTTAGAAAAGGCAGAGGAACAAGAGATCAAATTGCCAACATCTGCTGGATCATGTGAAAAACAAGAGAGTTCCAGAAAAACATCTATTTCTGCTTTATTGACTATGCCAAAGCCTTTGACTGTGGATCACAGTAAACTGGAAAATTCTGAAAGAGATGGGAGTATCAGACCACCTGATCTGCCTCTTGAGAAATCTGTATGCAGGTCAGGAAGCGACAGTTAGAACTGGACATGGAACAACAGACTGCTTCCAAATAGGAAAAGGAGTATGTCAAGGCTGTATATTGTTACCCTGCTTATTTAACTTATATGCAGAGTACATCATGAGAAATGCTGGGCTGGAAGAAGCACAAGCTGGAATCAAGACTGCCGGGAGAAATATCAATAACCTCAGATATGCAGATGACCAGAGAAGGCAATGGCACCCTACTCCAGTACTCTTGCCTGGAAAATCCCATGGACGGAGGAGCCTGGTAGGCTGCAGTCCATGGGGTCGCTAAGAGTCGGACACGACTGAGCGACTTCACTTTCACTTTTCACTTTCATGCATTGGAGAAGGAAATGGCAACCCACTCCAGTGTTCTTGCCTGGAGAATCCCAGGGACAGGGGAGCCTAGTAGGCTGCCGTCTATGGGGTCGCACAAAGTGGGACACGACTGAAGTGACTTAGCATAGCATAGCATAGCATGCAGATGACACCATCCTTAGGGCAGAAAGTGAAGAGGAACTAAAAAGCCTCTTGATGAAGGTGAAACTGGAAAGTGAAAAAGTTGGCTTAAAACTCAACATTCAGAAAACAAAGATCATGGCATCTGGTCCCATCACTTCATGGGAAATAGATGTGGAAACAGTGTCAGACTTTATTTTTGGGGGCTCCAAAATCACTGCAGATGGTGACTGCAGCCATGAAATTAAAAGATGCTTACTCCTTGGAAGAAAAGTTATGACCAACCTAGATAGCATACTGAGAAGCAGAGACATTACTTTGCTGACAAAGGTCTGTCTAGACAAGGCTCTGGTTTTTCCTGTGGTCATGTATGGATGTGAGAGTTGGACTGTAAAGAAAGCTGAGCGCAGAAGAACTAATGCTTTTGAACTGTGGTTTTGGAGAAGACTCCTGAGAGTCCCTTGGACTGCAAGGAGATCCAACCAGTCCATTCTGAAGGAGATCAGCCCTGAGATTTCTTTGGAAGGAATGATGCTAAAGCTGAAACTCCAGTACTTTGGCCACCTCATGTGAAGAGTTGACTCATTGGAAAAGACTCTCATGCTGGGAGGGATTGGGGGCAGGAGGAGAAGGGGACGACAGAGGATGAAATGGCTGGATGGCATTACTGACTCGATGGACGTGAGTCTGAGTGAACTCCGGGAGTTGGTGATGGACAGGGAGGCCTGGCGTGCTGCAATTCATGGGGTCGCAAAGAGTCAGACATGACTGAGCGACTGAACTGAACTGAACTGAATCATCATGAAAGAGCACACAGTTAGGTCCTGGATGAAGGGACAAAATAAAACCCCATAAAAACAACTAAATGAGATGGAGATAGGCAACCTTGCAGAAAAAGAATTCAGAATAATGATAGTGAAGATGATCCAGGATCTCTGGAAAAGAATGGAGGCGAAGATTGAGAAGATGCAAGAAATGTTTACCAAAGACCTATAAGAACTAAAGAACAAGCAAGCAGATGAATAATACACTGGAATGAATTCATAACAGGATAACTGAGGTAGAAGAATGGATAAATGACCTGAGGACAGAATGGTGGAAATCACTGCTGCAGGACAGAATATAGAAAAAAGAATGAAAAGAGATGAAGACAGTCTAAGAGACCTCTGGGACAGCATTAAACACAGGAACATTTGCATTATAGGGGTCCCAGAAGAAGAGAGAAAGGACCTGAGAAAATATTTGAAGAGATAATAGCTGAAAACTTCCCTAACATGGGAAAGGAAGTAATCAACCAAGTCCAGGAAGCACAGAGTCCCAGAAGGAACAAAACCAAGGGGGAACACACTGAGACACATGGTAATCAAACTGACAAAAATTAAAGACAGAGATAAAATAGTAAAAGCAACAAAGGAATAACGACAAATAACATACAACAGAACTCCCATCAGGCTATCAGGTGATTTCTCAACAGAAACTCTACAAGCCAGAAGAGAATGGCATGACATATTTCAAGTGATGAAAGGGAAAAACCTACAACCAAGAATACTCAACCCAGCAAGACTCTCCTTCAGATTTGATAGAGAACTCAAAAACTTTCCAGACAAGCAAAAGTTAAAAGAATTTGGCAGCACCAAAACAGATTTCCAACAAATGCTAAAGGAACTCTAGGCAGAAAACAAGATAAGGAAAAACCCCACTTATAGAAAATAAACCCAAAACAATTAAGAAAATGGTAATAGTATCATACATATCAATAATTACCTTAAATGGATTAAATGCACCAACCAAAAGACAAAGACTGGCTGAGCAGATGAAAACGTGCACATATGCAGTTCCACTGACCACATCAGTCTGCTTGACCCCACAAATTATATGTGATTATTTTATATTCTTAGGTTAATCATGTTCCCATTATGGCTTGCAATTATAATTATCTTTTATTTTTGTCTATTCATTGTGAAAAATTGATAAACATCTTTTACTGTTGTGATTATGTAACTATTATTAATTTAATACCATAGTATCGTGATTTGTCAGCAGAAAAATTATAGAAATCTGTATCACTGAAACTACCATTTAATAGAAAAACCTGTAATCACTTTTTAAAATCCAGATGCATATCAGAATTATCTTGAAATTTTTTGAAAATTACAAATGCCCAGGTACTGCTTTTATTTTTGCCAGAGCTCCAGATATGTCTTTTTTTTTTTCCATTCATCCAAGAAATGTTTCTTATAAACAGCCATATTTAAAAACAGCTGGACTACTTGAGGATCTTTTACTTTTATCCAGTTTGTTTTACTTTTTCTATTTCATATTCAGTGCTTCCATTTCATTTAATGTTTTCTAATTTCTCCATCTCTCTTTTTTTTATGTTCTTTCCTAAGCCTTTATCAGTGTAGTAGAAGAGCTTTTGTATACATACATATAAATAATATGTATAACAGATACATTTTAGAAAACTTATAAATTTTTGCCTAATTAAAAATGTATGGCATTTTGATTCCACTTTGATTCATAGTTTGACAGTATGAATTTTAAATATATTTGTGTAGGATATGATTAATACAAATTAGTTATATATAAATCTATTTAAATTATTAATGACACCATTCAAGATGCTCCTATTCTCATTTTTTCTGCACTTGATAAAATATTCTCAGAGTAATGTTAATATATCTCACTATGATTATATATTTTTTGTCTTTTCCCTTATATTTCTCCTGAGTTTTGCTTTTTTTTGGTCTTTGTTTCTTTGTTGTTAAGGTGCCTAATGGTTTATGATGTTTATCTTCTTTGTGAATGGTACCTTTTATCATTAAAAATAATCATCTTTGTTTCATTTTTTTAAAAAGATCTTGTTAAGGATGTAGAAAAAGTTGTAATTATGCAGTTTTTCAAAGTTCATCAGGAAAAATTATATTACTTACAATTGTAATGGTATTCACTCTCCTCTAATCTAAATTACATCTTTTTTGGGTGTTAGTTCTAAAAGGTCTTGTAGGTCTTCATAGAACCGTTCAACTTCAGCTTCTTCAGCGTTACTGGTTAGGGCATAGGCTTGGATTACCATGATATTGAATGGTTTGCCTTGGAAACGAACAGAGATCATTCTGTCGTTTTTGAGATTGCATCCAAGTACTGCATTTCGGACTCTCCTGTTGACCATGATGGCTACTCCATTTCTTCTAAGGGATTCCTGCCCACAGTAGTAGATATAATGGTCATCTAAGTTAAATTCACCCATTCCAGTCCATCTTAGTTCGCTGATTCCTAGAATGCCGATGTTCACTCTTGCCATCTCCTGTTTGACCACTTCCAGTTTCCCTTGATTCATGGACTTAACATTTCAGGTTCCTACGCAATATTGCTCTTTACAGCATCGGACCTTGCTTCTATCACCAGTCATATCCACAGCTGGGTATTCTTTTTGCTTTGGCTCCATCCCTTCATTCTTTCTGGAGTTATTTCTCCACTGATCTCCAGTAGCACATTGGGCACCTACAGACCTGGGGAGTTCCTTTTTCAGTATCCTATCATTTTGCCTTTTCATACTGTTCATGGGGTTCTCAAGGCAAGAATACTGAAGTGGTTTGCCATTCCCTTCTCCAGTGGACCACATTCTGTCAGAACAGCATATTCTAGATAGATATGCTAGATAGCATATTAAACCTAGATAGCATATTAAAAAGCAAAGACATTACTTTGCCAACAAAGGTCCGTCTAGTCAGGGCTGTGGTTTTTCCAGTGGTCCTGTATGGATGTGAGAGTTGGACTATAAAGAAAGCTGAGCTCCGAAGAATTGATGCTTTTGAAGTGTGGTGTTGAAGAAGACTCTTGAGAGTCCCTTGGAGTGCAAGGAGATCCAACCAGTCCATCCTAAAGGAGATCAGTCCTGGGTGTGCATTGGAAGGACTGATGCTAAAGCTGAAACTCCAATACTTTGGCCACCTCATGCGAAGAGTTGACTCATTGGAAAGGACCCTGTTCCTGGGAGGGATTGGGGGCAGGAGGAGAAGGGGACGATAGGGGATGAGATGGCTGGATGGCATCACCAACTCAATGGACATGAGTTTGATTAAACTCCGGTAGTTGGTGATGGACAGAGAGGCCTGGTGTGCTGTGATTCATGGGGTTGCAAAGAGTCAGACATGACTGAGCCACTGAACTGAACTGAATCTAAATTACAGCAATGGTTTTCATGGATCTTTGCCAACTGACTTTAAAATCATTATGGATAAGTAAAGGGCAGAAGAGCTAAGATGAGTTTGGAAAGAAAGAAAGGAACCTGCCCAAGACTGGCAAGCTCATGCAGGAGGGGTGGTAAATGGTGGCTGCTTTTTTTATATAAATAGTCTTCAGCCAGTAGATACATCAACAAAATCAAAAGGGAGTACTGTTGAAAAAGAAAGTACTCCTCACACCCCTTTTGGGTGAACCCCTGTTCTCAGAAGTAACCTCTTTTGACAGTTCCTGGAATATACCCCTAAAACTCTTATACAAAGATAATCGTATAATGTTTTTGAGAAATTGTACCTATTCCATGATTTCTTTTCAAAGATCCATTCTCTTAGCAACTTTCACATATGCAGTATAGTATCGTTAACCATAGTCACCATGATATCCACTATATCTCCATGAGTTAATTATCTAATAACTGAAAGTTTGTACCTTTTAACGATTGTCATGCATCTTGTTCACTCCCTCCCCACTCTCCATGGCTGGCAATCAACAGTCTGTTCTCTGTATCTAATGAGTGTTTTTTTGGTTTGTTTCACATATCAGTGAGATCATATGGTATTTGTCCCTGTCTGACTTATTTCATGTAGCATAATGCCTTCAAGATCATCTATGTTGTCACAGAAGGCAAGGGTTTTTTATGGCTGTGTGATATTCCATTATATATATCTGTATGTCACATTTTCTTCATTCATCTGTCCATGAACACTTAGGTTGTTTCCATATCTTGTCTATTGTAAATATCTGGACTGTTGTACATACTGCTTCAGGGAACATGGAGGTGCAGATGTGTTTCATTTTCTTCAGATAAATACCCAGAAATAGATCATATGGTAGTTCTATTTTAAATTTTTTGAGGAACCTCCATGTTCTTTTCCATAGTGGCTAAACCAGTTTATATTCCCGCTAACACTGTACAAATGTTTCTTTTTCTCTACATTCTTACTAACACTTGTTATCTCTTGTCTTTTTGCTGATGGCCATTCTAACATGTGTGAAGTGACATTTCATTGTGATTTTTGGTTTGCATCTCCCTGATGATCAGTGAGGTTGAGCATCTTTTCATGTACCTGTTGACTGTGTGTATGTCTTCTTTGAAGAGTGTCTGTTCAGGTCCTCTGCCGGGTTTCTGATTGGGTTGATTATTTCTGTTGGTGTTTTTACATATCAAAAAATACTTGTAGCTCTGCTGCATCATTTGCCACCCTTAGCTGGTAGGCGGCAAAGCCAACACATTAGTCTGTGGACCACTCCACCTTGTCTCTTCCTGCCCTTGTTTGTTAGGGCAGTGGGGCTGCTGCTCCCATGTCACTTCCTTTTTATCTCTCATTTAACTGCATTGGCAGAGAAAATAGAAAATAACTCTTTACAGTTATCTAACACCTAAACAAAAAACAGTTCTCTTCCACAAGCTGTAGACACAGAGGCTCTGCATTCCTTCTGCACGATTTACTCCTTGTGTAGCTTGAAATTCATCTCCTGAGTTTTGAAGGTTCTTCAGTGATGAGATCTTGCTTTTTTTTTTTTTTTTGTGGTTGCGCTGAGCAACCCTGGACCTTCAGGGAAGTCCTGAGTTCGTGCCTTTTGAAAATCATTTGTTTTGACTGCTCTGATAGATATTTAAATGACAGGTAACTGGATACAGAATCCTTCTGTTGTACTCTTAATTCCTTGAATACCCTGGGGCACTCAGCCCTGTCTTGCAGCACAGGATGTTTTTCTGGAGAGACTGAGGCCAGCCTGATTTGTCTCCCAGTATGTTTTTGTGTCTAGATATCCTAGTTTACCAGTAAGAGGGTATTAGGGTTTGATTGGAGAGGAATGGAAAATGGCACAAATTCAGTTGTGGCTGTAACGTTTTATTTCCTTGAAAAATAAAATGATATGAAGCAAATATGCCATAATGTTAACCTGAGTTTAGTACAATTGCTGAGTGCAAGAGAATCTATAAACATCATTCTCTGTGGTGCAGGGTGTGTTTGGAACAAAATTTTTTAATAAATATGCCATGTAACTATAAATCAGGAAGAGCTTGTATGCTTTAGTGATGCAGTTCAAAATATATTTAATTGAAGATCACATTTTTGCCTTATTGATCATAGCATGCATTCTTGTTTTCTTTATATGTTGACAATCAGCTGTGTTTTCTGTATTTTCTTTGGTGTCATTTCCTAAGTTTTGAGTAAAAGTATTTTATATTCCAACATCCTGAAGACGATAAAATTCTAGATTGAGAATCTGCAGAGTGGAGGTTAGTGGCAGTTGCCACAGAGGCTAGAACTAAATGGGATGTTTGACTATAAAATCTGTTAAAAGATTTATTTATGCTGGTTTGGGAGTATTTTGAACAAATGTTCCTCTAAATAGGCAAAATAGATTTAAGGTTTAAAATATTATGATAATTGAAAGAGTTCAGTATTCAGGACTGACTGACTTCTTTCTTTTCTTTTCTTTCCGTAGGGCTCTGATAAGTATGTCACAATAAAGAAAAATATTTTCTTGTTTTTATTCATTTTCATTTTTCAGTACTAAGAGATTTAAACTTTGTTTTCCTCTGTATTCAGGTACATGTCTCGAGTCCACGGTATGCATCCAAAGGAGACCACTCGTCAGTTGAGCTTGGCTGTGAAAGATGGTCTTATTGTGGAGACGCTGACAGTGGGCTGCAAAGGCTCCAAAGCTGGTATCGAACAGGAAGGATATTGGTTACCAGGCGACGAAATTGTAAGTTTTTTATTTTATAAATCTGGAACGTTATTTATGTATGCCCCATAGAGATTTGTTTTCAGAAGTTTGGTAATATTTCACAGTAAGGACTGGCATTGGTAGGATGGCTCCTTTCCTTCCTGATTGTTTGGGAGAAAACTCACCTGTGCAGGGAGTCTGCTTCTCCTGTTTGGGTTGCCTTGAATCTGAAAAATAAAAGAAAGCCCTTTGAATGTACACACAGTTAATGGTATTCCTAAGCATTTTCTTCAGTAAATATTAGTAAAAAGAAAAAAAAGTTTCAGTGAGGATAATATTGATGCCGTCCAAACAGACTGAAAGGGGTGTATACGTCTCTACTCAGGGTCACATACAGAAGTACCTTTTTTAAATGTGAAGATTGGTTTCATGTGTAATATGTCTGTCTTTTTTCCTTATTTGCTCTTAATTTTTCTAATACTTTAATGAAAAGTCTGTTTTGGGAACAGAAAGGTTTAAAATAGGATAAACATTAATTTTTTAGTTCTAAAATGAATAGATTTGATAATTAGGTATATTGAGAGTGCTTTATCATGAATTCTCTAAAACCTAGAATTATAAAAATGACACAGTATCTTAAAATTGGTTGATTTCCCCAGAACATTGTCTTTCCGTTCATGACTCTAGGCAATTGAGCCAACACAGACACTCGCTTGTCAAGTCTGAGAGCAATAAACTAACAGTACAGTTTTCTGTGGGAGACTATTAGCTTTAACACTGTTTTTGTCAATTTAATAAGTGCTTTTAAAGTTTCAGGAAAGAAAATTCACATTTTTCACACATAGCATGGAATAAAAAATGTTTAATTTCACTGGTATCATTTGATTTGTGCACTAGAAATATTCTTGAAAACTTAAGTGAAAATGTTTATATTAGAATAATTCTTCAGTTGCCATCCTTGGTGGTTTAGTTTCTAACTTGTGTCCGAGTCTTGTGACCCCATGGACTATAGTCCACCAGGCTCCTCTGACCGTGGGTGGAATTCCCCAGGCAAATACACTGGAGTGGGTTGCTATTTCCTTCTCCGGTGATCTTCCCAACCCAGGGATTGAATCCATGTCTCCTGCATTGCAGGCAGTCTCGCTACCAACTGAATCACCAGGGAAGTGCTTTACAGAAAATTAAAGTTTTTGCCAATGAAGAAACTGGGTGCCAAGCTATAATAGTGATAATAATGTCAGGTGATATAAATCTTATCTATAGCAGACATTTAAAGGAGGGCCACTGATAATTGATAGCTTATATATTCAAAATGATCCAGATTATATAAAATTTTTAATCCACAACCACTTAGAAACATAAAGATTTACTATAGAAGGCTATATGGATAATTTCTGAGATGTCTATAGCAACTGGCCAGTAGTAAAAGCAACTTAATCCATAAGATTTTGGTTTGTGGATCATATGTACAACTTTTTCATAAAAGTGATTTATTTCTCCTATTTAGATTTGTGCTTTTCCATATGCTTTTTTCCCCTCTTCAAGTTGAAGTTCTTTGTTCAGTTTAATTCAGCAAGCAGTTAATGAGTTGTATGTGTTCAGCCACATTAGGTTCTGTATTCTAGTTTTATGCGTACATGTCCTCACTGCATTTGTTTTTATAGCATCTTCCTTTTCTTTTTCCTAGATGAAATCTCACATGTAAGTCAAACAGTGTATACAGATTTTATTAATTCTGGTTGATTCTTATTCACAGGCATTTTTATACCAAGTATACATGTATGATTTAAGTACAACTGAGTATAAACATTGTACCTACTTGATGAAATAGTGAAATAAAAAGAAGTTAAGGTTTCAGTCCTGTCTCAGATATTGTTTCTAGTTGTGTGAGGGAGTTTCTAACCTCTGATACTCATTCCTCAGCTGTAATATGAGCATGTTAATATCACTTTCATTTGGTTGTTTTGAGGGTTAAATGAGATTATCTATAGAAAGCATTTAACTGTGCACTCAAAGCATGTTTTGACCAGTGAATAAATATGTTTAAAATAAGAAATGCCTTTTGTGTAGCAAAAGCACACAAATTTCTTACTGAACGGCAAGAAAAATTCTCATCATGATTTTTTTTACATTTAACCTGTAACTCCAAACACAAGTTTTGTAATGAGATTTTCCTTTAGGATGCTGGATCTGTATTTAAAGTTGTAGCTATAAAATGATGAGACTGATTTTATGTGTTATCTCATGGTTGTGGCTGGTGGACCACCAGCTACCCAGGGCTGTTTGTGTGTTGCAGTTTTCATGCCCTGAGAATACTCTGGAGGACACACAACTGACCTGTGTTACCCTTGGCACAGCGCAGGCATCTTGCAGTGGCCAGTTCTGTGTGTGAGTAGGGATTGTGTGGCCTGTGCATGCAGGCTGCTGTGTACGGGGGCCGGTGTGAATTGCACAGCTTAGGAATTGCCACCTTCTCCTCAGATATCTTTGCATGTTTATTTAGCAGTTCTCTAGCACATGGCAGTGACGTGTCTTGTTCTAACAAAATCAGTCTTAGGGAAGGTCAACTTTCTAATCAGTACAAAGGTTTTCTGTGGTCTTTGACAGCCCTGCATGCTGGCATATGAGTCTGGGGCTCTTCTTTATAGTTGCTCCACTTTTTATATGAGATGATACCTCTGAAAGCTTGAGGTTTTAGATTGGAGGGTGTGCATTATTATTTATCTCACTGACTTTCTACTAATTATTAAGAGAAGACAAAATCAAGTAGATATATATGGCCTATAAAAGTCAAATAGATTATATATGTAAGGAAAGGGATAGGATTTTTCTACTATTCATTTTTAAAACTTTATTCAGAGTTACAAAGACTCTTTACTCAGGGAGTTCTGTCATTTGAGAAATGTAGGAGCAAGTTGGTTCCTCTTGATAAGTCCTACAAGTTGTATCCCTGGGGTATTGTGTATTAGTAATGAGGCTGGACTCCTTGTCCTCATGTCCATGGCTCTGTTGAGAGAGAGAAGGTAGGCAAAAGTGTTGTTTCTTAGGCCTCTAAACCATCACTGAGCAAGTCTGCTGTGTCATGTTTTTATTCTGGCTTGCTACCTTTTTTCCAATGTTTATTTTTAAAAACTTGATACAATTGGAAAATATGCATGTCTTAAATACTATTGTTTTATTAAATCCAGCTATCATGTAATAAAAGCCTAACTCTGAAAAAACTATTTCAGGATACAATTATATATTATTTATTAAAGAGGAAACCTGTGTAAGTCAAAGACGGTAACCTCCATTGTACTGAGATTCTTTCTGCTAGGAATGGATTGATTTCTAGACAGTTTGAGATGCTGATCTTAACCATCATTTTGTTTCTCTTTTGAAGTGAGAATTCATTTGGAGAAACTGTGATGAAATTCAGTAGCACATAAGCATCTTCATGGTGATATTTTAAAATGTCCATTTGAGATAGCAGAATGAAAACCATATTTATTAAAAATGAAGCCTCTCTCAATTTTAAATGGTTAGTTTAAATATTAGTAAACAGTGGAAGTATATGTACCAGCCAGTTGTTAAAACACGCTTGCTGAGCCTGGGCAACACTCTTGTAAGTTTTCTCTGGTCATCTTTAATTTTCAGATATCTGTTACTAATATTCACTCAGATGATCCAAATACCTCTTTTAGAGATCATTTTTAAAGCTTTTGAAATTATATTGGTAAAAGGCCAGTAGATCTGGATATGTACTAAAACTGTTGTGTTTGTTTCATTTCAAGGCTTGTTTCGTTTTATTTTTTTTAAAGGAAAATTACATTTGCCTAGGTTGCTTCATCATCTGCTTGCTCTAAACTAATGTACATGGACGGCTACATTCAGTCCTTATTCCATCATGATATTTCATGTCCTCTATTTTAACAACTTGAGAAATATATTTCTTGGGCAGAAAATTTTACCATTGCTCAGCTAAGTTGAGTTTGGTATTTAGTAGCTCCCTTTGTAATAAATGCAACTTAATTTCTTAATTCACTAAAGATAGGAAAGTCTTATAAAAGATTTAACACAGACATACCTCATTTTATTGTACTTTGGCTTGTGCTTTTTTACAAACTGAAGGTTTGTGGCAACTCTGCGTTGTCCAGCATTTTTAGCAGTAAAGTATTTTTAAATTAATGTTTGTACCTTTTTTAGACATACTGTTATTGCACCTTAATAGATTACAGTACAGTGTAAACACAACTTTTACATGCAATGAGAAACCAGAAAAATTTATGTGACTTTCTTGCAATAGTTTCTTTATTGCAGTGGTCTGAAACTGAACCCATAGTATCTCTGAGGTGTGCCTGTAAAAGTGTAGCAGGGCAGGTGACCTTGAATTATGGATCCTGTGCAGATAAAATATATCAAATATGTGCTTTGATATTGAGGCTATTGATATTGTTTATTTGGTGACTCCCAGCTTGATTCATGGTCCCTGGCACAAAGCTATGACTCTCTAGTATTTGACAGACACTTTTTAATATGACATTAAATATTTTGGTCACCAGTGTAGAGGATGGCATATAAGTGTGAAAAGGTGACATTTGCTACAAGACTACTTGTCTCTTTACTTGCCTGCCAGATCTGGACTCAGGGTCTCCTTTCTTCTTGTGTGGGTCATGCCAGTCCAAAAACAAAATACTGGCTTTCAGTTAGTGTGCCTCCACCAGTTTTGCTGATGATGACTGGAGAGCAGCTGCAGACATGTGCTCCCATCTCGGCTGGTCAGCCCTGCTCAGCTTCAGCAGTTTTCACGTAACCTAGTTTGTTCTCTGACAAGCAGGACCTCTTGCTAGTTTTTACATAGGTCTTGAGTTAAGGTTGGTACCTTTTAAGAAGTAGCATTAATGAAAATACAAATTTTGTGGTTTCTTGAATAGATGAACATCTTGGGGATAAATGGATTTAGTTTTAATTTACAGAGGGACGAGATAGGTACTTTTTTCCCCATCTTCATCTCCTTTTCCTGATTCAAAAGAACCAGTCTAAGAGACACTGAGGTTTATATACCTCTTGAGACTTGGCTGAAAGCTCACATCTTTTGTGTAAGAGGTAGGATTGGATTTATGTCTTATTCTTCCGAAATTACACAATTAAACACAGCCGTGGCAAGATGTGCTGCCCTGCTTTGTTCCCGAAAAAACATTAAGAGAGGCCTGCAAACAGCCATTTCATAAATACAGCATAGCGAAGTAACAATTTTTTTTTAAAGTTTACATCTTTGTGTTTTCTTATCATACTTATAAATTAATCAGTCACGTTTTAAAACTTTCTGTCCCTTGGATTCTGTTGGTTTTTTAAATGTGAATTATATTTTATTATATTTGTTTTAATTATGTGCAGAAGTACACATTTCTCCCAAAGGTCCATTACCTGCATCAGATACAATTTTTTATTTACTAAATAAATATTAAGTAATAAGTGATGTATTGGTGGTTATTAATTACAAACCAGTTATACTGTGGTTCTATGTGCAAAACATACTGTTACGTACTTGGACATTGTTCTTGCTTTGGTAATGAATTTCTGTTTTACTCAATAGAATATTTTGGGTCATGCTGTCCTGTTACACTCTTTTCAGCTTGTGTGTGTGTATGTGAGAGTTCTTTTGTTTTCCTCTTTTTAAATTTTATTTCATTAAGCAATGTTTTAATATTCTAATTAAAAAATTACATTTAAAATTATTGGAAATCTTTAACCATAAAAATCTTACCTCTCAGTGATGAACTGAATTTATCATCAGAATTAAACTAAATCTAGAATTTGCATAGAATTAATTTTAGATTGTTTCTGTGTAAAACACATATTTGATGATGTGAGGTTTATCTGCTCACTGTGTAGAAACAAGGGGTTAGTGTAAAAGTTAAGTCTCTTGAATATGGTGAGGGAGGCCCTCTCCAGGCACAGTTCTCTTGGCCTTCTTGCTGCAGTGTTAACTCTCAGTCAGTTAACAGTGTTTATTGTCCCATCTTGCTTTCAGAAATGTTGGGAGGGTTACAGTCCTAATGCACTTAGGGTCCTGAAGATGAAATTCACATGTGGGTAATTGCAAGTGTCACACCATTTAGTGGCTTATCAATTCCCATTTTGTGCATTATAGCAAATAGACCATCTTAACACCAGCTAACAGTTACTAAGCATAGTAACTTGTTTGATCCTTGCAAAAGCCCCATAAGCTGAGATTTGTGCTAGTCTAGCTCCAGAGTCTTAACCAAATGCTCTAAGTGGTGACAGAGCCATAGATCAGCAGGCTGCCTCTTGATGGTAGAATGTTTTCTACTCAGTTCTGAAGACAACCTGTATAAATTTCACACCGTGCTGAAGTACCAAGTTGACCACATTTACATTCATCACTCGACAGGTTTTTTTTATTTTTTTTCGGCCTTTTCATACTGTTCATGGGGTTCTGAAGGCAAGAATACTGAAGTAGTCTGCCATTCCCTTCTCCAGTGGACCACGTTTTGTCAGTCCCTGAGTAGCTGGGACATGCCCTTCAGCCACTCCACGTAGCTGGATGGGACACGCCTGGAGCCTTGGTTGTCCCACTGCTGGTTCTCACTGAGCTTGTAAACCTTCACTGGCTGTCGGATGTCAGGGAGATGGTGAAGGACGGGGAAGCCTGGTGTGCTGCAGTTCATGGGGTTGCAAAGAGTCGGACACAACTTAGCAGCTGAACAACAATAGCAGCAGCTCCCAATTAAAAAAAAAAAAAACCAGTGTGAACCAGTTTGGGATCAATAAGACATACATTTGTGATCATGCACAGATTTAAATGACACTGAATTTGTTAATAAAATGTTTTTCTGTCATCTTTATAGGTTTCATGGAACATGAATTCCTATAGATTTTCTCTGTGTTCATTTTGTAGTGTTTGTGTTAGTGAAAAAAGTTTACTCTTAAACTCGTAATGATTCTTGAGTTTGCATGCTACTGTCGTTTCATTAATGATTACTACAGTGATAGATTACCAGTTGATATCATCTGCCAAATACTATGTATAGCAACTAATAAACAGTTTGACTATGTACCAAACCCCTTTAGCTCTGTATATTGCCTGATATTGAGCAAAGCTATAGGAGAGAGACCAAGATTATTTTGTTTTTATTTTGAAAGGCCTACAGCATGCAGCCTTTCTTCAGGACAGCAACCCCAGCCAAGGTGAACCGATTTTGCACTATATTATTTTACTTTAATTCTGCTTTTTAAAAAAATTGAATTTCTCTTTCTTTAGGCCAGCTTAGTTAATTCTTGCTAGAATTGTTCATTTAAACCATACGCTTTACATTGCTTCTAGTTTTGGATTTTGTGCTCATAGGTTTGCTTTTTTTTTTCTTTTTTTTTTTAACTTTCTTGTATTGAAGTAGCATTTCACATGTTTTGTTGATCAGGCTGAATGTTGAATAGTTGCTGACTTCTGGTGAAATTCAGTGAAAATGCAGGCTTAGTTTTTTGGTATACACTATTGAGTATTAGTCAAGAGCACTACATAAATGAATTCTGTTTACTACAAGACAAACCATTTGCAACTCTTACTTATAATAAACATATCATTTATACCTCAGAAAAATGTTTCCTGGATTCGGAGTGTAGACACTTTTGAGCTTGACTTTGCATGTTCTGTATATTTAAACAGCTATTGCAGTGAATGAAAGAGTAAATAACGCATTCATTCCCAGCTCATGCTCTCTTTTATATCAGAAACAAAGTTAGTTGATGCCATTATACAGACGTTTATCCAAATGTTTCTCTACTTCATTTGAGCTATAATTTCATTTTTATAATTTTTATGAAAAACTAGGTCTAGAATTAAACACCCCATTGAAGAAAGATCCGTTTTCATCCTTGTTTCATGGGTGGATGGGAGAAGGTAGGGTTAGGTGAAGGTAGGAGGTGACAGGAGGAGGCCAGAGCGGTCCACCAGCATTGTGTTCTCTGACTTCCTCTTCTTAGTTAACCTAGTAATTGCCACGTTGAGAATCACAGGGAGATGAATTGATGTGTAAAAAAATCTCAAATGATGAAGAATGGCAGTTTCTTTTGTTAATGAGTATATATAAGCCACCAAAATCCTTTTAAGATGTCTCTGAACAGTTACGAGGAACATATCCTGAAATATTTGGTTTTAAATTTGGAAAGAGTAAATTTTAAAAAGCCATCTTATCTCCATTGGAACCTAAATTATCAGTGATTTTTGGTGCAAACATGGAAATAGCTAAAACACAGTTGCCTTATAAGCTGTGTGAGAGATACACCAAAGATTGTTACTTTAGTACAGCTGAGCACCACAGTTTACTGTGGCGCCGCTATGTCAGGCTTTGTGGGAGAGCTTTTTTCTGCCATGCACGGATGAGGCTTTTATGTCAAATCAGTACCTTACGGTCTTTTAAACAGTCTGACTGAAATTATTCCTCCCTTACTGAGTGAGCAGAGTCTACACATGTGCAGCAAACAACTAAAAATGGTTGTGCTTTTTTATTACCGTGGTTGCTACAGGTTGCCAATTTCTTACTAAAAAGCAAGCAAGAGTTTACATTTCTGCAGAACTTACTAGTGTACTTTAGCTGTGTCTCTGAATGTGGATTGGAAGGTGTTAAGTTTCAGAACATGAGCTGCTCATGTTCCATTTTGAAGGAGAGAGACGTAGCCTTCTCATATGGTTGGGCGGCACTGCATTTGAACCCTCGGTGCCAGAATTAGTGCTGACTGAACAAGTGCTCTATCACAGCCATTTATTGCAGGAGTTATTGACCTAAGAGGGGCTAAGAATGCTGTTCACTCTCAGAAGCAGAGTGTAGACAGTGATTTATAAAAAGAAAAATGGTGGCAGAGCCCTAGTTTAGAATTTCAAGATCCTCATTGGAAATGGCCTTGATAATACTAACTGTGGGTTTAACCCTTATTCATTCAACTACCACATCTGCAAGAGAAGGTTGAGAATTAATCCATCACTCTTAATGGGGGTGTTTTTGATATATGCTAAGAGTGATATTTATGAAGAATGAATTCCAAATTAAGGGAAGTTACACTGGTCTCCTGTTTGTGTTTAAATGGTACTGGCTGTACAAAAAAAAAAAAAGTGTAACAAAGAAAATGTTGAACACCTGTTATGGTCTTTTATTTCCAGGAATAGTCCCAATAAGAAAATAAGCCAGCTTCCTTTTTTTTTTTTTTTTTTTGATGGTAATGTCCTTTGGAGAATGTGATTAAACCTTTAGTTTTCACATTTTCAATTTATTTTTCCAAATTCAACAGACCCTGAAAATTTGACAACCTATCAGAACATGGACATTCTGATTAATGATTATTTTCAATAAAGCATCCAATACCATGGATGAGAAGATAAGAATAGTGAGCATCACCATTTATTACTATTCTCTCCGTTTCCAAAGTATGCTAAGTACTTAGTATATTTCTTTAAAGAAAATCAGGACAAAACAGAGGTTTGTTTATTTGAAATACTAAGTTATAGATGTTGCTTTGGGGTATTCCATTTACTGAAGAAATTATCCCATAGATTCTATAAAAACTGAAAGATAATGTTAGAAGTTGTATTGGCTTTGGGCTTATTTCATTTTGGACTGGTTTTGTTATCAGATCACCTTAAGATATTTCTGAATATAAATATGTTTAGGAGAGAATTGAAAATTGAAAGAAGCAAATTTCTAGGTATTTTTTCCCTCCTGTTTTAACACAGTAAATGTTTAAAATTGTTTATAATGCCTAACTTCTGATGGACTTTAGTTTCAATTTTGTTCTTAGTCATTGCGGATATTGACAAAATGTCATACGAAATTATTTTGTATTTTTTGTAGGACTGGGAAACAGAAAATCATGACTGGTATTGTTTTGAATGCCATTTGCCTGGAGAGGTGTTGATATGTGACCTGTGTTTTCGTGTGTATCATTCCAAGTGTTTGTCTGATGAGTACAGGCTTAGAGACAGCAGTAGTCACTGGCAGTGCCCAGTTTGCAGGGTGAGTACCTATGAGCTTTAATGTGCTGGTCAGAGGGTTGGAATTCATTGATAATAGCTGCACAAAGATATCCCAGGTGGTCTTGCCAGGTTAATGGATAAAGTACTGGAGGGTGGGGGTTATCTACTGAAATGATGGTTAATGAACATAGAACACTCATAAATGAATATCACAGAACACATACTCAGGGTATGGATTTTAGAAAGTTTCAATCATGTAAAAATATACTCTCTTCTTTTTACAATTCCCTCTGAATTGTGTGACTCCTTTAATGGACAGACTTTGGGAATCAAGAACCACTGTCCCATACCAAGGTCTGTTCAGTCAGTCCTCTTGGCTGCTCAGAAAACACAGGTAGCAAAAGGCACATTGTTGGAAAAGTTCTGTATCTGCTTTCCATTTTATATCCATGTAATGTTGCCTTTATTTTTTTGTCATGTCATGGGTTTATTTCTTTTCTTTGGAGGGTGGAGGGATGGGAGAGTTGTATATCAAGAATTCTCCAAAATGAAATAGTCTGGTAGGTAAAATAGGTACTTCCCACGATTATTTTCATTTATATTACTTCCCTGTTGAGAAGAGTACATGATTGTGCTTGTTGGCTGCCGATGTGGTGTGTGTGTGTGAGTGAGTGATCGCGATGCCTAAATACCACGTGATGTATGGCCTTGATGGTCATCAGTCAGGAATTATTTGATTGGAACTTCTATTGTTTTGTACTTCACTATTGTTAATATACTTAACTTGGAATCATGCAAATTGCCGAGATTACTCATGGGTTCTGTTGTGAACATGTTTTATAATACTTGTATAACTTAAATATTCATTTCTTCTTCAAAAAAGTTATGTCTTTATCTCCTCTTTGGTACCAGCCAAAAATCATCTGGTTCATCTGCCAGCATGATGAGCAAAATACAGTGTCCCTTCTAGTCTTCCTTTAGTGACTGTGGCTTTGTGTTACCTAAGTATGTTTCTTAGCAGCCCTACTATACTCGTTCTGTAGGCAGACAGAAGACTGTTGGTATAACATTTTAAATACATGTGTTATGATGACGTGTAATCAAATGCCTAAATTCTAGATAATTAGTGATAAACCTCTAGGTCTGAACAGATCAGTATCAAGCCTCAGGGTGTGGACCTTCTCTAGAGGCCTGCAAGAATTTGAAGGCTACAATAAATCAGTATGGAGCTGCACCAGTGTCCTACAATTTACTCTCATGGATTTGTGTTTTACAAGTAAATAATATCATGGTTTTCACTAACAGTTTACACTAGAGGAAGTAAAGAATTAATTACATCTGAAGAACAAAAGTATTAAGGTAGTAAAAATATAAAAGAGGTTAGGTCACTGATCAAAAAATAGGGGCTCAGGGACTTGGGAAGTACAATTCTGGACACTCCTGAATCTTTGTAGCTGTAGCTGTAGCTTTGTAACATCTGATATTTAGCTCCTATGTCATAGTAAAGAATTTAAATAAAAACACTGGGATTTTTGAGGATGGGTTAAACTTTATGGTAGGTGTTTTGTACTCCTTACATTAAGAGTTGAAGTTTAACACTCAAACTTTTGAAGAAAATGTGTAATGCTTTTTCTGTCAGAATTCAATATCAAGTTGTCATATTCCAGTTTCTAAATATGTTTGCTTTACCGTTTACTGATAAGATGAAAACCTTTAAACTTCAGTGGGTTGCTGGCTCACAGAAACATGATAGCCAAGGGGAGTTTAGCCAATCCCATCCTGCCTTTGTGTTCTTCCCTTTGGTTTTCTTTTCATCTTTGTCAGCCTAGATATTCTCACATTGTGATGTAATTATGCTTACTGAAATGATGCTATGAGTCAGTAAAACACTGGAACTCAGATTCCTTTCACAGACCGCGCGGCTCTTTCCTTAGACTCAAAAAGCCTGTGTTTGTGTTGGGGTTGGTGAGTTTAGCTTGAGCTTTAAAAATTCCAAAGAAATAATTATTTCTATGTTAGATCTGTTCAATTTTTTAAATTGTTATGTTCAGGAAAAAGAAAAGTACTAACAGTTTCTTTCCCAAGAAAAGGGATAATAATAAACTTGAGATTCTAATGCAATTTTAAATATCTTTTTTGATTGGTATTGGGTTGATACATTTGTTTAAACAGTATGTCAAGACTTCAAGTAAAGCTGTTTTTTTAATAATCTAACTTGAGAGTGACGGACCAGATTTACATTTTCTTGAACTAAGAGAACTAAAGCTATAGACTGAAACTTAAAGATTATGGTTCCATGTCAACCTAAGGATCTCTATTTTCATTTTTAATTAATGTCTAGAAAGAATATATAGTAATTAGATTTACTAATGAGGAATTTTTAAGGTAAAATACCAGGGCCAAATTTCAGTACAGGTAAAAGTAGTGGATGGAAGCCAATCACTGTGTCTAAATTTGAAGATAAAAATATTTTTAATACTTTATACTGGTCAGAAGACTTTTGTTTTATGTAACCTCTGACCCTTACAGCATTGAATAGGTTATTTCTCACCCAGCTGTCAGCTGTGTTACCAGATTCACTTCAGCTTGTTGAACAACTTTATCTCATATGTCTGACAAATTCCAAAATATTTTAAGAAGGCAATGATGGGAATTTTTCTCAGTTTAAAATAGTTTTTTCAATTTTCATAATAATCTCAAGAATCTCAGAACCCTGAGGATATTTCTTTGAAATATCTGCCTTTCTAAACAACAGTTAAACTACTACTATACAAATACAATTGATAGTTACTGTAATGTAGCTTTGAATATCAGGTTAGCATTTTGCTTTGAAAAAATTCAAGTTATATCCAGTTTCATACTCATGATACCAAGAATTCCTATTAATTGGAAAAAAGAGTTTTAAATCCCTTTTTTAAAAGTTTTAAAAAATTCAAAATTATAGGAGGATAAAGAAGAAAAACAATCCCAGCAATGCCACCATATCACAGGTGAGTGTGCTCACAGACCTCTGTGAGTGCACACTCCGTCTGTGTAACTAACTGGCTGGACCCATGGATTAGGTACACTGCTGATGGCAGCTGGCTTGCTTCTACTCAGCAATGACCCAGACACCTTTTTTCTGAGATGTGAACGGTTTCCGCTGATGCACATATGTTGTGTCCATGTGCTGTCTGGGGCGCTGTCTCCTGTGCTGTCTGACCAGCAACACTGACTGAAACTCACCTGTCCGGGGCAGAGGGATGGTGGGGACTCCGGCACCTCCGTTCCAAGGTCATGACCCATTCCATCTGGAAGAGCACTCTTCTTATCATTATTTCTGTATGAAAGTGAAGTTTATATTTTGTTAGATGTTATCTGAATTTTAAATAATAATGAATTTTATTATTTTCAGGAAAAAAGAAACCATTAAATTTTAAATGCAAATTGTTTTAAAAATTTTATTTGCTTAAAGGTTGTATCTTTAAAACAAAATGTAGTCAATTTTACTTTTCTAAAAAAAGAATTATACATATACATGTATAGACATATACATGTCTAATTAGATATATACACATCTATGCAGGTCTGTTTGTTTGCCTTTACAAGTTAAATTCACTGAAGCAGAATTCTTAAAGATAGGCGCATTTCAATCTGTGATAAAAATTACCAAGTTGTTTGTCAGAAGATCAAACCCATTTATACCAACACTGAAAATATTTTCCAGCTTTTTGCTACCAATTTGACAGGCTCCAGAGGGATATCTCACTTTAATGTCCCTTCATTCTCATTTGCACAGCTTCAAAGTTACAGCCATTTGCTCCTTGACGCTGTAGTTGCAGAAAGCAGGCCTGTGTGTGTGGCCTGTAAGCATACATGTCTGCGGGTGAATGTGCGTGTGTGAGTGAATGTCTGAGTTGTGTGTCTGCACATGCACTGCACCCTTGCTGGGCTCCAGCCCTACTGGTAAACATCATGCTTTTTGAATGATCTCCGCTTGGGTTTTTTAATACATGGGCGAGGTGACATCTTATGGGAAACCCTAAAACCATTCCCTAGGTTGGCACCACGTTGCCTTTTAGGTCATAGTTACTGGTAGATCTTTCTGTGGGCATGGACTGTTCTCCCTGTGCTGTCCAGTGGGAGCCACTGGCACGTCTGTTGAGTGCTTGCATGCGGTGTGGAGACCCAGGCACTGGTTTTCAGTTTGGCAGTGTGACTTAGGGCTACTTACTGTCCTAGGCGATGCAGCGTTATAAATGCAAATCTAAATGCCTGTAGTAACTACTGCAAGAGAAACATGAGTGGCCTGGCATTTGTTCTCCCCGTGATGCCACAGTTCCGCCTTGAAAGAGTTCTAGAGGAAGGGTGTAGCGCAGCCTCTGCCTTGCTGCCCTCTGCTCCATAGCAGGCCACGGGCAAGCCCTGCATCGTGCCGCGCAGGTTACAGTGTGCGCTCCGTGACGTGCAGTGCACAGGCTGATGGCTGCAGTACCTGATGGTGCTGTGTTTGCTCTGAGGCCGATTGTTCCTAAAAATCAGAATACGAAATGCAGGGGCAAAGAATAGCGAAATAGTTGGCACTTTCCAGGTTAATGATCCTGATACAATAGTATTTTGGAAATCGGCCCCTGTTTCCTACATCCTCTTTTAATATGTTAGTGTTCCTTATATAAATGAATTTCTTCATAACTTTGGGGAGTTACAGATTCATGCTTCTGCTCCTTTCAAATTTAAATAAATGAAAATTTTATGTTTGGACTAAAATCCGTCACTAGGGAGCAGAGTGTAGAGCTCTGAACTGTGAGCAGGTGGGAAGCACCAGAGGAGGTGGCCGCGGTGAGTGTCTCACCTCCTCACTAGAGGGTGGGCCACGGTGAGCGTCTCACCTCTTCTTCCACGTTCGGCCCTCTATGCTGCTCCAGTGAAATCCATCCAAAGTTTTTTTTTTTTTTTTTTTTAAGTTGAGATATCTTTATTATTGAGGTGTAGTCGATGGACAGTATTGTAGATTTTAGGTGTGCAACATAGTGATTCATAATTTCTAGAGGTTATATTTCATTTAGTTATTATAAATATTGGCTATGTTTCCTGTGTTGTACTATATACCCTTGTAGCTTGTTTACTTTATGCATTGTAGTTTGTACCTCTTAATCCCTTACCCATATCTTAGGCCTTTTAAATTGTCTCATTATAGCATAAAAATACTGTATTACTGTTTATACCCTTAATATCTTTGGTTCACTTTTCATCCCTTTTATGACACACTTATCATAATCTATCTATGAAAAGATCAACCTAAGTCACAAAAGAAAAAGTGCCATTCAGGGAGTTGGATAAGGGATATATTATTCCAGTGTATCTTTAAAAACTTTTATAAAATATTCATTTGCCTACAAATGTTTCATATGGTATTTTCCCCTGTTTAAGGTCACAAATTTTAAGATTCGTGTTAATATACAAAGAGTATGGAGAATTAACTTAGCCTGCTAACAAAATACAGAAACACTAGAAAATGCAGAGAAGAAAATGAATGCATATGGGAAAATTTTACTTATTTAAGAATACTTTGGTTCTACATCTAATCTGAGAAGCTCTCCCAGGTTTGCAGCTCCTGGTTTTCTGATCCCTGACTCCTCGGCATTTAAGAAGATGCAAAGAGGGGAGGGACTAGTAGAAATGATCCCTGCAGTCTACCTACTGCTGCAGGTTCTCTTTAAAATTGAGAAAAAATAGGTCTGTTTTACAGGAAACTTAATAGAAATACAGAAAGAAGTTTACAGAGAGCATTTAAAGTGAACTTAAAGTTGATGTTAAGCCCCAGGTACTGTATATTTTTTTCACATAAGGTATAGTATACTCATTAGACAGCTACTGAAAATGAAGGAATTTAATTGGTTTGCTAAAACTAAACCAAGAGTAAATCTCTGTTAGGACATCACCATGGGTGCATACTGACTGGTCAGTGTTAACTCAGCTCTGGTTAAGTTATATTTGAGTCATTTGCACTGAGACTCATGATGAAAGCTGTTTCTTCAAATTGGAGATAAAACTTTACTTCTGACTTAATTTTTCATTCTTTTGGGTATGTAAGCAGTATAGTTTTTTAAATCTCAAAATTAAGGAGAATTCTCATTTAATGTATTCAGAATGAAACAGGAAAGAATGCTAAAAGAAAATATTTTGAAACATATATGCTTTATGTATCTACTGCAAAACTGTAACTGTTCTTGCTTTCTGCTTAGTCTTCCTTTCTTAATGTAGGAAATTTATTAATATTTTCACCCTGAAAGTAAGTACCTTTACCTTTAAGATACATATTATCAATTCTGGAGTGGAGATTTCATGTTTAGATAAAATAGAAACACTTAAAAAAAAAATTATGTTGTAGACAGTCATAGTATTGAAAGTTACAAATGAACATCAGTTTTTTTTTTTTTTACATTTTTTAAAGACAGTTGGATTGTATTTCTATACTCACAAAAGTAGAAAATTAATTTTTAAAAAGGTCTGTGTCTGAACCAATTACTTTATAAGGCAGTTTTGCTATTCAGTCTAGGCTTACTAGAGGAAAAAGTAAAGGAATTTTAAAATTGGATCTAGGATATAAAATTGTAAAATCCTCATGTATTGTATAATCTCTATAAAACTACCTGGACCAAGCAAGAAAGGAAAAATCCATGTATCCCCACATTGCCTTGTCACACTAAATTAACAAGTTACATAGTCAGAAAGGGTTGGATGTGAGTGTGAAATGTTTGTGGTGCATTTTGTCTTGGTGATATATCATTTTAGTGGCTTTTTTAGAACCTTAGTTGAATTTTATCTTTTATTTTTAGCTGTAAGGGACTAAAGAGGTAATTAGTTGGCCTGGTTCCTACATCAAGATGGTTACCATCTTGGTTACATCAAGATAAATAGGTGGTTAATCTAGATAAATAGAAGGCTTGCTTAGTGTTTGTAGCATTATGGCACCCCACTCCAGTACTCTTGCCTGGGAAATCCCATGGACGGAGGAGGCTGGTAGGCTACAGTCCATGGGGTCGCCAAGAGTCGGATTCGACTGAGCGACTTCACTTGGACTTTTCACTTTCCTGCATTGGAGAAGAAAATGGCAACCCACTCCAGTATTGTTGCCTGGAGAATCCCAGGGACGGGAGCCTGGTGGGCTGCCATCTATGGGGTCGCACAAAGTCGGACACGACTGACGTGACTTAGCAGCAGCAGCAGCAGCATTGATGTACTGAAAATATGTACAAAGTGCACACACTTTCCTTTTATTGTCTCTGCAGGTGTTGAAGCAGGAGGGGAAGGAATAGAGGGGTGGGCAGGTAGTAGTATTGTTGGCTGGTTGTCAGCTTCATTGAGCAGAGACTGTGTGATACACATTCTGTGATTCCGAAACAAAGTCGTGTGAGTTGTTTTCAGAAGAGGCAGGAGAGGCTTACTACAGTGAGGAATCCATCCTCCCTGTGCCTTTGAAACTTATTCTTTATTTACAGACCAGTGTTGACAGAGGAGGGAAGGAACAAGTAGACAGCCTGTGTTCTGTCAACTTTTCCTGAATGTCCCTTTCGTCTTCCTAAATCCCTGTAACGTCGTGGAGAAGAGCTGAAAGTCACCCCCAAAAGTACACTTAATCCTGAATGATGAAACTCCTGACACAGTAGAAATAACATAGCATCCGTCTTGGTAGATCTAGTGTTCTCGCAATTTTTGTGTGGATGTAGTGTATATAGGAATACCACATGTTCACAGTACAGTCAGTTCTATGGCTTGTAGAATAATTTGAGACTGTACTTTAATAGCTGGTAAATCACCCTAGACTGGGTGGTGCAGAGCCGGATTGTATCATATGAATCTAGCCAAAGCCTCCCAACCTCAGTCAGAGAGCAAAGAGCCGATTTTGTAAAAATTAGTGAAGATAGACACAACTGAAGTAGCATTCCGTGCTGTTTTGTAAGTCTGTCTGAACAGTCTGGAAACCTGTGCATGAGTGATTCTATAGGAACAGCTTCTCGGGAAGCAGAGCACCTGAGAGCAGAGTCTCGTTCGCCAGCACTCTCCGAGAACCACCTCAAGACCGTCTTTGTGGTGTGAGTGACCCTCCACGTTCAGCTTTTCCTGTGGACAAGAAGGCAGATTGGTGACATCTGAGGGGAGGTTTTTATACTTAAAGTTCCTTTAACTTAAGTTTAAAAAAGAAAAACCCAAAAAACTATTGCCAGAAACTCAAGTGCAAATGATTGCTGCTGGCCTGGCTGTGGAAGACGTAGGATGGAGCTGTGGGGGATCAGGCACTCTGGATGCGCAGGCGTTTAGCCGAGTTCCTGTCCTGGTGCCGATGGTGGGTGTGGGTTCCAGTCTTCTGTCCTTATAGTGGAGAGTTAGTTTTTGTGTGTTGGTGCTGGAGGTGAACAAAACTGAACGTAGGTGTGTTTTTAGAAAACTGTCCTAGAAAGTGATTATCACTGATGGGCTGCTGGGCACAGTGGTACGGAGGAGAAATGGCAGGGCTTGGGGCCACTCCCACCAGACCAGCTCTACTGTTAGTCTTAAATAGTGGATTTCTTATAAGTTCTTTGATTCTTTTATATTCCAGCAGTACAGGTGGTTACAGACAATACTATAGAGGCAGTTTATGTGCGGTTAAAAGCCATTGTGATTCATTTATTACAGATGGTTATAGAAGAGAGCTTGGAACATCTTAATTCCTCAAACACTGGAGGTAATTTACATGCAGAGTGGTGTTTCTCCAGTGAGCTCCAGAGACCGCGGTAGCAGAGTCCCTGTACGTGCTGGTTAGGACGTGTCCCGGGTGGAGGCGCAGGAGAGCCTGCCCACAGGCACCTCCCGTCAGGCGAGCCTCTGGTTGTCAGGGGCCCTCAGCTGTATTCAGGTGACAGTGAGACGGTGAGCACAGCACAGTTAACACAGTGGTTTATAGTGGTCAGGATGTGCTAACACTGTAAGAATTTCACGTTTTGGAAGGATATCTTGTATTCTTGAATTCAATTACGTGAAATGTTTTTCTCGTAGGCAGTGAGGTTGGTCAGTAATGATGGCCATTAGTTCAGTTCAGCTAGTATTTATTGAGTATTTACTATGTGATGGATACTGTACAAGACCCTGGATGGGCCAAAGAACGCTGAACTAGACCATCATGGGCCTGCTGTCAAAAAGCTTACAGCCCAGAGGTTGGCAGACCATGATCCACGGGCATATCACGCCCACTGTCTGTTTTGTACTGCTCATGCCAGTGGGTTTTATACTTTTAAACGGTGGGGGAAAAAATCAAAAGAGAAATAATATTTTGTGACTTGTGAAAATTATAAGAAATGAAAATTTCAGTATCCACACACTTTATCGGGACACAGTCCTGCTCATGGAAGGCATGCATTATTTATAGCTGTTTTCTCACCACAGTGGCAGGGCTGAGTGGTCAAGACAGCCACCAACTGAATGTCTGCAAAGCCTACCATGAGGCCCTGACAGAAATTTTCCTGCCTCTGGTCCAGCTTGCTATGGGAAGAACATTCTGGGTCTTGGGAAGCCCTTGTTAGTAACAGACTTGGAAGCTTGGGTTTGGTTAGGTGCACAGCACAAACGTGTATCTAAGAAGAAGATGCCTGGATTTCTGATTTTACACTTCTCTTGCTCTCTCTCTCTCGGATACTTGGTATTCAGAAGTGGTATTCACAGACGTTAATTCTCTGCTAAAGTAGGTTTCTGCTCCTGAAGTACTATATTTCTAGGGCACACTGGAAACTCCAGACCATCCAGTCCTAAATGTTCCTTCAAATAATGGTGCTTGGGCATTGTTATCAATAATCAGCTGTGGATGGACCTTGACAGGACCAAAACTTGTTCGTGCCCTCTTCCAGCCAAAAACACTGTCAGGCACTGAGTTTGGCTGAGTTATTCCACTTGGGCTTTTGTCTGTGATATATACCTGGCACATCTGGTTTGCTATAATCCAGCAGTTACTGTAACTGGCTTAAGAATTCTTAAGTCAAGAAGATACTCAAGATTTTCTGTTATTTTTCCCTTCTAGGGAAGCAGCCCCTCAGGAAAATGGTATGACCTACGCGCATCCTTAGGTTAGTGGCTCTGTCGCCCGCTTTGTGACAGCTTCAGCCACGGGTTGCTGTCGTTTCATGACGGCTGCAGCAGCTTTGGGTGTGTAATAAAAAGTTCCACTCTTTGTTATCTGTAGATACTGACCGAAGTCGGGTGGTAAGAGCAGTTATCAAAACATCCTGAACTTCACTCTGATGAGTCCTGAGCTGCCCCTTTATGAAGAGCCCTGAGGTCTGCTTGTGGAGGATAGGTGTGGTTCTTCAAAGCCTCAGAAAAAAATTAGATCTGAGATAATCTGCAGGTTTCATGCAGCATTATTTTTTGTTTTTCTCCCCTTTTGTCAAGAGCTGTCTGCTTAGTTGTGTTACAGACGGGATTGTGTTTACCCTAGAAGCTACCCCTTTAATTTCCGTTATAGTGGCTTTTTCTCAAGGCATATCAATGTTCTGGTTTGGCCAACAGGCACTGACTCTGGTGTGAATGTCATGGAAGGCAGCTCACAACACGTTACCTAAGAATTCCTCAGAAGTCTTAGGGTGCAGCCCTGGACAGAACTGTGTGTGCTGTTGATGTCTTTTGTGAAATACCAGATCTTTAAATTATAACCAGAAAGTGTTACAAAGCAAGCCAAAGAATTTAGCAAATGTGAAAACACGAGAAATGTTCTGTCCCTACAGCTTGTTCTAAGAGGCTGTGCACATGTTCTGGTCTTCTCTTTTACTTGCCTGACTTCTCGGAGCAAGCTCCTCAGCCGCGTGTGTGGGAAGTGGGCCCCCAGCTCCTGAATACACCAGGAGCAGCATGAGGTCCTGGCAGCTCTTCACCTACCACCCAGTCAACCAGAGTGTTCACATGTGTTTGAGTTCTTGCCCTGCATCTTCAGTAGAATCCCGTATTTGTCCCCAGAAAAGATGTATTGGGCAGCAAGTAAAACATTAAACAAGTTAACATAGAGGCTTTCAGCAAAATGATCCTCCTTTGACATGAAACTTGTTCTGTTGACTCCTATACAGCAAGAGTCAGTGAAGCTTCCAGTATGTAAAGTGAGAAGAACCAAGAAGTAGTTAAAATGTCAGAAAGATGCCTTTCTGCTGTTGTGAGCAAGTAGAGAGAGAGACTCTAGATCCGGCGTCACTCGAGAAGCCAGCTTGGCGGCCCTGCCTCTCGACTCTGCTCGGTGTAGCAGCAGAGGTTGGGTGGGCACTGCCCATGCCTGTGTGCGGAGTGGCTCTCACCTGGTGCTGGCAGTGGCGTTCAGTCAGGACCGCCTGTGAGAAGCGCCTGTGGCCTGGAGACTGCCGGTGCCCAGGCTCCCTGTAAACCAGTGACAACAGCTCTGGTAACACGTTTTCCCCTGGGGGTAAAATTTACAGCACAGTGATTGCACAAGTCTTGCATGTGTCACTTGAGAAATAGACAAGCAAACACACAGCTGTGGACCCAAGTCCACCGACTTAACGCTGAGTGCTGCCCACACCAGACAGACACCACTCTCATCAGTTTCCGTCAGATCTAAGTCAGGCTTGGCCCAGAACTTTGTATAAATGGGTGCAGGCCATTGTTCAAGGCTTTCCCAGGCGGTTCTAACGCACAGCCAGAGGTGGTGAGCACTCGAGAGAGATGCCTGAATCTAGGTGGCACTTTATAAAACAGGAGCAGACTTTCTGAGGTGGTAATATTTTACCAGAGTTGGAGCTGTGAAGGGTGGGTGTGGGTCACATTGCAGTTTTTGCTGCAATAGTCACTCTTGCAAGCGTGTGCCACCACTTGATCGCACACTGGAGAGGAGAGACGCTCTAGCACCTTACCCAAAGCAAATTTAAACATGATACAAAAATTAGATTTCTGTCCTCTAAATTATCATTTAGTTTTGTCAAATTAAGGCCTTCGACCTGAATTCTGTACATTTGGAGTCTTCCCTAAAAGAAATGTTGCTGCACTTGGTTATCCTAATTAGCAGTTAATCTGAAAATGTTTAAACAGGTGAAACCAAAGTACAAGTGTTCTGTGAGCACGTAATATCCATCTATTTTGTAGATTCTCTATGGAAAGGAAATAGTAACTGAAAATAGAGCTTTATTTAAGCAAAGGAATTACACGAACAATATAACGCACTGTTACCTAAACTTAAGCCAAGTGAAATAGGGTTTTCCCTACTGTTTGAAAAAGTTCAGAATTTTGTTTCAAAGGAAGAGCAAGCTGGTAAGGATGTACAGGCATGTGGTGGTGGTTTAGTTGCTAGGTCCTGTCTGGCTCTTGCGACCCCTGGACTATAGCCGCATCCCCCCGCCCCATGCTCCTCTGTCCATGAGATTCTCCAGGAAAGAATAGTGGATTGGGTTGCCATTTCCTCTTCCAGGGGATCTTTCCGACCCAGGGATCGAACCCACGTCTGCATTGGCAGGTGTGTTCTTTAGGGGGAAGCCCTTACACAGGCGGACCTCGGAGATCCTGCAGGTTTGGTTCCAGACCACAGCAGTGGAGCGAATATCACAGTCAAGTGAGCTCACGCATTTACTGGTTTCCCAGTGGATATAAAAGCTGTGTTTACATTGAACTGTAGTCTGTTAACATGCAGTAGCATTATGTCAGAAGAGGTAACTACCTTAATTAAAAAGTACTTTATCACAAAAAACGAACCATCATCTAAGCCTTAAGTGACAAAGCGAGCAAATGCTGTTGGAAAAAGGGCCCTGACAGACTTGCTCAATACAGGGTTGCCACAACCTTCAGTTTGTAAAATGCACAGTATCTGCGAAGTGCAATATAGCGAGGTATGCCTGTAGAGACACTTTGGTTCTAGCACTGCATAAATCTCACCCATAGAGAAACACTGAATTGCTTTATTTTCTGAGGCTCTAAATCAAAAGGGGTTGGGTTCTGACTCACAGTGAAAACCTTCATCCGTTGGTGTTGAGAGTGCAGAGAGGAGAGAAATGCATCCTGTGAACTTGTGGAGCACACAGCCACTCTGGAGACCCGGCAGCCCGGTTGTGGGGGCTTCAGTGAGCACCCCTTCCCTGGCGGTCTCTCCAGTGATGCAGACTGCCCGAAGTGGTGGGCGTCGGCCTCCAGGGCACTCCTTGCCTGGTTGAGCTCGAGCTATTCAGTGGGAGACCATGAGTGAGACTCTTCTGACCCTGCTCGGTCTGGCACATGTTAGTGAGCTTTTAGTAATACTTGAGCACTGCATACAATGCTGGTTCTGTGTTTCCCGTGAATATTGTGTTACCTGTTAAAAGAACACAGATCCCACAAGTAGTATCAGTATGACAAGACTTCTGATCTGATGTAGGTTGCTGTCACACCTGAACTTACACAGATGTGTGATTTAATGATCAGGGTGATGTTTGGGATCAGCAGTGTTAGTGCTCCTGAAATATTTCAGAGTGAGCAGGACAGAGCATGTAGTTGGAAGCACTGGGTTTGTCTGTCTGTGGCTTGCAAGATCTGTTCCCCAGCCAGGGATGGAACCCGGGCCATGGCAGTGAAAGCCTGGAATCCTAACCATGAGGCCACTAGGGAACTCCCTGGAAGCATTTGTTCTTATTCTCCTCTCTTTCTAAGGGAATATAGGTTTCCCAAGAGGTAAGAAAAAACGTTTCTTGGCCTTCTTAACATTTCTTCCCTGTATCCAACAGAAGTTGTTTAATAGAGAAAGCGGTGCATGGAGGGATGGCCGTGTCAGCAAGAGTGTTTCCACAGCAGTGTTAACAGCTGACGGTTTCAGATCTGTTGTTTTGCTCTGGCTTACCGGAGGGAGCAACTAATAGTTCTCACGTGTTTGTGTGCCTGGGGCTTACACAGGGGATTTATTTATTTATTTTTTAATTGAAGGATAATTGCTTTACAGAATTTTGTTGTTTTCTGTCAAACCTCAACGTGAATCAGCCGTAAGTGTACACATGTCCCCTCCCTCCTGAACCTCCCTCCCATCTCCCGCCCCATCCCACCCCTCCAGGTTGATACAGAGCCCCTGTTTTTGGGTTTCCTGAAACATACAGCAAATTCCCATTGGCTATCTATTTTACATATGGTAATGTAAGTTTCTGTGTTACTCTCTCCATACATCTCACCCTCTCCTCCCCTCTCCCCATGTGGGGATTTTGTTTAAAGTGAGAATTTACAAGCTACATCAAAGTCCCTTTTCCCAAAGATTATACAACCTGGGGTTCAGGAAATACCATTGCATTTTAAACTCCACATGTACACCATTGGCACTGGTCTTGGCCTCATGTCACAACCCAGCTTCCCTGGTGGCTCAGCTGGTAAAGAATCCTCCTGCAATGAGGGAGACCTGGATTTGAACCGTGAGTTGGGAAGATCCCCTGGAGAAGGGAGTGGCTACCCACTCCAGTATTCTGGCCTGGAGAATCCCATGGACCGTATAGTCCATGGGGTCACGAAGAGTCGGACGTGACTGAGCGACTTTCACTTTCATGTCACAACCACCTGAGGAGTTAACAGTAAATGAAGGAACAAATGGTGGAGACCTTTGCCTGGAAATTCAGTTCACATGCTCAGGGTGGGAGCCCACCAGTGTATCTGGAGTGTGGCCAGGGTGAGAAATGTGTTCTGCAGTCTGTAGACAGTAAGGCTGTTTACTCAGACGGCCTTGGAGTAAAGCTGAGCCGGGAGAGCACCAGCCACGCCCCAGAGAGTCTGGGGAGCGGGGCGGCGATGGCGCCAGGCATGACCTGTGCGAAACTGCTTCTCAGCTCAGAGGACGGTTTCCACTTTTGACTCAGATGCCTTCGTGCTGTGAATGTATAAGCACTTGGTTAAGCCGTAGCAAAGGTTTGTCATTTACACGAGAAAACTTTGCTCCTTCCAACGTATTTAGCATTACTGAGATGACTTCCTGTGTGTAAAGTTCTTAGGGGAGTAAGTAATAATGTCACTGGGTAGAGACTCATAATGCAGCAGCCTGAAAAAGTTAGAGCATTGATTCACTAGTGGGCCAGACTGCTCTGTCCTCTGCAGGGCGGCCTGCTTATGGTCCAGTGTCTCTCATGGTTGTCTTAGCCTCAGCTAAGAAGTTTGGAACATTGGTCCTTGTTTCCTAGTTGTCTAGAAGTGACATTAAAGGTAAAATCCTTCTTTAATTCATGTAAAATTAAGTTTTCTGAGACAGAAATTAAGAAACCTAATTAGCTTTTAGGCAAGACTAATGGAAATTGAAGTTATTACTGAAAAGACCCATAACACTTCAAAGTAGAGATGTAGATGTGTGTGCTTCAGTGTATGTAATTCCTAAGTGACAGACTTTTAATGACCTTTTTAATAGAAAATAATGTTATATTGAAATTCACCGTTCAACATTGTTATTTTAAAATATCCCTTAAAGGATTTCAGCCATTGGTTTTTTAAATAAAATAAGTGATTCTACGTTACATCATTATTGTTATTTTATTGTTATTGTCATTATTTTTTGTCATCTGAAAACAAATTTTAAAACATCGAGAAAAGAAAAGTGCATCATTCTCTGAGGTGTTATGTCAAGGACAGTATATTTTCTGATTCTTACATTATTACATTAAACGCTACTTTTGGTATGCAAATTTTGGAGATGTGTTGGAAATATTACATCGTTTAAGAAAATCTATATTTGCATACTATAATCTTATATATATAGACATCTTTAGCAAGAATATAGACTTACAGATGATCAGATTTTTTATCTTGGCCTTCTCTGTTTCCAACAGAGCATCAAGAAGAAAAACACCAACAAGCAGGAGATGAGCACTTACCTCAGGTTCATCGTCTCCCGCATGAAGGAGAGGGTGAGTTCCAAGGGCTCTTAGAATCGCCTCAAGTGTGTGTATTCCTTCAGAGTTCCTGACCGACAGGTGGCAGATACGCGCAACGTAGCGTGAAGGGTGGACACCGCTGCTGTCCTGCGCTTTTGTGCTCTAGTTCCATAAAATGCTCTTAGATTTGTTTTGTCTTTGTTTTCAACACAGGCATTTCTTTAGCTGCCTTAGGTTAGAAACATTTACATTTTAAACTTCCATTTATCAGAAAGAACATTTTCATTGATACTTAAGTCTTTAAAATGAAACTGAATTTTCCAAAATAACTGTTCTTTCTACTCAGACCTTAAGGAATGCCACATTAAACTATAGTGCATATACATCTTTCGTTAAGTTCTCAAGTACTTGTTTAGAAATTGGTGTTTTACCCCTCTCTCTAGCCGCGTTTAAACTGATGTGTCTCATGACCTTTCAGGCTATTGACCTTAATAAAAAGGGGAAGGACAACAAACACCCCATGTACCGGCGACTGGTGCACTCGGCGGTGGATGTCCCTGCCATACAGGAGGTAAAGCTCGCCAAGCACAGCCCTGGCTGTGCACCTGCCCCACTCCTGCCTCAGCAGCTGTCCTGTGAGGGGCGTGCTCACCCGCTGGTGCTCAGCAGGGGTCATCTTTTAAGAGTCTTTGTTTTAAGCAACCTGTAGATTCTTGACACATGTTGATTAAAGAAAATATATTACAGCCTGATCAGTGTAACGTTCCAGATGCAGTCGCCATGCAGCTGTGTCTTCCTGGGCTCGGTGGCAGCACTTGGGAGTTTCTCCCCAGGGAAGATGAGAGCGCAGATGTGCTCTCAGGTCTTGGGGAACACTGACATGCACTTGAACAAAGCAGATTTTAACTAGAAAACTTAATCTTTCTGGTGGAGTTCTTGATTTTACCTAGTTAGCTGAGGGCTGTTAATGGGTTTGTTAATGTTTAATTACAAATGCAATGAACATTTTGATGTGCTTCCAGTTAGATTTGCAGATACACCAATTCTGAACCTATGTGTCATTTGAGTTTTAAAATCTTACGGTTGGCCATAATAGGAGTAATTTTAAATCATCTGCTCATTCCTTAATCTGCTTAATAGCTGGAAAAACTGAAGGTGTATTATTTCAGTGGAAGAAAGGGGCAAATGAAGGTTGTTCATAAAAACGAGAAATTTTAATTCGACCTCTTAGCCCTACACTGCGTAACTTCTGAGAACAGTGAAGAGCCTGGCTGTCCCTCCTGCCCTCCCCCCATGGTACCCCCACATTCTGCAGTTTGACTCCCTCATTTCAGGGAGCTTAGTAGCTGGGCTGATGGTGTCTTATTAGCAAGTGCTGACCATGAGCAGAAGCACCCTGAAGGAAATGAAGAGGAAGAAGACCAGGTTTTTATGCTTCCAAAGGTTTACGGTGGAGACCAAAATGCTAGCTGTGGTGCTGCATGAGGACTGCTGGGTGTGGGTGTACCCACCTGGGTGCAGGCAGGCAGCCTGGTGGCACCTTGCGCCCCTGAGCCAAAGACCGTGAGGCGCTCAGGGTGGAGTTTGGGTATCAGTGCTCATGGAAGAGCCCTGTGACCCTCGATGCCAGACAGAAGCCATCGACTGTCTTGGTGCACAGAGGACCAGTGAGGACTTGATTTTAAAACTGTGTCAGCCACCTAGCTCGAATTCAGAATTGCCTTGTCTTCTTTGTGGTAATCTTTCACAGAGGCTAACAGCTCTTTCTTCTTTCAGTTTTATTTTCCTGACTTACATAAATTTTGCGCTTCTCTGGTGGCTCAGATGGTAAAGAATCTGCCTGCAATGCAAGAGACCTGGGTTCGATCCCTGGGTTGGAAAGATCCCCTGGAGAAGGGAACGGCTACCCACTCCAGTATTCTGGCCTGGAGAATCCCATGGACTGTGTAGTCTATGGGGTCACAAAGAGTCGGACACGACTGAGCGACTTTCACTTTCACTTTTCATATTAGTGACTGTTCTCGAAACCAGAGCCCTGAGAGAGTTGCTGAGAAAGTCATTCTTATTTTTCAAAGAAGCCCTGTTAATTATAGTACAGGCCTGTGCGTAGCATATTCCCTACATGGTAGATAAGTAGTTAGGTCTCATCAACCCCACTACCAGAGCTTTCATTATGTACAGCACTTAGCCGCAGCTTTTATCATTGTTACAGATGAGGTGTTCATGCTGCAGTAACAACGTGGCTGAGAATGTGGGACCTTCTGCACTTCACCGTCCTGGAATACCCTGACTGTAGACGGAGTTGTGGGTTTCTTTTATGAACATTCTGTCAGTATGGACACAGGAGCAGTAGACACAGGAGCAGTCGTAATGCTATTCTGGAAAATCTTGCTGTTTCCCACACTCTCACACTGTTAAATTGATGGCAAGTGTTTTCACTATTAACCGTTGTTCATTTTGGTTTTTTCCCCTCTGCAGAAAGTGAACGAAGGGAAATACCGAAGTTACGAAGAGTTCAAAGCTGACGCTCAGTTGCTTCTCCACAACACAGTCATTTTCTATGGAGGTTCAATATTTTTTTTTGTGTAGTTTTTTTTATTCATGTGTTTACATCGCATGTTGAGAAATATCTTTTATAAAACATTACACTAAAACAATACCTGAACAATCTGTAAGTGAGTGATAATGTTAGGGTTTAAACTTAAAAATATTTAGTAATATAGATAACTATATATAGCTTATAGAAGTGATTGGCCAAAAGCAGAACTCTAGTATTTGTTTTTTCCCTTCAATATCCCCTCATTCAAAAGTAGTGAAAGAGGCCAATCTATACTGAGAGTATTAAGTTGTGTTGAATATAAAATTAAAGCTGCCTATTTACTTTTCTTTTACTGCCTGAATTATATTTTGAATACATGTGTTTATTTTCCGTGGTATATGTCCACTTTTGTTAAACTGAAAGAAAATTTAAATGGCTATATTACTTTTGGTAGTCTTGTGTTTCCTGGTAGTCCTGTGATTGCTGGTAATAGGTATCTGTCTTTATAATTACAGCAGACAGTGAGCAGGCTGACATAGCACGGATGCTCTATAAAGACACCTGTCATGAGGTACTGGCCACACCTAATACCTGAATGCTTGCTGTTCTCTACATTAACCTATTTTAGAATTCCATTCTGATATGTACCCTTTAATTTTGCCATTTCTTTAAATACAATCGTATTTCCATGTTTGACATACATGGTATATACAATGCAAACAAGAGAGACGGGGGCGGGGGGAGAGGCTAGAATTCTGGTAGAACTGTTCTCAGAGACTCTAATTCTGGGAATTAGACTTAGTTACTAAGTAACTTCTAGTTAGAACAAGAGGAAATTGTTTTCCTTAACTACCCTAAAGCGAATTAGTTAATATGACTGCATGTAAAGTGTGTTGCACTGGGCAGGCACTCAAAAATGTTACCCTCTTTGAATGAAAGATACAAATTTGAGTTCTTACTACACTACACAGGCAAAAAAGCAACCCAACATCAGCATTCATAATTAACAATATATGAAATATATATTTAGGAAAGATTTTTTTTGGGTGGCCTTTCTTATTTAAAACATTCATCTATAACCATATTATCTTTGCAAAAGTATCTCAATTTATATAAAAAGTTTTGTTTCTTTATTCCATTTATGATATGACTCTTCCATTCATTAAACATATTTATTGAGTGTGTGCTGTGTGCTGAGTTAGGAATAAAATGGGAGTCAGGATGCTGGCTTCCTGCTCATACAGCTGCGTTCTGAGGAAGGAGACTCAGGAAAAGGAGAGACAAATCAGTTTCTTTACAAAAGTTACGGAAAATATGAAAGAAAACAAGACTAAAATGGAGAATGAGGCAGAGAAAGGGCTGCTTTTATTGGTAGTGGTATTTTCTGTGGGCATATCAAGAAGACATTTCTGGGGAAATAGCCTTTCATCTGTGTGTTGAACTGGAAGGTATCAGTGAGGCTGGGGAGCCAAGGGCAGATGCAGTGCACCCTGAGGAATCAGTCTTCTATTCCGAGTGTACTCAGGGCCCTCTTGGGAGGTTCAGACAAGAAAGTGGCATTGGAGAATTCAAATGTGAAGCTTAAAGAACACAATTGCAGACTATAAACATGAAAGAGAATGCTGATTCACAGGCATCTGGCTAGTTGTGTGCATGCATATATTTTATGTAGGCTAAATAGTTACTTTTCTTTTTCAGCTGGATGAACTACAGCTTTGTAAGAATTGCTTCTATTTATCAAATGCTCGTCCTGACAATTGGTTCTGCTATCCTTGTGTATGTGAAATTTTGAGATTTTCTTTTCTTTTTTTAACCTCTTCAGTGTCTCTGATGTACTGCTCTAAGGAAGTTTATTCCAATTTGCTTTAAGATTATAATCCTTCTAAATATTTCTCTTCATATCATGGTTTTAATGAGTATAGAAAACTGAAACATAGGAAAAAAACAACTTGGGGTCAGTATCCATTTCTTACTTTAAAATGAGAACTTTAAGAATAGGAATAAACATCGAATCCCTTAATAAATAAAAATTTTTCATTATCTCACAAGAAATCTAAGTCTTTATATATAGCTGTGTGATTTCCCCTAGAATGACATGTTAGTGCCAAAGGTTTCTCCTCTCCCCCCCGACAAGGGCATAAGAGCCTGCCTGAAAGCTCCCACTTTCTGAGACATTACTGTGCTCTTCAGTCACTTGATGGTCTCATTAAAATTTGTATCTCTGACTTCGTAGGTTGGGAGGAGGGCCTGAAAATCTCCCATTTCTTACAAGCTCCCAGGGTTGGACTGTATTTCATGAAGCAAAGTTAGGGTGTTCCGTTTGCCCTTGTTACTCACGTGGGTCTTGGTTTCCTTCCAGAGTTCCATGGGCTGTCAGGAGATTCTTTTCACTCCACATTGCTTATGGAAATTTTAATTTTTTGGTGTTTTTCTTGGAGGCAAAAATCAACCAGTCCTGGGGTGGGAAAGCACATTCTGTGCGTTTAGGACTTATAAAAGAAGTATTGCAAATATTATACTTAAGTAGGTCAGTATTAATGATATACTTGTATATAATACTTTACAAGTAATATGACAAGATAAAACATTTTATTTCCAGATACCTAATCATGAGCTGGTTTGGGCTAAAATGAAAGGTTTTGGATTCTGGCCGGCCAAAGTCATGCAGAAAGAGGACAATCAGGTTGATGTCCGCTTCTTCGGTCACCATCACCAGAGGTAATATCATGACCCATGAGCCACCATCACCCCTGGGCCTTTAGGAGCCCTGAGGTGGACCCAGGCCTGCAGTTACCGGTGCTCTGGGTGCTTTGCCATCAGGAACAATGTGAAGTGTATTTTAAATTAAAAAACAAACCAGCATGTAACTTGACTGGGCACCTTAATGGGACAGTTTCAGTGGCAGAATTTAGAAGGGTGAACTCAGAAGGGTGTCAGTGGTGGGAATTAAGTGGAGAGCTTCTCAGCATGGTCCATTTCACAGAATTGTATTGTCCTTGTGGAAGTTTCAACCAACTTTTCAAGGTTCTGTCAGAGTCACAGACAAAAATAATCAACTCGGGAGTATAGGAGAGTGTGGGTCTTGCGATCTAAGAATGGATATGAGGGAAGAACTTTGACCTAGTGTTTTGAATTTCATTAACAGTTAATTTAGAAAAGTGAAGAATTGTTATGCAGAGATCACCATGAATAAATACAGTAAATATTCTTTAGCTAGTTCCTCTTATCTCTGCACCTAGTGGGGAAAGAAAAGGTAGACACGTGATTATGGACTGTCCCTCCATATGCTCAAACCAGAGCCTGCTGCTGCCTCCCGAGCACAGAGCAGGTTGTGATGCTTTGTCCTGGTGAGCAGGTCTGCAGGGCACGCATGTCTGACTCTCCGTGCTGCCTGTGGTTGGAGGGTGGATGGCACAGGCAAGAAAGAAGGGGCACATCCCGTCAGATCGCAGGCCCATCTTATTGTGCACAGACTCAGAGAATTCTGAATTCAGATTGACAGATGTGTAGGTATAGCCAGATCCAATTTTCTCTCTTTTTATTAAACTTTAAATTGTGGGGTGTGTTCTGTTTCCGTTTTATAGTGTAGATCAGACTGCATGTCTCAAACTTGAAACCTGATTATAGTAATGGAGATGATTGAGAGAATAGGTATGTTGTATGAATTGCATTGAGACTTAATAAGGTCTCACATTAAGACTCTTCATTCAGTTTTATTAAATCCAAGGGATACATAATTTAACAGGATAAAATTCTCTCCTAGGTCACAAGTTCATTCCAGGTAGTCAGCACTGCTTATGATGGAAATCCTCAAAAACATACTGCTTTTAAAAAGTGTTTAAACAGTTTTTGATTGCCCAGTAAATGTTTGCTGACTGAAAGAGTAAATAAGAATACAGAATTTAATGGCAAGGAACTCTTCCACAAGCAGAATTGTATTTGCACTTCTCCTCAAGTGTAGTTTACTTTGGTTTCTAATATAGCACTGTCAGATGACACTGTTAATGTAATATTTATAAATAAGTTCAAATTTAACAATTTCAGCTGTCATTAGCATGTAACCATATGGATTACTGTATATTAAAAATGTGGTTTTAAATTCTAAAGCAAATAGCTTAGTTTATACAAGCAAGTTAGAAGTCTACGTTTATAACGTTAGGCATATATGCCAGGATTCTCTGATGCCTTCAGAACAGTTTTAGGTCTAGTATTTCTTTAACTCCATAGTAAGACTGGAAACAGTAAATCCTGGTTTATTCCTAGTGCTGTATCCCACTGCATGTCCTCACTGGTGACACCCTTCTCTCTTCGTGTCCAGAGTCACCTAGACTGCGTGTGCTGCATTGTTCCTCCTCGTTCCTCAGTTCAGGGCAGTGGCAGTGCACGTAGGAGCACTAGCGTAGTTACCAGGAAAGCTAACCGTTAGGACCCTCGCTGCGTTCCAGCTGCTAGTTAATAGCTTACCTTAAGCCCATCTGGGCAGCATCTCCGTGAGCCGTCAGATGAGGCAGGAACAGTCCTAGGACTGTACACTCTGTGGTGCTTTCACTGGCCCATAGTCAGCCCCAGGTGAGTGGATGCAGTGGGAGACTAGGGCCAGTAAGTGATTAGTACCCAGGAAAGCTTTCTTCAGTTTCTATTCTAGCTTTCTTCCTGATAGAACCAAATGTAGTTGTAGATCAACTGTGGGCTCACAATTGAGTGCTTGGTTGCAGAATGGTATACACTTTCCCACTTGTTAGTCATGGTCCATCTAATGAATAGGGATGTAATGACCTCATTTTATATGTAACTGTCTCATGAACATTTCTGGGCATTTGCAAATGACTCTATAGCTTCCCTGGTAGCTCAGCTGGTAAAGAATCCGCCTGCAATGCAGGAGACCCCAGTTCGATTCCTGGGTTGGGAAGATCTGCTGGAGAAGGGATAGGCTACCCACTCCAGTATTCTTGGGCTTCCCTTGTGGCTCAGCTGGTGAAGAATCCGCCTGCAATGCAGGAGACCTGGGTTGGGAAGATCCCCTGAGAAGGGAAAGGCTACCCACTCCAGTATTCTGGACTGGAGAATTCCATGAACTGTATAGTCCATGGAGTTGCAAAGAGTCGGAAACGACTGAGCGACTTTCACTTTCTATAATTCTAACATGCAAGTAGCTAGATTTTGAGTAATTTATAGTATTCAAAACAATGAGATATTGAACACTTTAAAAAAGGCTTATAAGTCATTCTCACCCTGAGGACTTTACTCTGATGACTGTGAAAAACAAGTCAATTCACCTTTTTTCTACTTGGTAAAAGTTTTTATTCAAGTCACAAACTGTGCTTTACAATGCACAGAGTTTCTGCCATTTGGGAAACTTCTAACTGTCCCTTTTCAATGTTGTTCACAGGGCCTGGATTCCTTCTGAGAACATCCAGGACATCACAGTCAATGTTCACCGGCTGCATGTTAAGCGCAGTATGGGCTGGAAGAAGGCCTGCGACGAACTGGAGCTGCACCAGCGCTTCCTCCGCGAAGGGAGGTTTTGGAAGTCCAAGAATGAGGACCGAGGGGAGGAGGAGGCAGAGTCCAGCATCTCCTCCACCAGCAACGAGCAGGTGAGGGCGCCAGTGAGAACCTGTCAGTTGTGCTCCGGAGGTGCGGGTGCCAGGACGCACTGGCATGGAATGAGCAGGTGGTGACTTCTTCCTTCACACAACATTTGTCAAGTGCTCCTCAAAACAAACCAGAAACAGTCCTAGTTCACAGAAGCTACCACTACTGATCCGGATTCGACCAGCACATTAGCTCTTTCAAGCCCTCCGCCCAGAGGAATCATTCAGTGAGTGCCAACCATGTGGTCTTGAAAGAGTTAATGTGAGAGGGACACAGCAGGTGCCCACCTCTCCCCTGTGGGTCCAGGGCTAGTTCCAGCAGAGAAATGTTTTGTGGTGTCAGGAATAACGTGCTGTTACTTTGATGATGTCCACAGCTAAAGGTCACTCAAGAACCAAGAGCAAAGAAAGGACGACGTAATCAAAGTGTGGAACCCAAAAAAGAAGTAAGTTGCCCACCTTGCAGTGTCCCGGTGACAAGTGAAACAGGAAATACTTTCACAGTTGTGATCCAGGCAGTGCTCCTGACAGGTAACTTGCAAAAAGGATTGCCATCAGATAGCAACCAGGTTGGACCCAGACTGCCCGCTGCCCTGTCACTAGGGTAACACACGGGAGTATCCAGTTAAGCAGCACTGACCACGTCTGGCGAAGTGGGACAGTCCTTTGCTGCACGGTCTAGGAACACTGATGTTTTCTCATGGCACTAATAAACAATTTTTAGTGTTTATCCAGCAGATCAATGAGACCAGCATTTGAAAACTGAAAGAAACTGTGGCTAAGTTCAGGCTTTTACAATTCTGTAATCCAGGTACATTTTAAAACCAGGGCACAGTACCACCACATAGGGTATTTGTTTATGAATCTCATCCAAAGAAGTAACGATAAATTCTAATGATCTTACACAGTAAACTTTTTGTTTAGTTTCCTTCTTTGAAAGGAAACACCTTAATATTAGTATTTAATGGAATTGTAAATGAAGTTCCTGTAGAATGATTGTACCTATAAATTGCATATGTTTTAATTTTTTTTTATTTTGAATTGTGATCAAATACACAAAAGAATTTTCCATTTTCTTACATGATTGTTTGAACAGCAGTTGTATGGCTGTTTGTATCACTCTGTTTTTTTTCAGATAGAGCTTGCTCTTGAACTAGTAAATCCTCTGGCACTTTCCTTATCCTTTAGGAACCAGAGCCTGAAACGGAAGCTGTAAGTTCCAGCCAGGAAATCCCCACGATGCCTCAGCCAATCGAAAAAGTTTCTGTGTCAACTCAGACCAAGAAGTTAAGTGCCTCTTCCCCAAGAATGCTGCATCGAAGCACCCAGACCACCAGTGATGGAGTGTGTCAAAGCATGTGCCATGACAAGTACACCAAAATTTTCAATGACTTTAAAGACCGAATGAAGTCTGATCACAAACGAGAAACTGAAAGAGTTGTTCGAGAAGCTCTAGAAAAGGTAACACAGCCCTCAGTGCCAGCGCTGCCTCAGACACACGGGCGGGTTAGGTGACTAGTCTTCCTGTTGTGGCTTTACGTCGCTTAGGCATCAACCAGGTAGCAGCTCTTTAAAACAAGGAATAAAACATCTTTTTATAATATTTTAAATAACAGGTACTTTTCTCACCTAAATATTTTATAGCCCTTAATGAAATAAAGGGAACAGGTACATCACTTAAGTAGAAACTATGTATTAAGGTTTTGCTTAATGGTTTGTGTAAATTATGAGCTGACATACTCTGGGTTAACTTTTTTTTCATCTCAGCTGCGTTCTGAAATGGAAGAAGAAAAAAGACAAGCTGTAAATAAAGCTGTAGCCAATATGCAGGGTGAGATGGACAGAAAATGTAAGCAAGTAAAGGAAAAGTGTAAAGAAGAATTTGTAGAGGAAATCAAGAAGCTAGCAACACAGCACAAACAACTAATTTCTCAGACCAAGAAGAAGCAGTGGGTAAATACCACTATTTTCTTAGAATCTGATTTATGAAAAAAAAATACCATAGGTATGATGAAAATTAATTCAGAAAGATCTATATGGCATATGTAAAAATCCTGAAATACAGTCTAATGTGAAACTGTCAACTTTAATTAACTTAAACTGTATTTTAACTCCAGATCCCACATTTCTCAGTATTTGCTCAAAATTATTTTGTTACATTGAGATTATGATACTTTGGGACATAATATATATAATTTATACAAGTTTTCCATCTATGCAGGTATTTTATTTTGATAAGTGGGCTGGCCCTGATAGGTGATATTAACTTATAAAATTGTAAATGTAAGTATCATAATAGCAAACTAAGGATTTTCAGATTTTACTGCACTTAACATACATTAGCTTCTAGTAAAGAAATTGATTGCTTTATAAAAGTAATATCTCACTGGTCTCTAACGTAAGAACTGACAGTTCACCAAGGACGGTGCCCTGAGGGTCTTCTTAGGCTGTCTGCTCTCCAGTCTTCTCCCCAGTCTTGCTCATTTCCACTGACCTGTCGTCTTCAGCTCACATCTGCCTTTGAATCCCTCCAGTCATTTTTCACTTCAGTTAATGGACTTCTCAGCCGCAAGTCTGCTTTTTGGTTTCCATCAGAATCTTTTTATTGATGTTTTCAGTTTGCTCATACATCATTTTCTTGACTTTCTCCATGTCTTCCTTTAGTTCTTTGCACTTCTTTAATAGCTGTTTTAAAGTCTGTGTCTAGTATATCTGCCAGTAGGTTTTTTACATGGACAGTTTGTTGATTGATTCTTTTTCCTTTGAATGGTCATACTTCCTGCTTCTTTGTATGCCTTGTGATGTTTTTTGTTGTTGAACACTAAACATTTGAGTCTAATAACATGGTAACTGGAACTCATTTTCTCCCCTTTATCATAGTTTGCTGTTGTTGTTTCTTTGATTGTTATGGCTGTCTATTCCCAGGATCAGACTGAGGTGTAAATTAAATCTCTTCTTAGGTCTTTTCTAAGCCTCTCCTTGGGTTTGCACATTGACTTCCTAATTCCCACATATGTGCAATTGATTTTGAGTGGCTTGCAAAAGGGAAGTCACTTCAGAGGGAGGACTTGTTTTTGGTTGGGGAGGGGTGCAACTGTTAATACAGTGGCCGCCCATCTGTGACCAGAAGCAGCAGTCTGCAGGACACCTGCCAGGGGGCTCCACACACAGCCATCTGGGGCTGTCGATGGGCAAGAGGTAGCTGTTTCAGTGCTGAGAGCCAGAATAACCAGAGTGACCATAACTTACTGTTCCACCCTTCCCCAGACCTCAGAGTTCCAGAACAGTCCCTTTAGATTGTGCAGCAGAGCTGCTGTGTGGGGAGGATGGAGGGGAGTCCTTGTGCTGCTGCTCCGTCATCTTTTCAGAACCTTTGGACCTTTTTAGGAAAAGAGAAATTATGCTTGTGTGCTGCTGCTGTTAATGACCTAGTACAGATGGAAGAAGTTGATGTGCCGAGTAAGCTTTGAGTTTGCTGATAATGACTGCGTGCTGAGCCTCAGTCATCCCATTGTTTCCCTACTGTCCTGCTCAGGACAGAAACCGTGTTGATGTTCTTGGTGATCCTAGTTTACACTTGAGTCAGAAAGATCTTTGAAAGCACAGTTTTAAAGTCTGTAGTTGTACCCAGTTTCGTTTACCTGCTGGTCACGGTTTCTTGCTGCAGTGCTACAACTGTGAGGAGGAGGCCATGTACCACTGCTGCTGGAACACATCGTACTGCTCCATCAAGTGTCAGCAGGAGCACTGGCACGCGGAGCACAAGCGCACCTGTCGCCGGAAAAGATGAAGGCTGGCTCTTCCTGGAGAATCACTGACGACTATTCCTCTCAGACACAGCGGTTTTTGTTTCCAAGAAGCCAAAATTGTTTAGAATTTGCTTCCCATTTTGCACCAGCCTTTAAACACTTTTCGTGAAGAAATTTTGCACAGTAGTTTAAATCTTTTGTTAACACTCCTCTGGAGTTTTTCAGGGGGTAAAAGTAACATCAGTGGAGGGTATTATTTTAAATAAATTTTAATTGAGAGTTTGTTGCATTTTCAGCAAATTTTAAAACATTTTTAGGTTTTACAGAGATTTTAACCTTTAAACAACAGATCTTTAAAAAACAGGTGAATTACAAGTGAGTTTAACAAAGAAACATTTAAAATAGATCTGAATGTAAGAACTACAGAACTGTTTCAGAAATAAAACATACTACCTTGATGTGAAATTTATTTCTTAACCTTGTTGAGCTGGTTTTGTTCAGCTTACTTTACTGTTTAAAGGCATTATCTATTGGTTATGCCAGTGGGTATATGATTGAATTTAGGGAACAGGGTTGACACAGCAGGTGCTAGTCCTGCATATTTTTTCTTAAATGTTTCCCAATTGTGTTTTTCATTATTTCTTTTCAATATATAACTTTTATAACAAATTATTAGCTTTGATCTTGTAGTTTAAAATTGCAGGGAACTGGGGGTAATCTTTTACTGAGCTGGATCTTAGAGAAAATGAATATTTAAATTTTAAAGTTTGCACATTTCATCTTTGTCCTAACATGAGTGCTTGTAACAAAATAAACAACAAAAATAAAAAGCCAAAAACTACCTTTATCCATACATGAAATTATAGATGAGGCATACAGATTTCTTTAATGCTTCCCTTCCCTCCCCAAGTGTCATCTGATTGCCTACTATCTGGTGTCACCTCTTCTAGCATAAGTTAATACTGAAAGGAAAGAAAGCACTTAAGTTTCACAGAAGCCGTTATGTTTGTAGTAATGGATCATTACCTACTAATGAACTCCATCACTGTACACAGAATGAAGAATAATGCATGTTAATTTTCTTGTATTAAAGATGCCGTGATTTGTAAAAAGTCTGTATTTTGCGGAATGTCTGGACTAAGAAGCATTACCAATAGGAATGGATCGATAGTTAAATAATTTTTTTTATACATAGATATATAAAATACAGCCAGGAAACCTTAATTTTAAAAAAAAAACAAACCCTCGCAATTTATGTTTTTTCAAAGACTGATCTTAGACCAAGTCAAATTCCCATTTATCATTTAGTTATTTTTAAGGTTAGAGAAATAATTTGTAAATATTTATTTACACCTTCGATATTTATTAAAGCAATTACACACAATGTAAGTGAGAGAATCAGGAGAAAAAACCTTTCAAAAAGTTTTCTCCAGGTTTGTCAGGGTCACTCTAAAGACAAAAATGTACCTAAGTCTTCTGTGAAATAATCCCCCACCCAGTCCTGATGCTGTTGCAGATGGTGGTGACACAGGTTAATCGACAAGCTACTGCCCAGTGGTGCCCAATGGCTTGGAGGACCTGTCTGGTAGCCACACGTCAACACCATCCCTGAACTACGCAGGCACGTGGCATTCTCGGTCCCTCCTCGTTGCTGTGTGATTGGTCAGCGTCGCCATAGTGCCATGGTCTGGTCCAGACGACGTAACTGAGAACACTTACCGTCTCTGATTGTTTTCCAAGTTTAAAAACTTCGATCCACCCCTATGAGAGCAAGTTATTGTGGAACTATTTTTGGTGTGAAATCATTCCAGAGTGTGTACTATTTACCGATAGCTGCATGAAAGTAAGACTCGTGTTACTTTGGCTTTTTTGTCTCCGTTGACACGGTTGCACATTTCCAAGTTACTACAGCGTGAAAACTGTGTGTTTAAAAAAAAAAAAAAAAACAAAATTAAAAAAAAGAGATTGTGGCCTGGTTTTGTAAAAGTTTTAGGTAAAATTACAATTGATTGTTTAGGAATCATTATTAAAAATTTTCTGCAAATCATAAAGCTATATCAAGGTGTTGAGCTTAGCCACTATGCACATTGTAATTACTCATTGTGGCTGTCCAGTTCTTCGATGCATTCTGGCATTTTGTAAGCTGCTCTGACTAGCAATATATAGACTCATTTAATGTGTTAACATTGGTTAATAAATGTATTTAAAAAAACTGCCTTTAATAAATTGTTGATTTAGTCCATTCCCCTAGACCAAAACAAACACAAGTATATCACATAGTAATCATATACTGTTGGCTATCCACTGGTGACTGTTTATAAAATCAGTGTGTTAAAAACAGTTCTTTTAAACACTGCATGTAAAGTTGGATTTACTTTTACCAGTTCTCAAAAAATTCAAGTTTGACTACAAAGCCCTTTTTCTTGACCTTTAGGCTGAACATACAGATAGAAAATTGCTCAGTAAACATTTGAAATTAGTCAATAATATCCATTTCAATATATCCAGACTCAAATCCATTATCTCTTTCTCACTTCACTCCTCCAACCAGTTTCCATGATGGTGATCTCAGTTCAAGCCAGCATCACCCTCCTGCCAAACCATGATGTAGAAGTGGCCCGACCCTCTCTTTGCTTCCCCCTCTAATTCAGTGGTTCTCAAATTTCTGACTTCAGGATCACAAGAGGGCTTGTTCTCTCCCCACCCCCACTTTGATTGCTAACAAGCTCCCAGGTGTTGCTGACGAGGCCATCCTTTCAAAGGCACTGCTTTACTGATGGAAATAAACAGATATGCAGAAGGTCCCAGTATCTTACAGAGTCCTAGGGCCCATGCTTAGACTTCTACCCCCAGAAGGATCCAGGTCCCTCAAGTTAACAATCCTGGATCCAGCAGGATTAGGCAAGCCAAGAATAGAATTGGTAGCAAGAGTCCTGTCACTGATTTAGATCAGAGGCTCTCAAACGTCCAAGTGCACACAGATAACCTGGGGGTCTAAAGTGCAGAGTCCAACTTAGACCACCTGGGGTGGGTGGAGCTGGGCATTCTGCCATTCTGGCCACGGATGACACCTGAGAGGCAAGTTCTTAACTCCAAAACTGCAACTCACTGCTGAATAACCATCAACAGGAGAATGTTGGATCCCACCAAAAAAAGATACCCCACAGCAAGGACAAAGGAGAAGCCCCAAAGGAGGGGTTAAATTGCATTTAGAATCAAACCGATACCCACCAGAGACGCTCGGAGGGCTCAAACAAAACCTTGTGGGCACCAGGACCCAGAGACCCCACAGACTGAGCCAGACCTGCCTGAGTGAGTGTCTCCTGCAGAGGCATGGGTCAGCAGTGGCCTGCCCTGGGGATAGGGGCTCTGGCTGCAGCAGACCAGGGTCATGGAGCGTGTAACACAAGCCCTCTTGGAGGAGGCTGCCATTAGCCTCACTATAAGCTGAGCAGAGGACTCAGAAACTGCAGAAAAGTTATACCAAAGAAGTTTTCACACAGTTAAAGTTCTAGGACACACAACAGATTTTGCAACTTGGGGATCTGACAAAGGGAGTCTGACTATGGAGGCCAGTGGGATTTGATTACAGAACTTCCACAGGACTGGGGAGACAGACTCTTGGAGGGCACAAGCAAAACCTTGTGCGCACCAGGATCCAGGAGAAAGGAGCAGTGACCCCACAAGAGACTGACCCAGACTTGCCCGTGAGTGTCCAGTAGAGAGAATGGGTCAAAGGTGGTCTGCTGTAGGATCAGGGGCACAGAATACAACAGTGCCTGCACAAGACCTTTTGAAGGAGGTCACCATTACCTTCATTACCACTATCATAGTTTGGAAACAGAAAACTACCATAGATTATCAACAGAAAATTGGATTGAAGATTTATTGAGCATGGCCCCACCCATCAGAACAAGGCCCAGTTTACCCCACACTCAGTCTCTCCCATCAGGATGCTTCTATAAGCTTTTATCCTTATCCATCAGAGGGCAGACAGAATGAAAACCACCATCCCAGAAAACTAATCAAACTGATCACATGGACCACAGCCTTGTCTAACTCAATGAAACTATGAGCCATGCCATGTAGGGCCACCCAAGACGGATGGGTCATGAAGGAGAGTTCTGACAAAACGTGGTCCATGGGAGAAGGCAATGGCAAACCACTTCAGTATTCTTGCCTTGAGAACCCCATGAGTAGTATGAAAAGGCAAAAAGATAGGACAGTGAAAGATGAACTCCCCAGGTCGGTAGGTGCCCAATATGCTACTGGAGATCAATGGAGAAATAACTCCAGAAAGAATGAAGATACGGAACTAAAGCAAAAACAGCGCCTAGTTGTGGATGTGACTGGTGATGGAAGTAAAGTCCAATGCTGTAAAGAACAATGCTGCATAGGAACCTGGAATGTCAGGTCCATGAATCACGGTAAATTGGAAGTGGTCAAATAGGAAATAGCAAGAGTGAATATCGACATTTTAGGAATCAGTGAACTCAAATGGACTAGAATGAACTCAAATGGACTAGAATGGGTGAATTTAACTCAGATGACCATTATATCTACTACCATGGGCACGAATTCCTTTCGAAGAAATGGAGTAGCTCTCATAGTCAATTTTAGAGTCCAAAATGCAGTACTTGGATGCAATCTCAAAAATGACAGAATGATCTCTGTTCGTTTCCAAGGCAAACCATTCAGTATCACAGTAATTCAAGTCTATGCCCCAAACAATAATGCTGAAGAAGCTGATCAGTTCTGTGAAGATCTACAAGACCTTCTAGACCTAACACCCCCAAAAGATGTCCTTTTCATCATAGGGGACTGGAATGCAAAAGTTGGAAGTTAAGAGATACCTGGGATAATAGGCAAGTTGGGCCTTGAAGTACAAAATGAAGCAGGGCAAAGGCTAACAGTGTTTTGCCAAGAGAACGCACCAGTCATAGCAAACACCCTCTTCCAACAACACAAGAAAAGACTCTACACATGGACATCACCATATGGTCAATACCAAAATCAGCTTGATTTATATTCTCAGAAGCTGAAGATAGGGAAGCTCTATAAAGTCAGCAAAAACAAGACTGGGAGCTGATTGTGGCACAGATCATGAGCTCCTTATTGCCAAATTCAGACTTAAACTGAAGAAAGTAGGGAAAACCACTAGACCATTCAGGTATGACCTAAATCAAATCCCATACAATTACACAGTGGAAGTGACAAATAGATTCAAGGGATTAGATCTGACAGAGTGAAGAACTATGGAGGGAGTTTTGTGACACTGTACAGGAGGTGGTGACCATCCCCAAGAAAAAGAAATGTAAAAAGGCAAAATGGTTGTCTGAGGAGGCCTTACAAATAGCTGAGAAAAGAGAAACTAAAGACAAAGGAGAAAAGGAAAGATATACCTATCTGAATGCAGAATTCCAAAGATTAGCAAGGAGAGAGAAGAAAGCCTTCCTCAATGATCAATTCAAAGAAATAGAGGAAATCAAAAGACTGAGAAAGATTAGAGATCTCTTCAAGAAAATTAGAGATACCAAGTGAACATTTCATGCAAAGATGGGCTCAATAAAGGACTGAAATGGTACAGACCTAACAGAAACAGAAGATCGTAACAAGAAGTGCCAAGAATACACAGAGGAACTATATTAAAAAGACCTTAATGACCCAGATAACCTTGATGGTGTGATTATCACCTAGAGCCAGACATCCTGGAATACAAAGTCAAGTGGAGGTGATGGAATTCCAGCTGAGCTATTTCAAATCCTAAAAGATGATGCTGTGAAAGTGCTGCACTCAATATGTTAGCTAATTTGGGAAACTCAGCAGTGACCACAGGACTGAAAAAGATCAGTTTACATTCCAATCCCAAAGAAAAGCAATGCCAAAGAATGTTCAAACTACCACACAATCGCACTCATCTCACACACTAACAAAGTTATGCTCAAAATTCTCTAACACAGGCTTCAACAGTACGCGAACTGTGAACTTCCAGATGTTCAAGCTGTATTTAGAAAAGGCAGAGGAACCACAGATCATACGGCCAACATCCACTGGATCACAGAAAAAGCACCACTTCCAGACAAACATCTACTTCTGCTTTACTGACTACACCAAAGCCTTTGACTGTGTGGATCACAACAAACTGTGGGAAATTCTTCAAGAGATGGGAATTCTAGACCACCTTGCGTGCCTCCTGAGAAATCTGTATGCAGACTAAGAAGCAACAGTTAGATCCAGACATCAAACAACAGACTGGTTCCAAACTGGAAAAGAGTACATCAAGGCTGTATACTGTCACTCTGTTTATTTAACTTATATGCAGAGTACATCATGCAAAATGCTGGGCTGGATGAAGCACAGCTGGAACGAAGACTGCCGGAAGAAATATCAATAACCTCAGATACACAGATGACACCATTTTTATGGCAGAAAGAGAAGAAAAACTAAAGAGCCTCTTGATGAATGTGAAAGGGGAGAGTAAAAAAACTGGCTTAAAACTCAACATTGTAAAAACTAAGATCATGCCATCCAGTCCCATCACTTCATGGCAAATGGGTGGGGAAAAAAAGGAAACAGTGACAGATTTTATTTTCTTGGGCTCCAGAGTCACTGCAAATGGTGACTGTAACTATGAAACTAAAAGACGTTTGCTCCTTGGAAGTAAAACTATGACCAACCTAGACAGCATATTAAAAAGCAGAGACATTACTTTGCCAACAAAGGTCCATCTGGTCAAAGCTATGGTTTTTCCAGCAGTCATGTATGGATGTGAGAGTTGGACTATAAAGAAAGCTTAGCACTGAAAAACTGATGCTTTTGAACTGTGGTGTTGCAGAAGACTCTTGAGAGTCCCTTGGACTGCAATGAGATCAAACCAATCAATCCTAAATCAAATCAGTCCTGGATATTCATTGAAAGGACTGATGTTGAAGCTGAAGCTCTAATACTTTGGCCACCTGACTCATTGGAAAAGACTCTGATGCTGGGAAAGACTGAAGGCAGGAGAAGAGGATGACAGAGGATAAGATGGTTCGATGGCATCATTGGACTCAACGGACATGAGTTTGAGTAAACTCCGGGAGTTGGTGATAGCCGGAGGCCTGGCGTGCTGCAGTCCACGGGGTCGCAAAGAGTTGGACATAACTGAGTGACTGAAATAACTATTATTAGATATTACTACTAAATATTAAACCACTAAATAGTATCCAGTAACATTAAATATTAAACCATATAAAAGGGACAGGTTAAATTAATTCTAACCTCTGGAAAATAGTGGAAGAAAAAGGAGCCTGGAGTGCTAATATACAGTCCACGGGGTTGCAAAAAGCTGGACATGACTTAGTGACTGAACAGCAACAATCCTAGTGTGTCCAAAATCCTTCAAAATTTGACTTACGTAACAGTGAGATATTTTACATTCTTGTTTATACCAAGTCTTCAAAATGCAGCATGTGTCTCATGCTTTCAGCAAATCTCCATTTGGACCAGCCATGTGTCATTCTCCTGTGGCTGATGACTACCCACGCTGGACAGAGCAAGCTACAAACAAGAGCTTTGTGTCACCAAGTTCAGTGCTCCTGTCAGCACCTGACCAGGTGTCGGTAGTCACTGAGCAAATGTGTATTAGAGGGCCTGCTTGATACTTAGGTATTGATGAGAATTCATCAGTTTTCACCAGAACTTGACCTCTTTTAATGGTAGGTTCTTAGTTTTTCAGTCTGAATTTTGAAAGCTTAGAAATCTTCAAGTCAGCAAACCTCTAAACTGACATTTCAATTAGATGGCTCAGCAAAGGTGTCCTAAGGATGCCTTTGGCTCTACAGGGCAGTTGGAAAACCTTTATCTAACTCCTCAACCTCACACTGGAGAAAGTCGAGACCCAGGGCTGCTTCAATTCAGGAACCAGGTTCGTGGTATCATACCTGCTCTTCCACAGCCCCATGAAGATGGTCTGTGGCCTAATAAAATCCTGCAATAATAAGAAATAACCCCTGCCCTCCAGGAACAGGAAACAGTGTAGGGACAGATTGCTAAAGCAGCTTTCAGGCAGACACAGTGCAGACGTTCATTCAGCGCTTGTGTTGGATGCAAAACGCACGACAAACAGCATGTTTCCAGTCTCTATGTAGCTTATCCTCTAGTGAGGGCATCGTCCAAGTAAGTGCAGCTTTAATTATAACCCAGAGTTGGGTGCAATGAAGAAAAAATACAGGGCTACAGGATACCGAGAAAGCTATGACAAGAGGGGAAACCATTCAGTTCAGTTCAGTTCAGTCGCTCAGTCGTGTCCGACTCTGCGACCCCATGAATCGCAGCACGCCAGGCCTCCCTGTCCATCACCAACTTCCAGACTTGACTCAGACTCACATCCATCGAGTCAATGATGCCATCCAGCCATCTCATCCTCTGTCGTGCCCTTCTCCTCCTGCCCCCAATCCCTCCCAGCATCAGAGTCTTTTCCAATGAGTCAGCTCTTTGCATGAGGTGGCCAAAGTACTGGAGTTTCAGCTTTAGCATCATTCCTTCCAAAGAAATCCCAGGGCTGATGTCCTTCAGAATGTACTGGCTGGATCTCCTTGCAGTCCAAGGGACTCTCAAGAGTCTTCTCCAACACCACAGTTCAAAAGCATCAATTCTTCGGTGCTCAGCCTTCTTTACAGTCCAACTCTCACATCCATACATGACCACAGGGAAAACCATAGCCTTGACTAGATGGACCTTTGTTGGCAAAGTAATGTCTCTACTTTTGAATATGCTATCTAGGTTGGTAATAACTTTCCCTCCAAGGAGTAAGCATCTTTTAATTTCATGGCTGCAGTCACCATCTGCAGTGATTTTGGAGCCCCCCAAAAATAAAGTCTGACACTGTTTCCCCATCTATTTCCCATGAAGTGATGGGACTGGATGCCATGATCTTAGTTTTCTGAATGTTGAGCTTTAAGTCAACTTTTTCACTCTCCACTTTCACCAAGAGGCTTTTTAGTTCCTCTTCACTTTCTGCCATAAGGGTGGTGTCATCTGTGTATCTGAGATTATTGATATTTCTCCCAGCAATCTTGATTCCAGCCTGTGCATCTTCCAGTCCAGCGTTTCTCATGATGTACTCTGCATAGAAGTTAAATAAGCAGGGTGACAATATACAACCTTGACGTACTCCTTTTCCTATTTGGAACCAGTCTGTTGTTCCATGTCCAGTTCTAACTGTTGCTTCCTAACCTGCATACAGATTTCTCAAGAGGCAGATCAGGTGGTCTGGTATTCCCATATCTTTCAGAATTTTCCACAGTTTATTGTGATCCACATAGTCAAAGGCTTTGGCATAGTCAATAAAGCAGAAATAGATGTTTTTCTGGAACTCTCTTGCTTTTTCCATGATCCAGCAGATGTTGGCAATTTGATCTCTGGTTCCTCTGCCTTTTCTAAAACCATCTTGAACATCAGGAAGTTCACGGTTCACGTATTGCTGAAGCCTGGCTTGGAGAATTTTGAGCATTACTTTACTAGCATGTGAGATGAGTGCAATTGTGCAGTAGTTTGAGCATTCTTTGGCATTGCCTTTCTTTGGGATTGGAATGAAAACTGACCTTTTCCAGTCCTGTGGCCACTGCTGAGTTTTCCGGATTTGCTGGCATATTGAGTGCAGCACTTTCACAGCATCATCTTTCAGGATTTGAAATAGCTCCACTGGAATTCCATCACCTCCACTAGCTTTGTTTGTAGTGATGCTTTCTAAGGCCCACTTGACTTCACATTCCAGGATGTCTGGCTCTAGGTCAGCGATCACACCATCATGATTATCTGGGTCGTGAAGATCTTTTTTATACAGTTCTTCTGTGTATTCTTGCCACCTCTTAATATCTTCTGCTTCTGTTAGGTCCATACCATTTCTGTCCTTTATCGAGCCCATCTTTGCCTGAAATGTTCCCTTGGTATCTCTAATTTTCTGGAAGAGATCACTAGTCTTTCCCATTCTGTTGTTTTCCTCTATTTCTTTGCATTGATCACTGAGGAAGGCTTTCTTATCTCTTCTTGCTATTCTTTGGAACTCTGCATTCAGATGCTTACTTATATCTTTCCTTTTCTCCTTTGCTTTTCGCTTCTCTTCTTTTCACAGCTATTTGTAAGGCCTCTCCAGACAGCCATTTTGCTTTTTTGCATTTCTTTTCCATGGGGACGGTCTTGATCCCTGTCTCCTGTACAATGTCACAAACCTCATTCCATAGTTCATCAGGCACTCTATCAGATCTAGGCCCTTAAATCTATTTCTCACTTCCACTCTATAATCATAAGGGATTTGATTTAGGTCATACCTGAATGGTCTAGTGGTTTTCCCTACTTTCTTCAATTTAAGTCTGAATTTGGCAATGAGGAGTTCATGATCTGAGCCACAGTCAGCTCCTGGTCTTGTTTTTGTTGACTGTATAGAGCTTCTCCATCTTTGGCTGCAAAGAATATAATCAATCTGATTTTGGTGTTGACCATCTGGTGATGTCCATGTGTACAGTCTTCTCTTGTGTTGTTGGAAGAGGGTGTTTGCTATGACCTGTGCATTTTCTTGGCAAAACTCTATTAGTCTTTGCCCTGCTTCATTCCGTATTCCAAAGCCAAATTTGCCTGTTACTCCAGGTGTTTCTTGACTTCCTACTTTTGCATTCCAGTGCCCTATAATGAAAAGGACATCTTTTTTGGGTGTTAGTTCTAAAAGGTCTTGTAGGTCATTATAGAACCATTCAACTTCAGCTTCTTCAGAGTTACTGGTTGGGCATAGACTTGGATTACTGTAATATTGAATGGTTTGCCTTGGAAATGAACAGAGATCATTCTGTCATTTTTGAGATTGCATCCAAGTACTGCATTTTGGACTCTTTTTTTGACCATGATGGCTACTCCATTTCTTCTAAGGGATTCCAACCCTCAGTAGTAGATATAATGGTCATCTGAGTTAAATTCACCCATTCCAGTCCATTTGAGTTTGCTGATTCCTACAATGTCGACATTCACTCTTGCCATCTCCTGTTTGACCACTTCCAATTTGCCTTGATTCATGGACCTGACATTCCAGGTTCCTATGCAATATTGCTCTTTACAGCATCGGACCTTGCTTCTATCACCAGTCACATCCACAGCTGGGTATTGTTCTTGCTTTGGCTCCACCCCTTCATTCTTTCTGGAGTTATTTCTCCACTGATCTCCAGTAGCATATTGGGCACCTATTGACCTGGGGAGTTCATCTTTAAGTATTCTATCATTTTGCCTTTTCATACTGTTCATGGGGTTCTCAAGGCAAGAATACTGAAGTGGTTTGCCATTCCCTTCTCCAGTGGACCACATTCTGTCAGATATCTCCAGCATGACCCGCCTGTCTTGGGAAACCATTAGGGGAGGTTTAAAAACCTGTATGTAAGCTGAGACAAGAAAGGTGAGTAGGAGTTGCTGGAGAAGTAAGGCATTCAAGAATCAAACATGATTTTGGATGATTCATTTTTTCCTTCATATTTTTACTATAGTAACTGTAACTTTTAAGACCAGGAAAAAACTTACATTAGAAAAAAACTTACAGAAGAAAAACAAAATTCTTGCCTAGAGAGGTGGCAAGAGAACAATTTTTTTCAAGCAATGAGAGAGATCTGACATGGTTAAGGAAGCCATCAGAGAGGAAGCAGGACTGAGAGGTGCCACAACTGAACATCTAGAGGGAAACCAGCACAGTGACTGCAGAAGGCAAGGGGCGATGGCTCAGAACGGCAGATGAAGAAGTGATTCTGTAATTGCTTTAGACAGGCTTTCCTGAGTAAGGTCACAAGGAGTAGGCAAGGTTTGGTTTAAATAAAACAAATTATTATACATCCTTTGTTGAAAAAAAAAATGATACCTACTCTTTTCTAATTCATTTTAAAGAGGATCATAAAAACTAAGAACAATGAAACTGTAATTCCTGTAAGCTTTTAATAATTACAGCTGCTGAGTTCTGCTCCCAGAGCTGAAGATGTGGCTGTGGACCACACTGTCTCCATTTGTCTGCCTCCGGTTTACATCTTGTGACCCATGTTCAGCTTTATTCTGCTGCAGATCTTTAGAGCAAAGTGTAGGAGTTCTTCTTATAAATAAATCACTTCCAAACATTTTATTTTGGATTTTACAGGAGTTTGAGGTAGGTTGTTCAGAAGCAAAAAACAGTCTTAAGCACTGCCCAAGAATCCCACAGAGCCCTCCCTCAGACCCCAGCACCTTCTTGAAGAGTGGCTGTAACACCCCTACACTGGGTGGGGGGCTCCTCATCTGGCCTGTGGGTGAGGAGCTGCCTCTGCTCTGCTCCTGGTCCTTATCCTTGGCTGCCCTGAGCTTGGGTCTGAACAGAGAAAATCCATAATTAAGAAGGGCTCAGAAGAAAGGATGAGGGAAGGATAGACCGGTGGAAGAGGAAGTTCACCTGGCAGAAGGTTCCGCATACAAATTATGTCTCAGTCCTTACGCTGACTGTCTACTTGGGGAAGCAGCTGTCAGGGCAACCAGCATTTCAGCTCCTTATCTGTGTGGAAGCTACCTTTCCAAGTCTGTCCATCTATGTATCATTTACCTCTGTTCTAAAACCCTGCCTGCAGCTCTGGGAGTGACAGCTGTCTCCAAGCCCCTACCTGTTCACACCTATTTTTTTTTCCTTTCTCTTTTAACCATCCAGCTTAGGTCCCACAGTGAACTTTTCTTTGAAAATCAGTCCTTTCCCTCTGGTCTGATTAGCAGTTATGACCAGTTCCTCTAGCCGCAGTAATGGTCGCTGTCTTGATGCATGTAGGTACTTCCTGGTCTCCTGGAAAGGCTCCTCCGGTCAGCGACCACATTCCAAGGCTTTGGGCTGTGAAACACATGGCGGTGAAAGCAGGAGTGGCCCTGAGCCCTAGCTCCCGGCGCACCTGTGCTTTACTATGCGTCTCTTCCCCGCCTCCTCCCCCCAAGAATTCTGTTCCAGACTGTACAATAAAAGAGATTTTAAAAAAGTAAGCTAGTCTATGCACATGCTCAAAATCCTTCAAGCTAGACTTTAGCAGTATGTGAACTGAGAACTTCCAGATGTACCAGCTGGATTTAGAAAAGGCAAAAGAACCAGAGAATAAATTGTCAGCATCCACTGGATCATAGAAAAGGCAAAGAAATTTTAAGAAAACATCTATTTCTGTTTCACTGATTACACAAAAGCCTTTGACTGTATGGATCACAACAAACTGTGGAAAATTCTTAAAAGAGATGGGAATACCAGACCACCTTACCTGTCTCCTGAGAAACCTGTATGTGGGTCTAGAAGCAACAGTTAGAACCTTACATGGAACAACGGACTGTTTCAACATTGGGAAAGGCATAAGATATGGCTGTATATTGTCACCCTGCTTATTTAACTTATATGCAGAGTATATCATGTGAAATGCCAGGCTGGATGAATCACAGGCTGGAATCAAGATTGCTGGTAGAAATAGCAACAATCTCAGATATGCAGATCATACCACTTTAACTGCAGAAAGCAAAGAGGAACTAAAGAGCCTCAATGAGGGTGAAAGAGAGTGAAAAAGCTGGTGTAAAACTCAACATTCAGAAAACTAAGATCATGGCATCCAGTCCCATCACTTCATGGCAAACAGATGGGGAAAAAGTGGAAACAGCAACAGATTTTATCTTCCTGGACTCCAAAATCACTGGGGACAGCCACAAAATTAAAAGACCCTTGGCTTCTTAGAAGAAAAGCTATGACCAACCTAGACAGCATATTAAAAAGCAGAGACATCACTTTGCTGACAAAGGTCCGTATAGTCAAAGCTATGGTTTTTCCAGTAGTCATATATGGATATGAAAGTTGGACTATAAAGAAAGCTGAGCACTGAAGCATTGATGCTTTTGAACTGTGGTGTTGGAGAAGACTCTTGAGAGTACCTTGGACTTCAAGGAGATCTAAGCAGTTAATCCTAAAGGAAATCAGTCCTGGATATTCATTGGAAGGACTGATGCTGAAGCTCAAACTCCAGTACTCTGGCCACCTGATGTGAAGAACTGACTCACTGGAAAAGACCCTGATGCTGGGAAAGACTGAAGGCGGGAGGAGAAGGGGATGATAGAGGGTAAGATGGTTGGATAGCATCAACAACTTGATAGACACGACTCTGAGTAAGATCCAGGAGTTGGTGATGGACAGGGAGGTCTGGCATGCTTCAGTCCATGGGGTCTCAAAGAGTCGGACATGACTGAGCAACTGAACTGACTGAACTTAAACAGACAAAATAGAGGGCTTAATTGTTCGCATTACAAAGGGTGTAGGGTCTCTATAAACAGCTTCTCAAGTGTTTCTCCTTATATCCTGAACATCTGAGTTAGAAACTAATAGCAAATGTGTGAACCTCTGCTGACAGATGATCAATCAGGCACAGAAAAAGAAAATTCTGAACTTGGCTGTTCAAAAAGAATCTTGACATTTAGGGGACTCCCCTGTTGTTCAGTGCAGGACATCAGACACCCCAGCTCCTACTCCACAAAGGGTGGAGCATCAGCAGAAGCTGCCCCACGTGCCCGCACGTACACGGTTGTCCAGAGGTCATCCTGCCCCCACAGTTCACTCTGAGCAACAAGAGCCCTTTCTCCGTGCAGCCCTGGATGGAGCCAGTCAGATATGAGAAGTAGCAGCTGCTGGGCGCTTGTCTGGTTAGAGGTCAAACCTGAGGAACAGCGAGTGTAGGGAAACGAGACTGTTTGGCCTCAGCCCTTCTTCATGGCGACAGAAGAGTTTATGTGACCTCCTGCCCTGGCAGAACCAAGACTGACTGACCATCAAGTGTCTGAGTTGGAGTCAGAAGTCAGCTCAGGCCTTGCAGTCCTTGGTGGACATGGACTCAAAGGAGGGGGACTGCTCTGCCATTTCATCACAGCACGGACCCGTGGTTGGTGCTCAAATATTTACTGACTGAAAAAATGAAAGAGACAGAAGCTCAGAAACGAAAACATTTAGAGCCCAAACTATTTGACTCAGAAACTAATTGCTTTTGAAAGGAAAACCAGAATCAGCAGTTAATTCTCAAAAGTTTGCCTCCCTACTTGTGTGTCTTACAACAGCAATCAGCAAACTGCAATCCTAAACCTGGCCAAATCCAGCTACTATGTAGGGACCAGAAGCTAATATCACATTTACACTTGAAAAGAATCCACAGAATAGTATTCATGATGAGAGAAAGGTTGAAGCCTGTGTTTCTGTACTCATGTCATAAGTCAAGTGCTGTGGGGCCAGGTCCTTGCCCAGCGACCGGAGGGCCGCACTTACATCAGGACAGAGGGGTTCAGACCGAAGCTGGCTGGCCCGTCAGACACACGTGTTACCCTGTCTTCCAGGCTGGTGGCGGCCTAGTTGAAGCCTCACAGGACTGTGGCTGGGACACAACACACTCAACGTGCCGTGGTCCATTGGTGTAAGTGCCCACTAGCTACCAGTGGTTCCCAAGCATCCCCAAACCCCGCTGAGACCAGCCGACCCCTTGCGGTCCACTTGTACCTCCAGGAACTTGGGCTGGTGACACGCCAATGCCCTCCATGCCGCGCTGCCCTCTGGAGCTGGAGCAGCTTCACAATCAGAGCATCCATCTTCAAGGATCCACACTGGTTCTTGGCCTCAGATGCCTCTGCTGCTGCCTGACCTGCGGGGAAGCCCCCCTGGACAGCAGTCAGGACAGGTGGTCTCTGTCCTCTCCTGGAGGGTGGTGGAGGGGGACAATGCCATCCTCCACTTCCGGTGCAGGGACTAGCCAGGGGTGACTCAACAAGACGTGTGGGTACGTCCAGTCCCTTGGAAAGCATCTGTGGGAAAGCTGTGAGGGGATGGCTCTGGCTGGGTTACCCTCACCTCTGCTCTGACCCGGGCTTCACCAAAGTGTGGGTCCCAACACTGTCCTATCCTCCTGATGGTCAGCAGAGAAGGGAGGCATCAAGCTTGCTGACCTCGGCCCTAGGGCTGCTCCCCTGCACCTCCTGAATGCCTCCTAGGGCAAGAGGGAGTTGCACCTGCAGACAACACTGGCCTCTGTCCCCCCAGAGTCCACACTAACATGGAAACAAAGTGGCAGGGGAGCTGAGGCCAGGCTCAGCCCCCCATGCCCACTGTCTTGACTTCCGTTTCCACCGCACCTTCGCATTTCTGCAGGTCAGCCTGTCCCCAGAGCCTGACAGCCCAGGTGGGCCCTGCGCCCTCCCACATGGCGCCAAGTGAGGGGCTGGAGGAGAGGCTTTCCCGCTGACTGTGCTCAGAGCCGGACCCCTGCCTGCCCACCTGCTGGCCTCCTGCCCCAGCCCTGGGAGGGTCCCCAACTCTTCCCCCCATGAATAATGAAGTCAGGGAGTGACAGCAACATGCAGGGTGGAGGGGTGAGGGGCAGGAAGGGAGAGGAGGGTCTATCCCAGCCTGAGGAGCTGACACTGGGGCTGTCCCAAGGCAGCAAGGCCCACCCAAATCTCACACTGACCTTGGTGCTGCCAATACTTTGTTCACGGATTAACCTTAAAATCGAGAAGACAGCAGAGATAGGCGGAAGGACCCACTGGAGGGGAGCCAGAGTGGCCATGACGGGAAGATGCCGCTCAGGGACCAGAGCCGGCCACCAGGGACGGTGGAAGACAGAGACGGGCCCAGCGGTCAGCACCGGGCAGGCTCTGCTGAGCAGGGGGAGTGAGTGAGTCACAGAGGACCTGGCGTGGAGGGAATGGAACCTCTCTCCTCGGAAGCAGTGACACTGAGTCCCTCCACGTGGCCAGACTGACTGGCCACCTGACTCAGGCCACCAAGACGTCAACAAGGACAGTAAGACCCAGAATTATGATCAATCTGCCAACCAAACTCCTGCCTGTGTGCCCTGGCCTCAGCACAGTGCTGGAGGGCGTGGAGCAAGGCAGCAGAAGGAACTCTACATGTGCGCGCGGGGACACAGGTGCTGCCCGAGCACAGCCACTCTAGGCGGATCTCTTGGCAATGCCCAGTCACCCAAACAGGTGGTCTACACCAGCTACTGATGTCCACACCCCCAATTAGCACAGGTGGTCCTGGTTCCAGGGGAATTCTAACACAAAGGCACTCAGTGAGGCCTGGTGATTTTATCCTTTCCTAACCATTAGGCTGGAAGTCAGTTAACCCACTACCACTTTCCAAGACACAAAGACAAAAGAAACACAAAGATAATTTGGGTTGGAATTGTCAGCGAGACCTCGGTCCTGGCCAAGGAGCAGCAGAGGTTGTGCACACAGACTCACACTCCTTGTCCCTCAAGGTTACCAATAATCTGTACACTTGGAGAAAATGTGAACAAATATATTTAGATATATTTAAAAGAATTAAAAAAAAACATTTCACAAAACATTTGTTGCCATAGGAATTTTTTAGCAATAAATGCCCACATCAAAATTTAAACATTGTTCAAAGTATGATTATCTGTACTGATAAATAATGCAACAAATTATGTAAACAGAGTGGGATCCATTCCTGGTAGGAGTCACTACCTTCCTGGGATGGAAGCTGGCCCAGCTCTCCAGGGGACCAATTAAGAAACTGCTATTTTCAGAGCAACAAAAATAAAAGCTTTTATTTGTTCATTTGAATATAAAACAGGCGTTATCACAGATGTACAAAGCTTACTGGTGGTTTAACATACGAGAAGGTTGCTGTCCTTTGCACATAAAAATTTTGTTTGGAACCGTGATTGGCTGAGCACATGAATCTCTCTAACCAGTCACCACACTATGAAGCAACGCTGCTAGCATCTATCAAGGGACCATTTCCCTTGGGAAAGTGTCAAGCAGGGTTAGATAGATATAACAAACAAGCACCATGAGGAAGCCGCCCTGTTGGTTGGTCTGAGTCTTGGTGGTCGCTGTGTACCCTCCTTTGTGCAAGTTGACCACACGGTTTTGTCTGACTTCAAAAGCACAAGGTCACGAGACAAACACTGGCTGTATTCTCATGAACGACTCGTCCCAGCAGTTTCCACTAACAGTACAGAACGATCCTCCTTTATTGCTAAGTGGGTGGTACTGAGAGTCTCATTCCCTTTTTCTTGCACAACAGAACCTGGATCCCAGCCCTGAGCCCTTGGCCCTCACCGCTGGCACAGGCAGCAGGACCGAGGCCTCACGAGGGCACCAGCAACCTCACACCCCCTTGCTGGGCCTAAGTCCCGCTTCCTCATCAGTGTCTGACCCGAAACTGCCCCCCTCCTGCCCTTCCACAGGGCGGGTGTGTGTCCTGTGTGTGTGGTGGGCCCCCCCACCCTTCCACACTGTGGGTGTATGTGTCCTCTGTGGTGGGGTCACCCCCGTACCCTTCCACATGGTGGGCGTGTATCTTCTGTGTTTGGGTCCCCCCTACCCTTCAACACGGGGGGGTGTGTGTGTGGTGGGGGGTGGGGTTCTCCCCGGCCCTTCCACATGGTGGGTATCTTCTGTGTTGGGGTCCCCCCTACCCTTCCACACGGTGGGTGTGTGGTGGGGTCCCCCCTACACTTCTACACAGTGGGCATGTATCTTCTGTGTGTGTTGGGGTCCCCCCCGGCACTTTCACACAGTGGGCGTGTATCTTGTGTGTGTGTGGTAGGGTCCCCCCAGCCCTTCCACATGGTGAGCGTGTACCTTCTGCGTGTGGTGGGGTCCCCCCTACACTTCCACACAGTGGGTATTTCTCTTCTGTGTGTGTGGTGGGGTCCCCTTGGCCCTTCCACATGGTGGGCAGGTGTCTTCTCTGTGTGTGGTGGGGTCCCCCTTGGGAAGCAGAAGACTGGGAATGTTTATCTGAAGCATGTGGAGAAATACTCATACACAGCAATGAAATCAAAATATTATTTTAAAAATCAAATAACCTGTGGAGATGGAAGAAACCCCACATGCAGACAAATTTTTAAAAAATGCCACTTAAAATTCTAACAGCAATTAGCCTTGGATCTCCGAAGTCAAACAAAACTCTCTTGTGGCAAAGGGCTCAGTGCCAGTGCACAGAGCAAGGCAGGTGAGACCACCACACAGAGAGGGTCTCAGTCTCGCCAGCAACACTCTGAACCAGGCAGACCCCACACAGGAACCCCGGGCACACTGGGGCAATCATGGAGGGGATCTCACTCGGAAGCTGGTACCTCTTCTTGGCTGGACGCCGATGAGCTGGTTCAATCCAGGAGTGTGCGAGGGGCTTTCAAAATTTCAAGGTGCATGAGGCGGCGGCAGCAGCAGCAAGAGACGGAAATCAGAAGCATGTCCTTGCAGCAGGAGTGACGACGGGGCTGGGGACCTCCCACTCCAGCCAGCACAGCTGGGGCAGCTCCGTGCATGACCTCCTAGTGAGTCTCCTCCCTTAGAGCCGCTGAGGGAGTCAGCGCAACCCGCTGCCAATGACCACAGAACAACATTCCTTTTCATACCAAGGACCAAAAAAAGGGACAAACAAAACGATGAAAACACTGTGCAATGATTCTTGTAGCCGAGGGAGCGCGTGCAGTGGGCCCGCTGCTCCCCAGGCCACGCGTTGCGGTGGGCACGCGGCACCGACAGTCCGTCACGACCCCGCGGCAGAGGGAAAGTGCACACCCGGCTCCAGTCCGCCACCTCCGAGGCGCTGGCCCCACAGCTGGTCTCTGGCTCCAGAATAGAAGCTCTGGGCTGCAGGCCGTCTGGTTGCTCACACCAGCAACGGCGAGAGTCTATCTACAGTGCAGCGGAGGGGACACCATGCAAGTGACAGGTTCTGTGTTTTAAACTTTAAAATTCCCTTTGTTCTTAGTGAACTTATATCTCATATATATATATATCTGTTGTGATGCTATCCACGCAAGATAATACAACACTTTTTATATTAGCAAACATTACAAGACTTTAATATTCTTGAATGTTTTCTCTGTTATACTTCTAAAGAGATCAAAATAAATTAAACGTTTTGTACATAATTACATATGGAGTTAACTTATTTTATCTTTTTAGTTTAGTACAAAGATATCTGCAAGGTAATTGCCGAAATACACCTTATTTATAATTTCCTCTCATTCTATGATAACTTGGAGGGCCGATCATCAGTCTGTTTCTTGAGTATGTTTCTGACAAAGAAAGCGGCTAAAATCTAATTGGAAGGTGCTATTTGGAAGGCTTTCTCGTACCTTGACACACTGTCCTAAAAGGATGGGCTCCAGCAATGGCTTAAATCAGTAGCAGGTCCATGGCATTAAGATTTCATGACACATTAAAACAGAGAAAACAATTCTTTGTCACACTACATGAATTGTTTAAAAGAACCCATCTGGAGGGCAGAATATTTTTTTTAATTGCTATTTTGGCTTAACAAAATACCACATTTACGAAGAAAGCACTTATTATTCAATAAGTAAAAAAAAAGAAAAGAAAGTTCTTGAAAAGGGCTTTTCCAACAAACTAAAGGCAGTTAACGCAAAGTCCTCGTGAGCAAACTTCACATTCACGTCTCATCCCTGTGTGACCAGGATGCATGGGAAGTCTCCCCACCACATGGTGAGGCTCTGCTGGGGAAGGTGCCCTGGTGCCCACACTTGCGACACTGAACAGGGGGCCCCGGGCATCTACATGCTGTAGGCCACGCAAATGGAGGCCCCAGGCGTGTACATGTTGTAGGCCACGTAGATAAGACACTACGTGGGCGTCTACATGTTGTAGGCCATGTAGATGGGGGCTCCAGGTGTCTACATGTTGTAGGCCACATAGATGAGACACTATGTAGCGTCTACACATTGTAGGCCATGTAGACAGGGGCCCCGGGTGTCCTACGTGGGCGTCTACACATTGTCGGCCACGTAGATGGGGGCCCCGGGCATCTACATGTTGCAGGCCATGTAGATGGGACACTATGTGGCGTCTATATGCTGCAGGCCACATAAATGGGGGCCCCGGGCGTCTACATGCTGTAGGCCATGTAGATGTGGGCCCCGGGCGTCTACATGCTGTAGGCCACGTAGAAGGGACACTACATGGCGTCTACATGTTGTAGGCCACGTAGATGGGGTCCAGCTGGTCGGCCAGGAAGCCGTCACGCAGGTGCATGCGCTGCTTCTCGCCCCGGGAGTTGATGGGGATGACGCCGATGTCCACCACCACCACCACCCCCACCACCAGGTAGTGCTCCTCCAGGACCACGTTGGTCACCAGGGGGACCAGGTCCAGGGCTTCCTGCTCGGACCCATCGAGCTCAACCACAACCACCAGCAAGTTTGTCCAGGTGAACACGGCACTGGAAGAAAAAGAAGCATCACTGTACAATTGCAACGACTCCATTCTGTCTGGACGCCCCACTGGGTTCCTGTTGGGCACTGAGCCTTCTCTGGTCTGCAGGTTCCAGAGCAGCTCTGACACTCCATGCGTCCACACCTCTTACCAACCTGCTCTCGGGGTGGCAGCCCATCCCCGCCTTCCCTGGATCCACCCAAGGCCCTAAGGGTGCAGCCCATCCCCAAAGGCACTTGGGAAGCCTGCAGTGCAGTCGGCAGGACCGTTGCTGAGCTGGGACAGTGGGCACTAGGGCTAGTCAGACAGGCCTGCCTCTGTCCCCAGGGGGTGAACATGTGTGCCCATGAGCAGAAGAGCCACCATGCTGGGTCAGGTACCTCAGAGCTCGACTGCAGACCTGGGGCGCACGGACAGATTCTGTCTCAGGAACTGGGTGAGAGCAACACAGGGGACCTGATTCAGGTGGGTGAGTTCCTGGGGACACCAGAGCTCCATCCAGAAGTGTCTTACTTGGATCTTTCAGGAGGACCACCCACAGTATCTTGTCTGCCCAGTTTCTAAAAGCCTAACTAAGTCCAATGTTTTACACTTTAGGCCACCTTGACGTCAGGTAGTAGGGCTTTTAAAACATGAATGTTTAAGAACCTTAGAGCACCGGAGCCCCGTAGATGGCGGGGTCAAGCTCCGGGGCCTGCTGGAGTCAGATACAGAGAATGTTCTGTTTCAGCTGTGAGGCAGGAAGTGTCTGGGGAAAGTCATCACTGTTTCCTAAAAGCATAGGGTATGCCTGTTTAAAAAAAAATGTGTATTTTGCTTAGTATGGCCGATGATGACATTAAAATGGAAGAGGGACACTGGAGACTCCTGGGGCTGGCTCTGTGACGAGTGTCACCCCAAGGGAGCTGCACGAGAGAACTGCATGTCTGTGAGTCACATGGGACTGTTCGTGGCCACGCTGGGGATGGTTTTATCCTGACATCTGGTGTTGAGGGTGCAGCATCAGGGTCAGTGTGGATCCCACAGTTCACTTAAGGGGTGCAGGAGGCAGCAGGAGGCAGCGGGAGGCTGCTGGAGCCTGCCTGGGGCCACAGCGGCTGAGGGTGGCTGGGCCGTGCTCAGTGAGGCAGTCACCGATGTGACCCAGCCTCACACACTCCCTTCTCTGCACCAAGTGACTGATGGGGCTGCCTGGGGGAGACACAAACCTGGGGAGGGGGTGACAGCAGAGCTGTGGTGCTGCTCGCAGTCTGAGGAGAGAAGCCCCTCATGACCGAGCCTGCTGCTCCTTCCCTCTTGGGGCCTCTGAGAGTAGAGAAAGGAGCAAGCTTCATGGCATCTAAGTGACGCTCAGAGCAGGCAAGAGAAACCCACAGGGGAACCCTGGCCGCACACTTCCCAGTGGAAATGGCATCTTTCCAACTAGATAGAAAATATGTGAAGGAGGCAATACAAGCCACTTGAAATTATTTTCTTAAAAAATACAAAAACAGAAGGCTGAGATGGCTATTTACACCTCAGTGCAAACTGAGACGGACCCCTACCGTTTCTGGCTGACACCTTTCTGGAGCTCCTGCCTCGACACACGACACGCGAGTGGAGAGGCAGCTTTAGAAGTGGAGGACTTGTGCTCAGACGGGCTTTTTGCTGCTCACCCTGAAACACAGCACCGAGTGGGGACGAAGCTCTGCCGTCCACTCGCCCCTTCTGTCTGCCGAGTCCTCTGGCGGTGCAGCATGTGGCCGAGAACACCAGCCTGTGTCAGCTGACAAGAGGCAGCCGACACTCGCAGGCTAACCCATCTGCCCCCCTAGAGATTTCAGAAGGAGTCTCCCTGGGGTCTCCTGCCCTGAGCTTACAGACAGGGCCCCTCAGGCCTCCTCCCTTCAGGGAACTGGGAGGGGAGAGAACAGTGGCCAGTGGTGCCGAAGCCACTGTCCATGCTCAAGTGCCATGTGAAGGCCCTGAGGAGTGATTGGTGCTGCTGCTTCCAGGCACAGTCCCTTCGCCCAAGGGGCAGCCTCCACATACATCCCTCGGCAGCACTGCCTGAGATGCAGTAGAGTCACATGAGAGGACCCAGCACAGCCAAAGCAACACCAAGCTCCCTGTGGTTCCATCACACGAGGGTTCAACTCTCTTATCACTACACATCTGAGTGGGAAAGAAAGCTGAGTTTCCGAGAATGTTCATAATCAAAGATTCCCTTAGTTCAAGTAATTGGTAAAGTTATTCTTGTCAGTTGTGTAAACCTTGGGATAATGACAACATGCAGTCCATCTTTCCTTAAAAGCAAGGAGACCTCTTTCATCTTTAGGGTACTGAGTGCATCAGGATGAGTTTAGAAGTGACTGACACGTGCAAGTTACAGCCACCCAGTGGCCAGGGCGGGCACGGTGTGGCCTCCAAAGGTGGTGGGATGGGTGACCCGTCATTGACGACCCTATGACGCTGGCAAGCATGGCCTCTCCTGGAGCTGAGGCCTTCCCACAGGGCTCGCTGGGTTCAGGCTCCCTGTGGACAGTGTTTTCCCCTACATCACGTTTTCCGCAACAAAAAAACAAACAATCGGCTCCTTGGAAACACCCCCCAGCCATCCGTCCATCACCCTCAGGAAGAGCACCAACCGCACCAGTGGTGCTCATTAGAGGTTCGGGTTCACCCTGGCCCTCGGGCTGCCTGCCCGCTCCTCACCATTCCGTGACGCTCTTGTGGGCTCTGATGACCGAGGTCTCGATGTCTATCGGGTGATACCTCATGCCGCGCAGCTCCATGGCCTCGTCCAGGGCCCCCACCACGTAGAGGGCATCATGGCGCTCTGCGTGGGGAATGGACTCTATGTGAGCTTCACTGCAAAATTGCTCGAGTCTCTTAAAGAATAAAGACGAGCGCTACCCCTGAACATGGAAGAGAGGTACAAGAAAGACCCCTGAGCAAGGGTCCAGTCTCCCTTCTCAGGGAACCTGCAGCCCCAGATGCTCAGGGACGAGGTGTGGCGGTGGGGGGTGGGGGCCGTGTGGCCAGCCACATGCCTGCACAGTCCCTTCACCCAAGGGGCAGCCTCCACATACATCCCTCGGCAGCACTGCCTGAGATGCAGTAGAGTCACATGAGAGGACCCAGCACAGCCAAAGCAACACCAAGCTCCCTGTGGTTCCATCACATGAGGGTTCAACTCTCTTATCACTACACGTCTGAGTGGGAAAGAAAGCTGAGTTTCCGAGAATGTTGACAAAGATTCCCTTAGTTCAAGTAATTGGTAAAGTTATTCTTGTCAGTTGTGTAAACCTTGGGATAATGACAACATGCAGTCCATCTCTTAAAAACAAGACCTCTTTCATCTTTAGGGTACTGAGTGCATCAGGGTGAGTTTACGAGAAGTGACTGACACGTGCAATACCAGAAAATAAATCTTCTCCATCTCCAGGCTAAGGCAGACTAGATGGAGGCAGTCACTTGCTGACTTCTGACTGCAGCTGCTGGGGCCTCCACCCTCCCAGCCCCACGGACTCCACAGTGCTGAGGTCTGGGCTCACAGCTGCTGGGGCCTCCACCCTCCCAGCCCCACTGGGCTCCACAGTGCTGAGTGCTAAGCTTAGTTCCTCAAGGAATCCCAGAGGGCACCCCCCAGTGAAACAGTCTATGACTTCCCCAAACTGAAAATACAATGCCAGCCAGCGACTAGATCAATGCCGCCCCAGTCTGATCCCTGTGATGGGAAGGTGTTTTCTGAGCTTTTGCCTGCAGTGAGAAGCTGAGCGGGCTTCACAGCCCAGGACACTGTGTCGACCAGCTGCCAGCCTTTTAATGTGTCTGTGCTGAGACTCCACAGCCTGCAAGGACGTGCCTGCCCTCTGTGAGGGTGAAGAGGCTGGGCTCCTACGGAAAGGAGCGAGCCACGCTCCTGCTTAACACCAGTCTGAAGTTAGAAGGTCTGAAGAAAGAACACAGCACACAAAATGGAATCCAATCCTTGGAGGATATAAAATACGGAATGTTCTTATATAACTTACCTGTTTCAAATTAGCATACAATCATTTCAGCCTTCCTACATAAATGTTTTGTTTTTTAAACCTTAAAAAAGTAAAAGAAAATACAACACCAGAATATTTCGTACTTTTCCCCTGCATTCTTGCTGGTCTGGCCTGGTTGGCACGGCTCCTACCAGGCAGGTGGGCTGGAAGTCTCACTGATCTCCGGGGCTGGCAGATCTCACAAGAAACCTCAGGCCCCCCACCCCGGAGTAACACTCAAGTCCTGCCTCTGTTTTCAGGAGTGGAGAGAGGACTCCAGGATCAGCAACGTGAGGAGCAGACAGGCTCCTACATGTCGGTTCTGTGTCACACCCACACCCAGCGCTACCCCTCTGCGCTACTGTTCCCTGAGGGCACCTGGCAGGACCAGAGCACTCAAGGCCAGTGCCTCCCGCTTGGAAGAGAACAATGCAGCTTCGGGGGATCCTGGGTGGGGCTGGAAGTGCCAGAGTTGGTGACAAGCCAGTGAGCTGCACTTACAGGCACTTGTTACAGACAACACAGCCCCCGGCCCCTGCCCTGATTTCACACGTGCTCCTAGCTCACAGAGGAGGACAGAGCATGGGACGTGCATCCTCAGCTGCTGACGCACACAGCCTGAACAGGCTCTCTCACCCTGGGCTCTCTCTCGCCCCACCCCGGCTCTCTCACCCTTGGCTGTCTCCAGGCTGCCTGCAGCAAGCACGCAAGCACACATGTTCTCCTGGGGCTGGGACTTCCTGCCTCCTATTGGGAATTCTCACCTCCATTTGCATCAGTGAGTTCAGTTCTCCGTAGAAATCCCAAGTAGCCTGTTCGTGCCCAGACTGTCTGTGTGTCTCCAAAGCTTAATCTTGAGTTGAAGTGATCCGACTGGAGGGATTCATCTCCATAAATAGTGAAGTAACCACTGGCATTGTGGGCACTGTGAACCCAGATCTGAAAGGAAGCAAAATGGACTGCATAAGTTAACCTGACATGATGTCCAGGGCAGAAACTACTTTTACAATTCAACGGATTGTATTCTGTCTGTCCCTGGCCTGCAAAAACAGGACGGCTTGTTTCCAGGGAAACACAGTCACCACAAAGTCTGCTGAAATGAAAACATGGCAGCACACTCGCGTTTGAGCAAACCCCCAACCAACATCTCGGAGAATCCTGTTGAAGTAGACGAACTAAGGGCTTTTGAAATAAATATCAAATGAATGAGGTTGTAAGAGTTTCCTTATATTTATTCAAATGTACTGATTGTTTCCAAAAAGCAAGCTGGAAAAATGTTAAAAAGCTTTCTGGCTTGTATACTTTGGGGAATATATTGTAAAGTAAAGTAACACAACACAAAAACTCTAGAAGAGAAAGGCATTGTAACAACAAAAAATGGAGGATAAAAATGCCTGCATGTTGTATCTTGGGAAATAGTATTTGAGTCAGGGACAAAGGGTCTGGCCAGCAGCCCTCCGCCACACCTGCCAGGGCAAACCAGGCAGCAGCCCAGGGATGAGGGTCTCCAGCAAGTGAGGGGAAGAGAACCTGTCAGACAGGTTCCCAGCATGCCAGGGTGCAGGGGTCTCCGCCCCTCGGCCCAGCGCTCAGCTCTGAAAGGCCGTGTGCTGTGAGGACAGCAGGGGCCAGAGATGGCAGGCACCATGTTTAATTTTCATTCTTAGACGTGCATTTAAAGGAAATTCCTAAATAGGGTCCGTATAGCATTTCATCATCTCGATTTTGATCTTCACATGGAGAGAGATGAGTGAGGGGCCAATAAACTGCCCAAGAAGGAAAAGGGTCTGGGGGTGACAGTGGCTGAGACTCAGGCCTCAACACCACTCCCTCCCTGTGTACAGGAATGCGTGTGTGCCACGGTGCCTGAGAGAGCGGAGTGGCTGGTGTGTGAGTCGGGTGCCGTCAAAGGCAGTGCTTTGTGTGCGACCAGGACAGGTTAGAAGAAGAGAGGCAGCTGACCACAGGCTGGGTGGCACCTATAGGAGAGTCCTTGTGGGCAGGTCATGGTCACTGTGGCCTGGCCTTGGAGAGGAAAACGGGGGCGGGGTGGCAGACATGTTGAAGCAGGTTAATCAGGGAGTGAGGTGGACGGGAAGGGCAGAGGGCGCTCATGGCCAGCAAGCAGGGCGTTTCAGGACAGCAGCCCAGGAAGGGTCTCCTGTGGCCGCATGCAGCCAGTGGTGTGTGGGGCACAGGGTGGGTGGGGGGGTCACTGGATAGGTTGCATCGTCAATACAAGGGAGTAAAAGTGACTTTCTGACCCAGACAAACACCTGTCGTGTCCCCAGTCTGCCTGCCATGGTTGTTGGTGCTGCTATGATTTTGGGTTTGGCAAGATTCCCTCTGCACATTCTCTATCATGTTCCTGATGAAAGACTTCTCTGCTGTGAAGCAAGCACATGGAACTCAAATGGAGAGCTGAAAAACAAGGAAACTCTGCCCACACACAGGAAGTTTCCTCTTTGCTGAATGTTTTGGAGAGAAATGTGATAGTCGCTAAGCAAACACCACTTCATAATCCTGAACCTTCACAGACACCCATCCCATTCCTCACCTCGCCCAGATGTGAGTCTCCCAAGGGTCCTTTCGTTTCTGGATTGGCAATGATGATCCGCACCCCTGGAAGTATCTAAGTGGGAAGGAACAGTCTTGTTAGTAGGCAGACAGGCAGATGCTTCATGCAAAGTGCGTGTTTTCCCTATTAAAATGGTTTAGAAAGTGAATGGCTTTAAATCAAAATTGTATACCACAGCATCACATAATGACAGCAAATCAATGACATTTCATTGTAATTATGTACAATGACAAAGCCTGTGTTAAAATGATCCTAAAAGTGAGACTTTGAACAAAAACATGATAAATGACATAATTTAACAAGCTTGATGCTTGCAAAGTAGAACTAGCGGAGCTGCTTTGTGGTGTCCAGAAGAGACAGCAGTTCCGCCAGAGCGTCTGCCGCACCAAGCAGATGTCGCCCCTGCGGCCCTGCCCCTCCTCTGCCACACCGCCCACTTTTCCTGTTGGCTGACAAGAGCACAACATTGATACTGAGCACCTCCTTCTTAATGGACATTTAGCTCAGAAATGCTCTGAATTCCACTGGAACCATGTAAAGAATCAAAAGCTGATTCTGGAAGTTTAGAATGGAGCCCCTCTTGGTTCAGCTACTAACTGTACAGCTGAGATAAGGCAACACACCTGTAGTGAGAGCTATGGGAGCACGTCTGGTGAATGGCCCACCAGGTCAAGCTGGGTGGGTGGGCAGTGCTGAATCCCACCTTAAAGAAAACAGTACCAAGAACTCTAACCATCAGCCGTGAAGACACAGACTGTAAAAGGTCCCAAACAACATGCCTCTAGAATTATGTTAAGTGGAGAAGAGATCTGACAATAGGGGCCGGGGTGAAAAAAAGTCTTCATTCAGGTTTAAATACATTCCTTGCACTTCAGTTCTATAAATGACACGGCAGGCGACTAGCTGTCATGATAACCAGTCTTTGTCTAGTTCCACAGTAAACAAGCTCTGCCTGCCGGCCAAGGCCCATGGACATTTGGACCCAATGTACCGACAACATTGCCAGCCTGCCTTTCTCAGTTGGGGTAACCATGCCCAGAGGTGCTAAGTGTGAGTGAAGAGGCTGAGGAGCTGTCCCTATGGCCTCCTTTTCCTGCTGCTCCTCCTCTGGGTGGAATGCAAGGAAGGGCTGGAGTTGGAAAAGCTGCTGTAGACCCGGAGACACCCGTGGGAGTGGAGGCCACGCAGAACAGAACAGAACAAGAGAGAAGGTGCCATGGCCCTGGGGCTTCCTTTGACGTTCTGTGCTCATAGTCAAAACCAGTTGATATATTCAGTTCAGTTGCTCAGTCGTGTCCAACTCTTTGGATTTATTACTTTTCAAGAAAACTTTTTTGGAAAACAGTCTTCCATGTACTTCTTAACTTTTCAAAGCCCCCAAACTGAGACTTGTGTTCAAATGTATATGCATGTACCTTTCTTCCGTACTTACTTTTCCTGACTCCATCAGGGGCAAACTATGAGGAGAGCCTCTTTCCACTAAGCGTACTCTACAAAGAAAAACAGAAGGTGTTACTACTGTGTGCTCTGGACCCTGGCTCCCTCCTCCACATCTAGCACTTGGGTCAACGCCCAGCAGTTTGATGGGCACATTAGCTCTGTTGACAAGCATTACCCAATGCAAAGGGAGTCGAGGAGTCAAAGAAAAAGCAGACAACTGCAGAGAGGAGACAGTGGGGGCCACCACACAGGCCACAAGAGCATGGAGACGCAGCCCCACCTATCAACCCACAGCGTCTGTGCATTGATGTAACGGGGTCAATACAGCGTGTGCAGAAAAGGGAGAGTGAGCATTAAGCTGCATTCCTCAAAGAGCTGCCACTCCTGTGACAGCAGACCTCTTGGGCCTGTCCCCTGCAACACAGGGGCCACAGACCCCATAGCACAGCATCCACCGCCTCAGCCAGGGACACTGGAGAGGACTGGTCAGTTCAGACAGCAAAATCTCCTTTCTGGAAAGAAGTGCTTTTCAATCTAAGAACTATTTGCTGGTGAGGTACTCAAGAACTGTGGAGGACCCTGGTGCCAGTCACAACCCAGCCCACTGAGCCCTCCTCAGCTGTATTACTTTATCCCATGACTGGGTTCAGTTCTCTCCATGTTACTCTCAGAGTGTGATGCTGACCAATCATCTACAGACAACTTTTACTTCAGGAAAATGGAGTGAAAGGGAACCCCCTCATTTCCAATTTTATCAATTTGATTTCTCTTTTTTCCTTGATACATCTGGGCTAAAAGTTATCAATTTTATTTGTCTTGTCAATGAACCATCCTTTTAGTTTTATTCATCTTTACTACTATTTTGCTTCTATTTCACTTTTTTCTGCTCTGATCTGTATGCTTTCTTTCTGGTATTAACTTTGGGTTTTGTTTGTCCTTCTTTCTCTAGTTGCTTCAGGTATAAGATTATGTTGTTTCTCTAGTTGCTTCAGGGCAGCCGGCCTCTCGTCCTCATCCTGCCCTCAGAGTTCATCTTGTCTCCTGTCCCTGCTGGGCAGGTGGATCTTATCTGAAATGCGAAAACTCTACTGCTAAGAATTTCCCTGTGGCCTCCTCCCTGCTGAGTGGTGGCAGGGACCTGGGCAAGCATGCCGGCCGGACAAAGAGTTTCTTCTCTGGTCAGCATGGAACAGTGCTCTATGTCAGTGATTTCAGGCAAGCAGGAAGGGGCACCAGGACCACTCAGGGGTGGTCCTGTCTTGTCAGCAAATGCCACATGGTGGGGGTGGGGTGGGGTGGGGTGGTCTTTCACCCACTTGAGAATATCCACAAGAGCAAAGAAAAAACCACCCCTAGAAGAAGGCAGAGCTGTGTCTCCTGGAAGAGCTGAGAGACATGCACACGCGTTCAGCACATATGAGAGGGATGGAGGCTCACAGAAACCCAGGAAACTTGTGGGAGATAAGAGGGCGTAGGCTGGAGTGGGCGGGCAGCTCTGTCCACCGCCTGTGCACCACAGACAGGGAGGCTCTCTCCTGACTGCACACCGCCACCCAGCACTCCCAGGACATGGCACAATCAGGAAACCACACCTTCTGCCCCACGGGTGCTGTCAGGAGCCGGTCACTTCAGAGCCATGGAAAACAGCCAGTATGGCATGTCCTGGCGCTGGTCAGGAGGGCATGGGGGCGCCTGTCTCTTGATGGCCACTCCAGTGGTCACTGGTGACCTGGAGGACGAGCGCCACTCACACCAAGAGGAGCCGATGGAGCCTAGTGTGGTCCACCAGGCGGCCCTGCCTTAAGTGTACTGACGGTGTTCTGTATCTGATGCGCCCACAACAGCATCTTAGAGAAAAACCCCAATGATCGTTTTGGGCCAACCCAACATAAAATTATCTTCAAATAATTTTTGTAGGGAGTAAAGCAAATTTCTTTTTAAAGCCTACTAGTTATGTTTGGAAATGTTATGCCCCCAAAGAGGTCCCTTAATCTCTTCAGCACTAAGGGTCTGCATCTTGAAGATGTCTGGATAGGCCTCTGCTGCAGGGGGCTGGTGTCTCTTGGGAGCCAGTGGTTCTTTCTGCTACCAGACGGGCTGTCTCCTGGGAGTCCCTGTGAACAGCAGGGTCTAAAACAAGGGTTCCAGGGGATCAGGAGGCACCACAAAGAGTGAAGCAGAACAAAGTGTTCAGGGGAACACAGTGCTTCTTAGTCTCAGCACCACTGCCGTTCTGGTCATCTGCTGTGTGGCAGAGGCCTGTCCTGGGCACTGCAAGATGTTCAGCTGCCTCACTGGCCTCCACCCACCACATGCCACCAGGACCACTTCCCACATCATGCTCATCAGACAGGGCACCACGGCAACCCATCTGCAGTGGGGCATACCACCTGGGTATGACTGGCCTGAATGGCATGGCAGGCCCCTCTGTAGCCTTGCCCCCGACACTCTCTCACATGGGAACTCAGCAGGCAAGAGGAACACACTTGGCCAGGCCAAGTGGTGGCTCTTGGTTTCCCACCCACAACTCTCCCCAGCTCTCTCACATGTTGTGAGCAAATGCACATGTCAGTAGGCACCACTGAGAACAAGCAGACACGGAGCACAGTATCTGGCCTCACAACACATCCACAAGCACCTCCAGCCACTTATAAAAGGACTCTTTGTATCAGAATCACTCTATTATCACGTCAAAGAAACAGCAATGCACGGGAATCTCCACAACCACACAGAGGAACAACCCAATCACTGGGGACGTCTGTAGAAAAACGACAGAATTCTCTCCCCCTCAGGCACATCAGGAGGCACCCCTTTGGGAGCTGAAATTCTGTGACAGATTTCTGATTTTCTCCCCACCTTCTGTCCCACCCCGTGAGGTGGATTCACAAGCATCCACCAGCACATTCCCTTTCGTTCTTGCTCAAGGTTGCTTATTAGGAAATTGCACAGAAAGGTAACTTGACTTACAGTTCAGTTTTTCCTGAAAATGCCTTGACAAAAATTTTTGACTCATGCAAAGAAATGTGAGCAGCGTTGATATTTTATGAGGTGCAAAACAGCAGCTGACTAGTGTTCAAGAAAATGTCAAGTCTGACAGAGTTTGAGAAAAGGCCACTCTGACTGCAGCGGCTCTGGGATAGCTATTGTCAGAATCAGGAGCTGCTGCCCCGGTGGGACGTGAGGTGACGTACGTGGAGTGTTGCGAAAGCTCACTCTGTGGCCCCTGTGCTCAGGGCAGACGACTGCACTCCTCCTTTCAGAGGAACACTGCACTCTGGGTGCCGGGAGACAAATTCACAATACCTGTCATGTCTCAGAGCTCTCATGTCCACATAGACGGTGGTCGGATCGGGCCCCGATGTTCCCTGCAAGCAAGGACACAATGCGATTAATCCTGTTTGCCTGGGAGGAGCTGCATCTGTGCTTCCTACTGGCTGGGAACGTTTCTTTGGTAAGGTCTGAAACTGAACAAAACCCCAAAGCACTAAAACCACACCTCTCCCTTGATAACCTAACTCTGAAAGAATATCTTACCAAGATAACTGACTTTCATATAGCTTGACTGCTAATCATTTATGAAAATTAGAAAGGAAAGGGGCATCTCTCCAAATAAAAAGAGGCTGAAATTACAGAGGTAGCAGAGGTTTGGCAAAAGCAGGTTGTTGAGGAAGTGAAGCATCATTTGCTGAGAGGCTTTCACTACATGCATCCCCAAAAGTGTATTTTCAGAGCTCAAGGTACTGAGGCAGAACATGTTACATGAGCTGACAGACTGAGGAAGAAGAGATAAAAGACAATGATCTTGTTCATTCTGGTTCACTGTGCCCTGGTTTTCCTCCAGGGTGGGAGGCCGTTTTTGCCCAAGACGTAAGTCAGGGAGGTAGCATGTTTATCACTGGTCATCTCAGCAGCACCCTGTGGTCTGAACTATTTATTTAAACACAGGGTCCTGAAATCCTGGGATCATAAATCTCTTCAAAATACATACCGAGTTGATTTCTGAACAATCATCTCTGTTTATATAAAAGCAATGGCATTAAAGCTACATTACAAACAAAAATTCTACATACATTTCCTGGGAAAGTAATGCACTACTTTTGGTAGAAAAAGACAGAACCTAAAAGAAAAAAAAATCTGTCAAAAAATAAGGAGACTCTCAGATTTATTTGAAGAACTACACTAAAATTCTTCATGAGAGAATCGTAACCTTATATCAAAGGCACACTTCAATATAAGAAAAAGAAAAAAATAAAGACACCTTCATTACACCACACTGGACCACACGATAACCTCCCCCGTCCCCTGAGAAAGCACATGCAATCAGCCTGGAGGAGGAGCTGCCCTGCCGTGAGGACACAGCACCCTTGCTGACCTGCGGCTACTCCGGGGGCTGTGTCACAGACCAGAGCTGAGTGGAGGAACAGTTTGTGGTCTGAGCAATGCAAAGCACGTAACCACAAGAGGCCAATTAAAAACCAAGAAATCAGAAAACAGGTCACTAGAAGCAAAAAATGAAGCAAAACAGAGATGACCCCAAACTGGCAAAGACACCACAGATCGTGTAAATGGAAGCACAGCGTTTGTCACAAATGCAAGACGTCTGAAGAGATCTGAGACGTGACATCACGCTGGCTGTCAGCCCTCCTGCCCATGGGTCCACAAGCCCAGCCCATCTCCGCACTCAACTCCTCGTCTGCCCACTGCTGGGAGCTGATGAGACTGTGTGGTTACAGGCACTGGTGTGGACGGGCGGGCAGTCCCTACCTGCTCGGCCAGCTTCCACAGCCGGTGAGGCTACAGCAGCAGGAGGTGGGAGCAGAGGACACCAGACCAACAGAAACCGAACATCGAGGACACACACAGACACAGAAACAGACAACCCAGCAGTACAAGTGGGATGAAGAAGAGGGAGGGGTGGGGAGGAGAATGCAAAAAGCAGAGAACAAAGTAAAAAGAAGATCAAAAACAATGTCAAATATGGAAATCATTAAAATCAATCACTGTACCATTAAAGGCTAAAAAAAAATCTAAAAAGATGTTCACATATCCACAGAGCAACAGAGGAGGTAACAGATGACTGGCCACGGGCAGGTGGGCCTGAAGAACTGCTTTTCATACATACGGTCAGTGGGTGTTGATTTTATGGTACTTTTCTCTAGTTTCTGTTCTTTACTGAGAAAGCGGGGAGTATGAATTTAATTGACCAAATCTGTCGAGTGTTCCTCACTGAAATAGCTTCAAGTTTCTTACTACAATAATGAAGGTGACCCTGGAAGTCTGTGAATCTTCAGGCTTTCTAGCCCTGCTCATCTACAAGATTAGGACAAGAAAAGAGTTCAGAGTACGCATGAAGCATGGACCAAACCTCAGGCTCCTCGCTCAGCAGTGCGGGAGGGACTCCCCAGACTGCCTCCCCCTCAGCTCTGTCCTCCAAGACGCTGCATCCCCTTCCCTCTCATCTGCCAGGTTCCGGTGCCCACCTCCACCATCCAAAAGCAACCGAGTCCACAGGCGAAAGACCCTAAAGCCACTAGGGGCAGCTCTCCTCGGATGCTGCATGTCTTCCCCGGCTGACTGTCCCTCCCAATATCCTGAGAAAGCTGGAACAAGCCCAGGTTTCTGCATGGGAACAGTCCTGTGTGGGTCTGGCCTTGTGCCGCCCCACTCAGGTCCCTCAGAATCTCATGCATCACCAACATTTCTTTCTACAGTCACCACAACCTGCTAGTTGCACAACTCAGCCTCCCCAAGACCAAGGGACACTTCTAGAAGGGGGCCCACGGACACTAGAAACGTGATTCTGAGAGCACAGCTCAGATGCGGCTCCATTCCTTGTCTGGATAAGGTCCCTGGCTACGTACCTTGAGAGATGGAGGCCTGCCCTCTCCCAGAGCACTCAGCCCAGTCGAGGCCCTGAGGAAGCATGGCGGGCCATCCAGCTGAGAAAACATGCCCTCAAACAACAACCAATCAACTGAAAACACTCACTGTTTTGACACACGCTGGTAACCCTGGGGTTCCATAAGAAAAATGGCATGACCTTCACAATACCTTCAAGCGCTTAGGACAGGGCTTGGAATTTGGGAAATACCTTAGCATTTCTGTTTTTCATGTTTTTACATTAAGGAATTGATGGTGATTCTCTCTAGGCAGATGGGTATTATTTATTGGCTGGTCTGTATTTCCCGATTTTTTGCTTCTTAAAATAAATATTCTTTGGTAAAAAATTCAGTCTCTAAAAATTCATAACTTTTCAGGTTGTTTTCCTTATTTGTATAATTGTTCTTAAAAATTCAGTTTTGGTATATTTAATATCTTTATTACATATTTCTCATGTGTCAGGCCCTGCAGAAATACAATGGGAACAAGAAATGTGGGGCTTCTGCTCTCAGACCTCAACCTCAAGCTATGCCTTCTCTGTTTTGGGTCAGTTCAGTTCAGTCACTCAGTCATGCCTGACTCTTAGCAACCCCATGCACTGCAGCATGCCAGGCCTCCCTGTCCATCACCAACTCTTGGAGCTTACTCAAACTCATGTCCATCGAATCAGTGATGCCATCCAACCATCTCATTCTCTGTCGTTCCCTTCTCCTCCCGCCTTCAATCTTTCCCAGCATCAGGGTCTTTTCCAGTGAGTCAGTTCTTCATATCAGTTGACCAAAGTATTGCAGTTATTTCAGCATCAGTCCTTCCAATGAATATATTCAGGAATGATTTCCTTTAGGATGGATTGGTTTGATTTCCTTGCTGTCCAAGGGACTCTCAAGAGTCTGCTCTAACACCACAGTTCAAAAGCATCAATTATGTGGCATTCAGCTTTCTTTATGGTCCAACTCTCACATCCATACATGAACTACTAGAAAAACAATAGCTTTGACTAGACAGACCTTTGTTGGCAAAGGAATGTCTCTGATTTTTAATATGTTGTCTAGGTTGGTCATAGCTTTTCTTCCAAGGAGCAAGTGCCTTTTAATTTCATGGCTGCAGTCACCATCTGCAGTGATTTTGGAGTCCAAGAAAATAAAGTCTCTCACTGTTTCCATTGTTTCCCCATCTATTTGCCATGAAGTGATGGGACCAGATGCCATGATCTTAGCTTTTCGAATGTTGAATTTTAAGCCAACTTTTTCACTCTCCTCTTTCACTTCTATCAAGAGGCTCTTTAGTTCTTCCTTACTTTCTGCCATAAGTGTGGCATCATCTGTGTATTTGAGGTTATTGATGTTTCTCCCAGCAATCTTGATTCCAGCTTGTGCTTCATCCAGCCCAGCATTTTGCATTATGTACTCTGCATATAAGTTAAATAAGCTGGGTGACAATATACAACCTTGATGTACTCCTTTCCCATTTTGGAACCAGTCTGTTGTTCAATGTCTGGTTCTAAGTGTTGCTTCTTGATCTGCATACAGATTTCTCAGGAGGCAGGTAAGGTGGTCTGGAATTCCCATCTCTTGAAGAATTTTCCAGTTTGTTGTGATCCACACAGTGAAAGGCTATGGCTTAGTCAATAAAACAGAAGTAGATGTTTTTCTGGAACTCTCTTGCTTTTTCTATGATCCAACGGATGTTGGCAATTTGAAATCTGGTTCCTCAGGCCTTTATAAATCCATCTTGAACATCTGGAAGTTCACAGTTCACATACTGTTGGAGCCTGGCTTGGAGAATTTTGAGCATTACTTTGCTAGCATGTGATGTGAGTGCAGTTGTATGATAGTCTGAACACTCTTTGGTGTTGCCTTTCTTTGGGATTGGAATGAAAACCGATCTTTTCCAGTCCTGTGACCATTGCTGAGTTTTCTAAATTTAAATTTGGAGTTTAAATTTCCAAATAGAAATTTCCACTTTAACAGCATAATCTTTTAGGATTTGAAATAGCTCAGCTGGAATTCCATCACTTCCACTAGCTTTGTTTGTAGTGATGCTTCCTAAGGCCCGCCTGACTTCGCACTCCAGGATGTCTGGCTCCAGGTGAGTGATTACACCATTGTGGTTATCTTCGTCATGAAGATCTTATTTGGGATCATAATCACATATTTTTTTATTTATGCAAAAATTAATAGAAAATAAACATTTCCACTGACCAACCCTGCCTTGCGCTTGTTGTTGCTTTTGCCCACATTTTTGTATGTTCATGTCACAGGGCGCTTTGCAGAACTGTCAACTCAGAGACGTCCTTCTTGGCTAACCTAACCATAAAACTGCCTCCTCTGTACCCCTTTTATGCTCTTACTTCAGTTTTCCTAAGAATATTTTACTCACTTACTGAAAAATTCATCTGTATGTCTACTGTCCATGTGGGTCCCTGAGGGCCAGAACTGTGTCTTGAGTTTATCTAAGTAAAATCTGACTCTGGCTGACATGAGGCTACTCCCAGGATGGAACATGCCAGAGACCCCACATCCACATGTGGGGTAACAGGGTTCTGCACACAGCCTGCTGTGAGCACACATGGTCCAGCCCCCCAAACCACAGAACTCCACAACTCTGAGGCACACCTGGCTGCAGGCACAGCAGGGGGAGGCCTGCACTGCTCAGGGGGACGCACTTGAGTTCACCTGATTCATCTCTGCTACCAGACTCATTAATACTGTCAGCTCTTTGCTAATACTGATCATTCAGAAAAAGGAAAACTGGCTGAAAATTAGATTCGAGTAAAGCACACAAGCAGAAAAACTTAAAACATACAAAACCCCTTAGAGACGCTGCCAAGATCCCAAACGAGCACTGTGGCCCGGGACTGGCAATGCCCACTCTGCCTCCGCATCATGCTGATGGGGTTGCTTTCCATAAAAGAATATATTAGTTTTCTTTATTAAAAGTATAGAACTTCAAGTATTCCACATTCTTGCAACACATATTTATTAAATATTTACAAAGCACCACCAGGTCCAGTGCTAGGTGGTAAGGACACAGACAGATGGCGCTTGTATTTCAGGCCACAAGGTGCCAAGTACCTATGTGCCAACTTCATTCCTGGCTTCTTACCCTTATTTTCTGTCAGCTCTACCCTTTCTATTATTTTTAGTGTATTTTACTTTTCCCTACTTAATTTACTGCTTCCTTATAAAAACTTCTTAAAACATTTTGGATTAAGTAGATGGAAATAAATGAAAAAAAGAGGTAAATAACATAAGTGCTTTATTTCTAGTGTCTACAAAGTTTTAATTTTATATATTATAAAGTGTTGTAGAATTCTTTGTTGCCTGTGTGAAGTGGACAAGTGCTGAATGTTTGTTAATATGGGATCTATTCTATGTCCTTCTCCCTTCATTTTCCAGCATTCTGAGAGAGAAGAATAACATTGCTGTGGGCAGGAGCCTGTCTCTCTCAGATTCCTGTGGACTCGTAATTCACTGCTTGCAGGAGAAGGGAGTGTTACAGAATCCTATAGCTGGATTCATCTAATGAGTGCATTTCTCATTTCTTCTCAAGCAGAACAGATAAAGGTGAAGAGGAAAAGAAAATCTCAGCATTTAAAGGACTAGCTGGGCAAATCAATCCAATCCTTCAGATTACTTCAATCACAGAACAAGGCTCAGTGGACTCCTGAGGACTCTGGTAGTTACACACGTTTAAAAATGGAGCTGATTCAAAGAGAAGGGAGACAGAGGCAAGGAACATCTAATGAAAATCAGAAAACCTTCCTGTCGCTGATTTTTCTAAAGTGATCTTATTAGACTGATCATGTGGGGACAGTCAGTCCTTTGTCTCTGAAGTCTAAATACTGAGAGCTCTAGCCCAGGAGTCAGCAGACCAGGAGCTTTCCATGGTTGCCCAAGGGGAACTAGAAGCAGCATCTTGGGCTACACATGGGGGACATGATGGGTGGCAGGGAGGGGAGCTCGGGGAGTTGGTTTAAGGCAACTGTCCTCCACTCCAGCACCTGCTGTAAAGGAAGTTCCTGTCCTTTTCATAAGCGCAAAGGAACTGAGCCTGCAGCTGAGCCTGGGAGCAGTTCATTTTGGCTGAGGCGGCCTGAAGGGCACTGGGGGGAGGTTCCCACATGACTTTCCTCTCCTTCATAAACTAGATCTCAGGTAAAGAGTTCAGAGCAGGAGAGAACAGTGAAGATGGTCAGAAGTGGGCTAATGAAGAGACAGGAAACAAATATTTTTGGCCACATAGGATACAGGCTACCTTACGAGGTCAGCCTCACTTATAGCTCTACCTTAGAAATGCGGCAATTAAGTGCGGCATTGAAGTGTTACTTCAATGGTGTCACCACAGGAGCAAATTTGTGAACCTGCATAACGTACTGGAATTCTCCCTACAGAAATCACTGTCTGCATACAAGAGACTAATTACTTCAAGGGACAGGATTTCTTGCCACAGTGAAACATTTGTTTAGTATCTCATCTTTAAAGAGCCTGACTTGAGAGGTTTGGACAAACAGCAACTCTTGCTACAAAACTTGAAATGTCCCAGGACAGAATAAGCCTGTGAATGCTAGTTATGAATAATGGTTACTGACAAATGCAGACTTTAACTAAAAGAAAAAGGAAACAAGTGTGCACCAACCACATGCATTTGATTGAAAGATTCCTTCTAAATATGGGTTAGCATCAGCAGGGAACTGTGGTGAGCAGTTTGGCGCTGTATGCCTGTCTTTAAAAGTCACTCTGTAACCCACGCACTTATTGGCATCAAGGAAACTCACCTGCAAGCAAATTGCCAGGTTCACTCGACAGCCAAACGAGGTGCTAACGGCCCGCGGGTGGAGGCCCAGGTCTTTGAACAGTTTCGAGAAAGACTGGGTGAGTGCTATTCGGGGCCGCTCCTCTGCCACCACCACACAGGTCCGCACGCGGGACAAGTCCAGTCCTCGTGCCTACAAGTAATGACAGAGGCAGGAGGTCACACTTGCCAGTGTTACGGTGTGACCTGCAGGCTCCTCACCCAGACCCACAAAACCCGCAGGAACTCCACAAAGATATTCATTCCCAGAGCTCTGAGTCCACACTAGTAATCAAAATGCTATAGAACATACGTGTAAACAAAGAACGGCCCATATCCGATTATCAAGGATGCCATTACAAGCATTTAAGTAACTGAAGCAGCATAATAAGGAGCAAAGTTGAAGAAAAACAAGATCTGGATAACATAATTAAAGGACAGGGTACGGGGAGGAACAGAAGCACCTGTATATACTCCTGTGAGCCTGGACACACAGAACACACATTGGAGAGAAATGAGAAACCTACTTTTAATACAGGAATGGAAAACAAAAACATCTGGGCAGCTTCTTAAACACCGTTCTCCTTTCAGGTCCTGAGCTTGAACTGTCACGATGAAGCACAGCTCATTTCTGCCCAAATTCCATCAAGCGAATGACATGGAAACACCCTGGAGCTGGAAATTAAGTGTCTTGAGCATAACACACCCAGACAGAGCCCAGGAAGAGCACAGACCGTGATGGGAATGGCAATGACATGGGAGCATGGGAGCGAGGGGGTCTCCAGCGCACACAGGAAAGTCACCAGGAGCCAGCCGCAGCTGGGCGAGCTGACAGGGTCCCTGTGCTGAGGGCGACCTTCCAGACATGCTGCTACATGGGGCAAGATGAGTGTGCCAAACAGGAGGTCCCCTAACACACACATGTTCTGGGGGAATGCAGCCTGTGCTCTGGACGGTGCACCTGGGGCCAGAGATTCAAAATTTGGCCCTGAAGTTTATTAAATATAAGAACTTGGAAAAGGTGCTTGATTTCTCTGTAATGTAAGTCTTCTCATCTTTAAATGGAGACAATAATGGATCCAGTTCAGAGAGCCACTGTAAGCGTTAAACTAATCAAAGTGTGAAGTGCTTAGATTTCATTTATTTGGTCATTTACATATGTACCCTGTGGGAAAGTTCATGAAACATAATCATTTTGTAGCATACATAGGTGGACATGAATAATAATTATGTTTTATAAATTTCTTTTGCTATATAAATATAACTTCAAGAAATAATATGCCAGCAAATTTGGAAAACTCAACAGTGGCCACAGGACTGGAAAAGGTCAGTTTTCATTCCAATTCCAAGGAAAGGCAACACCAAAGAATGCTCAACTACAGCACAACTGCACTCACATCACACGCTAGGAAAGTAATTCTCCAAGCCAGGCTTCAACAGTACGTGAACCGTGAACTTCCAGATGTTCAAGCTGGTTTTAGAAAAAGCAGAGGAACCAGAGATCAAATTGCCAACATCCACTGGATCATAGAAAAAGCAAGGGAGTTTCAGAAAAACATCTATTTCTACTTTATTGACTATACCAAAGCCTTTGACTGTGTGGATCACAATAAACTGTGGAAGATTCTGAAAGAGATGGGAATACCAGACCACCTGACCTGCCTCTTGAGAAACCTATCTGCAGATCAAGAACCAACAGTTAGAACTGGACATGGAATAACAGACTGGTTTGAAACAGCAAAAGGAGTACGTCAAGGCTGTATATGGTTACCCTGCTTATTTAACTTCTATGCAGAGTACATCATGCAAAATGCTGGGCTGGATGAAGCATAAGCTGGCATCAAGACTGCCGGGAGAAATATCAATAACCTCAGATATGCAGATGACACCACCCTTATGGCAGAAAGTGAAGAGGAACTAAAGAGTCTCTTGATGAAAGTGAAAGAGAAGAGTGGAAAAGTTGGCTTAAAAACACAAGATTCAGAAAACTAAGATCATGGCATCTGGTCCCACCACTTCATGAGAAATAGATGGGGAAACAGTGGAAACAGTGGCTGACTTAATTTCGGGGGGCTCCAAAATCACTGCAGATGGTGACTGCAGCCATAAAATCAAAAGACACTTTACTCCTTGGAAGGAAAGTTATGACCAACCTAGACAGCATATTAAAAATCAGAGACATTCCTTTGCCAACAAAGGTCCACAGAGTCAAAGCTATGGTTTTTCCAGTAGTCATGTAGGGATGTGAGAGTTGGACTATAAAGAAAGCTGAGCACCAAAGAATTGATGCTTTTGAACTGTGGTGTTGGAGTAGACTCTTGAGAGTCCCTTGGACTGCAAGGAGATCCAACCAGTCCATCTTAAAGGACGTCAGTCCTGAGTGTTCACTGGAAGGACTGATGTTGAAGCTGAAACTTGAAAACTTTGACTACCTGATGCGAAGAGCTGACTCATTTGAAAAGACCCTGATGCTGGGAAAGATTGAAGGCAGGAGGAGAAGGGGACGACAGAGGATGAGATGGTGGGATGGCATCACTGAGTCAATGGACATGAGTTTGGATAAACTCTGGGAGTTGGTGATGGACAGGGAGGCCTGGCGTACTGCGGTCCATGGGGTCGCAAAGTCCAACATGGCTCAGCGACTGAACTGAAGAAATAATAATTTATTTCTGTAGCTTAATATCAAAGTTACCATGCATTTTGCTTTCTCATTCAAGCTTAATGCACTGGATCTGAATAGGGAAACAAAATCCAGGAGAGAGAAAGACATTGCTTTACTAATGCCAAGTATATAGGTAATTTGTATGTATATATACATACACACAAATATAACCTGGGTATACACACTCTCTCTCTCTCTCTCTCACATATGAGCATAGAAACAGTGAACAATTGGAATACTAACAATAATAGGTCTTACAATTATTCTCTCCTAGTTACTTGAACATTATGGTATGTCTACCCAGATGTCCTCGGCTATCACATAATGGTAATTGAATATTAACAAATAAAACCAAACCACTGTTCACTGAACTGTACAAATGAAATCTGGTTAGGACCCAGATATACCAATCAAAGTCTTCAAGAAAAACGAAATGAGTGGCTAAATTAAGACCTATGACTGTAACCTCATCACTGGAATAAAACTGAATCTACCAACAATTAAAAAGGCAGTTCAGGCCACTCCGAGCAGCCCGAACAGAATTAAAGACATCAATAACATACGTTCTGATCTCTAACTCTGGCAGTGGGAAAACATTCATGGTATAAAACGAGGTTTTCATGTAGAAGCAACTCTGTAAATCCTCAGGTGACAGTGGCTGCCCCACCACACCTCTTCCATGCCCTCCAATACTGTGTTTCCCCAGGATGCTGGCAATGCTCCAGGCACTCTTGCATTGCTTACCTTGAGGGATTCTGTCTGTGATCCCAGCCCCTTGGTGCACAGTTCCATCACTGAATAGGAGCAAAACGTATCCCGGACTTTGTACTGACTCACAGCAAGCAGCCACAAGGCAGGGTTGGTCTCCAGCTCTGCTGGTGGGATGAGGATGGACTGGTGCCCAGAGTACACGCTGCAGAGAGACACGGGAGGGCTCAGCGAGGATGGAGGAGGGGGATCCACTGGCCTCTGAGAAACATCTGCTTCCATTTGCAAGAGGGTACAGTCACATCAACTCTACTCTCGGTGTTTTTAAATAAAAAACAAAAGGTGTTTATGAAAACATTCTGAACAATACAAAAGAATTATGTAACTATGATCTGCAGTTACTGTCATTTTGAGCACTTAAGTGAGGTATCTCAAAGCTACGATGCTGGTAGGTTTCTCTAAAAGCTACTACACTAACAAACTGAATCTCACAGTAGGAAACATAGGACTGAATTTTGGTTAAAAGGTCTGAAAGTTCGGAAGAGCAGTTAACGAACTGGATGCTGTCTGGTTTAGCAACCGAAGTTTCACTGGGACCTGGCCCTCAGTCCTTGCAGTACTGTCTTCCGTGGCCACATCAACAGGCAGAGAAGAGGGTTGCAACAGAGGCCATGCAGCCTACATGTGTACTAAACAGCCAACTGAGGAAAAGCATGCCCAACTCGAGTTCAGAAAACTGACATTCAGAGTAAATAAAACTAAGACAACTAGAATAGGATTATAATTTCACTCAAAATGATCTAAATAAATACCAAAAAAGAACTAAGGAAAATACATGCATTCTCTTGTGTGCAGGCTCAGTCACATCCTGCTCTGTGACCCCACAGACTGGAGCCCACCAGCCTCCTCTGTCCATAGAATTCTCCAGGCAAGAATACTGGAGTGGGTAGCCTCTCCCTTCTCCAGGGGATCTTCCCAACCCAGGGGTTGAACCCAGGTCTCCCACACAGCAGGCGGGTTCTTCACCATCTGAGCCCCAGGGACGCCTGGATGGAGTAGCTGACTGACAAAGCTGTTAGCTTGTAGGGTACAGCACAGTGAGTCAGTTATACACACACACAGATGTGTTTTTTCAGATTCTTTTTCCTCATATGGCAATACAAAATATTGAGTATAGTTCCCGTTACCTATTTTATTTTATATATAATAGTGTGTATATGTTAATCTCAAACTCTTAATTTATCCCTCTCCCCACCACTTTTCCCTTTGGTAACCATAAGTTTGTTTTCCATGTCAGTGGGTCTATTTCTGCTTTGTAAATAAACTCCTTTGTATCTTTTTTCTTTTGGATTCTACATATAAGCAATGTCATATGTTATCTCTCTCTGGCTTATTTCACTTAGCATCATAATCTCTAGATCAATCCATGGTGCTGCAAATGGCATGATTTCATTCTTTTTTTAGAGCTGAGTAATGGGAAATAGATGGGGAAACAGTGGCAACAGTGTCAGACTTTATTTTTTTGGGCTCCAAAATCACTGCAGATGGTGACTACAGCCATGAAATTAAAAGACGCTTACTCCTTAGAAGAAAAGTTATGACCAACCTAGATAGCGTATTGAAAAGCAGAGACATTACTTTGCCAACAAAGGTCCGTCTAGTCAAGGGTATGGTTTTTCCAGTGGTCATGTATGGATGTGAGAGTTGGACTGTGAAGAAAACTGAGAGCTGAAGAATTGATGTTTTTGAACTGTGGTGTTGGAGAAGACTCTTGAGAGTCCCCTGGACTGCAAGGAGATCCAACCACTCCATTCTGAAGGAGATCAGCCCTGGGATTTCTTTGGAAGGAATGATGCTAAAGCTGAAACTCCAGTACTTTGGCCACCTCATGCAAAGAACTGACTCATTGGAAAAGACTCTGATGCTGGGAGGGATTGGGGGCAGGAGGAGAAGGGGATGACAGAGGATGAGATGGCTGGATGGCATCACTGACTCGATGGACATAAGTCTGAGTCAAGTCTGGAAGTTGGTGATGGACAGGGAGGCCTGGCGTGCTGCGATTCATGGGGTCGCAAAGAGTCGGACACGACTGAGCAACTGAACTGAACTGAACTTACTAGCGTGTGAGATGAGTGCAATTGTGCGGTAATTTGAGCATTCTTTGGCACTGCCTTTCATTGGGATTGGAATGAAACTGACCTTTTCCAGTCCTGTGGCCACTGCCGAGTTTTCCCAATTTGCTGGCATATTGATTGAGCACTTTCACAGCATCATCTTTCAGTATTTGAAATAGCTCCACTGGAATTCCATCACCTCCACTAGCTTTGTTCATAGTGATGCTTTCTAAGGCCCACTTGACTTCACATTCCAGGATGTCTGGCTCTAGGTCAGTGATCACACCATCGTGATTATCTTGGTTGTGAAGATCTTTTTTATACAGTTCTTCTGTGTATTCCTGCCACCTCTTCTTAATATCTTCTGCTTCTGTTAGGTCCATACCATTTCTGTCCTTTATTGAGCCCATCTTTGCATGAAATGTTCCCTTGGTATCTCTAATTTTCTGGAAGAGATCACTAGTCTTTCCCATTCTGTTGTTTTCCTCTATTTCTTTGCATTGATCCCCGAGGAAAGCTTTCTTATCTCTTCTTGCTATTCTTTGGAACTCTGCATTCAGATGCTTATATCTTTCCTTTTCTCCTTTGCTTTTCGCTTCTCTTCTTTTCACAGCTATTTGTAAGGCCTCCCCAGACAGCCATTTTGCTTTTTTGCATTTCTTTTTCATGGGGATGGTCTTGATCCCTGTCTTCTGTACAATGTCATGAACCTCTGTCCATAGTTCATCAGGCACTCTATCAGATCTAGGCCCTTAAATCTATTTCTCACTTCCACTGTATAATCATAAGGGATTTGATTTAGGTCATACCTGAATGGTCTAGTGGTTTTCCCTACTTTCTTCAATTTAAGTCTGAATTTAGCAATAAGGAGTTCATGATCTGAGCCACAGTCAGCTCCTGGTCTTGTTTTTGTTGATTGTATAGAGCTTCTCCATCTTTGGCTGCAAAGAATATAATCAATCTGATTTTGGTGTTGACCATCTGGTGATGTCCATGTGTACAGTCTTCTCTTGTGTTGTTGGAAGAGGGTGTTTGCTATGACCAGTGCATTTTCTTGGCAAAACTCTATTAGTCTTTGCCCTGCTTCATTCTGTATTCCAAAGCCAAATTTGCCTGTTACTCCAGGTGTTTCCTGACTTCCTACCTTTGCATTCCAGTGCCCTATAATGAAAAGGACATCTTTTTTGGGTGTTAGTTCTAAAAGGTCTTGTAAGTCTTCATAGAACCGTTCAGCTTCTTCAGTGTTACTGGCTGGGGCATAGGCTTGGATTACTGTGATATTGAATGTTTTGCCTTGGAAACGAACAGAGATCATTCTGTCGTTTTTGAGATTGCATCCAAGTACTGCATTTCGGACTCTTTTTTTGACCATGATGGCTACTCCATTTCTTCTAAGGGATTCCAGCCCTCAGTAGTAGATGTAATGGTCATCTGAGTTAAATTCACCCATTCCAGGCCATTTTAGTTCACTGATTCCCAGAATGTCAACGTTCACTCTTGCCATCTCCTGTTTGACCACTTCCAATTTGCCTTGATTCATGGACCTGACATTCCAGGTTCCTATGCAATATTGCTCTTTACAGCATTGGACCTTGCTTCTATCACCAGTCACATCCACAATATCACATCCACATCCACCATAGTTTGGCCCCAGGTAAATAACAGGGAGGGAACACAGCTCCACCCATCAACAGAAAATTGGATTAAAGATTTACTGAGCATGGCCCCACCCATAAGAACAAAAGGCTCCTCCATCCATGAGATTTTCCAGGCAAGAACACTGGATTGGGTTTCCATTCCCTTCTCCAGGGCATCTTCCCAACCCAGGGCTTGAACCCAGGTCTCCCACATTGCCTGCAGACTCTTTACCATCTGAGCCACCAGGTAATCCAAGACTTCTGAGGATATACTGACAGGTCTCAGTACATCCTGGTCTCAGGATAAAGGATTCTAATACCCCAAACTTTCCTTTGAAAGTTTGTAAATATTTCCTCTGAAATCCTGCTAATGTAAAAGTTTTGTTATTCACATAAGATGCAAAACTGCACATTCCACTGGAGCCCTATGGAAACGTATAAAAATTATTTTCATAGTCATTATATAAAACTCAGTAAGAGGCCATTCCAATAATTGTAACACTCAAAATTCTGTCAATTTTTCTCTAAGATCTGTCCTTCGGAAACTGATTGAGGTCTTTAAGGATCACTTTATAATATGGTGGTTATTTAAGAGATCAAACAGCACAACAGCAAATACATCTGTATTACAATACTGACATCCTAGTCAAACAGCTACTTACTGCAAGTCAGATGGATCCAACAACACTCCTGCACAAATGGAGCCAAGCCCTGCAGTTGTGAAAACACGCTTTTATCCAAAGTTCTTGTATTCCGATACAATACTGCAGTGCTTTAAAACCAGTTTTTCCATTTGGTTGAGAAACCGGCATGCCCTACTTGTTTTCTCAATTCTAACCAATCAGCTTTTCAAGAATACACACTTGGGGTCTGAAGAGAAGCCTAGATCTACAGCACACCAGGGCTGCCCCTCACACACACAGGTCCTGTGACTGTGCCTGGAGCTCTCGTCTTCTTTCCAGGGGCCATGAGAGCTAAGGGAGATCCCTGCCCCTGAGCACACCAACACGAGCGGCAGCCCCCAAGTGAACGACTCCTTGGTATTTAGTGCCATAGGCACCAACGGACCCTCTGCCCTTTGCAATGTGGCACTCCAGAATCAGCCTACAGACCATGTGTGGAATGATCCTGAATTAGAGCTTTCTTTTTAGCTCAGGTGCCAACTTCAATGAGAATCCTCAAGGCAGCATTAAGCAGGAAGAAATAAAAATAATGAAAAATTTACCTCTGCTGAATGGATGTTAAAAGAACAATCCTGGCCAAAATTGGATCAGTGCCAGGTAACAGCCCAAGATCTAACAACCCTGCACATCGTGCACCATACAAGTCATAATTATCCACCAGGAAACACGGCTTGGGAGTTTTCCATGAGCGCTGAATGTTATTCAACCCACTTGTGAATCAGGATGAACTGGACCACCTGAACTAGAACCCCTGCCTGGCTTCTGTTCCAGCTCCAGTTTACACACTTCTCTGTCACCATGGAATCCCATTTTCCAGCACACACCAAGCTCAGTTAACAACACTGGAGTCCTGTGTGTTAGGGAACCAAAATGTACATAAACACCCTATAACGATACACTTCTTAATTATGACAATCTATCGTTTCCATATTGTTATCAGCATTTTCCTTTTAAATCCTGTCATAAGGAGACCCAAAATGAAGAAAACAAAATGCAAATCACCTATTACTAGCTTTCTTAAGAATACACATCAGGATAAAAGATTCGCTTGATCAGACTGCTATGGGCATGAAAAGGTGGGGTCCATGGGGTGGAGTTCAAGGTTGGAGAAACTAAGCACATGTGTGGAAATTAAGCATAGTTTCACCTCTGTCTTCACTTCTGTAAATGGAAGTCAACATTAATAAAAAAGCTATTAAATCCTAATACAGGACAACAGAAAACCTGATTCACCAAGTTTCTACTTGCCTTTTTTTGGTCTCAATCCAACAAAAGTTGATTGCTTGCTGTTTCATTTATTAACCAATACTGAATTCTTGGCACTGTCTATTATACTTTCCAACTTAATAATACCAGGTTGCTTACAGGGAAGAAATTATTTCCTGCGAAATTCTCAAACCTCAACTATTTCAGTTTACATCTTAACTTCAAAAAGAACAGAACAATTTAAAAACACTTTGGGAACATTTTCTCCCAGTCTCTGGCCTGTTCCCATTCTCTTGACAGTGCCTTTTGCAGAGCAGAGATAACTGATCTTAATAAAGTCAGTCTGTCAATTTTTTCTTTCATGATCAAGCCTTTGGAGGTATGTCAAAAAGTCATCACCAAACCCAAGATTATCTAGATTTTCTTCCAAGTTATCATCTAGTTTTATAGTTTTATGTTTCACATTTAAGTATATGATGTATTTTGATCTATTTTTGAGAAGGCCACAAAGCCTCTGTGTAGAGTCATTTTTTTGCAGGGGGCGGGGATGGATGTCCAGTTGTTCCAACACCATCTCTTGAAAAGGTCATTGTATGGCTGTACTGCTTCTGCACGTCTGTCAAAGCTCAAAGGACTGTACTTACTTGAGTCTGTTTCTGGGCTCTCTACAATACCAAGAGTGAGCTCTGATGTAAATTACAGACTCTGGGATGATAATACATCAAGGTAGGTTCCTAGTTTGTAAAAAACATATGCTCTGGTGGGAGATGCTTATAATGGGGAAGCTGTGCATGTGGGGGTGGGGTGGAACAGAAAATCTCTGCACTTTCCCTTCAATCTTGCTGTGAAGCTAATAGTGCTCTGAAAAAGAAAACCTAAATAAAAAAATTAAAATAAAAAATGGTTGACCAGGAAAAAAGAGAAAAAATACATTCTGGTAACTAATATAAAGGTATACATTTATAATTCAATGATTTCAGATTATTAATTTGATAAAACATACAAAGAATTGATAACTCTCACAATTTGGGCACCCTGAGCAAGGCAGTTGTACAACTCAGGATAACACATGTCGCCCTGTGGTGTCACACTCGTTAGCCTCCTGAATGGGCAGGGAAGGGTCTGTGCCATATACCTCAGTTACTTCAAGGAAAGGAGTTTTCTTTTAAAACAAAACAAGTTTTACTTAGGTATAATTTGCATATCATATATCCAACCATTTGAAGCACAGAATTAAAAGAACTTTGACAAATTTGCAGAGTCATACAATGCTCACCACAATGCAGTCTAGAACACTTCCATCACCCTGACACAAAACTGGCAAAACACAGTCCATGTGAAGCTGGCTGCTGGGCCCTGGTGTTTGTTATAGCATTTCTACACACTTAAAATACTTGCATATATTTGAAAATGTTAATAAAAAGTAGTACACTATATTAGAAAATAAAATCTGAAAGACTATATGCCAAAATGCTAATAGTGTATTTAGTGGAATCACCCTGATAGCTCAGTTGGTAAAGAATCTGCCTGCAATGCAGGAGAACCTAGTCTGAGTCCTGGGTTGGGAAGATCCGCTGGAGGAGGGTTAGGCCACCTACTCCAGTATTCTTGGGCTTCCTTTGTGGCTCAACTGGTAAAGAATCTGCCTGCAATGCAGGAGAACTGGGTTGGGAAAGGGAAAGGCTACCCACTCCAGGATTCTGGCCTGGAGAATTCCATGGACTGTATAGTCTATGGGGTTTGCAAAGAGTTGGGCACAACTGAGCGACTTTCACTTTTTTTCACTTTCACTAGGTTGTATACTTATGGAAAGCTTAATTTTCTTCTTTATATTATTTTGTGTTTTCTAAAGTTTCTACGATGAACATATATGTACAATTAGAGAAAAATGCCAATAAACATTCATTCTTTCCATACATACTGTTGATACCTGCCAGGAGGGGAGAGGAGCCTGCTCCCAGCATCCCCCAACTAGAGTCAGGGAAAAGCTGAGGAGGAAAGAGCCTGGATGCCCCTGGTCACAGTTCTAGGCCTGGGACATATGCAAAGATTTGGAGCTATAAGAAGCAAGCCCAAGGTCTGGGAGTTGCTTGGAAAACAGGTTCCCAACAGACAGCTTCTCAGAGCAGACCCAGATGCTGTCTCTGTTAGTTTCAGCAAATTTTACAGAGACTAACTTTCCAGACGCTGGACAGTGTGGCTACCTGGCTACCAGCATGCAGAGCCAAGCTGAGAGGGAGCCACATCCTGCAGGCAGCCCCCTCCCATGAGCAGGTCTGAGCTCACAGGTGATCTGAAAAAGCATGCATGATTATTTACTTATATCATAGAGATACAGAGAAAACTCACCTACAGAGGCACCACAGGACAAACCCAAGTCCACAGTAAGGGTCCAAGCAAATGGCCACTTCTCTCGAGGGGTAGAGCTCACACTGCAGCTTAATAGAACGGCAGAAGGCACTGGTGGCTGCATGAGACATCTGCAAGACAGCAAGGCTGTGTCAGGCGCCAGAGCTGCAGCCCAGCCTCAGGACTCTTGCACCACCACAGGCTGCACAGAACGCACTGGACCAGACACCAATGCTAAGGGTGGTTTCAGACAGGACAATTGTAGCCAAGCTCTGGTTCCGTTAGGAGAGGGTAGGCTGTGGGTTCTCTATAATAGTCTTCCCGTTTTCAGTGAGTAAGCCACAAGCAAAATTTCCTGGTCTAGTAACTCTAGCCCATGAGGTCAGGACGTCTTGCATTTGAATGGTGGCTTCGACTGCGACCCCACCACAGCCTGTACAGTACATGGGGACATGTGACCAATCATGTGCCCTCTCCAGGCAGAGACAACACCTGACTCGTGCTTCACCTCCAGACCCAGCCCTGCACCTGTCATGCAGCAGAGGGACCAGCAGAGCACATTGGACGCACAACTCCTGTTGGTAAAGATTTGCTGAAGGTCACACCCATTTGTGCAGTGAGATAAGCTTGTCATTTGACTGAAACCCAAGTCCAGTCTCAGCATAGCTACAGTTAAGAGTTTCTTTAAAGGCAGCAGCCAGTCCCACAACAGTCAGTATGGAATGTGAATTCTTTTAAAATACAGAAAAATTATATCTAATAACATCAATTTTCACAGATGCTTTCTAGCCAAACTAATCTAAGAGGAACAGGAAAGTAAAAGCAGCCCAGAAAACTTAACCAACTTCATGGTCTTAGACACTTCTCAAGTTAGTGTGGAGTGCACATCACTCAGAGCTGAACTGTAAAAGGGACCAGCGCAGAGCATCTGGGCAGAATTTGACAGGGATCCTACATGCTAGGACGGAAGGCCCTCACTCCTGGTGTGTCTCATCTCTTTTCCCAAGCTGGCTAATAAAAGCTCTTGGTCATCTGATTGGATTTCTCTGAATGTTACTGATGCTTCTTGAAAAAGAACAACAAAGTCAGAGGACTCACCCTTTCTGATTTAAAAACTTAGTAGAAAGCTACTGTAATCAAAACAGTGTGGTAGTGGCATAAAGACAGACACAGAGAAAAACAGAATCGAATAGATAGCCCAGAAATAAAACCTCACATACATGGTGAAATGACTTAAAAAATTTTTTTCATTAATTTATTTTTCCCTAGACTTCACATACAATTGACTGATTGATTGAGGTATAAATGATCTACATCATTATGCTAGTTTCAGGTACACAACATATATATGTGTATGTCTTACAAAATGATCACCACAGTAAGTCTAATGAAGAGCGCTACTAAGATTTACTCTCTTACCAACTTCCAAGTACGCAACACAGTACACTATTAACTACCATTTCCATGCTGTACAATACATCCACAGCCCTTATTTATAACTGGAAGCCTGTACCTTTTGGCTCCCTGCACCTGTTTTTGCCCATCACCAATCTGTTTTCTCTATGAGCTTGGTTTTTAAAAAAAAATATTTCACATATAAGTGAGATCACATAGCATTTGTCTTTCTGACTTAGCATGATGTCCTTCAGGTTCACTCATGTTGTTACAAATGGCAGAATTTCCTTCTTTCTAGTGGCTGAATTATACTGCACTGTGTGCTTATAGATGGTGTGGGTGAGTGGGCAGGCGTGTCTCATTTTTCTTATCCATTCATCTGCCAACGGACACTGATATTGTTTCCATATCTTGGCTATTGTAAAATAATGCTCTATGAACACTGGGGTGCAGACATCTTTCTGAGTTAGTGTTTTTATTTTCTTCAGATCAATACCCAGAAGCGGAATTTTTGGATAATATGGTAGTTTTATTTTTAACTCTTTGAGGAACCTCTACATTGTTTTTCATAGTGGCTACACCAGGTTACATTTCCACCAACAGTGCACAAGGGTTTCTCTTTCTCCACACCCTCATCAACATGTTCTCTCTTGTCTTTTTGATGATGGCCATCCTGACAAGTGTGAAGCGATAGCTTACTGTGGTTTTCATTTGCATTTCCCTGATGATTAGTGATGCTGAGCATATATTCTTGTACCTGTTGTCCATCTGTATATCTTTTTCAGAAAAATGTCTATTTACATCCCCTGCCCATTTTTAAGCAATTGTTTTTCTGCTCTTAAGTTGTACGGGTTCTTTACATATTTTGGATATTAACCCATTATCAATACGTGGTTTGCAAATATTTCCTCCCGTTCACTAGGTTGCCTTTTCATTGGTTGGTTTCCTTTGCTGTGCAAAAGCTTTTGGTTTGATGTAGTTCCACTTGCTTAACTTTTGTTTCCTTTGCTATTGATGTCAAACTAAAATCTCCAAGACCGATGTCTAGGAGCTGACCCCTATGTTTTCTCCTAGAAGAGTTATGGTTTCAGGTCTTATGTTCAAGTCTTTAATTCACTTTGAGTTCATTTTTACAGACGCAGAAAACTGTTCCAGTTTCATTCTTTAGCATGTGGCTGTCCAATCCTCCAAGCACATTTACTTAAAGTCTGTTCTTTCCCATCGCATATTCTTGGCTCCTTTGCCATAAACGAGTTAACACTATATGTGGGTTTATTTCTGGGCTATTCTGTGTCACTGGTCTTTGTGTCTGTTTTTGTACCAGTACCATACTGTTGGCATTACTGTAGCCTTATAATGTCAGTGAGCATGATGCCTCCAGCTCTGATCTTTTCCAAGATGGCTTTGGCTATTTGGGTCTTTTGTGGTTTCATACTAATTTTTAGAATAGTTTGTTCTATTTCTGTGAAAAATGCCATTGGAATTTTGATAGGGACTGCAACGAACCTGTAGATTGCTTTGGGTAGTATGGACATTATAACAATATTAATTATTCCAATCCAAAAGTATGGAATATCTTTTTGCCCTTTTCAATTTATTCCATCAATATTTTACAGTTTTCAGTATATAGATCCTTTACTTCCTTGGTTAAATTTATTCCTAGGTATTCTTTTTGATGCAGTTGTAAATAAAACTGTTTCCTTAATTTCTCTTTCTGCTATTTTATTATTAGTGTACAGAAATACAACAGATTTCTCTGTATTGATTTTGTTATCTTGTACTTTACTGAATTATTTATTGTAAGTTTTCAGTGGAGTTTTTAGTGTTTTCTATACCAAGCATCATGTCATCTGCAAATAGTGACAATTTTAATTCTTCCTTTCCCAACTGAGATGCCTTGTATTTCTTTTTCTTGCCTAATTTCTCTGCTTAGGACTTCCAACACTATACTGAACAAGAGTGGCTTCCTGATCTTAGAGGAAATCTTGCCTTTTCTCTGGAAATCTTTCAACCTCTCACTCTCGAGCATGATGCTAACTAAGTGGGGGTGATCAAATGTATTTTTGATAAGAATGCCAAGACCATCCAATGAAAGGACAGTCCTTTCAACAAATGGTGCTTGGAAAACTGGATATCCACATGCAAAAGAATTAAGCTACACTCTTAACCTAATACCATAAACAAAATTAACAGAAAATGGATCAAAGTTCTAAATTTAAGACCTAAAACAATACAACTTGTAGAAGAAAACATGGGACGTGGGACAAAAGTTTACTACACTGGATTTGGAAATGCTTTCTTGGATAGGACACCAAAGGCACTGGTTAAAAAAAAAAAGACAAAATTAGACTTCATGAAAACTAAACAATTTTCTGCATCAAAAGGCACTATCCATAGAGTAAAAGAGGCTTCCCTTGTAGCTCAGTTGGTAAAGAATCTGCCTGCAATATAGGAGACCAGAGTTCAGTCCCTGGGTTGGGAAGATCCCTTGGAAAAGGAAATGGCAACCCACTCCAGTATCCTTACCTGGAAAATCCCATGGACAGAGGAGCCTGGTGGGCTGCAGTTCATGGGGTCGCAAAGAGTTGGGCACGACTGAGCAACTAACACTTACATAGAGTAAAAGGGCAACTCAAAGAATGGGAGAGAATATCTGCAGACCATGTAACTGATAAGGGTATCAGAGAACTTCTAAAACTCAACACCAATAAGAAAACTATCAATTCAAAGTCAGCAAAGGAGTTGAATAAACATTTCTCCAAAGAATACACACCAAAAGGTGCTCAGTATCATTAATCCTCAGAGAAATGCAAATCAAAATTACAGTGTGATCTACCTCACATACATTAGGAAGGCCACTTCAAACAAACAAACAAACAAAAAGGAAATGCCCAGGGAGTTCCCTTGTGATTTAATCATCAGGGTTCCAGACTTTCACTGCCATGGCCCAGGTTCAATTGCTGGTCAGGGAACTAAGATCCTACAAGCCATGAGGCTCAGCCACAGAAAAAGAAGACATTCAAAAGAGAAAAACCAACAGAAAATAAATTCCAAGTGTTGGCAAGAATGTACAGAAACTGGAAACTTTGTGCATCACTGGTGAGAAGGTAAAGTGGGACAGTTACTGCAGAAAAGAGTACGGCAATTCCCTCCCAAATAAAAGTAAAATTACCCTTTGACCCAACAATTCAACTCCTGGATACATATTTTAAAGAGTTAAAGGCCATGTTTCAGAGAGATATTTATACACCCCATGCTCAATGCAGCATGATTCACAATAGCTAAAATGTGAAAGCAACTCAAGTATCCATTGAAAAATGAATGGATAAGCAAAATGTGGTAAATACATACAGTGAAATCTTAACGCAACCTTAAAAAGGAATTTTGATATATACTTCAACATGGATGAACCTTGAAGAAACTATGCTAAGTGAAATAAGTCAGACACAAGAAGACATATATTGTATGATTCTACGTAAACATGGTACTGCTGCTGCTGCTAAGTCGCTTCAGTTGTGTCCGACTCTGTGCGACCCCAAAGACAACAGTCCACCAGGCTCCCCTATCCCTGAGATTCCTCCAGGCAAGAATACTGGAGTGGATTGCCATTTCCTTCTTCAATGCATGAAAGTGAAAAGTGAAAGTGAAGTTGCTCAGTTGTGTCCGACTCTTAGCGACCCCATGGACTGCAAACAAGGTACTAGAACAGTCAAAATTGCAGAGACAGAAAGCTGGCAGGTAGAGGCGAGTCTCAGTTTAGAAGATGAGTTATGGAGGTGAGTGCTGCTGAGAGCAGCACAGAACTGTGAATGAATTTAATACCACTGAACCACACACTTGAATTGGTTAAGTGGTAAGTGTGTGTTACATGTATTTTACTACAAATACAAAATTGGAAAAAAAAATTAAGCAAAAGAACTGAAAATTATGCAAGCTCAGCAATCAGACGAATAATAGGTGCAGGGCTTCCTGAGGCTAGAGAACTCAACGGTATCTTGATGAGGACCCTGCCTAACCTAGGAGAGTCCTAACTCAGGTGACACACGTACTAGTTCCTTTTTTTGATGGGAAAAAGCAACAGCAACAAGCAGCGTTCTGGCCTGTTACAATGAGACCTGTGTTAAAAATGCAAGGAACTCCTGTGCACACAGTTTTATAATAGAATACTGGGATCTGAGAACCAGCAAGAAAGGAAAACATAGGCAGTTTCTTTATTAGGGGCTGGTGAAGCTGTGGTTATACACAAAAACACTGTTTGAACATTTGGAAAGAATCAGTCAGCCTAGCTAACTACTGAAATGGTCACGCATTTTATAGCTTGACCAGAACACACACGTATGCATATACCTCTCTCCGTGTTTCGATGCCAGGCCCCACCAGAGCCCTATACACATAAGAATGAAAATTAAGCATCACTCTATGGCCTGCTAACTGCACACTGCTCAGATTGTTTCTCACCTTCACTCCAGCTAGCATCCCGGTTGTGGACACACTGAAATCAAGATAAGCTAGAGTGTCTGGGTTGGAAGGTTTGTAGATCTGGGCAGGCCGCTTCTTTGGCAAATCATCTGGAGAGGAAAACAAGCTGTTAGCATCTCTGACTTAGTGGAAAAGCAGATGAGCAAACAGACATTTTTGGTGAGTTTGAGAACCAACCTGTGTCTAGTATAGGGGGCCAGGCCCTGACATCCACCGCCGCAGCTGCCTCCCTGGACCGTAACAATTTACAGATCAGTTGTGTTGTCATCAGACAGGCAGAACGGCTCACCTGAGGGTCAGAGAACAAGGCACGGAGAGGAGGAGGGTAAAGGACAGGGGACTATGCCTGCTTGCGTGCCAGCTGTGTACCACGTGGAAGCTGTGTAGCTCCAGGGTAGGCTGCGTGCACAGCCGCCTCATTCAGGGCCAACGGAGGTCCATGTGACTGGGAATCTGACCACAGACCACATGAGCAGAGCTCGTGCGGACTGAGGCCCTGGCAATTACTAGAGCTGAGTGGTGTCAACTGTGTGGCCGTCACCTCAGAAAGCACCACCCAAACTACCCACTCTCACCACACCCTCCCCATCCTCCAGAAATGCTCACTCTCCACACACAGCCTCAGCACTTACTGCCACAGTGACAACCCTGAAGGTCCTCTGACACAACTACAAACAAGTATTTATTTGTGATGCCCCTTGGGGTTCCTCCTCTAAGGGGAAAAACTTACCCTAATCCTCTTAAACTTCACCAGACAAAAATAAAAATAAAAAAAGTTAAAACAAACTATACTTTCAAGAAGGAACAGGCTGCTTTTCAGTCTTGAGGAAAGAAACGTTAAAATGTCTGACTTTCCCACTCCTCTTGGTTTGTTCCTTGGGCTGGTGGGGAATTGCCCAGTGTCCAGAGAGGTGCCCTCTCTAGGGAGTGAATTTGATTCCCACGCATTGTGGCAAAACTGCTCTCTAGCCCCTAACTCTACGCACAAGTTGCTATCTTGATTCCAGAACAAAACAGCAAGCTCCTAGAACAAAGAGGCTGGACCCCCTCCACCGCTGGGACTACAGTCACCCACACCAGCCCCGGAGCCCAGGCTCTGTAGTTTATAAGCCCAGCACTCGGGCCAGACCCTGCAGGCAGCCATTACCTCCACGATCATCTTCACGGTGGGCAGCGTGGTGGCGATGTTCTGTGGGTGTGGGGGACGGACGGTGATGGGCACGCAGCCTGCATACAGGCAGCCATAGAATGCAGCAATGAGATCTATCCCTGCACAGAGAGAGGAGCAGTCTTCAGTGAGACTCAGCAGCAGGACAACCAACCTGGAGCAGCCAGGCAGGCACGGGGCCGCCCCCACACGTCTGTCAGACTTCAGGGACAGCCCCCCAGCAGCCCCGTTCTCTCAGGCACAGGAAGCCAACGCAGCCCAGAGGCTTCACTGCTGTCATCCCTCTAAGGAGTCTTTAAACTCAACTTCCTGATTATCCACTCAGTGGTCAAGTATTTAACTACTGATTAAATGAACTGCCTCAGAAAGCTAATAAAGTTTGATACAAAAGTCTCTGAAATACCAATTTGTCTGTGCCCCTATCATCAGTCATACAGCACGCAGCACGCAGTCCACCCTGTGAGCCAGGCCGGGGTCGGGGCCCATTTTGGTGGTAATACAGCAAGGCCATCGAGCACCGATGGGTGTGATGCAGGGTCCCTCAGGCACGGGCTGGTCTGTACAACCCCGTTTCTTACCTGGTGGGTAGACCAGGGCGACGTGGTCCCCGTCCTGCAGGTGTCCCCTCTCCATCAGCATCACGGCTATCTTCTCAGCCCGCTTGTGCAGCTGGACACACGTCAGCGAGTTTGCTATTGTGCCCTGAGTATCACAAGAACAAATGGGTATGATGTTTTTTAATATCACAGCTTTGAGATGCCTTTTGTATACCATACAACTCACTGATTTAAAATGTACAATTAAGTGGATGTATCTGCAGAGTTGTGTGACCCCCACCACAGCCGGCTTCAAAACATTTTCGTTACCCCCTCAAAAGACCACCCACCACTGGCATTCTGCTCTCCTCTCCTCCCCAGTAGCTAGGAAGTACAACACCAAAGCTGACTCCAGATACATCTGCATTAACAAGAAACATTTAAAAAACAATTACTGGACATGAAAAAACAGCTAAAAGTATAAAACAAAATCAATCTAGTAATTTGGGGACTTATGTGTAATTGTCGTGGGCAATAAGAAATTAATCATAAATCTGGAGGATCTGAACTATGAAAAATAGGACTAATTGAAACTGTTTTTAAAAAAGACTACATCAAAAGTCAAGGAGGTCAGAAAACAAACAAACCAACTCCCAGAAAAGCAACCATCCAAAAAAAAAAACAAACAAACAAACAAACAAAAGGAAAAATGGGAATTGTCAAATTCATTTAATGTAGACTTTTAAATACGCGTAATGTAGACTTTTAAATACGCGGGAACAAATAAACACATTTGGATTGAAAAGTACCTTAAAAAACACTGAGGATGAAAATCAGTAGCAAAACAGGTACTAAGAGATATCAAAATACATGACATTTACTCTTTATTTATAAAAGCAAGAATAAACTATAAATTATAAACATACAACTTATCCAAAAAAGTTTCCCTTGAGGATTCACTTTTTATTTGCACATATTCCCAGGTAAGAGGAGATCACTGTCTACAGCTATTTAAAAACTGCTGTATCATCAATTACGACTTAAAAGGGATGAACGGGAGAAGGACCTCTCCTTACACTAAGTGCAAACTTGACAGGAGTGTTGGGTGAGGAAGACTCTGCAGCTGGACACAGGATGGTGGGCACCAGGAGCCTGATGCATCTGTTGAGGTGGGGAGTTTCCAAGGACAGTGACATGAAGAAGACTGTCCACAGGGAGGTGGTGAGAGCAGCTGGTGTGTGGGAGGAGAAACGTGGACAGGAGAGACCACAATCTTTGGGGCCGTTAAAGGATATGGGTGACCTGGTGACTTGAAGTGTGTGAAGAGACACTAGAAATGCCACCCAAGCAGAACATCTGCACGGGGTGTGTGGGATCCAGTGAGATGTGAACCCTAAAAGGATATATATACCAGCGGCCAGCATTTGCCCAAAACACTCATGAGATCATTGATGGTCTGGGGCATATAGGCCGGTGGAAAAGGGGGGCCATCCAGACAGCTGCCAGGCAGACTCAGGCCCCTTCCTGCTGAGACCAGCCTCCCCCACAGTGGGGCTATGCTTACCATTCTCTGAATTGAACTTACTCATCCCAAATATTTTCCTTAATCATCTTCCTTGTGAGGAAAGTTAAAAAATAAACAGAAAAAGACACAGAAAGTGGAAGAGCCAGAGAGCAGAATGTGGCAAAGCCGGGTAAACACAGAAAGACCTACGAGGCTGGTGTCTGGGATCCAGCTGAAATCTGAGAACTGGTGCCTTTGCAGCTGGACCAGTCCTCTGAGCAATCACTCCTGTGCAACACATGTGTGCACATGAACCAAAACATATCCCTCTTCACCCAACAGTCCTGCGAGCTCTTCAAAGTGAAGATGGGGCACCAGCCCCCAGCACACCGAGGTGAGGCCCACACCACCACCCCCAACCCCCCACCATGAGCCCCCATGCTTGCATGCCAGCTGTCCTGGAGGAATGCCATCACTGCACTCCTGGCTGTGGCCAGGGACCAGTTGAGTTGCTGGTGGGGCGGCAGTACCAACTGGGGACTCCCACCACCACCCTGCTGCCTGTGCTGGTCCATAGCAGGTCTTATCTTAAGAAGCGAGCATTCGGGGATTGAGCTGTTAAAACTCTTTCAACTGCTCTTCTTTGAGTTATCCAAAGAGCCAGTGCTGATCCCCTATCAGTATCAGCTTTCCGGTCACATAACAAAGCCTATAAGACGCAAGAAGCACCGATGAGTCACGAGTAGCTGAACGCTCTGACACTGGTTCTGAGAACATCCATCTCCAGATGCTTCAAAATGGTGAGATTTACTTGCATTCTGTCCTTCAGCAATCTTCGCCACTGCTTCAAAATACCCTTTCTCACCCACAGGGTTTACATCAGACCTGGGGCCCCTCGTGGCAAGCTGGTGCCAATACGCCCAACACAGCCTCCCCCCGCCCAGGTCTCTGCCTGCAGGCTCAACATTGAAAGAGTATCACAGGACACAGGCTTTGGCCAGCCCCACACCATGCAACATCACTTGCCATGGGGCCCTTCACCTCAGGAGAAAAGCTAGTTTTCAATCACGCATTTCATTTTCCAAAGCGCTCACTGTGACAAAAAATAAAACGCCATTTATCTTCAGGTCAGTGGTTAGCTGGCATCCTCATCAACATTCATGGAAAAAGGTGGGTTTTCAGTACAGAAACCCACCGCATAAGAAGGTTCTAGGAAAAGGTACATCACAGAAAATTAGGGCTGACTTTCTGTGAAAGAGGTTTTGGCTGGTATCATAACAAAACGGCAATGCAGGATGATCCACCACCCAGTTGCTACTCTGAAGACAACGATTTCAGTGTGGGTAACTGTAAACATGGCACAACTGCAAAGTTTTACATTAAATTAAATAATGACAAGTAAAAACATACTCAGGAATGAAGAAAAAGCCAAAAATGATTCACATTTTAAAATGTAAAAAAAGTTAAAAGCGTTGGCTGGTGTTTCTCTTTAAAAAGTAACAGATGCTCTTTGTATGTAAGTTCCAAGAACATAAGTCCTTCCCCATTTGCAGTGAAATGAATCCTCACTTCTGCCTACAAGCCTAGCACAACAGCTCCGACACTATGGACTATGATGCCATGGAGGAGGGCATACAAATGAGTGCTGTGGGCAGTAAACAGGTGGCACGACGCAGCTGGGACCTGCAACAACTGAGGGGCCATCCGGAATGGAGGATGCCTGGAAGCGGCCTGAGGCCCCACATTGGAAGGACAATATTTGGGGATATTGAGCAAAACATATTAATAGAATGAATTTTAGCTGTTTCTTCTCACCTTTTCAAAATTTTGCTTTCAGAAAATATTAAACTGTGCATTTGGCTTATGCTGATTTCTACTGGATGGTGCTGAGCTAGAAGGCTGGGTGAATGGAAATTCCACTGTGACCGCCATGGAGAGGATGCTCCTGACCTGCGGCTCAGATTGAACACCTGTGCTGAGTGCGCACAGGGCTCTGGGAGGATGGGGATGAGCGCAGACACCAACTCCCTGCTGACCCATCCAGCTCTGTGGATGTAGCTGCTGCCACATCAGAAGGCCTGGGAGACAGAAGGAAGGAAGGCCTCCTGTCTGAAGGAAGGCTACTACCGTGGGCCATGCTGTCCCCACGCTGACCTGAAGTAAGATTACACATGGGCTTGACCTCCACAACTCACCCCTTCGAGAATATGACTCATTTCTGGTGAACACATTTCCCCAATGACCTCGTGTCTGGCCACAGCAAAGGACTGTGAACTCAGGATCTGGGAATGGGGACACAGTTGACCTGTCCAGCACACTGCCAGCCCCCAAGTGATATGTAGCTGGACCAGCTGTTTCTTCCTGCTGACCGGACTACAGTCTACCAATACAACCAAATCATTTCTGAATCTTTGTGTCTGTGACAGCAATGAAACTTCCTCTCACCCAGAGCTCTGGAAGGGTCACCCTCAGGGAGCTCAAGGAAGGGGCTCCGAAGAGGAGTTCCTCCCGAAGCTGAAGCCAGGCTGGATAAGGCTCCAGCTCCAGTGGCCCCTCTGGAGGTGCTGCTGGGAACCACCAGACACCACAAGAGATGCTGCAGAAAAAAAGGAGTCACCAACAGTCTCCAGGAGAAATGCCAGGGCAGAGGACAAAGAAAGTCAGAAGCAATGATTACAGAGTAACTGGGACACAACCAGGCACCAGTGCCAGAAAAGCAGCCTTATCTGTGTTTACAGGCTGAGGCAGAGCCAAGGGAGAAAGATGAATGCAGCAGGCAGGCTGGCTTCAGATCAGACACAAGGCTCCTGGTAACCGTATCCCTGGGCTCATGCCCCATGTGCACCGATGGGCCCTGAGCCAAGAGAGGTAATCCTACGAAGAGGGTCCAAGTGTAGGCACCAAACGGCAGGGACAGCAAGCATTCCTCACAGAAGCTGGGGAGCGGGAGGGCTTTCTAAGGCTCTTCCTGGGGTTGGTCTGAACAGACACAGTGAACAAGAACTGCTGAGGTCAGCTCAGCATGCAGGGTCAAGATGAGCGGAGTCAGAGGAGGACCAGAGGTACTTCTACAAACTAAATCACTGAGAAACTGGTCTGCAGCTGGATGTCCAACTTACAGATTTAGGGAGGGACTTACATAGTTGGCATTTCCTTTCACTGTCCTTAACTGATTGCTCTAAGTGACAAGAGGCACCTTTGTGCACAAAGATTGTGATATTTTGCATCTCTGAAGAGCTATAATGTCTTAAAGTTGCAAGCATCCACACTAGTCAAGAAGACCTAACTAAATCTAGTTTTCAGGCTTTATTTCCAGAGTAAACAAAAACAGGTGTATTTTAAGACTTCTGCATTTACTGCTCATTGTCAGTACTATTTGCTTGTGCATTTAAGGCCTTACTCTTAAGTACTATTATGGAGCACAATCTGATGACTTACTTTTCTAATGAGAAATGTAAATGTGAACCTTAATTACAAAAATTATTTTCACTCCTAAGAATGAAAGCCTATAACTAAAACATGACTTTTTACCAAAAAAAAAAAAAAGGTAGTTAAATAATAAAAAGAAACATAAATACCTCTCAGATCCACAACTGTTCTCTATTGTAGACATTCTCCACTCATTTAGGGGGAGATACTGCAAAAATATTGCTAAAATATATACATACACAAGTATATGTGTATACATACACACATGCTATATATATGTGTGTGTGTATATATATAAGTACATAAGTATATACATATATAAATGTATGTGTGTATATATACAACTGATGGCTCAGCAGGTAAACAATCTGCCTGCAATGCAGAAGACATAGGAGACATGGGTTCGATCCCTGAGTTGGGAAGATCCCCTGGAGGAGGAAATGGCAACTCACTCCAGTATTCTTGCCTGAACAATCCCATGGAGAGAGGAGCCTGGAGGGCTATAGTCCAAAGGGTTGCAGAGAGTCAGACACAACCAAGCGACTAAGCACATGTACACACACACACACGCACGCACACGCATGCACACACTCAAACCCTTGTATTAAAAAGTGACCTTTCTTAGGTAAAAGGTCTCAATCAAAATAGCAACAAACAAACAAAAGGATTCAGGTAAGACGGAGAAAGGTTTGAGTGGAGAGTATGGAACAGCAGCATGAAATCATGGCGCGCACACAGGCAACACCAGGGTACACGGGTGGGGCCTCACCCTACAGTTGAGCAGCGTGTACAGCACGTGGTCAGGGGTGGTCTGCGCCCTCCACTGCAGGACCTCCGAGAGGAACAGGAACTGAAACAGAGCACAGCTGTTAGGTCCAGACCATCCTGGGCATTTGGGCTGGCCTCAGCATCTAACAGTAGGGTCTGTCAGTGCCTTAAGTCGGGAGAGGATAATCTCTGACAAATATAATCAACAGGATAAGCAGGCATTTACAATGCTTTCCTGGCAGTGACTGGAATTCACTGTGCGTGATTCAGACCCAGCAATTGGAGGGCTGGGGCCGTGCCACCACGAGGGAAGGCCTCTGAAATCTGCCCAAGGATGGGAAGATGCCATTCCCCTTATAGACAGAGTAGTCGACACAGAAACATCCCTTCTCCTGGGGCTTCCACAAGTTTTAACAATGATTTCTGGGGGCTGCAATGATAGACTCAGATCTACCCTGTTTCAAAAATGGGCTCTCTTAAATTTGCTGTGTTTACAGTGGTCAACTCTGAAGGCACGCAACAGCCCTGAGATCACACAGATCACATGTACCCACTAACATGTCTGCAGTAACAAGGACAGCCCTGTTTCATGACACCGACACAGCAATTGCCACATTTAATCCATTTTATGATAGAAATGCAGTGTGAGGTGTGGAACATGCTCATCAAGTACTTTCTTTGAACATGTTACTACATGTTACCAGACTGGCAACATCTTAAATGGCTGATTTTGTCATATTTCCTTGGAGCCCACAGAGTGGGACCACCTTTTGGTGAAATCACCAGAGTTCTCCAGCTGAATGCTATAACAGGGACTTGCAGCTGCGTGGGACAAACTGTGTCTCTAGTGCTTATGTGGAGTGGGGCCCAAATATTCCTCCTACAACTCCCAATGCTGCTTTAAGAATGTCTGGCTTTTAAACCTGGGTTTTGAATTGACACTTCCTTGAACTGCAAAGATCCAAAGACTGAAACCTCACTATAAGGTGGCCGTGAGGCAGTGTGAGTGTACAATCAGGGCTGGTGGATAACCAGGAACAAGTGTGCAGGGAACACCAAGACAGGATAGGGACTGCAGATGCTGGCTTCAGGCCTGCTGGTCATGGGCTGCATCACCTACCCATTTCTGTGCCACGTGAGGAGTCCTAAAACACTGCACCCCAGCAAACACGCTTTCCTTACAAGATTACAGGAGGGTCTTGCAGGGAGACAGGAAGAAAGGCCATCAATGCTAACACTGGGCTGGCAGAGAAGGCAAGTGGGAGTCGGTAACACCTGTGACACAGCATCTGGGCAGGAGTGGAGAGGAACCGGGCAAGCTCTCACCTTCCGGGCCTGGTCATTGTCTTCTATCTGGCCCAAGTCTCTGCCACTGGCCTGTGCGATCCTCTTCCCAGACACCAGGTTCCCCACCATCACAGAGGCAGGGCCGATCTCTGCAAAGCAGCAGCAGCACGCACATGAGGGAGATACATGAGGTAGGACACGAGCGAAGTTCCTGAAAATATGACTTCCCAATTCAGGAAGGAGCTTACTCTGATTTCCTTTCAAAGATGTGACTTTGAAAAGCCTGATTAGAACAGGGTTTCAAGTAAGTCACTACCATGAAAACAAAGACAAACAGGAGCAAACTTCAAGTGAGGGGGCACAGAAATAAAGCTTTCAGCATCTCCCCTAAGCACCCTCCCAGGCCACTGCCTTTGTTCGCTGGTGAAGGGCATTCAGTATTTTGCTGGAAAAAACTAGCTTTTTGATGATAGAGAGCCACATAACCTTCATTATTTAACAAGAACAGATGAGAGGCACCAGATACCATTAGAGCATCCTTCCTTAAAACTGCCAGTTACATGAAGCTGTGCCGTCCGCGTTGCTTCAGAGTGGTGTGGATGCCCTGGCACTACTCAGTGCCCGAGAGGCAGGTGACCAGCCGGTTCTCAGAGCCCACTCATGGGGTCACACTTCCCTGTCCAGAGTTCCCAGTCATCCGGCGACATCTGAGTACTACAGCCCTGAGGTGGTCATGCATTTACCAGCGATCCTTCATCCTAAGCATCTGTCTTGAACTCTGGCTACCAACTGTGTCCCAGCACCTGGGCCCACTGGAGGCCAGGACACCAGGTCAAGGTGTCCAGGAATGAACAGGGTTAGAGGAGGGAGAGGGAGGATCAGTGAGTGAAGCCTCCCTGGGGAGCCCAGAAACTCTTGTCCATTCAGTAAAAACATGCCAGGCTTTTTCCCCATCCATTTCTCATGCTCATGAAGGGCTGTGCCCCATGTCTTTCTTGGCTGGCCACCCGAAGCCAGTGCCCACAGGATGTGAAGAAGTGGGTGCTTCACTGGGAAATAAACTCTACCCTCCATACCACAAACAGGGGTCGAAACAACAAAATGGAGGTAAGAGGAAAAAAAGAGAGGAGGAACATTAATAAGGAATCTGAGAATACTAGAAAACTTTAGAGAAAGATTACTGGTAAATGCCAACCTAAGGTGCCCGAAAAGCAGTGAGAGCTGAGGCCTTGTGTGCTCTTTCAAGGAGGATATAAGCTCTACCATGGGAGTCCCAGCCCAGCCCCACAGGCTACTCTGCTGGCAGAGCGTGGTGGTCAGCCAGTGGGTGACCCCGTTCCACCTGCAGCACTGGTGTCCTCACCTGAATCTGGAGAGACTGCTCACTCTCACTGCATCAAGCTCGCTTCTGGAGGTGGCCTGGTTCCTATGTCTACTGCCACTGCGCTATACCCATGGCCCGTCAACTATCTCTAGCTGACTTGTTGTGATCTCTGCCCCGCATGCTTCATCAGTGGAGCAAAGAGCATCAGGCCTGGGTCTGTCTCTCCAATACTCTGGCCCTACAGCCTTGGGTTAGTTCCTGAACCTCTCTGTGGCATGATCTCATTTCCTTATAAAATGGAGACAAGAACGCCCACTCCTTAAGACTCCAAGAGGATGAGTCAGGTTAATACCAGCAATGTGTGGAGGCGTGGGCAGCTTGTGCCAGGCCTGCTACTCGTCATTCTAACACCCCTTGGGCTCGCCCAGCCACCCCCCTGGTCTGTTTGCACGTCAAGGCTGGGGGCTGGGGGCTTTTCATCACTATACTAGCACCACATTCTTGCAATAAATTCCTCTTCATTGGTAACTGGGTGCCACCTTAAAGAGCATAATCGTTGCTAGGAGGACCAAGTCAGATGGTTTATAATTACATGTTCCCTGATAGCTCAGTTGGTAAAGAATCTGCCTGCAATGCAGGAGACCCCGGTTTGATTTCTGGGATGGGAAGATCCGCTGGAGAAGAGATAGGCTACCCACTCCAGTATTCTTGGGCTTCCCTTGTGGCTCAGCTGGTAAAGAATCCGCCTGCAATCCAGGAGACCTGGGTTCGACCCCTGGGTTGGGAAGATCCCTTGGAGAAGGGAAAGGCTATCCACTCCAGTATTCTGGCCTGGAGAATTCCACGGACTATATAGCCCACGGGGTTGCAAAGAGTCGGACACAACTGAGCAACTTTCACTTTCCCTCAACTACAAAGCAGCAGACAAATGTTCAGCATCATGAGGACACCACAAACGAAGCTGCAGAACTCCTCACAGGCTCCAAGGGCTGCAAGTTATGGAACAGGTTTGCAGGCTTTATTCTAATGTCTATAGGAAGGAGCAGTGACCCTGAGAGGTGCTTTGCCAGAGTCCTCAAGGACGTCTGACACCTGCCAGGGAGGCTGGGCTCGGGTAACTACCAGCACCTCTCCTTCCCCTGTGGCCCTCACCCTGGGCCTGGACTCCACTACCTTCTTCCCATATGTGGCAGCAAGACAGTGTTCAGGAGGAGGCTGACCTGCCAGAGTGTATAACCAGAGACTGGAGAAGACGAAGGCTGAGAATGGGGTCTGTGTGGCCCTTGCCCAGACCCAGGACCACCTCAGGCCCTCACAGCCCTTCAGACGTACCTGGTTGCTTCTGCCGAGGCTTAGGCAGGTTTGTAACGCACGTGTGGGGACACATGAGGACATTGCAGGGGTGAAGTGAGCCCTCCAGGAAGAGCTGCTTTGTTTCGGACAAATGGATGCCCCCGAGTGGAGTTTTGGGGAGGGTGTTTGCTGGAACCAAGGCCAGACAATAAACCCCAACTTGATGTATACTGTCGATTGCCTGGAAAGCCAAAAGAGAAAGAACCGTGTGAAGCAGGTATAGTGAACAGACAAGGAGCAAATACTCAGACTGTGCAGAGCACACCACGCAGAAGTACATGCAGCACTCGCAAAGCTCCCATCATGGAGACACTGAGGTCAGGAGGGCAGGTCGCCAACCCAAGCAGAACACACAGGTCACGGAACACGTGTGGAACACCACACACACGACAGTGGACACTGGGAGGAAAAAAGCACGCTCTCAGGGTCATAACAAGAACTCCTGCTGTGAACTCCACGAGCGAATGGGAGCAGCTCTGCACACCTCTGACCCCTAGGCCGGGTCTGTTTAGCTCCCCACCCCGCCCCGGGAGGCGAGCCCAGGTTCAGTAGCTGATGAGTCTGTGGTCAGAAGGAGGGATAAGCAGAGCACTCAATGGCACAGGGAAAATGACGTGAGCAGGGAGGGGGCTCAGGGCAGGCGCGAGCTACCTGCAGCACCCTGCTCATCCACTGGAAGCTGTCCTCTTCCGTGGAGTCTGGCCTCTGCTCAGCCACAATCACAATCCTTTCGTCGTGCAGGACAGTCACTGAAAACACGGCTATTCTGTGGATACAGATAGGACATGGTAGTGAGCACATGCTGGAGATGCTCACAGAGGACTGGCCCTGCCATGAAGGGCTTCACAGCTACTATGACCACAGAGCTCAGGAGTTCTCAGCACCAACTACTCCCCAAGAAAGGAAAACTGCAGCTTCCAACTCCCAGGCGCTCACCCACAAAAGCACAGGGGAGAAGTCTGACAAAGCCAGGGGGCAGGTGGAGGACGACTGCCATACTTCTTGTAGAAGCAGCCTGCTGCAGCTTGGGCAATGGGCCTCAAGCCTCAGGACAGGCAGGAGCTGTGCAGGTATCAAAACTGCTGAAACTTACTGGGCCCTGCAGTTTGCATCTTGAGTTTGTACCTGCAAAGCAATATTCTCCCAATGAGCAGAACTTTGCCATTGGGGAGTTGATGATTTTCTGCTAGCCCAGATTCTCTCAGGAGAAGCACAGACAGGCCCTCTGGGGGGTCCTGTGCACAAAGGTGGCTGGGTTACACCCAACCCAAAGCTCTGCGTCTTCCTGCTCCTGTCAGCTAAGCTACACAGGGCGAAACCCAGAGCAGCTGACTTCCTCCAAATCAGCAAAACCTTAGGAGCCATGGTCAGTGATCCATCATTGGCTGTGTGCCAAGCAGGGGTCAGGGACACCACCCAGAAGGAACCCACGTGAGGCAGTTTCCAGGCAGTTTATGGCTCATTTGTTACCTTTGGGTGAATGAACTACAGCAAGATAAATGCTTGGTTCTTTTGTGTAGTTTACTAATTAAAAATATGCTTTTCAAAAATAAATAAATAAAAACATGCTTTTCAAATGGACATTATTCTTTAACTTGGAGAATTTAGTGAAGATACATTTATTGGGCTCAGAAAATTTTCATAAAATTGGACATTAAGAACTGCACAGAATCTTAGAAGTCACAGAGTTCAGGGGCTTCAATGTACAGAGGAGGACACAGAGTCCCATTAGTTTAAGCAATTTTCTGCAGTTTTATATAAAAAGTGTAGCCTGTGGAGAACCATACCAACCACAGAGCACACCCACCTTCCCCTGTAGACGAACTTCATGGGTTCCACAGCCAGTGCTGTGGCCACGATGTCATCAGCGTTGTGTCTGCGCCCGCTGACCACCATAAGCCCGTCCATCTTGCCCACCACGAACACAAGCCCTCCAGGGCCAACGAAGCCAAGCAAGCCCGTCCTCACGAAGGGGTACTCACTGACCGGGGCCCCTGAGCTCGTCACCGGGAACACCTGGGGACAATGAACTCTTGAGTGCCTGCTGGAGCCCAACCTCCGCCCTCCTCCATGGAACCCACTGCTCCTGCTTCCCTCCACTGGGTCTCTTCACCTGGCCCTGGTGGGAGAAGTCCAGGTCTGCACAGCTGCCGTGAGTGCCAGGCTGCACACCCCTCCCCCATCCCCATTCCCATTCCCACAACTCGTCCCTGGCCCACACGCAGGGCCCTCTGAAGAGGCCTGCCACAGTCTAACGAACATTAATTCATTCTTCTACTTATAAAACCACAGCATAAAAATGGTTAAGTGGAGAAGCAAGGTGCACTTTAAATAACATCTGTCAGTAGTAAAATGATTCCTGTTCATTACACTGCTGTCTTCCTTACGGGAAACACACTCAAAAATACAGAGGGAGCAGCCCCACCACGAGTTCAAACTCGACCCCTAGTTTGAACACATAAGCCACACAGAAAAGAAGATAGGTTTTATTTAGACTGTGTCTGGCTCAGTTTCAAGGGCACTTAGAAACCTGAATCCTGACCCAACGGATCTGCCTGTACAAGCCACATCATATGTGTTCGCATCCAAAGTTCTATTTATAGCCTTTAAAAAATTTATCCCCAATCAACTCATATTTGCTAACATACAACTTAGTCAAAGTGTGCTCCTCCTAAGGTCAGCACACTTGGTGAAATGGTAAGAATTCTGAGAATGCTGGGTCTACCAGGCAGTGTGCATTTGTGTGTGCTAACTGCACGCCACACCATGTGCACACAGCACGGACACACGCTTGTGTGGTGGAGGCAGCTGTGCAGTGCGAATGCTTGGTCGAGGCGGACAGTCCCCGAGGAGGCCGCTGCTCTCCGCCTCGGCAGGGCTGCGCGCTCCCCAGCCCCCACCCATCAGCTGCTGCTCTTTCTAGATGGGTGAGAATGGCAATGAGAAAAAGGCTGCCTCTAGATAAACTGTACTTGCTCTTTCTCAGCTCTGGTTATGAGGTGAAAACAAGGTTGCTAAGCCAAATTTATTAAAAGCTATAGAAAATGGCAGGAGAAAGTACAACCATTTTAATTACCATGAACATGTTCTATTGAGAAATCACCATCTCCTTTTACATCTATTCCACACACCTGGCAAAAGCTGTCTGATGGGGCTCACCTGCCACCTACCTCGAAGGTGTTCTTGGTCATACCCGAGAGGCCATAGTAGGACATGCCCGTGGCCACCGCGCACACGCAGAGCTCCCCGACTTCGTCTGTCCTGCACAGCTGGGGAACCCCATCAGGCTTCACTGAACACATGATGGCTGAATGCAAAACAGCAAGCACAGGTTACTTTAGAAAGGGAGTTGCAGGGAGCTGGAGAGGAGAAATGAATGGGTACAAAAAAGAACACAAAAAGAAGTAGCATCTGCAGCAAAACCACAAGTGAAAGAGAACAGGCCCTCACAGTCCCTGAAGCAAGCTGTGATTTTCTTGTTGCGGTAAAACAACATTTCATAGCTGTGCACTGCTGTAAGCTTAGGGTGTAAATGGGATTTACACACCATGCAGACATGAGGATGACACTGAGAAAAGACCACATGGCGTGTGTCGTCAGCCACTGCACACGGCCTCCAGGACGGTCTGAGCCCTGAAACCAATGAGCACGGCACACCTGCTCCAGTCTCTTGAGCCTGTCTGAACAGAAAGCCTCCCTGTCCCATGGGAAGCTCTATCTTTGTCTCAGACTCCCCATCAAGGCGGGCCCTGCAGGAAAGGCTGGGGGGTGCTAGTTCTCCAGTCTGTGGCTCTGCACCCACACCCACCCTCACCTCCAGGCATCACGAGGCCGACATCTTGCACGGTGAGTACAGACAGCTTTTCCTCTGAGTCCACTCGGATGACCCCATAGGTCAGCCCATGCATGGAGAGGACGCCACGGCCCGGGGGCTGGTTGCTGTCATCGGTGGGCCTATGAGGACAGGTTGAGTCTGATTAGAAGCACGTCAGCTGTCTGAACACAGACACGCGTGTCCACATGCCACCTGCACACCAAGGCTTCTCCTTCGGGCCCTAAGGGCAGACACAGCTGTCACATGCCCTGTGTTCTCTGCTCAGGACACACTGAGGTCTGCTCCTAAAAACTGCTAGACTCCTGAGAAGCATGGGGATCCCACAGGGCTCCCTTGTCTCCCTGCCTTCCCCTTACATGTGTCCACTAGACACCAACCAACTCCTCCAACTTACTCTTTCTCCTTGCGAGGTCGGATCTCCTAGGTTTGAAAATGGCTCAGAAGGGAAACTCAAGTCTCCAGGAAGGAGAATGACAGCAGTGAGCAGAAATGCCAGACTGTGAATGTGGCCTCCAGGTCAGACGTATGCTGAGTATGCACACTCTCAGTTGTAAGAACTGGCAATTATGTGGATGAGAGACCAGCTATCAAGTGCTCGGCAGCTAGGGAAGGTACAGCTTCACACATCCGGGGTCTGCTACCGCCGCCCCAGCTCACCCCCACTTGAGTCCTCATTGCTTCCACTCGGCATCTGGTAGGGCTCGCCCTCCATGCCCACCCACTTCCCTGGGGCCCAGGCCTCCTCCTCGCCTCCAGCAGGGTGCCTCATGGCCTGTCCTTCACTGTCCCCCGGGGTGGCTCGTCACCCCACTAACAGCACCTCCATGGTGTCCTCCACAACAGGTACCTTCTAACCATCCACCCAGGCCTCTTCCATGAGGGCAGGGGCTTTCCTCTGGTCACTGCTGAACCCCCACCCTTGGAGTCGTGTCCAGTAAAAAATGTCTGCTGACTAGATCAAGTGAATAAACAAAACATTTACAAGATCATGGATTTTATCCCTGAAAACGAAAGATTCTTCAATGTGAGCAAAGTGAGAGAATATAATTTAGGTAAGCATAACGTTTGTTTCTCTAATTTCCCAAATATTTTTTCTATAAGATTGCTGGAAAAAGCCAAACGATCTTTTTGGCCAACCCAATACAAATGCCTAAGGTGTTTTAGGACCTAAAATACAAACTATAGATAGCAGTCTGCCATATGGCTTTAAAGTATTTCATGAAGGTTTATAATGAAACTAAAAAACATAAATAGGGAAACAAAAGCTAAAATTTGCAATAATGGGTATTTGAATTAAATTATTGGTATATTTAAAAAAAAAGCATATATATCAATTGCATTTCAATCAAAAAAAAGTAACAGTCTGAAAACCAAACTATTCCATCTGTAACAATCAAGAAGAGAAGCACTAAAGAATACAAAAGCAAAGTTGCCCAAATAATAAGACCCACACGAAACCACCTGGAAATGAGCCCCAAACAGTGGAACTGATATTGATCTGGCTGTATCTTTTCCAAAGGCCCCAGTAAAATTGTAAAATGAAAGAGGAGCCTCGCAGAAACCCTAAGGGGGCCAGGACTCCCTCACCCTCATCCTCAGTCAAGACCCCATGTTGAGAGTCAGAATCGTCAGCCTGAGCACCTGCTGTGGGCCGAACTGTGTTCCCTTCAGAAGACATGTTCCTGTGCTAACCCCCTGTATCCAGAACGTGACTTTATTGGGAAACAGGGTCTTTGCAGAATATAAATAGTTAGTAAAGGGTTATAGGTCTATAAGCCAGGGTTGCTGGCACCACCAGAAGCTGGAGAGATGCCCAGAACAGATTCCCCTTAGAGCTCCAGACAGAGCCAACCCTGCCGACAACTTAACCTCAGACACTAAGACCCCAGAGCTGTGAACTGTTATAAAAGCCCAAGCAAATGAACATTCTTAATAAAATTTATAGGTACGCCTGTTTTTATTTTAAAAATCCACATGAAAGCAAAACGCTGAACCAGCCAAGACATATCCCAAGTATGGGAAGATTTAAGAACTGATATGTTGTGACCAAGAAGCAGGGAGGGAGAAGTTCTTTCACGACCCAGCAGTGTATACAGTCTGTCTTAGTTACGAGATCCACTTAATCATGAACTGCATTTATTACAGGAATTTTTCAATTATGTCTGTAAAATGCTAGTTATGGGAAGACTGAGTTCACTCACCTAAATGTAAACCAACAGCACTAACTCTGCATTACTGTAATCTATGCTATATATTATATTTAACAGAGTCCCTGCAAGTCAGACATTCTTGGCAGCTTTGCAAAATACATCCAAGGCGGCAGCACAGAAGCACCCTAACTCCCAGGCACAGTGCTTGGCCTTGCTGCTCGCTTGCTCACACACCTGCGATCCTGGTTGTGTGTCCCCCCAGCTTTCCGCAGGACCTGCTGTGTCATGGAGGGAGTGCGAGCTGTGCTCAACTGGGTGTTTCATGTGCCAGATATTCCTGAGCCCTTTACACACCAACTTACTCATGACCGTGAACCTGCAGAGGCATTGCTACTATCCCATTTTACAAAATAGAAAACCAAGGCTCAGAAATATTAACTTAGTTGCCTGTGTGAGTGGAAGGGCTTGTGGAGATTCAGACCCACAGAGGAGCCCCAGCCCAACCATTTTGTCTCCTTTCCCAACACTTGCCCTGCCTCTGGCCTAGAAGACTAGGCAATTTTTAGTTCACTGTTAGTTTTTTCATGAAATTTTCTTTTTTATTTTTTTTAAATTTTATTTTATTTTTAAACTTTACAAATTGTATTAGTTTTGCCAAATATCAAAATGAATCCGCCACAGGTATACATGTGTTCCCCATCCTGAACCCTCCTCCCTCCTCCCTCCCCATACCATCCCTCTGGGTTGTCCCAGTGCACTAGCCCCAAACAGGGGTATGAGTAACATGAGCATACCCTTTGTACGGACACGGCAAGCTCTGCATGAGAACATACGGCAGAAGGCTAAGACTCTGCTCACCTCCAGCCCCACTCCCTCTGGCAGCCGCTACTCACGGCAAGAGTGAAGTTTCAGCCTTTTTGGCCTTATTGCCTATAAAATATGCGCACATACAAATGTGTTTACACCAAAGAGAAGCAGAACCCCATGTGCACATTCTTCTGCAACTTGCTGTTCTCACCAAACACCTCACAGAACTTCCCACATGGGTGTGTGCATGTTAACACACACAGGATGTGTCCTGGACACACCAATGAACTAACCTGCTTTAATTATTATATGGTGTTCAATAATATGAACACATTTTTCTTTCATTTAATTTGTATGCATTTGGAAATATTTCTGTAAGATACATACCTAGAAAGGGAATGGAGGAGTCAAAGAGCATATACATTTAAAATTTTAATAAAGCCTAAACACCTTCTCAAAATGGAGAAGGAAATGGCAACCCACTCCAATATTCTTGCCTGGAGAATTCCATGGACAGAGGAGCCTGGTGTGCTACAGTCCTTGGGGTTGAAAAGAGTTGGACACGACTTAAGCATGCACGCACACACCTTCTCAAAAGACTGTGTCATTTTGCAATCCCACCAAGAGTGAATGAATATTACTATGTTTTCACTCACAGTCCATTGAGTGGACTCAGAATGCTGTTCTAAGCATTTTATGTATGGTAACTAATGTCTTCTTCACACAAGCCCATGAGACAGGCATGACCGTTCCTCACTCATAGACAGGACATGCACCGCCAGGGCAACGGTGGTGGGGTTGGCCGGGCAGCATGCCCAGAATGGCTTTAGAACCCGTGTCTTCCACCTCAGTGCTAAGCTGCCCTCAGCCTTACCCGTTTCCACACACCTGTGCTGACATTGATCACCAACCCTATAACTGTTTCCAATATGGTGAGTAAAGTGCATTTCTCATTGTTGTTTCAATTTGTATTTCCAGGACTATTAACCAAGTCAGGTAATCTTTTTGCTCCATTAACACCCTCCTAGGAGAAGGCAATGACACCCCACTCCAGTACTCTTGCCTGGAAAATCCCATGGATGGAGGAGCCTGGTAGGCTGCAGTTCATGGGGTGGCTAAGAGTCGGACTTCACTTTCAGTGAAGTCAGACTGAGCGACTTCACTTTCATTTTTCAGTTTCATGCATTGAAGAAGGAAATGGCAACCCACTCCAGTGGTCTTGCCTGGAGAATCCCAGGGACAGGGGAGCCTCATGGGCTGCTGTCTATGGGGTCACACAGAGTCGGACACGACTGAAGCAACTTAGCAGCAGCAGGAAATAAAAAGTCCAAGGAGAGAAACTAGGTGAGGGCAGAAAAACCAATCTCAATAAGTAAGATTCTTAGGAATTTCAAAACATCTACTCTAATAATCAAAACAAGTAAACTAAATAATGGCCGAGGGTGCCAAAGACCCAACTGTCAGCTTCCAGGTTCGATTCCAAGATGAACAGTGTGCTTATTATGCATCTCACACAGAACACAAATTACAGGAGGAATCATCCTGGCAATCTCAGGACCACACAGAGCTGTCTTCACACTCTAAGAAAGCACACAGCTAGGAATGGCCAACACCACCATGGTATAAAAAGGGAAAATCCCATCTGAAGCCAAAGTAGAGGCCCTGCAAGGAAGGAGCTGATGGAGAAGGCCTTCAGTGGGCAGTCTGTACCCACTGTTATTTGTGGTGCCATTTTTAGCCTCTAACACACTTGACATGATCAGCCTTGAGCTGATCATGCTTCTACAAAGCCTAAAGAAAGAGCTCCCGCACATGCAGTGAACACATCAACACTCTGCAAACAGCCAGCCAGGCTCAGACATGCAGTGATGCCAAGTAAGTGGGGTCAAGTCAGCAACAAAGGTTCTGAGGACTTCCGCTGCTGGGACTCAACAAGGTAACTACATCTTCTTAGTGCCAATGCCATCCTCCAAGCCCTCAGCTAGCCGGGACAACAAAGACACAAGGTTGAAACATAGTACTCCCCAAATTAGGAGTTATTTTCATGTAGTTTTGTCCCTAATGTAGTTTTATCCCTAATGTAGTTTTGTCCCATGAGAGCAATACATGCCACATTAAAAAACCATTTTAAGAGCTGAGTAACATACAAAGGAACGTTTCTCCCTATATCACATTCTTACCTATTCAGTAAGTATGTAGTTAGCAGATTTTTTTTTCTGCTAAATCTATTACTTACAGAGGCTTAATTTTCTCTCAGACAGAAAAGGGATCACACCATACACATTGTTTACAAGATGTGTTCTTCATTTGTCCTGGTTACTTTTCCCTGTCAGAGAGCAATCATCCAGAACCAGCAGGGAGACAGCCTGCAAGTCTGGGGTTAGGGAGGCTACTTCCCAGCATCTCCCTCTGTGCACCTCAGTCTCCATCAAAGCAAACTTCTGTGCTCAATTCAGTATAACACCAAATACAGTAAAATCAACTCAAACATACATGATCAGGACAATGAGATAACATGGTTACTCTGCTCTTCACTGCTACCTCATTAAGTCATTTTAATTTACATGATTATCATCTCCAAACTATTTCGTGTTAGAGAAGTTTTAAATTTTTGGCTAAATTTTTAGATAAAATGACAATGTATTTTTATCTCTTATGTTTTAAAAATAAGGTTGTGTGTGAAGTCTCTCAGGTGTGTCTGACTCTTTGTGACCCCGTGGACTGTAGCCCACCAGGCTCCTCTGTCCATGGGATTCTCCAGGCAAGAATACTGGAGTGGGTTGCCATTTCCTTCTCCAGGGGATCTTCCCAACCCAGGGATTGAACCCGGATCTCCTGCATTGCAGGCAGACGCTTTATCCTCTGAGCCACCAGGGAAGCCAAAATAAGATTATGGATCTCCAAACTCTGAAAACCCCCCACTTCAACCCCATAGGCTGTGTTAACTGTTTTTCAGTCTGGATCACTAGTTAGTTTGCCTCTGTCAGAAATCGTCAAATTTCAGTTTCACCTGGGGGCTACATGGTAAGGACAGTTCCACGTCTACTATCTTTGCCCTTTGTTTCCGCCCAGCTTTCTAACTACTAAATTAGACGCTTTTTCAAAGTGGAAAATATTTATGGTAGCACAGGGGTATCTTTACCATTCTTTGGAATTATTGACTTAACTACTGTGTTTTATATACATATACACACATACATACGTATACACACACACATATATATATATATATCACACCTTTTTTTTAATTGCCAAAGTGTCATGGTACTGAAAGAATACCTTGTATTTAAAAGGGTCACAAAAAGCTTTTTTAGTTCAATCAACATTATCACAATGTAGCTGTTAAACAATGGGCTCCATCATCTATATTTTAGAGGGAGACACAATCAAATGCAACCAAGGAGAAACCCAGTCAGAAAACAACCTACTGGCATCCATCTTATCCTGGTTTTGTAGTTCTCCTGTTGAGTTTAGGCATCATGGATCCTACTTCTCCAGTATTTTTTATTCTACAACTAGCCTGCAGAGAAAAAAATACTAAACATTCATCTGGATGCACACTGGCATCCAGACACTGGCCAGGGCCCTGCTGCCAGCTCTCCAGTGCACAGGTACTCCCTGCTCCTTTGCAAGCAGAATTCGGAGGAGACTGTGACTTCCTCGCACCCGAACCTTCCAGGACACTCCCTTTTGTGTAGGTGAGAGGCCTGCTGCTGCCTTCAAGAACAGGGACATCAACATATTTAGTGGCCATGACCACGGGCGCCAAGCCACCAAACCTGGTGTCCACTCTGGCAGGACCAACTCAGAGCAGCCTCACAAGGCCAGCCCTCCTGGCTTCCACACCCAGATCCACTGGCTGCCCAAGCAGCTTCCCTGTAACAAGCTGGCTTGCAGATTTACAAACATTTGAACAGAAGACCATCACAGAGTGATACATATTCAGAAAGGGCCAAGGCTCTGAAAGTCTGAGCAGTGGAGATACAGCAGCAATTTTTCTTCACTGAGGACCACAGGCCAACCACCCAGTCCCATTTTCTACTTAAATGGACAAAAGCCAAGCGGGCAATCATCTGCTCCCGGCTCTTTACTGCAAGTTCAATCTCTTCTTCACCACAGGGCAAAACAAGCTGTCCTGGGAAAGTTATTCAGATAGGACACCAATGCTCAGACAACAGCACAAAGGAAAAAATCAGCTCCCAACCCTTCAAGTGAGAATGAAGGACTCAGCAACAGAAACAGACTGACAAGGCAGCCAATCACTCGGTTTTCACTTTTTACTTTTTCTTTTAAAGATCATCCTATGAGTAAGTAGTAGACAAAGTGTGAGTGCTGCAATGCTTCCCATGCTGACTTTATAATATTTAACAAAGTGTCCAGTTTGTCCTCACTCCCAAATCCACAGGAGCAATGACTAGAATGGATCAAAGCTGTTTTTACTTAATAACTTGCCCTCTCACTTCTTACATGTGCAAACTGCACTTCAAGTTTTGGGAAAAAAATAAGCACAAAGCACAAAAAGACAGATTCATATTCCAAAAGCAAGACCATTCTGTAGACACAGCCATGTGTGTGGATACCAGACAGAACAGGAATCTGACCCCTAGTCACTGGTCACACAGCCTGTAGAGGAAGATGTTCCAAAAAAATATGTGTTTTCACAAGTTTGCTTGAAAATGAACTTAAATATGAACATGTAAAAAACAAGGATGGTGAATGAAACAGGTTCTAAACAAGAGTTTAGCATGTGTTTTCCTTCTACATTCACCCCTGAGACAGAGACCCTGTCACCCACTTCACTGCCATGCCCTCCAAGTGTGACACCGTCACAGAGAAATGCCCTCCCTGCACAGCCAGCACTCACAGCTCAAATGCAGCACATGCAGGTCCTCCCTGGCATCAGAGCATCACCCCAGAGCCCCAGGCGGCTGCCCCACACCCTACCTGTGTCCATGCCTTCTCCCTCTCCCCTGTCTCGGCCCTTCTCAGGACCAGACTAATGGGGGTGTGGGCAGTAGGGACATGGCCTTTCTGCTGATGCTACTTTCTCAGAGCATCAGATCATGATACTATAACTTTATGCAGTTAGCTGCACCTAGTCAGTCAAGTGAAATTAAAGCAAACAAACAAAACCCCACACAACTTCACTCAGGTAAAATGCAAACCTACATCTTTCTGCTTAGGTGAGTGTATACATCCAGTACACAGACATGCGGGCAAGGGCTGAACTCTTCACAGCCTTTGCTGCTGGTGAATTACAAAGGGTCATTGTAACTGTACAGCAAGTGACTTTTATGCCTCACTTTACATATTTTCCATTTTTCTTTTATTCATCTAGTAACAAAATATATGCTAAACACCAACCATCAGCCAGAGACAGAGAATAAGCAATAATACACCAGTGAATCTGCCAGCCTGTGAGAAGGAAGCAAATGCTGAGAGGGCATCACAGTGAGTCACGTGAGCACGGGGTGGTCAGGGCAGGCCTCAGCCATGCTGCCCTAGGGGCACACCAGAGACCAGGAGGTCTGGCCACAGGGAGACAGGATGGGACCAAGAAGGGGCATGACCAGACTGTGTGGCCTTGTGGCTCCTGGTCAGATGGGACAGCAGGGCAGAAGGGCAGGAACTCGGTGAGTTGGTGGAAGAAGTGTTGGGCTTGGATGTCCCCTGGCAAACTGGACAGGATGCTGGAGCTGGTGGAAGGTGTGGGGTGTGCATGTGGCTCCAGTGGAGGGTAAGAGAGGACGGTAGTGGAGGCTTAAACTAAAAATCACGTCTCCTTGGCCTCCACCTCTCCTTCCCACATGAAAGGAGAACTGAGTCCACAGTGGCCAAGACCCAAGAGATGAAGACCAGCCCCCAGTTTCCACATGCCCCTGGACCTAGCCTGAACTCCTCATGGGCAGGGAGCACACGGGAAGCCGGGGAGGGGCAGCAGGAGGGATAGGCTGCATACAGCCTGGAGGGGCACGGGGTGCAGGCCTGGGGCTGGTGTGTCAGGTGCGGGAGGAGGCACAGGTTAACTGGTCCACAGTGACTCCGCCCTTTCTATCACAGGAGGTGGCTGTGAAAATCAACCTAAGACTGAAAAGTACTCTTTCAAATGTACACGTTTTGGACAAACTCAAGGTAAATAACACCATGACAAGCACCTGGCTGGTCTTGAAATGCACCCTGCACTGCCCCCTAGGACCTCTCTCCTACCAGGTATGATGGAAATGAAGTTTGTGATTTCAAGTCACATCAAAACCAAAATGGGTCGTCAGGTAGTACAATGGCGTATTTGCCTCTGTGAGCAGCTCAGCACGTGGGAATTTGCTGGCTGTCTGAGGCCAGTCATCACCAGTGCTCTGTTCACTTTACTGCACAAAGTAAACCATTTTCTGAGGCACTGCAGACAGATGTGTGCTGCCTACAGGTGCCGTATCTCCAGAACCACAGGGCACCTCAGACATGACATTACCTGGTCAAGGCCATAAAAGAACAAGAGAAAAACCCAGAAAAAGAACTCAGTGAAGCAGAGATCAGCAATTTATCAAACAGAGTTCAAACTACTGGTCATGAATATGCTCACTGAACTCGGGAGGAGAATGGAGCAACTGAGTGGGAATTTCCCCAAAGGCACAGAAAATGTAAAAAGAACCAAACAGAACTAAAGAATAACAGAAATGAAGATGACACTAGAGGGACCCAACAGTTCAGATTAGAGAACGTGGGACGGATCAGCCATCTGGAGAACACGGCGGTGGAAATCATCCAACAGAAAAAGAAAAGAAACGAAAGACAGGAGGACAGCTTACGCGGCCTCTGGGGCAATGCCAAGCGTGCCGATGTTCACAGTACAGGGTCGAAGAAGGAGAGACAGAAACCCTGTCTAGAGAAACGATGGCTGAGAACGTTCCTGACCTGGGAAAGAAGACAGACCTTGAAGTCCAGGAAACACTGTGGGTGTCAGGATGAAATCAAAGAGATCTCCTCAATACACACCGCAATCAAATGGCAAAGGTTAAAGATAAAAAGAGAGTCTTAAAATCAGCAGGGGAAAAGCAACTAGTTACATACAAGGGAAACCACCTATGACTATCAGTCAACTTTTCAGCGAAATTCTGCAACCCAGAGGGTTTGGCAAGACATACTCAGAATGCTGAAGGGAAAAACATAGAACTAAGAAGACTCTACCCACAAGGTTCTCATTCAGACTTGAAGAAGGGAGAAGAATTTTACAGAAAAGCAAAGCTGTAGGAGTTCATCACCACTAAACCATTCTTACAAGAAATGTTCAAGGGACTTTCATAAGTGGAAAAGGACATAACTAGAAATAAAAAATTATGAAAGAAAAATCATTGTAAATGTAAATACATGTAAAGGTAAATAAATGTAAAATCTCACTGGTAAAGGCAAACAGGTAGTGGCAGTGGTAAAGGTAGTGGATCAACCACCTGTGAAGCTAGTAGGAAGGTTCAAAGACGAGAGTAGTAAAATCTACATCCGCAATACGCAGTTAAGCAACTCACCAAAATAAAAAATGTAAGTCAGGACATCAAAAACAAAATGGAGAGTAAAAATGGAGTGCTTTTAGAATGTGCTCAAACTTACTGAAAACTTAAGTGACCATCAACTTAAAACAGATGCATATATACACAGGTTGAAATATACAGTGCTCACTTCAGTAGCACATATACTAAAACTGGAATGATACAGAGAAGATTAGCATGGCCCCTGTGCAGGAATAACATGCAAATTCAGGAAGCATTCCATATTTTTTATACTTAAGGCTGATTCATGCTATTGTATAGCAGAAACCAACATTACATTGTAAAGCAATTATCTTCCAATTAAAAAAAGGTATGAATTTCACGGAAACCATAAACCAAAAGCCTGAAACAGAATAAGGAGGAAGGAATAAAACATACCATACAGAAACCATTTTTTCTTTTCTTTCACTAAAAACTCCTTGCCTTGCCCACCTTCTGCCTAGAAATCTTCCATGTATACAACCACTCAGAGCTTAAAACTCAACATTCAAAAAACTAATATGATCATGGTATCTGGTCCCATCACTTTATGGCAAATAGATGGGGAAAAATGGAAACAGTGGCAGATTTTATTTTCCTGGACTCCAAAATCACTGTGGACAGTGACTGCCGCCATGAAATTAAAAGATGCTTGCTCCATGGAAGGAAAGCTATGATAAAACTAGATAGCATATTAAAAAGCACAGACATCTCTTTGCCAACAAAGGAAGGTCTGTATAGTTAAAGCGATGGTTTTCTTAATAGTCACATACAGACGTGATAGTTGGACCACAAAGAAGGCTGAGTGCCAAAGAATTGATGCTTTTGAATTGTGGTGCTAGAGAAGACTCTTGAGAGTCCCTTGGACTGCAAGGAGATTAAACCAGTCAATACTAAAAGAAATCAACCCTGAATATTCACTGGAAGGACTGATGCTGAAGCTGAAGCTCCAATACCTTGGCTACCTTATGAGAAGAACTGACTCACTGGAAAAGACCCTGATGCTGGGAAAGGTTGAAGGCAGAAGGGGGTGGTAGAGGATGAGATGGTTAGACAGCATCACTGACTCAAAGGACATGAGTTAGAGCAAACCCTGAGAGATAGTGAGGGACAGGGAAGCCTGGCATGGAAGAGCTGGACATAACCGAACAACTGAACAACAACATGCTAAGCACAGCAGGGGTCCCCAACCTCCAGGATCTAATGCTTGATAATCTAAAGTGGAGCTGATGTAGTAATAATAGAAATACAGTGCACAATAAACAGTAATGCACTTGAATCATACCCAAACCACCACCTGTCCCTCTCCCCCTCCTTCCCCATCCATGGAAAATTGTCTTCTAGGAAACTGGTCCCGGGTGTCAAAAAGGTCGGGGATCGCTACTCTAAAGCATGTCTCTGGTGTTCAGTGAACAGCAGTGTGTATCTATTAATCCAAACTCCTGATTTATTCTACCCCCACCTCTTCTCCTTTGGTGACCATAAGCTTATTTTCTCCATAGGTGTTTCTGGGAACTACTGACAAATCCAGACAAGCCCTTGTAGCCCTTCTCACCCTGGACAAAGTCAGCTCTTATGAGCCGTAACCACAGCCTGTCTCTGCTAGGCACCAACGGCTCTGAGATGGGCGGCGATGCCGGAGTAACTTAGGACCAAGAGCATTGCATTTGCTGACCTTAGCAAGAGCCCCGGCAGCCCAGCTCCACACAGCAGGAGACCCCAGGCCCCAGATTCCTCTGAAGTGCTGTTGAATAGTTCAAAAGCTCAGAAAACCAGCGTGTTTACTGTGTAGTGTGTGTAGAACTGCCGAAAATGAAGACAACATAAAAACCATGTGTAAAAGGGAAAAGGGGTGGCCACAAAATTTTCGTTTCATCTGTTTACTCTGTTCTGTTGATGTTGATTAGACACTAAGTCATGTCAGACTCTTTGCAACCCCATGGACTGCAGCATGTCAGGCTCCCCGTCCTCCACTATCTCCCAGAGTTTGCTCAAATTCATGTCCAATGAGTCAGTGATGTTATCTGACCATCTCATCTTCCGCTGTCCCCTTCTCCTTTTGCCTTCCATCTCTCCCTGCATCAGGGTCTTTTCCAATGAGTCAGCTCTTCGCATCAGGTGACCAAAGTACTGGAGCTTCAAGTTAAACCTGAGCCTAATACAAGCAAATGAAAATATGCATAACCTGCCAGGACGAGGTTCACTGCTCAGCATACCTACAGACAGACTTCCACTGACCTGGGAATCACAGTCAATCTCCAGAGTGATAAGTAAGTTTCTAACTAATGAATTTAGACTATTTAAGAAAATCCATTCTAGCATATACAAGAATGAAAACTCATCTTGAAAGTTGGGTCCTATTTTTATTCTCACACTAAGATAAACTGCGAAGACTTCTGGGCCTCTGTTAGCTGCTGAATGAGACCCCTCCCCAGACTGCCCACGGAGTTAATGGATTTGTACCTCCGGATGGCCACAGTGAGAGCCTCTGGTGAGCTGGCGCAGGGGCAGATGACCTCCTGGCGTAGACCTTTACTTTGGAAGACGTTGAGAAATGCATCACAGGAAGAAATAGACCCTAAACAGAAAGAAGGGATGACAGTGGACAATTAAAAATATCCCGTAATATAAAATGCCTTTGAGGTTACAATTTAGGCACATGTGGAATTAGGTAGCATGGACAAATACTTCATTTAACATAACCTACCATTTCTGTTACAATGAAAGCTAATATTATTCTCAAACACAGAACTCAAGAATTTAAAAAATGCAACTTCTATATTTAACCATACATTTTTTCTAACTGAAGAACTTAATTTTAATAACTTTTCTGAGACTTGTTCTACCATTTTTCACATGCATGTTCCAAGAGAGAACTCTAAACCCAACTAAATGAAGAAAACATTCCTCTATATTAATATGAGTGATGAGATCAAGATATACAGTTATTAGGAACCTATCAGCTAAACTAGTCCCCAATACAAGTTTACCTTGCTTCTTTTAAGACTTATTACTCTGCAGAGTTATGGGTAAAACCATTTGTGTATTAAACAGCTCACAATTTGTGGAGTTCTACTATAAACAGAAGAATCACTTATAAAACTAATATACAAAATTATCTGTTTGCAGATCAGATGTTCTTTAAGTGTATGAAGCTTTAATTTAGAAACACAGATGCCGCAAAGTTTACCAATGTGATCAGAAACATTCATTCACTCATTTTCATTCATTCACTTTGCTTCTAGTTATATGCTCTTCTCATGAAAAACAAGCTAACAGAGTTTCTGTTTCAACTGACTGAAATAGTTCTCAAGGTATATTAATAGTATTCTGTGCAATTGCTCATTTATTTTATCCAGGTAGTTTCCAGTACAGAATTTGATAATGAAATTCCATTAAAAATGACAAATTAAATTTCCTGATCAATAAACCTGCTATGGACCATAAAATAATCATAATTAGTATTTCTTGAGCACTTGAGAACTATACATAGGGACTGCTGCATATCTGATGACTGGGTACCGTCTTGCAGCTAAAAGAAAGAGAAGAATTTAACACGTCACCTTTCCTCAGAATCAGGAAGGAGAAGAGCCAGGACTCCACCCCAGGGCTGTGGATGGACCTTCAGGCCCTGGTGCCTTGAGGCCCTGGTAAGACTCTCCTTCACTAAGATGAACACTAGGAAAGGGAAAACCAAAGCCCAGGGAATGAGGTTCCTCCTGCCCGCCTGGTCCTTCACTTACAGGGGTTTGCACCGTCGGCCACTATCAGCATCCGGAGAGAGGAGAGGTTGATGTCTCTCTGATCCCTGTGCGCCACCAAGGCCCAGTGCATGTCCCGGGATTTGACACAGGCCACTTTTGCTAAAGGAGAAGCAGGTGCAGTGAGTGACCGCCTGTATCGTGGGATGTGTTGACACTCAACAGCAGCCCCCCAACGCACCTTTGTACTGGCAGACCTTCTGAATCCAGGACAGCGGGTTCACCTTCATCAGCGCGTAGGGGATGCTAATCACATGCATCATGTTCATGACGCTCTGGAAGCAGGATACAGGGGTGAGCGGGCAGTGGGGTGGTGTGGGGATCCCATGAAGGGGGTAAACAGGGGGTGGTGAGGGAAGGTCCACATGGGCATGACCCTCCAAGAGGCTGTGGGCATGGAGGTGACTCCTCAGAGGGTGTCCTGGCGCCCCCAGCTTCTACTGATACAACTCAAAAGTCTAAATTCAAATCCTTTTCTTAGAAAAACTTAAGTGGAACAATCACTTTTTATTGGGCTTTCAGTATTGAAGCTTAACTCTCTAGTGTACTCTATTCATTTTGATTTGCAAACTTAATTTCCTTTGTTAAATGTTACGCTGAACTCCAAGCAGCAGGGGAGAGTTGTCTGAACCCCCACTCTTCTGTCTGGCCTGGCTCATGTAGACCAGGGCCTGGAAAAAGCACTTATTTCTTTCAATGGACGACAAAAACTAGCTCTCTAGGTAAATGGGTCGGCACTCACACGTGCAGCCCGGACTCATACGTGGCTCATCCTCATCCTCTGTGGCTGCACCCCCTGAGCTGGCAAGAAGGAACCACGATGTGGGGACACACTGGACAAACCTACCCCATCAGCTCTGCCCTCTTTGTTGGTGAAGTGGTACAAGAGGGCGCAGAAGCTCTGGAGCAGCTCTGACGGAAGAGGACCACGTGCCCCTCCCTGCACTTGTGAGCCTGCTCATCGTCAGCGCTCACCCCACACCTTGGGCTTGTTGCCCACTCCATGCAGGTGTGAAGCATTTTTCATCATAAAGATGATGCTTTGCAAGAGTGGGAGCTGTCTAGTCAGGGACAAGCCCTGTTCCAGAAGGTGGCAACCAGAAAGAGACTCGTAACTGCCAGTTCCTGGGGCAGCAACCCAGAGCACAGCAACCAGCTGGTGACAACATTCACGAGATCTACCACAGAACTCTTGAAAGCAAGACTGTCACAAAAGAACTTCAAAAGCAACAGTCGTCAAGTAAGTAGATGGGCCAGGTACTCATTACACATGAGGCCATATGGTTCTCATGAAAGGTCATCATTCCCACTGGACAGATGGGAAAACTGAGGCTCAGAGTGACTTGGGCAACAAACGATTCTTGGGCATGGGAGCAAGCGATGTGCCATGTCACACGCCACAGGAGAAGGACCAAAGTCCAACTTGGGTCCTCTGGGCTGTGCTCTTCCTGCAACACCAGCAGACAAGGGGGATGTGCATGTGGGGTTGTGCTTGTATGTCTTAATGATGAGTGTCCAGGCGCATATGGGAAGAAGTTGCTCAGGTGGAGCCCCAAACCTTTGTCTGCAGGATTTTTGCAAGCTCTTGTTCTAGTAACTTCTGGTTTATCAGGAAATAACAAATCCCACTTCTTATAGTTATGTTCCAATCACTTGTGTAAAACTACTAGAATTTTTTGCTTCAAAAAAGATGTAAAGTTTCAGCATAAGAAACTTAAAAAGAAAAATGGGTGAGCGGAAATCATCACATGTACAACAGACACAGGGAGCCTCTAAGCAGTGATGCTAAATACATCCTGAACAAGGCCATCACTTCTCACAGCACTAACAAAACGAGGCCTCTACAATTCATGCTGAAGTTCTGACCAAGGGGAAATCTGTAAGTATGTTTCCCCTGCAGCATAAGTCCTGAAATGTTCATTAAACAACAATTCACAGAAAAACAAGAATGTTGCAGCCAAATCAGATGTGTGGGCAAAGTGACCCAAACGCAAGACGTCAAGGTTTCTGAGCTTGCCAATCTGAGCTGCCGCCCATGGGAAGGGAGATCCTGAACTTTCCTGAGCCTGAGAAAGGCCATGGTCACACTGCAGCCCCAGAACATGGCCCCCAACACACGCCAGCAGCTACCAACCTTCTGGTTTGCTGAGCTTTTGAAAGTTATGTTAGCTGACAACCGAAGACCTCCAGCAGTGGCAGCTTCTCTTTATCATGTGGGAGGAAGAGGTCAGATCATGATTCTAACCCTGACACGTAGCACATGCAAAGGTAAACAGGACAGCAGAGCCAGGCGGTCACACTCACCGTAAGGATTCCATGCCAGAGCCCAACGTCTTTCTTGAAATCCAACACATTCACAATCGTTTCAGCTGTACAAATAGAGAGTCAAAGATTTTAACAAAAGACAGTCACGGACCAAAGGACAAAGGAAATTCAGTATCACATCGGTGGCAAGGAATGGGTCTTAGAAACGTATCACTCCACTGTCTCTGAAGAAATGTTGCAGCCTCCAGTCAGAGGCTCAGAGACAGTGGCCTGCCTGGAACAGCAGCTCTTCAACCATCACTTAAAACACCCCACTCCTTCTCCTTTTATAATGTGTTTTCCCCCTCCCTTCCTTTTTCTTTCTTAAAATATTCTTTTCATGTCCCTCATATGTTCTCTCAAGAGAAGGAAATGATGTGTACTTGCAGGAGGAGGTGACTTCCAGCAAACGCACCACTAGAATGCACGCCAAAGTCTCATATCAGGTGCCTTGCCCCCATTTCAAAAAGGGACATTCAAAATACACAGCCTGTATTCTATTTTATGCAATATTTTTTAATGCAGAGAATTAGGGAGCAAATTTACATTATCTATCCTCCCCAGTGGCCACAAGAGTGACGGCTCTGGACCTTTGGGAAATTAGGGTAAGGAATACAGGTCATGAGGTGGTGAAAAAAAAATTGGAATTCAAACTGACAAACAGGGTGATCATCAGAAGTGATGTGTCTTTACATGTGAAACATCTGGACACTTGTCCAGGAACCGGACATCAGTGGAACATCTCCTGAGAGAGTGCACTGCTCTTAAGAAGGGAGACTGCCAGAAGGATGGTGAGAGAGAGAATGAGAACAGCAAGAAGAGCAAGAGTCTCCTCCATGACCCCTACCAGACTCCAGGAAGAGGCTCCAGCATGGCGGCAGCCTGCAACATGGCCAGGGGACGCCTGATGGCAGCCTTTCCAGTGGAGGGAGCTTTGGGTATGTGATCTGACCCTTCCTCCCAGGAACCGTCAGCACTGTCAGCATGGTTATTACCTCAGTCACTCTATCCCTGTGCTCCCAGGACCACCCCAAGCAGCGCAAGGACAGCACATCATGGAAACCAATGCTCGACTGTGAAGTGCAGCCCCAGAACCGAGGCAGTACAGGGAAGGGAGCGCTGTAGCACGGGGCATGTCTGTAAGGCCCCCAAAGAGGTTCCGGTGTGCATCCAAGGGTGAACACACTCCAACCGTGTCAGCTATGTGTTACAGCCTGAACTGTTTTCTCCCCAATTCTTACCCTGGAGCCCTAACCCAGGTGTGACTATGTCTAGAGATGGGACTCTGAGGAGACAAACAGGAGCCTATAGGGTGGGGCCTGACCAACAGAATGGTGTCCTAACAAGGAGAGGAAGAGACTCCAGAGCTCGCTTGGCACACAGAGGAGGCCCTGTGAGGACACAGCCAGAGGCGCCATCACGGGCCAGGAACCAGGGCCTGCAGCCCTGGGCACTGGGCTCCACCCTCCAGACTGTGAGGCGGCAACACCTGCAGTTCAAGCCCCAGCCTATGGTGTCTGTTTTGGTTGCAGACTAGTAAGACGCCAACTAAACCGTCCGACAAATGGACCTTGTTCAAGGCAGCCGGAGAGAAACTGAATCCGACTCTCCTCGTGACTGGTGGGCACAATACGCACTTCTCAGGGATGGATCTGGGGTCAGGATCCCCCAGCAGGGGTCTGCCCATACCTTCTGTGTAGCCACACGCCTGTGTGAGGGCCTGGCAGTGGGTCAGAAGCGCGATCCTCGTCACGGTCACCCCGAGCACGCTTCCATCCTTGCACGTCTTGTACTGCAAAGAGAAGGGGCCAGGAGGGTAGAGCTCCAGGCCCACAGCCGCCGCTGACCCTGAGCTGTGTAAGGGTTGCAGCACGCGTCACTCAGCTCCCCACCTTGTCCAGACCCAGCGACTCACCTCAATATACGCAGTGTCATTATTTGCATCCTTAATGTGCGGGAACCAATCTCGAGGAGGTTTAGAGAGATGTTTTGACTCTGTGACAAACCATAATAGTTTTGGCCAACCTTGGAAATAAAGAACAAGTTCCTTTCAGGCAAGCATCACTCAGAAGACAGGTGTGACACCACCTTCCTGCTAATGGCAAGATCCACAGCAGCACAGGCCAGATCAAGTCTCTGTGTTTCCAAGTCTAAGGGCATGGTCAAGGTGCTGTGAGCCTCCAGGAGCCGAAGTCTGCCACATGCAGGCTAGGAGACCTCCTGTGTGGACAGCGTGTTAGCACAGGCCATGGGACACACCCTCCCCACCCAGCCCGGGCTCACCTTTGAACTGCGGGATCTCCCCCGTCGGGCTCTTTGGCAGCCCCTTGTGGCAAGCATCACTCGTCAAGGCTACAGTCACCCCACAGCTTCCAAGCAAGAACCCGATCTGCTGGCTTCCTGCATCCTGGAGACAGCAGCAAGGAGATAAGGTCACGAGTAGAGGTGATGGCCGCTCTCCCGACAAAGCATGGTCTTACCCTGGGATGGCACCAACCCCTCAGCAGAGGCTCAATCAGAGAGTCAGGGCTCGGCTGACGTCTGCATGGTGGGGGCCAAACCTTATGCTCTCTGCCCGCTGCCTAACCTTGGACAGGCAAGAGCTTGGCCTCAGTGGTGTCATCTGCACCATCCCCTTGGCCTGCTGTGAGGGACGAAGAGAGGGAGCTCGGTGTGTGCTGGTGCGCTCATGGGGTCTCGTTTCATTCCCCTCTGGTTGAACAACACCATGACCATGGGCCACAGAGAAGATCCAAGAACATGCCTCTGGTCAGGACACTGACCCCAAGAAGTCTATGATCACACCCATGCCCACCACGGAAACAAACATGCCGCATGGAGTGAGGGCACCACCGCATGGACTGAGCAGCAGCATTTGGGAGCAGACACTGTGGGAGAGGCAGGCCTGGGTGGCGCCATCCCAAGCACCCAGCTGCCCACAAGTCAGTTAATTCACTTTCCTTACTCCCACCACTCCCTCCAGCTATGATTCAGAAAACAAAGCTGTAGAGCAGCCAGTGTTCCTGGAAGGGAAACATCAGGACTGTGGTGAGGCCATCAGCTCCTTCTTTCCCACTGCAGTAGAATCAGCAGCATCAACATCTCAGAACCACATCTTCCCAGTGCCTAGCTCCCACATCTCACTGCAGACTGACAAGCTCTTCTCCACAAGGAACCCTGCATGACCAGCCTCCACATGGCCTTGAAGCCCCAAGAAGGGGAGGCAGCCTGATGCTTGGCGCATGGGGACCTTCCCATCCCAGGACCCTTGTGAGACTTTTCCTTCAAGTAGAGCTTTTTCAAAGAGAATTATATAATCTGTCACTTCACTGTGAATGTGGGCATCACATCATCAAAAGTTGGACCAGGCCAGGGGCAGGGAGATGGCTGTGCAGCCAGGTTCAGGGACAGACAGGCACTTCTCTGTGACAGTGAACTTTCAGGGACCACCTACAAACAGGGCACTCATAGTGGCTCAGGGGAGCTCCCAGGGCAACTGTCAGACCTGTCAGGGCTCACAGTGGAGGCCCGCTGTCCCCTAGGTCCTGTATTTCTAACATCTCCTCCTAAAGACCTTAAAACAGAGAGGAGAGGTTGAGAGAAACCAGGATCAGGATCCGTGGCTACCATGAAATTCAGCTTTGCACCTGCTCCTCAGCATCTTCTTGGTCTGGAAACTCGACTCAGAGGTCCAGGTGCATGCCCACTTCTCAGAGCCAGCCCTGCCTGCCCACTGGGCTGAGATAAGACCCCGCTGCCTGCTCTCAGAGGGTCCCCAGAGTCTCCTTCACACACCTGGACCCCTGAAGTTAAGCCCAGCTTGACCCCAGAGCCTCCATCTTCAGCCCTCCACAGGTCAGTTCTCCTGGACTCCGGGTCAGCACCCTGAGCCTGATCCTTGGGAACCCACCCACACCCCCACACCACCACCGTGCGGAAAAAGCTCCACAGAAGCTGCTCAGGAGGCATGAGAACCACTGTCCTGCGGCTGGAGCGCTCCCCTCTCCCATGCTGCCTGTGCGATTTTCCCTGGAACAGCTCTTTCTGGCCTGTGCTGGCTGGGGCCTTCCTCTGTAGAGCTCAGCTGTAGGGCCACAAAATCTCACAAACTCTCCTGTGCTGTGGAAGAAAAGGTGGACCACCTTTGAGTGAAAACCTCTCTCTCACTGTCATCCTTTCTCCAACAGAGCTGATGTGTGTCGTCACTTGCTAGGCAGTCTCTCCACACCCACAGTCCGTGACAGGTAACCTCCCAAGCAGCATTAAACGCGGCACATGACCATCCCCTACCCAGTCCCATCTCAGTCTCCCAGTCAGAGAGCATCAGCCATACTCATGAGAAGGATTCTCTCTAGTAAATGTGAGGTGAGTATATGGAAGCCCTCTTTCATGAACTCTGTATTTGTGGCCCTGAAACTACTAGCTGGTACTCTTCCAATTTTGATGTTTGTCTGCCCAAACTGCTAGCTTCTCAGCAAGTGGGTCATGTGCTAGATTCTAAGGTATGGACAGTCTGCACTGGTGCAGGACAGCGAGCTCCCTCTGAGTCCAGAGGCAGATGCTGATGCGCCAAGTGCTGCCGGGCTGGACTCCTGTGGCCTCAGGGCTTACTCGGTCTCTGGTCTACGGAACTGAATGCACAATTTCACCTCTGGCATAGCCTTGCCACTCCCCATGCTGGCAGATGGGAATTGGCTTCACAGCTCCCACCAGCCCACAGGTCTACTCTATTGTCCTTTGGCCTTCACAGACCAGCTCAGCACCCTCAAGAGGGTGGAGAAGCCAACCACCGTCCACACCTGCCCACTGTGGCACAGTCCCAGGGGGATATGCCTTTCTACTACTATGAACTTCTCGAGTGAAAAACCAGCCTTCACCCCTCATTCCAAGAATAAGAATAAAGAAATACACATGGGACTAAGTTGTTCTGTGAAGCTCAACAACACTCAAAATTTGGAAAATCTGGTTCTCCTTAGGCCCTTTAAGACAAGGTTAGTGTGCACTGGACTCGTGGCTAGAAGATTCAAAACTTCATCACCAGTGCCACTGTGCACCTCTCACCTCGTGCTTTATGGCAACCAAGCCAGTGCATTCTTCATTTAAAAGTAAGAAAAGTTTTCTGAGGACAAACACTCTGTTCTGAAGGCACAGACTGAGCCCAATTCACAGCTTCTGGCTTCAGGACAGACTGTGAGTCATCTCCTGGTTCTGTCCTTTCAGGCGTGTTCTGAGGGAGAGACGGCCAGGAAGGAACCCCAGCTTTTTCTTCTGAGAGAGGGTTCCCGGTCCTGAGGTTAACAGTGACCATCTGAGGGTCTGATGCGCCTGGGAGATGAGTGAGACAGAGCCACGTGGCAGGCCACAGCCAGGAACACCTATGATGGCTACAGGCAAGTCTCAGGAACCCCAACAGATGCAGGTGAGACCCTCAGCCTTCACTCAGCAACCCCTGGCCAGGATGTGGCAGAGGCAGGTGCCTCTTCGTTCAAGTGATTTTCCTCTGCAAACCAGCCTTGGTCTGGAAGACAGGAGGCTCTAGACATAAAGTAGACAAATACTTTCTACATGTGATGAGTGAACAACAACTGCCACTCACAATGATAAACATTCAGGGGTCCACTTACTGCAGTGCCCATGGAGAATCTGTGTCTCCACCTGTAAACCTACAAATCCCTCCTGATTATCATCAGAGAATCCAAAGGACCCCAGTCCCCTGCATTAGGTGTCAATTAAAAAGGAGCATCACACACCTGAGCACCTTCCCAGATCAGCAACACCACCAGAGAACCACAGGGGAGACCATGGCTACTGCTCAGGGAATCTTCAAGCCCTTCTGCATTCCCTGTCAGTTGTGAAGGTCACAGGGCTCAGGGAGATGAGGAAGCATGTTATTGGTTGTGTATTATACCCCAGGAATGCTAGAGGCAAACCCTTGCAAATATCGGGGTTCTCCTCAGGCCACTAGAAGGGGCTCTGATGTCAAGGGCTGCAGGGCTCACCCCACTTCCAGAGCCACTTGCAGCCCTGCCCTCCTTGCAAGTGCACCCAGGAGGCCAAGTAGGAAGCTTGCATATTTTGTACCCAGGAAATGGAAACAGCAACCATTCCCCAATCATTTTCTAAAGTAACCCCATGTTCTCCCTTCCAACTCAGGAGCAGAGTTTCAAAGGCACCCACACACCATGAGCAGACCTTGAGGCATTTCCCCATTTTTATATCAGAGTAGCCACAAAGACAGCTGGAAGATTCTCTGGAAACTCAGCCTGAGCACGTGAAAGCCCTACGTTTTGGAGCTGGGAGAGTCACCTCACAGTCTGTTCACGATGATGTGCTAAACGATGCCAGATAAATCCAGGGTGGAGCCCCAGGGCACAAGCCGTAACACAAGCAGTGGCAGAACCACCCCATAGCCATGGGCTCCGTCTCCGTCCACAATATCAGAGAGTCTCTGGAGGACCATCAGCACCAACCCCAGCAGAGCCTCTTCTCCTCACCCTCCCTTCCAAAGTTACTGCAGGTCTACGGCGCAAGAAGCAGTCATTTACGTGGACAAAGACACACGCTGCTGTGTAGGATTCTGACGCTGGACTACACTACAACTGTGACAGCAAGATAAGTTACTTATTCTTCTTTTAGAATAAGATTCAACAAATTATAGCTGAACCTGGGACTTGACAACATCCTAACACCCGAACAAATGCGACAACTGCCACCCCTGAAAAATAAGTAAAAAGTCCACCATTTACTCAGATTTCTAGCACAGTGACACTGAAAAACAAGACACTGGAACGCCTGGCTTTCCGGCAGATCACCCTGCTCACACACGGAAGGCACCACCACTAGCAGCAGCTGACTCGGGCCACTGCGCTGACTGGAATCAGGGCTGGGATGGCCGATGAGAACTGTACAGAGTTTCAGAGACAAGGTAGGCAGCCCTGGCCTTTCCGATACACATGCTGCTGAGAGGAACGCTCTACAGACACTGTTTGCACATTCTGACCCCACAACAGAACCTTCCAGCATGGCCAAGAGGCCTCAACAGAAAGAAGGGTTCTTTACCTTTCTGGTAAGGGGCACCTCAATGGGCACAGGCACGACTTCGGCCAGCAGGCAGCCGTAGAAAGCCACCATGGAGGCAGCGGGGTCGTTGTTGGGGAACACCAGTGCCACCTGGACCCAGAGAGAGAGAGAAGGATTAACACTGACACCATTCCACTAGAAAAAATTAACATGCCCCATTTAAAAATGCATTTTAATAAGTTATCAGATACTCTTCCTTTAGCTCATGTGGAAGGCAAACAGATTATCCACGGTCCTCTCTGTCACCACATCAGAATGCAACTATCCATGCTGTTTACATGTTATCTTCCCCAAAGGCATGTACTCTTACACAGACGAAACCAGTATGTCCACACTACTTGTCTCTCACTGTTGTCACTGGGCTCTAAAGTGTGTCCCTGTGCTTCCACATGGTCTTCACCATGGTGACTGCATGCTGGGCACGTCCTCCCTAAAGTGCTGGACTCCGAGCAATGCTATTCTGACCCCGGTTTGACTTCAGCACCCCAAGCCTTGGTTTTCTTACCTGAAAAGTGAGAATACTAGCTAGTAGAACCTACATGTCAGTGTTGTAGTAAAGGTCAAGTGAGAAAATGTCTAAGGCTCACACTGTGCCTGGCACATGGCGGGCAGCCTTGAATGGCACCCACCCAAAAGGCCCTGGGTTTGGCCGGCCCTCACAGCAAAGGTTTCTGTGAACACCGGCCCACACCTTCTGCCACACACTGCCTCTTGGGCTCAGCCTGTGAAGAGCTAGGAGCAGAATAATCATGGAATTCTAAAAGGTAAATTATCCAAGTAGCCAAATAATGCATTGTATGATTTTTCAAATGTTTCTCAAAAGAACCTTAAGAACAATCTTTTACCAGATGGGCTGATAATTATTTATTCTTGTATGAACTGTGTTTCACTTCCTGTGTCTATTTATCTGCTAGTATTTACATTTTATAGTATTAACTCATATTTGATGCAAAAACGTCTTGATATAATGCTTTCCATTCTCACGAGAGCATTTAGTGACGTATGTACACTTGTCAAGTGTCTGACAGACTCTTCGCCACATTCATGCTCACCGGGCGCTCAGGTCAGCATCTGCAGTGGGGCTAGTGCAGGCTCCGTCTGCTTGCTCTTCATCACCCAACGCTCCTTCTGGAGCAGCCCTCCCTACTCCGGCCTGAGCAGCCACCTTTAGGATGGAACAGGCAGTCCTACTTTCGGATCCGCACCCACCCCTGCCCCGAGCTCTGCAGGACTCTGCCTCATGAGAACACAAGCTCTTCCCAGGTGCTACTGTTGCATCCGCACTGCCCTTCCTTGTTAATAATTAACCACATACACCCATGATTTAGCAGATGTATGTTTTTTGTATTACTCTATCAAGAAATTTAACCCATTTTTCTTTAGAAACATCCTAACTAGAAGTTACTGACTTTGTCATGAACAGCTGGATAAAACATCTTAATCACCTCAACATCTAAGTAAGCAGGTTGGCATAAAGGATTCAGATGACAGCTAAGGACAGAGAAGGCTGCATCTTAACCCTGACCCTGCAAGCAACTCAGGATAGCTGATGGAAACAAATTAAGTTTGGGATTATGTGAAGATTTCCTTTCTATATGGCATTCCTATAATTTACTAAAATCAGACAATGAGAGCCAAATGAAACCATAAGGCCATTAAAAGCCATGCTGCACTACTGAAGAATTTTAAGAAACTCTGCGAAAAAACTGTTAATGAGATATTAATCTTAATTTTGTCCCCAAAACACCCAAGCAGATGCCAGGCTACCATTAGTAGGACTTCCAAGGAGGAACGAAAGGATTTATTTGCATGTCTCTGCATATAAACCACAAACTATTTTTAAAATGATCTGAGGTTTACACTGGCCTCAGGTATTCTGTCTTCAGCTGGTGGTCTGAGAGTAGACAGCATCTGTTTTTAGATCTGGATCTGGCAAAACAACAATATTCAGTCAAACGTTTGCAAAGCATCCAGGGCACCACTGCTGCTAAGACTGCTCTCCCTGAACCAAAACAGAGGAAAATACAGGAGATGCAGTTCCTCCCCAGACCAGTGACTCCACCCCAAAGTCCTCCTAGAGTACCTAGTCTGCAAGCAGGAGTCTTCAAGAGCACAGCACTGAGCAAAAGAAGGCGCTGCTTCCACAGCTAGACTGTGGGTCAATGAATCCCAAGATTCTGGTCTGGTGCCATCCCAGCTCTGTTCATAGGACAGTCAATTTGATCCAGGATTTTAAATTCCCACTGCTTGATCACTAAAGTTCATGCTGAAAATGTCATGTTATATAACCTTGCAGAGTTGGGTTAAAACAGGATGAAATGTTATATTAACATCAAGGGAATCAAAGCAAGATACAAAATTGTATATTATACTCTCAAAAATATAAAAGTGACAGAAAACAGTCAATACCTACAACCTCTTTTAGAATCAAAACTGAATTTTTTTTTAAGAATTTAAGAAAGGGAAGACTATTTGTATCATTCTCACCACATTTCCCTTTTATATCTCTATCAGTCACAAGTCCTGTGTTTTGCTAACTGCACAGTGATTCCAGTGCAATACACATATGGACACTTCATTTTCATAAACCCACACGGTTTCTTTCTGTTCGATTCCCTATGTATTCCCTGGCATTTCATTGCACTTTATGCACAGAGCATAACAGGCATCAAGAGACCACCTCCTTGGTCTGCTCTCCTCCACTGGTCTTCCCATACCAGCCACATACCACAGAACTCCCCTCAGTCCTTTCCACTCTGTCCTAGAAACTGACCAAGAGCTCTGGGCTTGCTTTTTCTCCCCAAGAAGTTGTCTCACATTCCAGAAGCTCCCAAAATGAGAACACTCTCTGTCCTTCTAAAACAGTAAGTATCTGTATCTCTCACCATCTTTTTGGAGACCTTTTTCATTTTCCAACTTACAGATAGCCAATTATCAATATCTTCATTTTTCCCTAACATAGTAAGCTCCCTGAAGGCAGGCTTCACATATGATGCATCTCTGTGTATTCCACAGCTCCTACTACAATATCCTGAAACCTTTTCAGCTTAGGCACATAAATGTTTTTTCAAAGCCCAAGCAGGTACCCCCCTCAAAGTGCATTAAGAGGGTCACCCACATAAAGAGCATCTACAATTTTTACGCCAAAGACAGACTGTTCATTATCCTTGGGAGAATTACATTTAATTTAAAACAATTTTCAAAGAGGTAAAGAACCTGTTTATTGTGATAGAAGGTTACTATCAACTGAACACTACAGTGGCATATGCTTATTAATAGGCATTTATATGCACATGCCGTATCCCAGCCACATGAATACTTTCAAAGGAATAATTTAGAAATGCAGCCCTCCTCACACAATTCAAACCACCTGCTGCTGAAAAGAATAGTTTCACATAGTCTATCAAAATCTGTCCCCACATTCTTTCTTACAGCTGAACAGAGATGGTTTATTTTACAACTGGTACTGAAAATGAACTTTAAAAATGTGCAGGCCAAGACTTAAAAAAATGACTCTACTGAGACCTACTAACCAAATTATAAGGGAGACATTATCCATGCAACTGACATTTTATTGTGATAAAATAAATCTAATGAAGTTTATCATGCTGCCTGTTTTCAAGTATACATTTCAGTGGCATTAAGTAGATTCACACTGTTGTAAAACCATCATCAGCTATCCATTTCCAGAACATTTTCACTTTCCTAAACTGTAACTCTGCCCCCATAAACAGTTAACTCCCCATTTCCTCCTTCCCACAGCCCCTGGTCACCTTCATTCTTCTGTCTCTAGGAATTTAAGTACTCTAAGTACCTTGTATGAATGGAACCATACAATATTTGTTCTTTTGTGACTGGCTTATTTCACTGAGCATAATGTCCTCAAGGTCGTTCCACATTGTAGAACATATAAGGATTTCCTTCCTTTTTAAGGCTAAATAACATTACACAGTATGAATATACCATATTCTGTTTATCCGTTCACCCCTCCATGGATGCTTGAACTGCTGCCACCTTTTGGGTTTTGTGAATACTGCTGCTGTGAAAAGTAGTGTAGATGTTTATCCGTTCAAGTTCTTGCTTTCAGTTCTTTTGAATCACTGGGTCAAATGTTTAAGTTTTTTAAGGAACCACCACAGTATTGTTTTCCACAATGGCTACACCACTATATATTCCTAAAAGCAATAGAAGGGTTCCAATTTCTCAATGTTGCTAACACTTATTATTTCTTCATCCTAGTAAGTGTGAGGTGGTATCTCACTGTGGTTTTGATGTATTTTTCCCTAATGATTAGTGATGCTGAGCATATTTTCATGGGCTTATTTGGCTATTTGTAAATCTTCCAAAGAAAAAGGTCTATTCAAGCACTGTGGCTGGTTTTTAAACTTTTGTAAAATATATGATTTGTAAACATTTCTCCCACTCTATGTTTTCACTCTCGACAATGTCCTTTGGTCCACTGAAGTTTTTAATTCTGATGAAGTGCAACCTACCAATTTTTTTTATTCCCTTTGCTTTTGGTGCCATATCTAAGAAATCATTGCCAAATTCAATGTCATGAAACATGTTTTATGTTTTATCTAAAGAGTTTAGATAATAGTAATTAGATATTTAATTCATTTTGAGTTAATTATTTAATATACACTACATGTGTGCCAAATCATTTCAGTCATGTTTGACTGTGTGACCCTATGAACTGTAGCCCGCCAGGCTTCTCTGTCCATGGGATTCTCCAGGCAAGAATACTGGAGTGGATGGCCATGCCCTTCTCCAGAGGATTTTCCCAATCCAGGGACCGAACCCACGTCTCTTGGGTCTCCTGCATCAGCAGGCAGGTTCTTTATCACTAGCACCACCTGGGAAGCCCCAATATATGCTATAAAGGTTCAATTTTGGGTTTTTGGTTATACATATTCAGTTTTCCCAGCACCATTTGTTGAGTACACTAGCCCTTCTCCCATTTAATGTCTTAGCATCCTTCTTGAAAGTGACTTAACCGTACATGTGAGGATTTATTTCTGGGCTTTCTATGCTATTCCTTTGGTCTGTGTCAGTCCTTGTGTTAATACCATACTGTTTTGATTACTGTAGCTTTACAGTAAGTTTAATAATGAGGACATGTGAGACCCATGATTGACTTTTAAAAGCTAGAGGTCAAACAAGTTCATTAAACTGCAGAGAATCATAGCCTACCACAGAATCCTAGGGCTGCAGCAATCTTATTAAACATTCTTCATAACGAACCCATGCTTTTGTAATATCTCATAAGTAAATCATAGCTTGTATTCTTGCTCATTTATGGTGCTCCACAATGAAACTTCTATAAAATTCATTTGGAGTCTCTGGTGCAGGTGGATAACCCAGTCTTGGGGCATGAAGGTACAGAGCAACGTATGGAAAAAAAGTCACTCCACTTAAGGCAAGAAAAGTAGGTTCTACATGCAGGCCCACATCTTATTCATGGGTAAAGCTTGGGCCAGATTAACTGCTCTGTGTGTAACATTAAAAAGGAAATACTAACATCTGTTCTCAGTAAATTGGCATACTGCAGTAAGAATAAAATTCTTTTCGACCAAAGATAGTAGCCTGTATCTACAAATTTAATAGTAGGAAAGGAATGTACCAGTGGTTTGCTGCAAGGATTCTTGGTATCACTCACTGATACAAAACAGTCTACGAGCACACAACTGTCCTGCATCCTCAGACAGACAGCTGTTTCCCATTAGGTCATATGTGTCAGGGGTTAGGAATATACATCCTGGGGCTAGACAGAAATAGCTGTGAGCACTGGCTACACCATTTTCTGGACACGTGCCTTCATCTGACATGACTCTTATCCTCTCAAGTCCCAGTTTCCTTGCGGATAACCCACGAGAACTACTACAGTCAAGCTCACTGAGCTACTATAAAGGTTACACCTGCTGAATAATCTCTTCTGGCTTGTGGAAGCCTGATTTGGTAATATGAGTATTAGGAGGCATTAAAATTTGCAACTTTAAAACAGTAGGTATCTTCTCCACCTCAGACCACGTGTCCTGCAGATGCAATAATTTAAATTGCACTTACCCTATCTCCAGGTCGCACCATAGGCTCTTGTTTTGTACCTAATTTATGCAGAATGTTGTAAGCAACCTTCATACTTCTTGTCCACAGTTTGCCTATCAATACAAATTATAAAGACACAATTAATTGTACACATGCATTTTCTACCGTGTATATGTATGTAAATTAACCTATATTGAGAGTACTACTTTTTCACTTTAAGCTTTCAAGTTATTCTGAGTCCTTAGAATCCAGATGGGAAACAAAAGCCAGCAACTCTGACTTATAAAATCTGAGCAGCATGAACAACAAAATAAGGTATTAAATACAAACACCTAGGGTGCTAAGAACCTACAGCAAAGCCACAGAGAATTTAACTATCATCACAGAAGTAGACGAGGATTTCTAGGGAGTAAAACACGGGAGGGACTACGGCATTAGTGAGTTACCACTAATTTATGTTGTTCAAAATGACACATATTTTCCTTTTTTAATGAGTCCTGCTTTGTGTGGTTCAGCTCAGTCATGTCGACTCTTTGCAACCCCATGGACTGCAGCATACCAGGCTTCCCTGTCCGTCACCAACTTCTAGAGCTTATTCAAACTCATATCCATCAAGTCAGTGAGGTCATCCAACCATCTCATCCTCTGTTGTCCCCTTCTCCTTCCCAGCATCAGAGTCTTTTCCAATGAGCCAGTTCTTCGCATCAGGTGGCCAAAGTATTGGAGTTTCAGCTTCAGCATCAGTCCTTCTAATGAACACCCAGGACTGATTTCCTTTAGGATGGACTAATTGGATCTCCTTGCAGTCCAAGGGACTCTCAAGAGTCTTCTCCAACACCACAGTTCAAAAGCATCCATTCTTTGGCACTCAGCTTTCTTTATAGTCCAACTTTCACATCCATATATGACTATTAGAAAAACCATAGCTTTGACTAGATGGACCTTTGTTGGCAAAGTAATGTCTCTGCTTTTTAATATGCTATTTAGGTGGGTCATAGCTTTTCTTCCAAGGAGCAAGCATCTTTTCATTTCATAGCTGCAGTCACCATCTACAGTGATTTTGGAGCCCAAGAAAATAAAGTCTCTCACGGTTTCCAGTGCTTCCCCATCTATTAGCCATGAAGTGATGGGACCAGATGCCATGATCTTAGTTTTCTGAATGTTGAATTTTAAGCCAGCTTTTTCACTCTCCTCTTTCACTTTCATCAGGAGGCTCTTTAGTTCTTCTTCACTTTCTGCCATAAGGGTGCTGTCATCTGCATATCTGAAGTTAGTAATATTTCTCCCTGCAATCTTGATTCCAGCTTGTACTTCATCCAGCCCAGCATTTCTCATGACACACTCTGCATATATGTTAAATAAGCAGGGTGACAATATACAGCCTTGACGTACTCCTTTCCCAATTTGGAACCAATCTGTTGTTCTATGTCCAGTTCTAACTGTTGCTTCTTGACCTACATACAGATTTCTCAGGACACAGGTCAGGTGGTCTGGTGTTCTATCTCTTGAAGAATTTTCCACAGTTTCTTGTGATCCACACAGTCAAAGGCTTTGATATAGTCAATAAAGCAGAAGCAGATGGTTTTCTGGAACTCTCTTGCTTTTTCAAATGATCCAACGGATGTTGGTAATTTGACCTCTGGTCCCTCTGGCTTTTATAAATCCAGCTTGAACATCTGGAAGTACATGGTTCACATACTGTTGAAGTCTGGCTTGGAGAATTTTGAGCATTACTTTACTAGCATATGAGATGAGTGCAATTGTGTGGTAGTTTGAGCATTCTTTGGCATTGCCTTTCTTTGGGATTGGAATGAAAACTGACCTTTTCCAGTCCTGTGGCCACTGCTGAGTTTTCCAAATTTGCTGACATACTGAATGCAGCACTTTCACAGCATCATCTTTTAGGATTTGAAATAGCTCAACTGGAATTCCATCAACTCCACTAGCTTTGTTCATAGTGATGCTTCATAAGGCCCACTTAACTTCACATTCCAGGATGTCTGGCTCTAGGTGAGTGATCATACCATTGTGCTCATCTGGGTCATGAAGATCTTTTTTGTATAGTTCTGTGTATTCTTGCCACCTCTTAATACCTTCTGCTTCTGTTAGGTCCATACCATTTCTGTCCTTCATTGTGCCCATCTTTGCATGAAATGTTCCCTTGGTATGTCTAATTTTCTTGAAGAGATCTCTAGTCTTTCCCAGTCTATTGTTTTCCTCTATTTCTTTGCATTGATCATTGAGGAAGGCTTTCTTATTTCTCCTTGCTATTCTTTGGAACTCTGCATTCAGATGGATATATCTTTCCTTTTCTCCTTTGCCTTTAGCTTCTCTTCATTTCTCAGCTATTTGTAAGGCCTCCTCAGACAACCATTTTGCCTTTTTTACATTTCTTTTTCTTGGGGATGGTCTTGATCACTGCCTCCTATACAATGTCACGAGCCTCCGTCCATAGTTCTTCAGGAACTCTATCAGATCATGGCTCTTCTGTCCATGGAATTTTTCTTTGAATCTATTTGTCACTTCCACTGTATAATCATAAGTGATTTGTGTGATTGCAAAAAACATAAAGGCTACTTAGGATGGCTTCTGTAGGGTCTGATACCCCTCCTTCCCTGTGTCTAAGTTTCTCAACTTTAATTTTTCCTAACTTCAGAGTTTTACAGTTTTTAGACAGTAACCCTTGAATTTAGATAAAGATTATGGTAAGAATTTTGAACTAAAGTTTTGAACGCTGGGGGAAAAAACACTCCAAAATAGGATTAAAAAGATTTTTAAGAACATAAGAAAAATGACCAGTTTTGAAGAACCTGCAGATTCAAATCCCTGCCTACCTCTCAGTGCCAGACATTTTCTCAGCAGGTCTAGGTGACAGCAAACAGTCTGAGATTGAATCAAAATGACTTTTAAAACCTAACATGAATTCTTGGGACACATAAATGCCTTTTATAACATTAGGTTCTTTAAGCTTTCAGAAGCAGTCAAAGTGTTAAGAGATTTGCAATAATAGTAAAGTGAAAGTCTCAGTCTTGTTCTACTCTTTGTGACCCCATGGACTGTAGCCAGGATCCTCTGTCCATGGAATTTTCCAGGCCAGGATACTAGAGTGCATACCCATTCCCTTCTTCAGGGGATCTTCCCAACCCAGGGACCAATCCCAGGTCTCCCACACTGTAGGCGGATTCTTTATCATCTGAGCCATGAGGGAAGCCCAAGAACACTGGAGTGGGTAGCCTATTCCTTCTCCAGAAGATCTTCCTGACCCAGGAATCGAACCAGAATCTCCTCATTGCTGGCGGATTCTTTACCAGCTAAGCCACCAGGGAAACAATAGTATACTAAAGATAACAACAATTTGAACTATTTCCTATAAATGTAATCTCTGTTCTAATCTCTTTCCTATTTAAAATGTAAAAGCTAAATTAATATACAGTTTAAATGAAAAGAATCTGAATTTGTCTTATTTCATATTGGATTCTGTAGCAACACAATTTAGGGTTGCTCCTGTCTTCCTACCAATGGATTTATCAACTTGTCTCCCCCCATAGTGATTAGGGAACAAAGAGGACTTTTCCACTGTTTCTGATTCCTGTAATTCCTAGACATTCCTGGCTCACAGTATGTGCTCAACAAATGTTTGTTTTATTAACAGCAAATTAAGCAAGCTGTAAAAAGCACAAAATTACGGTATTCATTTGAGCCTACTTCTTGAGTACTAAGAGTAATTACTGTGACATTTTATTCACACACCTCTTCCACCTTCCTTAACTCTATCTCCTCAAGACTGTCTACTTTACAATTATTTGGTTTTTATTTGGTGATTGTATTTTCTCCCCAAAGAGTTACTAGCCATTAGAAATAACTCAGGGAGTTATTTTTTTCCTAAAGAAATCACAAATACTTTGTGCTGTCAGATTTCTTTCTTTCTTTTTTTTTTTTTAAATAAAATCAATCTTTTAATGGAGCTGAAAAGCATAGGTGAAAACCACTATAACTTTTTTTTTCTTTTTTTTTTAATTTTTATTTTTAAACTTTACAAAATTGTATTAGTTTTGCCAAATATCAAAATGAATCTGCCACAGGTATACATGTGTTCCCCATCCTGAACCCTCCTCCCTCCTCCCTCCCCATACCATCCCTCTGGGTCGTCCCAGTGCACTAGCCCCAAGCATCCAGTATCATGCATTGAACCTGGGCTGGCAACACATTTCATACATGATATTTTACATGTTTCAATGCCATTCTCCCAAATCTTCCCACCCTCTCCCTCTCCCACTGTGAACAATGTTAGGAAATTATTTTGGCTGAACAAACAATTACAATCAACTTGTTTTAACTGAAACAAAAAATCAATGTGTTGTAAACTAACACATCAATTACAATCAATTAGCACCATTATATTTTCTTAAAAATTTCAATTTCATTCTCAGTTTGGAATATTAAAGCTGGTATCATCATAAAGTCATACAAAAGCCAATTTACAACAGACAATTTGAAAAAGGCAACAACACACTTTGGCAAAGTTCTAGAAATATTCTTCTAGTAGAAAAAATAAACAGCAAATTGCTGATTTAAATTAAAGACAATACAACAGTTCTTGACTGATTTAGAAGGGAAAACGAAAAAAAATTCCCAACCAGGAACACTCACCCAAGCAAAGTTATCATTCAGAACTGAAGGACAGATAAAGTTTTCCAGACAAGCTAAAAGCTAAAGAAATTCATCACCACTAAAGCAGTCTTACAAATTCTTCCAAAAAACAAAAGACAAGAAAACACTTTCAAACTCATTTTACAAGGCCTGTGTTATCCTCATATCAAAACAAGATAAGGACACCATGAAAAAATTAGAGGTCTGAAGAAAACAAATGCACAAATCCTCAACAATATATTAGCAAACCAAATTCAATAATATGTTAAGATGATAATACACCATGATCAAATGGGATTTATTCCAGAAATGCAAGGATGGTTCAACATCCACAAGTCAATTAATGTGAATAATATGGCACATTAACAGAATGAAGGATAAAAATCATATGACCATCTCAGCTGATGCAGAAAAAAATGTTAAAAATTCAATATCCATTTATGATAAAAACTCTCAACAATGTGGGTACAGAGAAAACATACCTAACAAAATAAAAGTCCTATATGATAAATTCAAATATCAATAACCTCAGATATGCAGATGATACCACCCTTATGGCAGAAAGTGAAGAGGAACTAAAAAGCCTCTTGATGAAAGTGAAAGTGGAGTGAAAAAGCTGGCTTAAAGCTCAACATTCAGAAAACGAAGATCATGGCATCTGGTCCCATCACTTCATGGGAAATAGATGGGGAAACAGTGGAAACAGTGTCAGACTTTCTTTGTGGGGGCTCCAAAATCACTGCAGATGGTGACTGCAGCCATGAAATTAAAAGACGCTTACTCCTTGGAAGGAAAGTTATGACCAACCTAGATAGCATATTCAAAAGCAGAGACATTACTTTGCCAACAAAGGTCTGTCTAGTCAAGGCTATGGTTTTTCCTGTGGTCATGTATGGATGTGACAGTTGGACTGTGAAGAAGGCTGAGCGCCGAAGAATTGATGCTTTTGAACTGTGGTGTTGGAGAAGACTCTTGAGAGTCCCTTGGACTGCAAGGAGATCCAACCAGTCCATTCTGAAGGAGATCAGCCCTGGGTGTTCTTTGGAAGGAATGATGCTAAAGCTGAAACTCCAGTACTTTGGCCACCTCATGCGAAGAGTTGACTCATTGGAAAAGACTCTGATGCTGGGAGGGATTGGGGGCAAGAGGAGAAGGGGACGACGGAGGATGAGATAGCTGGATGGCATCACTGACTCGATGGACGTGAGTCTGAGTGAACTACGGGAGCTGGTGACGGACAGGGAGGCCTGGCGTGCTGCGATTCATGGGGTCGCAAAGAGTAGGACACGACTGAGCAACTGATCTGATCTGATGACAAATTCACAGCTAATAGCATACTGAACAATGAAAACCTGAAGCATTTCCTCTAAGATTCAGAAATAAGACACGGATGCTCACTTTTGCCATGTTTATTCAATACAGTATTGTTTAAGTCCTAGCCAGAGTAGCCAGGCCAAAAAAAAAAAAAAAAGCATTCAAACTGGAAAAGGAAGATGAAAAACTGTCACTACTTGCAGATAACATGACATTATACATAGAAAACCTTAAGACAATACAGAAAAAACAGAGTAATAAATGAATTCAGTAAAGTAGTAAAATACAAAATCAATGTACTGCTGTTATCAGAAAACTGCTGTGTCTATATACTAATAATAAACTACTAGAATGAGAAACCAAGAAAAAGATCCTATTTACAACAGCATTGAAAGGAAGAAATTCCTCAAAATAAATTTAATTAGGAGGTAAAAGACCTGTACATTCAAAACTGTTAAGACTTGGGACTTCTCTGGAGGTCTGGTGGTTTAAGGCCTCGTGCTTCCACTGTAGGGGGCACAGGTCCGATCCCTGGCTGGGAACTTAAGATCCAGCGTGCCGCATGGTGTGGCAAAGAACAAACAAACAAAAAAAACCCACTACAAAAAGCACAATGAAAATTAAGCCCCATAAAATCTGCATCTTAAAAAAAAAACCAAACTGTAAGACTTTGATAAAGAAGCTGAAGATAACACAAACAAATGGAAAGATATTCTGTGCTCATGGATTAGAAAAAGCAGTTGTGTTAAAGTATCCGTACTACTCAAAGCAATCTAAATCCAATCCCAATCAAAATTACAACAGCACTGTTCACAGAAATAGAACAAACAATTTTAAAATTTGTATGAAACCCTGAAAGACCCCAAATGGCCAAAGTCATCTTAAGAAAGAAAAACAAAGCTAGAGACATCATGCTCCCTGACATTACAAAACTACCAGTAATAAGAACAGTATGATACTGGCACAAAATCAGACATACAGATCAATGAGACAGAATAACCCATAAATAAACCCATGCATATATGTCAACTGATGTATGACAAAACAGCCAAGAAAGGGAAAAGGACAGTCTTTCAATAAATGATGCTTGGAAAACAGTACCCAATCAGCTCCTGGTCTGAACCTGGCCAGGGACGAGGGTCAGACAGGAAAGTCTTCTATCTTTCTGACTAAAATTTATTTCTAAGAGTATAATTTAAAAAAAAAATCAATCCTATGTCCCATTATGGGTAAAATACCCTTTATCCACTAAGAATTTCCCAACAAAGCTAGAAGAAAAAAATTGAGACTATGAAAACATACGCTCCTGAATCCCATTTCCTTCCATGAGATGCAGAGGATAATGATGAAGTCTACAGTGGGGGCCTTCTGGGCCCCACTAAAAGCTGGGTTATGTTACTTAACACAACACCTGGCTCTTGAGCTCCACTGCTAATGGAGAAAACAGTTTCTTTCCTACCTGCAATTAGAAGAGCATTATTATCATAGAAATAAAACCAGAAGTTAAAAATGGTAATGTAACCTCACACGTGCAGATATAAGCCATTTTGTCTTTTAGTTATGAAGCTGATTTCTTTGCAATGCTGCACCAGAGTGTGTGAAAATGACCTGACAATTTGCTTTCTCCGTGGCCCCTTATCTGTGAAGCAAAGAGAAAGGGATCTCTCTTGTATAGTTAACTATTTCCCAAAGTTTATGGACTGCATTAATCATACTGAATAAAGAGCAAAAGTTTGCTTCCCTTGCTTGCTAGAAAAGTACTGTGGAAACAAATGTTGTTTCTTCTAAGTGATGCATGTCAAAGAGTTCTATATACATTCTTTCTTGTTTCATTTCTTTAACTACCAATCCTTCTTCAAAGCATTAATTTAATATACATTCCAAGATATAAAATCCAACATCTTATTATTAGAGTTATAGTCACTAATTTTTGTATCACTTTCTGGTTTTTACTAAAAATCATTAACAAATAATAATTTTTCACATTCAAATCGAATAATTTTCCTATACTGGCTAGGCCCAAAAGTTCATTTGGGTTTTCAATAGTATCTTACAGGAAAACGCAAATGAACTTTTTGGCCAATCCAATATTTCCTTTTGGGTTCCATTTATTTCCATATTGGAAACATAAGGCAACACAAATATAAACTTCCACCCTGAAAGTGGCAGTTGTGTGCAGGCACAAGCAGACAAAAGATGGATAAGCCTCAAAGGATTACCGTAAGTGAGGATGTAGAGAGGTTTTCCGTTCGTGTCCATCGTGGTCAAGCACGGGGCCTTTGGTGAGATGGTCCCCCATCGCTGTAACGCTGCTTCTAAAGATGGGGGCCAATTTGTAACCACACCCAGCTGCTCCCCACGCATCGCCAACATCTGGGCTCCCTCTGGCTTTGGCTGGTTTGGATCTGGTTGTTGAACTAAATACATTTGAACACAGAAGGTTTTCAAGAAAAATACATCCATTATTAGCACAATCATTCTTATTCATTTTAAAGAAGCCAGAAGACTTATACTTGAGTTAGAAATTTATTACAGGAAACATGCACAGGTGCTTTTCTAGAATTAGAGCTACATCTGACATATGAGCCTCATGGATATAACCAAAGCACATAATTCTTCCAACATCCAAGGCAATGTCAGGATGTGGAACTTAGGGAGACCTGAATGCATTTATAAACTGACAAGTAAAACTATGCATTTTAACACACCTAGAGTCTAACATTACAATGCTGCTGCTGCTGCTGCTAAGTCACTTCAGTTGTGTCCGACTCTGTGCGACCCCAGAGACATCAGCCCATCAGGCTTCCCCGTTCCTGGGATTCTCCAGGCAAGACACTGGAGTGGGTTGCCACTTCCTTCTCCAATGCATGAAAGCGAAAAGTCAAAGTGAAGTCGCTCAGTCATGTCCGACTCCAGCGACTGCAGGGACTGCAGCCCACCAGGCTCCTCTGTCCATGGGATCTTCCAGGCAAAAGTACTGGAGTGGGGTGCCATGTTTAAAACATCAATTCTCAACATACACCAGTAATTGTAGACTCCAAAGAGTTCAAATCTGGCTGAAGTATATTGTGCCCTTAAATATGGAGATGTAAATTTGAATTTGCTACAACCACTACGAGTAACTAGCACAGCTCATATTTTCTTAAGTAAAACAAAGATAAATGCCCTATAATAAGAACAATCTGCCCGACTCTTTAGATGGGTGAGAATCTGAGAGGTGATTCTTTTTACTTCTGGGAAGGTTTCTCTTACAGCATATGACAGATGATTTCCACATGCTGGCTAGAAAATCAACCATGTCTTTCTTGTGGCACAAAGACCAAGAAAATAAGGAGACTGGGTTTGATAAAACAAGCAGTACTTTGTTTCAATTTTGGGTTTTCTTGTATTAAAAGGTTCAGCAGTGTTCAGAGTGAAGACATCCAGCTCCTGAAGCTGTCCAGAGAGGCAGCAAGGCAAGATTCCCACAGCTCACTTTGCATTCCTCTAAAGCCTACAGAGAGAGAATGCACTGCTTGCTGAGCTCAGGTTGTCTGATTTCCTTGCATTCCTGAAGCTTCATGGAGTCCTTAGAAAGAGGACTGGCTCATGGAACAAAATCACATGCTTCTCAGAGTCAGAACCAGTGGTACTGACCCAGCTGTTTGGGGACTGAGCTTATGTTTAAAGGGACCTTGCGGAACAGTACCTACAGTTTCTAGGCAGGATTCCTGTTTCCTGTGAACACAAAGATTATTGTTTTTAAAGATCAAACAACCTTGGTCAAGAAATAACTACAGTTTATGGAGTCACAGAAACACTGGACGAGGGGGTAGGGAGGGGCTCTTTCACCTTCTAGTAGTTCTTCAAAGTCATCGACGAAGAATTCCCGTAAGGGTGGTCGTTTGGGTCGTTTGAGGGTATTGACAAGCTGCTGGATCTTTGCAGATACGCGGCTACTTACAGGCACACCTGAAAACAGAATCATGAGGCAGGTGGACTGACTCTCAGCACAAACCACCATGAACAAGCAGCCACAGTAAAAACGGCTGTGGAACCACACTCTGTCCCATCTCAGCCTGGTGCCCTCTGTGTCCCTAGATGACTTCTGTCAACAAGAACATTCCAAGGAGAGTGGTCCCAGCATGTGGCCTTGCTGGGAAGCCTCAACAGAGAATCAAGATGGAGCAGAAATGATGCTCTTTACACTGTGAGCTGTCTGGCTCTGGTGACCTTGGGAACAGCTCCAGACCACAGACTGGGCTTGGTCCCACCTCTATTCCTAAAAAAAGGGTCTGTCATCTCCTCATTCATACCCGTCTCAGGTTCTCCTCTGTCTGATCAGAAAGCTGATGAAGCAGCGAGACCTTCCCCAAGACCCCGTCTCCTGAGACCACCTGTGCTCAGCCTCCAGTTGTCACCCCGACACCTCCCAATGAAAGTACAGGAACCTGAGGAGCTACAAGTGCCACTATCCTCTTTCAGGTGACAGTCAGGTCCCTTCTATATGCCTTTCAGACCCACTCTCCTGAGTGAACATTTAGGGAACACATCCCAGAAGCAAAGCAACCAAAGTCTCTAAATTCAATTTATGATATTAACACAGAACTCACATATATTAATATTTATCCATATGTACGAAGGAAAATAAACCCCACCTTATAATACGTTTCTTAGGATAATAAATGCTACATAGTTTTGAAAATGATGAGTGAAAAAGACATGGAATTTTTAAAAATTTAAATGAATGAACAAAAAGGAGCACCAAGACACTGAAGCCACAACTGGATCAAATGTACCCTCCTCTGCAGGCAGATTTCATTCCCATTCAAAGGTGCTTAGAAACCTGAACCTGTAAATTTACAGGCCTAGAACCTTCTAAGCTCCTGGACAAAAGAACCACAACCACAAGAGGTCTTTCCTGTTCTGACTGAGCCAGAGCCCTTTATCCATGGCACATGCGTGTGTGTTCAGTCTCTCAGTCAAGTCTGACACTTTGTGAATCCATGGACTGTAGCCCGTCACACTCCTCTGTCCATTGGATTCTCCAGGCAAGAATACTGGACTGGGCTGCCACACCTTCCTCAGGGGATCTTCCCGACCCAGGGGTCAAACCTGTATCTCCCATGTCTCCTGCACTGATAGGTGGGTTCTTTACTGCTAACGTCACTTGGGAAGCCATCCACCACACAGTGTCACAAAAACACAACTCAGCTTTTGGAATGAGTACGACAGCTTTCAAGGAAATTTTTCAATCAAATAACCACTTTAATAGCCTCAAAATATCCTATGAGCACTTTCAGAATTGAGATGTTAAATATTTTACAATCTTGAAAATATATAAAAATATACAACCCAGAATTCTCAATATCTAAACATAATATTCCCCTATTAAATAGTCCCAGCTAATCTGGTTAGCTGATCCCAGCTAATTAGACTTAAATTGAAGAAAGTGGGGAAAACCACTAGACCATTCAGGTATGACATAAATCAAATCCCTTACGATTACAGAGAGGAAGTAACAAATAGACTCAAAGGATTAGATCTGACAGGGTGCTTGAAGAACTATGGATGGAAGTGCATGACATTGGATAGGATGCATCACCATCCCCAAGAAAATGAAAGGCAAAAAGGCAAAACGGTTGTCTGTGGAGGCCTTACAAATAGCTGAGAAAAGAAGAGAAGCTAAAGACAAATGAGAAAAGGAAAGACATACCCATCTGAATGCAGAGTTCTGAAGAATAGCAAGGAGAAATAAGAAAGCCTTCCTCAATGATCAATGTAAAGTAACAGAGGAAAACAACAGAATGGGAGACTAGAGATCTCTTCAAAATTAGAGATACCAAGGGAACATTTCATGCAAAGATGGGCACAATGAAGGACAGAAATGGTATGGACCTAACAGAAGCAGAAGATATTAAGAAGAGGTGGCAAGAATACACAGAACTATACAAAAAAGATCTTCATGACCCAGATAAGCATCATGGTGTGATCATTCAACTAGAACCAGACATCCTGGAATGAGAAGTCAACTGGGCTTTAGGAAGCATCACTATGAACAAAGCTAGTGGAGGTGATGGAATTCCAGTTGAGCTATTTCAAATCCTAAAAGATGATGCTGTGAAAGTGCTGCACTCAATATGCCAGCAAATTTGGAAAACTCAGCAGTGGCCCCAGGACTGGAAAAGGTCAGTTTTCATTCAATCTCAAAAAAAGGCAATGCCAAAGAATGTTCAAACCACTGCACAATTGCACTCATCTCACATACTAGCAAAGTAATGCTCAAAATTCTCCAAGCCACGTTTCAATAGTACATGAACCATGAACTTCCAGATGGTCAAGCTGAATTTATAAAAGCCTGAGGAACCAGGATCAAATTGCCAACATCTGCTGGATCATCAAAAAAAGCAAGAGTTCCAGAAAAAAACCTACTTCTGCTTCATTGACTACGCCAAAACCTTTGTGTGGATCACAACAAACTGGAAAATTCTGAAAGAGATGGGAATACCAGACCACCTGACCTGCCTCCTGAGAAATCTGTATGCAGGTCAGGAAGCAACAGTTAGAACCAGACATGGAACAACAGACTTGTTCCAAATCCAAGGAAAGGAGTACATAAAGGCTGTATATTGTCACCCCGCTTATTTAACTTATATGCAGAGTATATCATGAGAAATGCTGGACTGGATGAAGCTGAAATCAAGATTGCCAGGAGAAACATCAATAACCTCAGATATGCAGATGACAGCACCCTTATGGCAGAAAGTGAAGAAAAACTAAAGAGCCTCTTGATGAAAAGCGAAAAAGTGAAAGAGGACAGTGAAAAAGTTGGCTTGAAACTCAACATTCAGAAAACAAAGATCATGGGGAAGCACTGGAAACAGTGAGAGACTTTTCTTGGGCTCCAAAATCACTGCAGATGGTGACTGCAGCCATGAAATTAAAAGGCACTTGCTTCTTGGAAAAAAAGCTATGACCCACCTAGACAGTATGTTAAAAAGCAGAGCCATTACTTTGCCAACAAAGGTCCGTCTAGTCAAAGCTATGGTTTTTCCAGTAGTCATGTATGGATGTGAGATTTGGACTATAAAAAAAGCTGAGCGCTGAACAATTGATGCTTTTGAACTGTGGTGCTGGGGAAGACTCTTGAAGAGTCCCTTGGACTGCAAGGAGATCCAACCAGTCAATGCTAAAGGAAATCAGCCCTGAATATTCACTGAAAGGACTGATGCTGAAGCTGAAAGTTCAATTCTTTGTCCAACTGATGTGAAGAACTGACTCATTGGAAAAGACCCTGATGCTGGGAAAGATTGATGGCGGGAGGAGAAGGGGACGACAGAGGATGAGATGGTTGGATGGCATCACCGACTCAATGGACATGAGTTTGAGCAAGCTCCGGGAGTTGGTGATGGACAGGGAAGCCTGGCATGCTGCAGTCCATGGGGTCACAAAGAGTAGGACATGACTGAGCAACTGAACTCAACTGAATCTGGTTTGGATGAATCAGAGATTATTTCTCAAGGCCACTGAGAAATAATGCTGAGAAATGGTGCTCCAGCTTAAACAGGACACACACATCATCCTAGGACCCAGCTCAGAGCATCTCATGTGTTAGGTCTGGGATGTGGCCCACAATCTGTTTTCCAACAACTGCCCCATGTGGTTTTGATACAAGATGCTATCACACCACTGGACTGGACACCAGATGAATTTACCTGGGGGAGGAGGTGAAGATGATAAATTTCAAAGGCAACAAAGATACTAAAGTGGTGAAGACAAGGACAACAGTAATGACAGATTCAAGAAACAATGGATTTAGTGGAGAACTACACAGACATCGACACTGAGAAGCAGTCCAGAGAAACCAATCATACTGGATACTGGATTGACTCCAGATGTACTAACAGAGAACTCACAATCCAGCGACCTTGGGCTCTGATCACAGTGAGGAGGCATCAGCCTGTTGGAGGCTGGGTTCAGGCCTCCTCATCACTCCTGAGTCACTGTGTCACAGACACAAGCTCAGTGGTATAGAGGGCACACAGAAGCTACTACAGACATCTTCCAAGTAAAGAACACTTTACATCATCATCAGGTTCCATGCTAACTGTCATGACCCTGGAGGTCAAGGAATGCAGAATAAAGCATCAAGTTCATGTTCCAGCCTGTCACTTCAGAATGGGTAACAGAAAGATGTTAGAGCACGCGAAGATGAAAGATTCGAGTAATAAGAGAACCCCAACGGCTGTACACAAATCACCAACACCTTATTCAACATGGAGGGAGAAAAGGACCCTCTTTCTTCCAAAGTCTAAAGCACGAAACTGCCCATCTCTGTCAATTATTTTGGTTGCGTTAAGCTCCATACTGACCTCCAAGTACCTGGTCATAGTCTTGACACCTGCGCTAATTTTTAACTGTGGAATCAACATCATTCACCACCAAAAACAGCAGGATTTTATCAAATTTTTTTCTTCTCATGACTAAACTCCTACAACAAGGAGTAACTCTTGCCCTTGGAGACAGTCTGCACTGCCTGTAACTGTGCCACCTTCTAGGGAAGCTCATGAAGGCCCTGATGAGCTCATGAGCCGACCGTGTCCCTAGAAGAAACACATCCAGGCAGGGCACAGAAGGGCACCTGGAATTTACAAAGGAGGAAAACTTGCTGGAAGACGTACCATCGCCAGTCTCCATGAGCTCGGCATTGCCATACTTCGGGGCTGTCCGCGACGTCGTGGAGCCTTGCGGCCTTTCTACTTGTATTGCATGTTCTGAGGTGTAAGTGGTTACGTCAGGAGGTGCAGAGTGATTTTCTGTAAAGAAGCAAACTGTAAGTTTTCTGGTAATCATGATACATTTATTATGAAAGCTACATAAGCAGTTAAGTTTTCCAAAATGCCACATCCTAAGAAGAGGACAAGATTCTGAATCAAAAACTAAAACAAAAACTTAGGCATAAAGATGGTCTTTACCATAATTTACACTGCTCAACATGAACAAAGTTAGGTAAAACTTCAGACACAATATCACTGCAGGACCCACATCAATGACTCACTGTAACATTTTAATTAGAATAATGTCATCAAGTGGCCAATGGAAGAAGATAGTGTAAGTTATGTGTTTGCTCATAACAGAGTAATTTTCTTGTCTGTCATAGCAGAGGCAGTTAAGAGTTCAAGCTTTAGACATAGAGAGCCTAGGGTTTGACTCCCAATTCTGCAAATTCTTGAGACCTTGGAAAGCATGCTGACCCCTATACTTTGGTCTCTTCATCCATCAAATGGGAAAAATGGTAACTAGTTGCTTGTTCATACACATATGTAAATGAGTTAACATATGTGAAGTTTGTAATACTACACAGGGTTATCAAAACTATCCCCAAGAAAAAGAAATGCAAAATAGGCAAAACAGTTGTCTGAGGAGGTCTTATAAACAGTGGAGAAAAGAAGAGAAGCGAAAGGCAAAGGAGAAAAGGAGAGATGTATCCATCTGAAGGCAGAGTTCCAAACATTAGCAAGGAGATAAGAAAGCCTTACTCAATGATCAATGCAAAGAAATAGAAGAGGACAACAGAATGGGAAAGACTAGGGATCTCTTCAAGGAAGTCAGATACCAAGGGAACATTTCGTGCAAAGATGGGCACAATAAAGTACAGGAATGGAAAAAAACAAAACAAAACAAAAAGGACAGAAATGGGATGGATCTAACAGAAGGAGAAGATATTAAGAACAGGTGGCAAGAATAAGATCTTAATGACCCAAATAACCACAATGGTGTGATTATTCACCTAGAGCCAGACATCCTGGAGTGTGAACTTGAGTGGGCCTTAGGAAGCATCACTATGAACAAAGCTAGTGAAGGTGATGGAATTCCAGCTGTGCTATTTCAAATCCTAAAAGATGATGCTGTGAAACTGCTGGCATTCAATATGCCAGCAAATTTGGAAAACTCAGCAGTGGCCACAGGACTGGAAAAGGTCAGTTTTCAAAGAAGGGCAATACTAAAGAATGTTCCAACTACTACATAACTGCACTCATTTCAGATGCTAGCAAAGTAATGCTCAAAATTTTCCCAGTAGGCTTCAACAGTATGTGAACCAAGAACTTCCAGATGTTCAAGCTGGATTTTAAAAAGGCAGAGGAACCAGACATCAAATTGCCAACATCCAGTGGATCATTGGAAAAGCAAGGGAATCCCAGAAAACCATCTACTTCTGCTTCACTGACTACGATAAAGCTTTTGACTATGTGGATCACAACAAACTGTGGAAAATTCTTCAAGAGATGAGATTACCATACCACCTTACCTGCCTTCTGAGAAATCTCTATGCAGGTCAAGTTAGAACAGGACATGGAACAACAGACTGGTTCCAAATCGGGAAAGAAGTACGTCAAGGCTGTATATTGTCACCCTACTTATTTAACTTCTATGCAGAGTACATCACGAGAAATGCTGGGATGGAGGAAGCACAAGCTGGAATCAAGATTGCTGGGAGAAATATCAATAACCTCAGATATGCAGATGACACCACCCTTATGGCAGAAAGTGAAGAAGAACTAAAGGGCTTCTTGATGAAAGTGAAAGAGGAGAGTGAAAAAGTTGGCTTAAAGCTCAACATTCAAAAAACTAAGATCATGGCATCTGGTTCCATCACTTTATGGCAAATAGCTGGGGAATAACTGGGAACAGTGACAATCTTTATTTTCTTGGGCTCCAAAATCATTGCAGATGCTGACTGCATCCATGAAAGTAAAAGACACTTGCTCCTTGGAAGAAAAGTGAAAAAAGTGAAAGTCACTCGGAGTCTGACTCTTTGAGACCCCCACGAACTAGACAGTCCATGGAATTCTCCAGCCCAGAATACTGGAGTGGGTAGCCTTTCCCTCCTCCAGGGGATCTTCCCAACCCAGGGATCAAACCCAGGTCTCCCACATTGCAGGTAGATTCTTTACCATCTGAGCCACAGGGGAAGCCCAAGAATACTGGAGTGGGTAGCCTTTCCCTTCTCCAGCGGATCTTCCCAACCCAGGAATTGAACCAGGGTCTCCTACATTGCAGGTGGATTCTTTACCAACTATCAGGGTAAAGAGCTATCAGGGAAGCCCCCTTTGAGGAAAAGCTATGACAAACCTAGACAGAGTATTAAAAAACGAAGACATTTCTTTGCTGACAAAGGTCCATATAGTCAAACCTATGTTTTTTCCAGTAGTCATGTATAGATGTGAGAGTTGGACCATAAAGACATTTGAGTGTCAAAGAATTGATGCTTTTGAACTGTGGTATTGGAGAAGACTTGAGAGGCCCTTGGACTGCAAGGAGACCGAGCCAGTCAATCCTAAAGGAAATCAACCCTGAATATTCACTGGAAGGACTGATGCTGAAGCTCCAATTCTTTGGCCACCTGATGCGAAGAACTCACTCATTTGAAAAGATCCTGATGCTGGGAAAGACTGAAGTCAGTAGGAGACAAGGACAACAGAGGACAAGATGGTTGGATGGTATCACCAACTGAACACACCTGAGTCTGAGCAAGCTCTGGGAGATGAACGATAGGGAAACCTGCGTGCTGCAGTCCATGGGGTCTCAAAGAGTTAGACATGACTGAGTGACTGAACAACACATGTGAAATTCTTAGAACAATTCATGATAGAAAGTGAACATCTAAAAAATAGTGGCTATTTTAGTATCTGTTTTAGCATGAACAGTATTGAACAGTCCAGTCATTCAAAAAACAATTGTTTACATTTATTGTATGGGACTGCGTTCTGCACATGAGACATGCAGTGGGCCCTCCACACATTACTTGATGATAAAACCTAAGAACTTAAATGGTTAAATGGAGAAAGCACAATTTTGCATTTATTAAGTAAGACATATGACTTCCCTGGTGGTACAGTGGATAAGAACCCATCTGCCAATGCAGGGAACATGGGTTCAATCCTTGGTTCAGGAACTAAGCCTGTGTGCCACAACGACTGAGCCTGCATGCTGGAACTACTGAAACCTATGAGCCCAGAGCCTGAGCTCAACAAGAGAAGCCACCACAATGAGAAGCCCACAGACAACAGTTAGAGAGTAGCTCCTGCTCTCAGCAACTGGAGAAAGCCCACACGCAGCAAAGACCTAGGCACAACCAACCATAAATAAATATTTTGAGTATGTCAAATGAGACTTGTGATGTCATTTTATACATAGTAAGTTCTAGTAATGGGTATTATACTATTAATTTTGATTTGTTAAGCCTTACGACACAGAAACTACTAAGATTTAACTAGTTTGTCAAGATTCTGTAATTCCACGTGACAAAAGCATAGTATTTTGTGCTGTTAAAGGGGAACAGGTGCTGGAAAGCCTTTCTCCTGTGGCCACTGCCTACCTTGGCACTACAAATGAAGGCCAGTTTAAACTGTGAACTCACTAATGAAAAGCACAAGAACAAGGTAAAACAGAACACCAAAGAGATCACAGAAAGAACATTGTTTACAGACTGTGCTAAACAAGAAGCCTGGGCATGTCCAGTTGATTTTGCTGGGACCTGTATGCCGGGGGACTCAAATTTTAGCTGTTGTGCAAATGTCTGGAAACCACCTCAGTCATGGGTATGGTCCTGAGGTTGCAGGTAATTTTAACAAGTAGGTAGATTGGCAAGTCCCGAATCCGCCTGAAGTGAAGAGACTGACTTCTGTGGCAGTGAACATGTATACATTAAGAGATATTACACCAAGTGAGACTTGAGGCCGAGAAATATTAACCTGAACTCCTAGGTAAGCTTCAAATGTAGCAACAGTCCAACCAATGCAGGTGCTTGGGCCTCTGGAGCCCCTTGAGCCCAGGCACACTAATCAGCGCCTGGAAAACATACATGGGAGCTGAGTGCTGGGCCACCAGGAGTCACCTGACTAGTCCTCAGGTCCACGTCTCAGAGCTCATCACCTGGGACCGGTTATCGACTTTCCTATGCCTCCATCCCTCATCCTGTAAAAGGAGGTGATGATGACAGTGCCTACCTCTGAGTGACAGTGGGAATCACACAGATAAAGGGACACAAGCACTGGTGTTACCAGACATGCAGACAGACGTGCCAGGAGAGGAACACACGGGCAGTTCATGGTACCCACAACTACTCTTCCAGAGTCTGAGCCTGCAGATCGCTGAGAAATAACAGCTGGCATCAGCCCCTAAGCATAGGCCATCAGTAGAGAGCCCAGCTCCCCACTTCTCATCTCCCTGTTCCAGAAGTGCCCAGGCTGTTATGTACTGAACTATGTCCTCTCGAAATTCACATGTTGGAATCTAGTCCCCAGGTCCTCAGAAGGTGACTGTTTGGAGACAGTGGTCTTTTTAAAATAAATTTATTCACGGTTGTACTGGTTTTCATTGCTGCCTATAGGCTTTCTCTAGCTGTGGGAAGCAAGGGCTACTCTCCAGTTGTGGTGTGTGGGCTTCTTGCTGCAGTGGCTTCTCTCATTGTGGACTGTGGGGAAGGGCACACGGGCTTTAGTAGTTGTGGTGCAAGGGCTTAGTTGCTCTGTAGCATGTGGAATCTTCCCAGACCAGGGGTTGAACCCATGTCCCCTGCATTCGCAGGTGGATTCTTAATCACTGGACCACAAGGGAAATCTGAGACAGTGATCTTTAAAAAGATAATTAAGGCATAAATGAAGCCACCAAGAAGGGCCCTAATTCAATCTAACTGGTGTCCTTGTGAGAAAAGATGAGGTCACAGATACCCACAGAGAAGACAGCTGTCTACATGCCCAGCAGAGAGGCCTCAGAAGAAACTGCTGACACTGTGATCTCAGACTTCCAGCCTCCAGGATTGCAAACCACGGAATGAAAGTTGTTTGTGTTTCAAGTGCTTTGTTATGGCTGCTTGAGCCACCTGACATACACCCTTAAGGTAAATTTCTTAGATCACAGCCCAGAAAAAGCTCACCTGTTAGAGAGAGGAGGGTGGGGGTGGGATGCTTTGTCAGACTGCTGAGGACCATTTAAATGACCTCCTTAATATTTCAGACACTGCATTCATTCATTCTCTTCATTTCCCCCGCATTTGCTTTTGCCAAACAGACCTTATTTCATGTTTTAATATAATCTAGTTCTCCATGGCTGAGTAGTTAACTCACAGGGGCCTCATATTTCAAATAAAACTACAATAGATGCCAACATATGATGCATAACATTTCAAATTAGCCACATAAGACAAAAGCAGCTAAAACGTTAAGCTTACTGCATTTCCATCTTACTCAGATTTACTTGTTCTTGTTACATGGTAGCCACATCACTGTGATGGCCAACAAGTCTTTGTGCTGAGCGGCCACTTTGAAGGTGGGAAAAGGAACCATTCCAATACATCTGGTGATTAAGACATAGGAGCAGTGACAGCTGCGTGACTTCAATGTGCTTTCCAAATTTATTTATATGCCAGCCCCTCCCCCTCCCCTGCAAACTCCCCACATATGCTGTCACTGCAGGATCATAAACCCAGCAGCTGGCTGCTGTTATGAAGCCAAGAACATTCTGCCACTGCAGTGACACACAGTGCCCTGATTCATCTGGATAAAGATAAGGCCTCCAGGCATTTAACTCTGAGTTCGATATCTATTTTTTGGTAGTGTTTAAAAGACCTTTGTATATAAAAGATGCTCAAGAAACATTTGATGGGTAAGATAAAACAGAGTGTGGCTGAAGGTGCAGGTTCAAAGGTCTAAAGTGCACATCAGCCCCAGGCTTGAGACCTATCAGGTCCAAATGTACCAGGACCTGAAGACCAAGGATTCTCATCAGAGCAGGTTTGCATCTTCTGAGCCAGATGACCCACCGTTCCTGAGTTCAATTTCCCAAAACTCTTAAAATAAACAGAAAAATGGCAGCCATCTTTCCAGCCACCTATCAGGTGTCACCTCTTTTGTGACTGCCCCAGAGCTACTGTGACAGCTTTGCACCTGTTTCCTGACAGGTGGGACCTGTTCCATCCACCCTGGTATGGCTTCTGTTCCCAGCAGCTGCCATGGGTTCCTGAAGACCCTGGACTCAAGGCACTAGGGGAAGATGGGAGGGGAGTGTGTTTGGCCTTCTTCCAGGACAGTATCTGCTGTCTTGGCGCCACCAGTACCAGAGGTCCATCTCACTCACTGCATCCCCTCCCATTTGGGATGTTAGTCTGTTACTCTTGCCAACCATCCAACCCTGTGGATGGCTGTTTTAGCCATGACCATTTCAGGGTACTAGCTGACCTTCCTGCTCAGCTCCACCATGGATTCCATGCGTCCTTGAACCACCCCCTTCCCTATCTCCACTCTTGCAGGTGTCCAGCTCAGTCCGGCTCTTGTGTCCTATTCAGATGCTGAAGTTGCCCAATACCCAGCTCACATCGCTTGCACTCAGCAAACATTGGCATGATAGTTCAAAGAATGAACGAACACAAGAATGAGTACACCAGAGCACTTAATGACTGGAGATAATGCGCTTCTGTTTCTCACATTGCTAAAAAGCAACTTTCCTTAATTCTGACTAGGGACCTCAGGGGTCCAGTGGTCAGAGAAGCTACTTTCAGCCTGTTATTTTTAGTGCCCAAATAACTTCTAAAATAAGAGAAGAAAAAGGGGAAATCTGTTCTTCATGTGTAGAAAGCTAAGTACTCATTGTCCACTAACTGATGACAAGTAAGGAGAGCCGTGTTAAGGAACCCAGCCTTCCATCTGTCAACAGGGCCCTCCCAAGTCTCCCCTGGTCAATACGACCTCTTCTGTCACTGAGCAGGAAGTGATGTAGGCCCTCAGACCACCCGTCCATCCAGCTGCTCTGGCTTCCTAAGACGACATGGCTGTGCCCTCCACATGGAAGCAGAAAACCGGGTTCCTCAATGGAAACGTGGAGGTAATATTACCCAGTGAAAGGCGCCTGCAACGACGCTGAGCAAAGCAGTCAGAGCATCCAGCCTGTCGCTGGAGATGCTGCTTGGCTGCCCACTGTACCAACCTGTTTTCCACGTGCGGGTCACCAGAAGAGCAGGCCTTCCTCCTTGGTTTCCCCCAAAACATCCACCTCCCCAGTTTGACAGAAGTCCCAACAGGAGGGTTCTACTGGTGTGTCACCCATGTGTCATACTGACACATGACAATGTAAGTGAAGATTTATCTCCTTACTCTTTAATAATCACTTGGGGAAAGAACAGTATGCCGTGGTTACCAGTGAGAGCGTGTGTGAAACACTGCTAATGGCAATTCACAGTTGCTTTTCAGATTTGTAGACTAAACCTGGAGATGGTTAGAAAGGGTTCAATATTCAAATATTTCTCTTAGCCAAAGCTCTAAGAAATTGACTTTAGCAGGATTACACAGGTTCTCAGACCTGGAACGGCCTTCTTCCCACATTTATGCCACAAATATCCCATAAAAATTTGACAGCTACTGTTAGACAAATCTCAGGATAGTCTAATATCAGAACAGAAATCTTTAACTTTTTGTTTTGTATTGGGACATAGCTGATTAACAAACAATGCTGTGATACTTTCAAGTGAACAGGGAAGGCTCAGCCATACGTGTACATGTACCCAGTCTCCCCCAAACTCCCCTCCCATCCAGGCTGCCACATAACATTGAGCAGAGTTCCATGTGTTGTATGGTAGGTCCATGTTGGGTTATCCATTCTAAATATAGCAGTCAGAAGAGAAACCTTTAACTCCTGACAATAGCTTCTCGACTTTTACATCCACAAACTTAACTTCCTGCCAAAGGGCTCCAACTACCACAGACCTGCAGGACCACAGATGCAGACAGCTGTGATGGGGACACTGGAATTTTATCATTTATGCTAAGTTTAACTGTATTTCTGTGTGTTTTTAACCAGCAGGTCCAAGCTGGAACAAAAAAGCCAAGGGGAAGCCAGCCCCGGGCGTCACGAGCAGGTGCTCCCACATCCGACAGATGGGGGTCTGGCTCCTGAGGACCACTTACTAGCTGGTGCCATGGGCGCCACATCCACTCCCTAGGCCTCGGCGTTCTCATCAGTGGAGCTGCAGTGTGCTGACACTTGCTCCTCACTGAGGCTGAGGGCACAAGCAACACTGCACCCACACATTCGGCAGTGATGGTGACACTGCCATCCTCGTGCTCAAGCCCACAGGCTCTGCTTCTGCCATTTCTCCCCTTGTGTGGGGATCCTTTCCTCTCATGAGTTCCAGGAAATAAATCTGTGAGACTCAAGTGCATAAAGCGTAAATAACTGTTACTACTTCCTGAGTCATACGTATTTGAACTTTGGGAAAAGACAGCATATTAAAAAGCAGAGACATTACTTTGCCAACAAAGGTCCGTCTAGTCAAAGCTATGGTTTTTCCAGTGGTCATGTATGGATGTGAGAGTTGGGCTATAAAGAAAGCTGAGCGCCAAAGAATTGACACTTCTGAACTGTGGTGTTGGAGAAGACGCTTGAGTCCCCTGAAGTGCAAGGAGATCCAACCAGTCAACCTAAAGGAAATCAGTCCTTTATATTCATTGGACAGACTAATGCTGAAGCTGAAATTCCAATACTTTGGCCACCCGATGCGAAGAACTGACTCACTGGAAAAGACCCTGATGCTGGTAAAGATTGAAGGCACTAGGAGAAAGAGATGGCAGAGGATGAGATGGCATCACCGACTCAACGGGCACAAGTCTGAGGAAGCTCTGGGAGTTGGTATTGAACAAGGAAGCCTGGCGTGCTGCAGTCCATGGGGTCGCAAAGAGTTGGACACAACTGAGCTGAACTGAACAGATGTCGCTCTGCTCTATGCACCAAGGTGTGAGCAGCAGGCCCCAGGTACTCCTGCAGCATGAAGCATGTCCTGGATGAAGGGTTAGGATAATTATGGGTCAAAAGCCATGACTTTGAATCTAAGTATAAAATTCAAATAAATAAAATCAGTTTCAAGCTGCAAAAGCCCCAAAGCATTTTTGGAGAAAAGCGGCAGGAGCAGATCTGTGCCCTGACAACATCAACAGGGCAACAAGGACAGCATGAACAGGACAGACAGAGGCCAGAAGGGCTACAGTAATGAGACTAAAGGTGTGGTGCCTGGAGCCGGGATCCAGGGAGTAGTGATGGAGCAGAAGGAGGCCTGCATTACACGTGGCAGTCGAATGCCCAGAACAAGGGTTCTGCTGGTCTGAGGACAGCAGGACCTCGTTAGACAGCTTGATCTCAGGACACAGGCCAGGCTGAGGGGCAGGGTCAAGAGGCACTCTGAAATGTGGATGGGAGAAGGAAGTAAGGATTTGAAAGTCATGAAAGAGCAGGTAGCCTTAAAGACTGTGGGAGTGGATGACATGGGCAAGAACACAAAGAGACAGGATGGGGAGAGGAGCCACCAGAGGAGAGGCAAGGGCAGAGGGGAAGGAGAACCAGGGTGTGGTACCAGCGGGCGAGGAGAGAAAAAGTAGTCATCACAACCAGAGCTCTGGTTTCCAGAGGAGAGAAGTGAAGCCGCAACAGAGGAGAGAGTTGAGTCAGCAGATGTGGGAGGAGCCAGGATCCAGAATGAGGACAAGAAGATGAGCCTTGGAAAGAAGGAGCTTTCTTTCCCAGAAAAGGAATCACAGCAAAAAAAAAAACAAAAACATGAATGGAGAAAGACAGGGAAACATGTGAGCTGGAAAGGGATCAGTGGTGAGAGATGTTCGACAAGGAGATAGACTAAGATCCATGGTGACACTCCCTTAATTTCAGTATCTGTAGATCTCAGCTTTATTATGAACAGATGAAGAAAATGCAGGATTAGAAGCCAAACCTAGGACCTAACTAAAAATTCCCACAGTCATGTTGGCCAAAGAGATATACCTCTCAAGCCAGGCTTCTTTTAGTACAGAATCACCCACAGAGCCACAGAAACACGCAGTAATTGATGGAAGAGTCTCACAGGCCTTGTGTTACCTAATGCAAATTTTCTTTTCCTGCTTACTTTTTCAATAGCATGGTTTAAAATTCTCTACAACAGGAGCTGGCAAACTATGGCTCACGGGGTGGCCTGTCAGCTGTGTTTATAAATGAAGTCTTGCTGGTGCGCAGCCATGCCTGCTGTTCACGCACTGTCTGTTGCTCTTGAGCCAGGGCACTGAGGAACGGCAGCAGGGACTGTATGGCCCACAAAGCCTGACACCCACTCTCTGGCCCTTTCCTGGAAAAACTGGCGGACATTGCCTCTGAATCAGGAAACTCCAGCTGCTGGGGACGCCCTGGCCAGGAAGGGAGGCAAGAATGTTGCAGAGAGACCCCAGCCCCAGTGGTGCAGGCTTTCCTAATACCACCATCCTTGGTGTGTAGTTCGTATTTTAAGATTGTAAATGTCTGAGAAGTATCAGTAAAGAGATTATGAAAGAAGTGATACTATGGATGATTATACATAAATAAATTATGGTTATTTATTACATTCAGCCCTCTGAGCAAATTCCCTAGAAAACCAGAATCTAGATCCTGAACAAATGCCAGGCTCCAGGCTAATTATGCATCAAGCACATGGAGGCATGTCTACCTGCTTAGCAGGATCGATACAGGAAAACTGATGAGAATTTCCTTGCTGATACAAACAGCAGCATTCATGCTGATAAACTCTATGATACTCTGGAAATGCAATTACTTCTATGAATATCTGGCTAATGACAATATACCCCTACACATGCAGATGAAACATAAATGAGACATCATTTCAAATGCATCAGTCACAAAGATGACACACATCTTACCTATACATCTGTAGCTCATTAAGAAGTCTCTTTAATTTCTTGACTATACAAATTTTGATGCTGAATGTATAACAATGTTATCTATTCTGCTTTGTTCTTATTTCTTAATCTAGAAATGTATTAATAGTTTCTCCTCACTTTCTCTATTTCCATGTAGCTAATTCCTATAATATTTTACTCCAGTGCCTTTTTATAAATATGTTTCTTGAAGTTTCAAGTGTTGCTTTAATTCTTCTGGTTACTCTAAATTATGCCCCTTGACTTCTGATAAAGTATTTTAGAGGTACTAATCCTTTGCCAATTGTCTCAGGAACACGGCATGCACGAAGGTTCTGTAAACATGTTCTGGTTTTCTCTCTTGACAATGTGGAGGCCCTGTTCTGTATAGGTTGCAGAGGCCATTGCACGGTGCGTCCATCTTCCTGAGTCACAAATGTGCACACCTCAGGCGTTAGCATCTTGTGACAGGGATGCCTCGAGCCCTCATTGTCAGTGCTCAAGTGTGAATACCATCTAGCAGAGCCACAGGAACAAAGATTCCCTGGATGGGGACCACGTCATCCACTAAGCCAGTCTGACAGGAGGTGCGTGGTGCCCCTGTGCATCAGGATGGACATACAAGGATACAGGACTTCCTTCTAAGACGACAGTGCAGAAGTACCACTCACTTGTCTGTCACTTGGTGGTCTCTAACCACTCATTTTCCCTCTGCCCACCGGGTGAGAGACATTTCCATAGACTCTATCCAAGTGCCTCACCTCGAGAGGTGCATTCCTCTTTGCACCCAAGGTACAAAGTGGTGGTTTATTTGACCCTACGTACCTTAAAACACACACGTACACATAATACTTTCTTATTTTGCAGGCTTTTGATGGCCTCAACAAAAGGTCCAATACTGTCAATTCTGAATTTTCACTTCTTTGGCTTTTGTCACAGGGATAAAAAAAATCTTAATTCTCCTTTTCTTCTTATTTTGCCACTGCTTTTTTTCAACAAAATTTGTTTTGCATTTATAGAAAATTCCTAGATATTCTAGGAGCTTATCTTTGTGCCAAATTAGAAATTAGTGAAATGTCACATACACAGAAGCTCTCTTTTAGTTACACTGAGGCTTAACACACATGAGTAATGCAATCTTTTATAGTCTGGGTAGGTTAAATTATCTGTGCTATAATTTCCTCCAATATTCCGTGTGTAACTTCATAAAGTGAGAAACAAATGCAGGGAGTAATATGTCCAAAATTATGTATTTCTCTTGGTAAGATTGAAGATATTTCCTTAAAAGTGAACTGAATCAGGAAACACACATTCCAAAGGTCAGAGTGAGGGGCAGAGGTGGAAGGAGCTTTATGCCCCACCTGTGCATGTGGCTGCTGGATGCAGCACGCTGACAGCGCCGAGGGACTGTCTCAGGTTCCTAAACACTCGGGAAAAATTTTAGTGTCCAAAAATATGTAATGGTCACAGTTTCTCTGATTTCAAATAGAGTTTCTCAGTACACAGTAATCAACATATGCTACCAAAAATGTTTTAAACTCAAATTTAATAATGCCACTTTGCATGTGAGCATTACTTTAAAAACTGTGAAGAATTTTCCTATTTTCCCCTTTTTATTCGCAACGGAAAGGTGGCAAAGGAAGGACAGATCATTCCTCTTCTTTCCACTAACAAACTAGAGCAGGCCAACAGTGACTGCTGAGGAAGCCAGCCCTCCCTGTGTCCCGCTGGGAGACAATCGGCCTCACTGCTGATTCTGGAAAGGCTGCGGCTTTTAACCTCAGCTGCACGCTGAGCAAGTGCCACTGGGGCCAATTCCTAGAAGTCAGTATGGAACTCCTCTGACTGTCATGGAGACAGTAATCTAGAAAAAAATACTGTGTGAATGTGAATCTGAGAAGGTGGCCGAGTATCGAATTCATTCATTTCACTAGCCTATTTTCTAAATGGGGATTTTTTGGATATGAGGCTAGATGTGGGAGAAGGACATGCACCTGCCCTGTGCTCAGTGCTCAACCACTGCACTGGTGTCCCTGGACGTGGCTGACCCTGCTCCACATCATTTGAATGGAGAACATACTGAACGATCTTGGCACCAAGTTCAAAGCAAGCGATTTATTTTTATGAATATTAATATTATTTAAGTATTTAAAAATCTCAATCCACAGCTGGAAATGGATGAGAACAGATCTGGAGCTCATACACCAGATGAATGTGGCACAGTGAGCGTCAGGCAAGGGTAGAGGCAGCGACAGACACCGTCAGGTACTCCAGGCTCACAGAGCCCCAGTGCTCATTCAATACACTCTTTTCCTCTAACAACTCTTACTTAATTTCCTTTTTTACAGTTTTCAAACACCTTGCCAATGCTTCCTAACTCTGTGCTTTTTTAAATACAAAGGATCCCACTTCTCATAACCTAACATACATTCTGGGAACCACCCCAGAAATCTGAATGCCTACAGCAGAAAACTGCTATAATGATGAAAGCTGCAGTGATCAAAGTCTCCCCTTTTCAAAGTAAGGGCAAACTCACTCTCAAGGGCCCAGTCATGCTTATTAGTCATGATTAAAATGTTACTTAGGAGTGCATTATAGCATGAGGAGAAGAAAATGTGTAACCAGCTATGGCTGCATGTTTCCCTAATGAGCAAGAACGCATTTCTCTACGAACAGAAAACTTCTAAATTATAGTTGTAGAAGACGTCTAGGATGTAAAAAATAGTAAAAACCAAGGGTTTCACAGAACAGTAAAGCCAACGCAGCAAAGCAGCCCAGGGGCAGAAACAGGTCTGACCTGTCCCTCGAGTGGGTTCTGAGGCCACGATGCACAGACAGGGAAAATGCAAACTAAAAGGGGTAGGGACACTCAGCAGCCACTCAGATGCACGGACAGGGAGAACAGCACAGCCGGCTGCCACGAGGCACTCACCTATGTGTGTCTGCGCCAGGACGTCAGCCAGCCTGTGGGCAGCACCGCTGCCCCCACTCTGGGTGGAAGACGACGAGGTGGTGGAGGTGGTGGAGCCGTGGATGGCCTGGCTGATCCAGTGCTCCATGTTGATGCTGCCCTGGCTGGATGTGGGAGTCCCCTGCGAGTCACCCTGGACCGAGCCTTCGTCTTCTGAGCCAGAGGAGGTATCTGTGGGACAGAGGCAGTTAGCTGCAACTGGGGCAAGCAGCACTCCCAGGCCCAGGCCCTCTCCAAACACAGACCCACCCCACACACTAACTGGTAAATGACCTTCGAACACTCTTGAGAAGTCACAAGCTTTTCAGGTGACAAATTATTTTTCAGTATAGCAAGGTCTTCATCCAGAGCACCTTACCTTACATATATATGCCAGAATCTTCTTAAAATTCCAAACTCAAAGACATCCTCACCTGTCCTCCACTCCAGACGCTGGGGATAACCAGATGTTTTTCTGTGCACTCAGACACCAAGCAAGAAGGCCATGGTGGCATTTTCTAAGACACTAAGCTTTAAAGTGTTCAAAGTGTGATGCTCTGTAGCCCTTCTTTATTCAAAGTATTTCTCTAAGCCATATGCTATTTTAAGTTGTGTGTGAGTGTGGCAGGTTGTGAATAAAAAATTTTATAATGATAGTGTTGGCATTTATGATTGTACAAAACTATCTCAAGACTCTAAATGACGGCTTACAAGATGTATTATACAGTATACCTGAAAATGCTAACCAAACAATTAAATGCACCAAAAATGACATTTCCAATAATGTTCTTTTATATTTTGCAAAGACACTTGTACAGGATTTGTTCTCCTGGAAGTTCTGTCTTTCATCATGAATGACACAGTAACACCCCAGAGGATGGAGTCAACATAAAGAAAAGTGCACACACAAATAAATCACACACACCTTGTACTTCAGACTCAGTATTTCCCATAAAAAGTGGCTCAGAAAAATGTCCAACTCCCTGAATATTGTCTAGTTTCAAAGATCTGGTTAAAATATATTTGAAGTGGGTTTGTTATCCATGTAAATCCGTTCTGTTTGTTATACACATACAAAAGTAAAATTTTCACATTCGTATTTTGGCAAATTATAACCACAAACTAAACAAATAGGATTAAGTATACTAATTATGGTTGTGTCTGACTCTTTGCAACCCCATGGACTGTAGCCCACCAGGATTCTTTGTTCATGAATTCTCCAGGCAAGAATGAATACTGCAGTGAGTTGCCATTCCCTTCTCCAGGAAATCTTCCCGACACAGGGACTGAACCCGGGTCTCCTGCATTGTAGGCAGATTCCTAGCCATCTGAGCCATCAGTGAATCCCGTGCTGATTTAAAAACAGTTCAAATTACATGTTATGGCTCAGAATTAAGAAATGAAGGAATGTAAGGAAATCAGCAAAAAGGACTCCCTTTCCTATTAGAAAATTCTATTCTTGAGATAAAGAACATTTCTTGTATTATCTTTTAAGAAAACACAAAATAACTAAGTTTTATATTTAAATTTTGTCTTACAAAGTTCAGAACTTTCATTTCTGAAGGCATGAGAAGTTGAAGAGTGGTCTGAATTAGTACCGGACATACCTGATCACATCCCTAAGCTGAAGTACGTGCTTCTATTACCCTCACTGCTTGCAAACACTCAGGACTAAACTTTACAAGACTCCAAAAAGTGCTTTATATATTCAACTATTCTTATTCCACCTTAAATTTCTCTTGTGAACAAAGGGGTGTGCCAGGTAACAGGTCTGCAGAAAAGAGAGTGGCAACCACACCATGAATAATGCTGGAACAAGAAACACACACACACAAACATACATACATACATACGTACAAAATCAAGTAAATTAGGCTCAATACTTTGTGTTTCTAACAGATACGTGGACATTTAATTTTGTGCTTCACTTCAGTTTTGAAGATAATAACGTGCGTGCGTATGTGCGTGCTAAGTTGCTTCAGCCGTGACCAACTCTGCAACCCTATGGGCTGTAGCCCTCCAGGCTCCTCTGTTCATGGGATTCGCCACAAGAACACTGGAGTAGGTTGCCATGCCCTCCTCCAGGAGATCTTCCCAACCCAGGGATTGAACCCACATCTCTTGTGTCTCCTTCATTGGCAGGCGGGTTCTTTACCTCTAGTGCCACATGTTATAGATTATAATTATTTGCACAGAGTTAAGTAGAGATATTAGGTAGTTACATAAAACTCAAGATTAAACAAAAGCAGAAATATAAATGGGGTATTACCTTCAACCATATATATCAGGGGTAGACAGACCTGTGGACCAAACTCTCTGCCTATTTTCATGACAAAGTTTTATTGGCACAGAGCTACGTCTCTCACTGATATGCTGCCCTTGGCAGCTTTAGTAACTCAATGGCAAAGCAAGCAACTGTGATACCCAAAAATACTATCTGCACTTTACAGCAAAAACTGATGTCACCAGATTTAAGTAACTGCCTGAAAGTGAAAGTCGCTCAGTCGTGTCCGACTCTTTGCGACCCCATAGACTAGACAATCCATGGAATTCTCCAGGCCAGAATACTGGAGTGGGTAGCCTTTCCCTTCTACAGGGGATCCTCCCAACCCAGGGCTCGAACCAGGGTCTCCTGCATTGCATGCAGATTCTTTACCAACTGAGCTACCAGGGAAGTAACTGCCTAAATTTTTCAATTCATTCAATTTCTTAACAGAACATTACAACCTACTGATAGTTTGAAGACTTGAGAATATGCATACACCAGTCTAAGCAGAGAAGAAATCCAACTTCTCTTGCTGTGTGAAGAATTCAATTTTATAGGACTTTAACAAAAGTCTGTATCATATTTATGCGTCTAAAATCTTAAAATGCATATTTACATAGACATTATAATGCATACATAATCATGCCAATTTTCCTTCCGAGTTTTATTTAGAGCATATACACTGTTTCTGGACTTCTGGTTCTTAAAAGCCTGAATTATAGCACCATGATTTTGAAAGCTAAAGAGACTGCAGTTGCTGGCACTAACCTAATTCTAAGGCTTGCTCATCCCTCTCTGAAGCCAACAAGGCCTGCTGCTCACCTGGGGGTGTGTAGGCGTCCATCGAGGTCTGCACAACCAAGGACCTGCGTTTGGAAGGCATAGGCACTGCCATCTTCCTTTCTTTGTGTTTAGCGAGCGCAGCCTGGACAGCTTCTGTATGGACGTCTGAAACAAAGCGGGAGCTCAATCACTCTATTGTTTGAAGACAGCCCCAAGGCCCCAAGCTTCTCTGCCTTGTTTCTGTTCCTGTAACAGAGTCTATCTTCCTACAGACACTGTCACAAATGGAAGAGTGGGGAAGGAAGGAAAGTAAATATAAGCCTGACAGTTTGAAAGCTCTAGGAAAAAGGCATTCAAATTCATTTGCAGACTTTTAACTATTCATTTTATTACCCTAGAATCTGTATAATCAGATACTGGATGTAAATCTCTGTGGTTTTTTTTTTTCTTAGTCCTTGATCTTCAAATATTTCTTCATGGGTCACATTTTCCAGCTTCATAATTCATTTTCATGTCTGTTAAGGGAAGTATGTACACCAGATATGTACAGTAATGATTTTAGCTAACAGTTTAAATATGAGTTATGGAGCAGTCCTTATATTAGGTAATCTTTGTATATTAACCCATTACATTAACTCCACCCATCTTTTTTAATGCCTGTTTTGTAAGATAGTGGCCTCGGGACTGGGTGTGGAGAATCAAGTGGACAAGGTACTACCTGTCACATAGGTCACTTTCTAAAGGGCCAAAGACAGACAAGAGACCGTCAAATGGGATAGGAATGGAAATCAGATAAAAAGACTGAATGGCTACTTAATTGTGAAGCCAGGGAAGAGATCTATTACTGGGAAATCTGAATAGTAAGGCAAGAACCTCCAAGACAGGGAACAATTAACTCAAAGGCCCTGCACTGTGCATAAGGGTGGTGCCAGCAAGACACATACAGCACCAGCCAAGGGACCCACCAGGATGAGGGCTTTGCAGGAGTGGTTGTAAGTCTGACAGGGAAGCATGGGCTTGAGGAGTAAGAGTGGATGAGGGATCATCCTGGCTGCTGGGAAGGTGCCATCTAGAGAATGAGAGAGGAGCCAGGAAAAGCGGCCAGAAGGCAGCAGTCAGGGTATGACTACACTCACCAACTTCCACACGTTCTATGGAGGAGGCTCTCGTTATTCCCATTTCACAAACAAGAAAGCAAAGGTGTAAAGCTCTCCCAGTGTAACTTGTCAGTGGCAATGACTGGGTGTGAACCAGGTGTGAGCACCTCCAGGGCCCACATCTTCACCACTAACCACACTGTTCTGTAATTGCTCCTAAGAAACCCCACCCTGTTAACATTTGAGAGTCAGGGCAAACACAGACCAGCCCTTAGGCCAGATGCAGCCTGCATTCTCCTTAAAATAACGTTTCACTGGAACAGTGAGGCGTCATTTCTGTGTGTGTCATCTATGGCTGCTTCCATACTGTAAAGCAGGGCTGAGCAGTTGTGACGGAGACCATAATGGCCTAGAAAGCTAGAAATATTTGCTATCTGGCCCTTTACAGAAAATATTTGCCAACAGTTGTTCTAGACCATATCACATACCAAACACAAGGACTTTATTATTTTTTGTTCAGATTGTGTGTGTACTGCTCTTCTCTCCTCACCTAAATTCAAAGTACTTTAAGACAAAAACCCAGTTTCTGGTCACTCTTAAACTCCTAGATTGAAAACTGGTAACCGAATGACTTGAATTTACATTACTGAACAAAACTAAAGGGCTCATTAATGAGCACACTGGTTCTCCACACATCAAACACTTTGCTTTATATACTTCTCGTTCTTAAGTTTTTGGATGTAATTTCAAGTTTACAAAAAATAATCTGCAAGGATAGTACAGAGAACTCTGGTATAACTTTTACACAAACTCACCATTTATATTTGACCCCATGCTTTCTTTAAATAAGATTTTCCCCTAATCATGTGAAAATAAACTGCAGCTACCATATTTTTCTATACCTAAATATTTCAACATATTTCCTATAAACAAAGATATTCTCTTACATAATGTGAATTCTCAAAATTGGGAAATGTAACAATGATAGCCTTTGTGTGTGTATGCTAAGTTGCTTCAGTTGTGTCTGACTCTCTGCGACCCTATGGACTGCAGCCTGCCAGGCTCCTCTGTCCATGGGATACTCCAGGCAGTAATACTGGAGTGGGTTGATGTACCCTGCTCCAAGGGCTCTTCCAGCAAACAAACCTATGTCTCTTACGCCTACCTGCATTGGCAGGTGGATTCTTTACCACTAGTGCCACCCAGGAAATCCAATGATATACTACCATCATCTAATTCAAACTGCAAGTTCAAATGATGCCAACTGTCCCAGTAACTTCCTTTGTAGTTATTCTGTCTTTCTAGTCTGTGATTCAATCCAGGATCATGGGTGCACATATTCATTAGATTTTCTTTGCCCTTGTAGATTTGGACCAGTTTCCCAGCTTCTGCATTCCATGAAACTGGCCATTTTAAAGGATCAGTCAGTTCAGTCACTCAGTTGTGTCCGACTCTTTGCAACCCCATGGACTGCAGTATACCAGGCTTGCCTGTCCATCACCAACTCCCGGAGCTTGCTCAAACTCACGTCCATCGAGTCAGTGATGCCATCCAACCATCTCATCCTCTGTCGGCCCCTTCTCTTCCTGCCTTTAATCTTTCCCAGCATGGGAGTCTTTTCCACTGAGTTAGTTCTTCGCATTAGATGGCCAAAGTATTGGAGTTTGAGCTTCAACATCAGTCCTTCCAATGAATATTCAGGACTGATTTCTTTTAGGACTTTAAAGGATACAGGCCAGTTATTTTGTAGATTGTCTTCAGCCTGGGTTTTCTGATATTTCCTCATGACTAGATGCAGACCATGCATTTTAGTGGGGACTTCACTAAAGTCTGTCCCCTACTGATGGAGTTAACTTCGGTCCTTAGTTAAGGTGCTGCTATGAACATAGGGGTGCATGTATCCTTTTAAATTATAGTTTAATGATCTTTGTTTCTAATTTCAAATTCCAATTGTTTATTGCTGGTATGTAAGTGGCTTTTTAATATTAACCTTATATTCCACAACCTTGCTATAATCACTTATGAGTTTTCAAATTTTTCTTGATTCTTTAGGGCTTTCTACATAAACAATCACATCACTCCAAACATGTATACTTTTAATTTCCTTTACTTAGCCTACTGCATTAGCTAAGACTTTCAGTATGATGTTGAAAAGTAATGATGATGGGACATTTTTACCACGTTGTTGATCTTAGTGGGAAGTCTCACCACCAAATATTAACTAATTTTTTTCATATTCTTCATCAAATTGAGGATGTTCTCCCCTACTCCTAGATTGCCAAGAATTCTTGTCATAAATGGGTACTGGATTTTGTGAAATGCTTTCTCTGCATCTATTGACACGGCCTTTTTTTTCTTTAGGCTGTTGATAGCATAGATGACATTAACTGATTTTCCACTGTTAACCCAGCTTTGTATACCTGGAATAAATCCCACTTGGTTGTGTTGTGTAATAGTTTCTGTTTTTGGATTTGATTTAGTAATATTTTCTTGAGGAATTCTGCACCTATGTTCATGAGAGATATGAGTCTGTAGATTTCCTTTCTTGTAGTATCTTTGTTTAGTTTTTGTATTAGGTTAATGCTTGCCACACAGAATAAATTAGGAAGTAGCCCCTCTGCTTTTATCTGCACAAAGAGAATACAGGACACAGGTACAACTTCTTTCATAAATGTCTGATAGACTCAGCAGTGAACCTATCTGGGCCTGGTGCTTTGGAAGGCTATTATTGTTTCAGTGTTTTTAATAGACATAGGCCTATTTAGATGGCCTCTTTCTTCTTGGGTGAGTTTTGGCAGATTGTGTCTTTCAAGGAATGGGTCATTTTCATCTAGGTTTTTGTATTTGTATTCACAGAGTTGTTTGTAATATCCCCATAATATTCTTTTATTGTCTACGGGATTAGTAGTAATGTTAATTTTTTCATTTCTGACATTAGTAACTTGTGTGTTTTCTATTTTTTTCTTAACCTGCCTAGAGTATCAGTTTTAATGATCTTTTAAACAGGATTTAGGCTTGATTTTCTCTATTGCTTTGTTTTCAATTTCATTATTTCTCCTTTTATTTATTTTCCTCTTTTAATTTACTTTCCCTACTTTTCCTGGTTTCTTAATGCTTCTTGAACTTTCAACTATACCATTCAATGCTGTACGTCTTCCTCTAAGCAATGCTTTTGTTACATCCCACAAATTTTGATCCTCTGTATTTTCATTTTCTCTTCAATTCAAAATATTTTAAAACTTCTTAGACTTCTTCTTTGACCCAAGTGTTATTTAGCAGTGTGTGGTTTAACCTCGAAGTATGTGGGGATTTCCCAGTTACCTTTCTATTACTGATTTCCAGTTTAATTCCATTGTGGTCTGAGAGTATACTTTGATTTCTACCACTTTCAGTGTTAGGAGTTATTTTAAGGCCCAGAATACAGTATATCTTGAGGTATCCAGCATGAAAACGTGTATTCTGTTATTGCTGGATGTCAATTAAATCCAGCTGATTGATGCCCTTACTGACTTTCTGCCTGCTGGATCTGTCAATTATCAATACAGAGGTGTTAAAGTCTTTGTCCATTTATTTCTGTTTTACTGGTTCTTATCTCACATGTTTTTTCATATTTTGTTGTTGGGCATGTACACATTAAGGATTATTGTATCTTCTTAAATAACTGACCCCTTTACAATTATGCAATGCTCTTTTCTCTGATAATTTTCCTTGCTCTGAAGTCTGCTCTACGTGAAATTAATATAGTTACTCATGCTTCTGGATTAGTGTCCGCACTGTATCCTTCTACATCTGTGTCTTTCTATTTCAAGTGGATTTCTCAAATAGACAATATAAGTGGGTTCCGCTTCTTACCCACTCTGACAGTCTCCACCTTCTATCTGGTGTACTTAGATCACTTACTAACAAAGTTATTATTGACATACTTGGATTACTATTTACCATGTTTGTTACTGTTTTCTGTTTGTTGCATTTATTCTTTGTATTCCACTCTTTTCCTGCCTTTTCTAGCCTTAACTAAGTATTTTATAGGATCCCATTCTTCTTCTCTTCTGGCGTATCAATTATACTTCATGTTTAAACTGCTTTCAATCGCTTCTCGGCCTTTTGGCTAAGATCATGTGTAAACTGCTTTCAGTGATTGTCCTTGAGTTCATAATATATATTTCACAATTAATCTGAGTTCACTTTCAAATAACACTGTAACTCTAGGGTGGTATGAATACCTTACAACAGAGTATTTCTAGTTCCTCTCTCCTGTAACATTGTTTTCATTCATTCACTAATTAATATGCTATCATCACCCAAATGTTTATCTGTAAGATCAACTGTGTGTGTTAGTCACTTCAGTTGTGTCTGACTCATTGCAATCCTATGGACCACGGACCACCAGGCTCCTCTGTCCATGGATTCTCCAGGCAAGAATACTGGAGAAGATTGCCATGCCCTTCTCCAGGAGATCCTCCTGACCCAGGGATTGAACTCACATCTCTTAAGACTCCAGCACTGGCAGGAGGGTTCTTTACCATTAAGAATAAGAAAAACAAAGGATTTTATCTTCATCTATTCCTTCTCCAGCATTCTTCCTTTCTTTATGCAGACCTGAGTTTCTGACCTATCCACCTTTAGTCTATCAATGAGTTAATTCTTCATTTCTGCTACAGTGTTTCTGAATTCTAGCAATGTCTTTAGTCTTTCATAGTTTCCATTATCCATGCCCAATTCTGGGATCAGCAGTTTGCCCAATGACCTCAGTTCTTTAATGCCTCAAAGAAGGGTTGCTGGCAGGTCAAGAAACAACAGTTAGAACTGGACATGGAACAACAGACTGGTTCCAAATCGGGAAAAGAGTATTGTCACCCTGCTTATTTAACTTATATGCAGAGTACATCATGCAAAATGCCAGGCTGGATGAAACACAAGCTGGAATCAAGATTGTCGGGCGAAATATCAATAACCTCAGATATGCAGATGACAGCACCCTTATGGCAGAAAGTGAAGAACTAAAGAGCCTCTTGATGAAAGTGAAAGAGGACAGTGAAAAAGTTGGCTTAAAACTCAACATTCAGAAAACTAAGATCATGGCATCCGGTCCCATCACTTCATGGCAAAGAGATGGGGAAGCACTGGAAACAGTGAGAGGCTTTATTTTCTTGTGCTCCAAAATCACTGCAAATGGTGACTGCAGCCATGAAATTAAAAGACGCTTGCTCCTTGGAAGAAAAGCTATGACAAATCTAGACAGCATATTAAAAAGCAGAGACATTACTTTACCAACAAAGGTCCATCTATTCAAAGCTATGGCTTTCCCAGTAATCATGTATGGATGTCAGAGTTGGACTATAAAGAAAGCTGAGCACAGAAGAATTGATGCTTTTGAACTGTGGTGTTGGAGAAGACTCTTGAGAGTCCCTTGGAATGCAAAGAGATCCAACCAGTCAACCCTAAAGGAAATCAGTCCTGAATATTCGCTGGAAGGACTGATGCTGAAGTTGAAACTCCAATACTTTGGCCACCTGATGTGAAGAACAGACTCGTGGGAAAAGACCCTGATGCTGGGAAAGATTGAAGGCAGGAGAAGAAGGGGACGACGAGGATGAGATGGTTGGATGGCATCACTGACTCAATGGACATGAGTCTGAGCAAGCTCTGGGAGTTGGTGATGGACAGGCAGGCCTGGTGTGCTGCAGTCCACAGGGTCTCAAAGAGTCAGACACGACTGAGGGACTGAACTGAAGCCTTTTCTTGTGTAAGGATTGTGTATGAGGATTTCTGTGCTTCCACCACATGCCCAAGTGGAAACCAAATCTATATCCTCTATTCCATTTTTTTCACGTTATTTTCTCATTTCTTCTTTCTGTAAACTCATTCAATTTCTCTTTTCTGGCTTCTTAAGTTAAATCCTTATTTAATTTCCAGGATCTCTTCCTACCTAATATAAGTATTTTTTGGTAACTATTGTATCAATGTCAAAGTACTGTTTTGGTATATTCCATAAATTGATTAATCACTTTTTTGTTTTTTACCTGAAATACAAATCCTCTTAACACATCCCTGCTTCAACCAGGAACCTACCCCAACCCAACTACCTATACATATTTCTGAAATCCAACTCTGTGTCTTTTTTCTATTAAATGACTAGGCATAACTATCAAGCTTTATTAGTTTTAGACAAGCAGACCTTTAAAAACTGTCTTCAGCTGCATCTTCTGCCTTCTCCTCCATATTTACACAACCTTCGGCACAACCTAGCACAGCACTATGAAAGACAACTTTCTGCTGTGGTGGTGATTTTCCATATCTGCACTGCCCAGTATAGTAGTCACTTGTCTTAAAACGTGGCTAGTAAAAAAAGCACAGAAACAGAATTTCAAATCTTATTTAATTTCATTAATTTAAATATAAAATTTCTCCTGTGCATACTGACCACCATGCTGGATGATTCAGCTTTACAGAGACAGCTTGTCTTTTACTAGGAATGCTAAGTGGAGTATGCAGTCTAATTTAAGTCTTCTAAATAAGAAAATGTTATTTTTTGATTTATACCCCAAAATTGATGAAAACCTTTAAAGTTTTACTTATGGGATTAATGCTTTGATACTTACTGAATTAGAAAGGAAACTGAAAAACTTTTAAAAATACACGACTTCATAATCACAGATTCCACTGGCTGTAAGAATAACATCATCATGTCAGGCAGCCTCTGGAAAAACCCACTGTACATTCACAAAAGAATGAGACTAAAAGAGGCAAGTAATGTGTTAGCATTATCCTGGAAATGGCTTGTCCTCACAGACCTTCATGAAAGGGTCTTGAAACGCCACCACAGCTCCCTGGCCTCTGAGCTCTTCCTCCTGGAGGAAGACAGCACTCCAAGACATTCGAGGTGGAACGAGCACAAGGTAGATGTTTTCTAGGTACCTGGTAAATGCCTATTTATTCATTCACTTTCCAAATCAAATTTTAGTTCCGAAAGGAAATTATTTAAAAAGAGAGGTACACTTTACTCTATAAAGAATTCCAGTAGGAGTTCATTACCATGTAAGGCAATGGGTTTAAAAATAAAAACATATAGCCAAGAGATGTTAAGTCTGTGGCTATATGGTTGACCAGACTGACTGTTAATTAAGTCAACTGTCTAAAGGATAACAGAATTACCTATTGGCTGATAAATTTGGTCACTGAAACAACTAAAGTAACTCTACTGAGAGTGGTCAAAGAATTTTAGAAAGTAAAATATTCTGAGAGTCACAAAACCTTTTCTTTTTTTTTTTTTAATTTTTTTTTAATTAATTTTATTTTATTTTTAAACTTTACATAATTGTATTAGTTTTGCCAAATATCAAAATGAATCCACCACAGGTATACATGTGTTCCCCATCCTGAACCCTCCTCCCTCCTCCCTTTTCTCTTAAATGTCCTTTATCTTCTGTGCTGGTACAGGAGAAAATAAAATCCTGAAACATGTATACTCAAAACAGATTAAAACAAGCTTCTAAGATTTTATACCACTTAAAAAAAAACACAATATATGAGCATAAACTCTAAAAGAAAGTAACTTAGCATTGAAATGCCTAAATTAAGAAAACTAATTAGAGTATTTTAAAACCAGGAAACAGCAGATAATGACATATAGCGAAGGAGACTATCAAATGAGCCCAGGGATGCCCCAAAGGCCCTCCTTAGCTTTCCTCTAGGGTGGATGTCATCCCATATGATGGTGGAACTGAGTCAGTTAAAGAAAATGAGAACCCAGCTGAGCTTTCAAAAGCACATAGAAAGATCCTCTGGATATGTCTGCTCCTTAAAACTAAGCAGTCATTATTTATTCAAAATTGAGAGTATAAATTAAAAAAAAAATTTAAACTATATATGGAATAATATTTTTCACATCTTACATGATAATTGAAGGCGTACCTGAACTATTTTTCATGTATTCTCTACATAGTAAGTAAATAGCTGGGGCAAATTCCACCACCTTTAACCTACAAATGGGAAACTGAATTCTGGAATGGCAGACCCGGAGAGGATCATCTATACAGCTGTACAACCTAGACATCTCAGGGTCACCAAAACCCCCTCTCTCACAAAACCCTGCCTTAACTCACCACATCTCACGTCTCACTGGCACTGATTCATATCCTATACAAATACCTCAGGTATCCAGGGGCTTCCGGATCCTCCCTTCTAACTCGTACTCCACAGTGCTACCAAAGTCATCTGCAAACCCCAACCTGCTCCAATTGTGACTCTGCTTAAAATCTTTGAATGGAACCCTATCATCTTCAGGATAAAGTCCAAGTGCCAAAAGATACGGATAAGAGTGAACACTTGTCTACTGTCTGTCTATGCACATGCCTACACATATGTCTGTGTATGTGTACATGTGGGTCTCTACCTGCATGTCTCCCGTATGTGTGACTATGTACATGTATCTATGTGTGTGTGCATGATATATAAAATGCACAACAGAATCATGACAAGGGAGTAAATCTTAGCATTCCACAGCAAGTTGACAGCACATATATATGTGCTACCCTTCTAATTAATCTGAAAGGGGCCTCTGAGATGCCTGAATAACGTAAGACAAGCTCTTGGTATGTGCCAGGATAAAACTACCTGAGAAAACACAGAATGTAAACTCGGTTACAAACCCCTGCCTTCATCCCACCTCCACGCATTGTCCCAGGCATCAGGCCTGAGACAGCCAAGAAGGCAGAAGGCGCAGCAGTGAAGCTGCACTGGCCTTCTTCCTAGTTTCTCCAGTCCATTCTTCTTGCTTCTGCACATAAAGATTCCTGACGCCATAAAGTCTGTCTTATGCCATCTTCCCATCTAGAAAGGAGAGCTGGGCCAGGAAGTCAAGCACACAGCTCCTGAACTTGGTGGAAAGGGTGGCGGCTTATCCTTCAAGTCCCCAGTAAGGGAAAGACTCACAACACTGAGAGGCTCACAGGGTTGATCCACCTGCCTCCATGTGAAGTGGCTGAGCTACTTCACTTTTCGCAGCCTCAGCGTCCTCTTCTGCAGCACGAAACAGCCGTATGTATGCCACCTTTCTGTTATAAAAACCAACTGAGGTAACACCATTGCAAGTACTTGAAAATATAAAGTGATATATAAATGTTATAGTTTGGACTGTCATCATCAGCAATCCACATGTATCCTGAACTGGTGTTCCAGCAACAACACTTACTGATAATTTTCTTTAAAAAAAATTATAGTTAGGGAATCAATAGAAAACAACTGGAATCCAGATGGTGGCGGAAAAAATTAAACATTAATCACAATACAACTTTCCTGATGCTAAATTAATGGAAGAAATTTAAGCCTGTTGAACCCAGATGACTGCTATAAAGCAGAATTATGAAGACAGCATTCTTATACGCAGTGTCGTAAAACACAAAGGAAATAAACAACATACAAATTATTAAGAATTTTATTTCTTTTTTGAAAACTCTACTTGAGAAACAAATCACTGAGGTTAAAAGAGAAGGAAAAAATACTAGCAACTAAGATCGGAACAGTAAAACCAAGATTTTTGAAACCAGTGTTAAACTTTGTAACACCTAAAAAATGAGCAAAATTTGGCTTACAAAAGGTTACTACATTTTAAATTATTGTAACATTCTAAATAATGGACACTATCTTAAAAATATAAAAAGAGTTACTTTTTACTGAATTTTATTGTGTGCCCTGGAGGGTGTATCTATGTCTGAGGTAAGAGGTCATCTGCACATCACAACCAACCACAAACACACCCGAATACACTGCTGTGCATTCACACAGCTTCTGCAGACATGTGTCCACTCATGCATTTCACCACCACCCACATTACATCTGGCAATATGTAGTAATTGTAATACATTGAGCTTACCTGACCGATAGCGCTCATCTCGTGACCCTGAGGACCTTCGGCGGTGATAGCGAGAGGCAGAGGAAGGAGTAACTGGAGCCCGGCGCTCTGGAGGCAAAGCTTGATCCACCCCTGGGTTAAGGAAAACAGCAAAGTAAGGTGAGGTTGACTGGCAGTTGGAGTTAACTAACTTTGCCAAGCAAATCATCTGGCAGAATAAAGCCCTGACTCTCTGTTTTCCCACAGCCAAGCTAAGGCACATAGGGGAGTGGGCATGGAAGGCTGGGACAGCCCAGATGAGGAACAGGAAAGGAAGCACCAGTCCAGGCTCCTTCCTGTCACAAATGCCTGTTAGGTGCACATGAAGTGATACAGAATAAGCCACAGCAACAATTTTTAAAATTATAATTATCATTAAATTAAAAGTAACTGTAAATAAGTCCTGTAGAGTCTTTTTATAATCCAGGTTGCCAGGACTGAACATAATAAACTTTCATCTTTCTTCATTCAAAATTTCAAACTCTTGCAACCTTACTCCACCTGATGCTAAACAACTGAACAAACCATATTTCAATATAGCTTTGAAGAATTACCAAAACTGTTAAAATCATCAGATAAAAATGATTCAGTATCTGGCCAAAAGCTGACCTAACTCTGGCCAACGTGACAGCTATTCAGAAACAGAGTAGCCAGAGGCACAATCCAGAGAAAATTATTAGGTACTACAGGAGAGATTTAATTACCACAGTTCAGAATAAGGAAATGCTAGGCATTAAAGATTAACTGCTGCTTCTTCAGAAAAGGGCCAGTAATACTTGACAGAAACTGAATCAGAAAAAGCAGTCTTAACCCAAAACTGTCTAGTCCCTGGTTTACCATGATGGCTCCACAAGAGCCAGCTACTCATCCTTGAAGTTTAATATTCCTCTTACACTGGGGATTTCTGCACCTCATTTCTTCACAGAATGTCTGTGGACTCCACATATTACATTTGCTATGTTAGAACTGCACAAAAGTGTACTGTACACTGCAGCTCTGTGCTAGGTTCCACGAGTCCTTCATCTAGCAAGTGTGTTAACGTCACTGTCATTAATTAGCAGTTCTTGTCACTGAACCATTCAGAGCTCCAAGTTTTTCTCAAGTTATTGCTACAGAGGATCTTTGAAAAAATTACTTTGTGAAAGAATTACTTTATATTTTTTATCAAACAGATGCACATAATTTATGAAATCAAACAGTACTATTAAGTCTCATAGGAAAATAGTAATTACCTGGTGCTTACATTATTAAACCTTAGAATTCTAAGCAACATTATTCATATATTAAAAATTTTTTTAATTTATTTGTATAAATGTATTTATTTGAAAATTATGTATAATCATTGTCTTTCATGCCAATTACTGTTGAGAAGCTAAATTATTTCATCTTTAACTGGAGGATAATTGCTTTACAATGTTGTGTTGGTTTCTGTCATACATTAACATGAATCAGCCATAGGTAAACATATGTCCCATCCCTCTTGAACCTCCCTCCCATCTCTCACCCCATCCCACCAGCCCTCTAGACTGGCAGAGAGCACCGGGTTGAGCTCCCTGCATCAGCCAGCAAACTCTCACTGGCTGTCTATTTCACATTCGGTAGTGTGTATATGTATGTCAGTGCTACTCTCTCGATCTGTCCCACCTCCTCCTTCCCACTCTGTATCAAGTCTATTCTCTGTGTCTGCGTCTCTATTACTGCCCTGCAAGTAGGGTTAGGGTTAGGGTTAGGGATAATCATTGCCTTTCATGTTAATCACTGTCAAGAAGTTAAATTATTAAATGCAAATCTGATGCTATATCTTTATGTAAATCTGTTTTTTTCTTCTCTCCTCTGTCACCATTTACACCTTTTTTTACATTAGGAGCTGCCAACAAGCATTACGTTCTGCAGCAGGGGCATAACCAGATCTATTTCCAGCAGGTCTTTTACCCAGGCTATTCCATTTGCCCAAAGAAGAAAGGTGCAGTCTCTTGCCTGTGACTAAGCACAGTGTTCATCACCAGGGTGGAGCTGTTCTCCTTCTTCAGCACTGTGCTCTGATTTAGGGCCTCTGGTGCAGTATTGCCTGGTGTCCCTGACTCTGGAGGCTCTTAGTTCCCTTTCTCCAGACAGCAAACTTCTCTGCAGGAACGCAGAAGGAGTGATCACCTGTTGCCTAGAAGCCATGCCTACCCACACTGCCCAGCATCATGGTTTCATCAGTCCATTCACCTGCTGCCTTCCTTCCTGTGGCCAAGTAAGATGCCTCTAATCATCAACCTTATAGAGCCTAAAAACACGTCATTATTTCTCCACTCTCCTGTCCTAGAGATTCATACTTTATTCATTTACTGACATCAAAGGGCAGTTCTGGGAAGAGGCAGAGCTAACACACACTGTCAAGCTGCCAAGATTAAACAGTGCCACACACACACACACACACACACACACACACACACATTTAGCTTTCAATCTCAGTACTATTACCCATCAACTCCTTTCAAATATGCTTCCTGGAATTAGTTTCAACCTTGACCCTTCCAGGTCCATAGGTGGCCATATCCCTCCTCTGGGAAGTGCAGTCACAGCACTTGCAGACCAGCTATCAGTTCAGTCACTTAGTCACGTTCGACTCTTGGCGACCCCATGGACTGCAGCATACCAGGCTTCCTTGTCCGTTACCAACTCCCAGAGCTTGCTCAAACTCATATCCATTGAGTCCATGATGCCATCCAACCATCTCATCCTCTGTCGTCCCCTTCATCTCCTGCCTTTAATCTTTCACAGCATCAGGATCTTTTCCAATGAGTCAGTTCTTCACATTAGGTGTCCTAAGGATTGGAACTTCAGCTTCAGCATCAGTCCTTCCAATGAATATTCAGGACTGATTCCCTTTAGGATTGACTGGTGGATCTCCTTGCAGTTCAAGGGACTCTCAAGGGTTTTCTCCAACACCACAGTTCAAAAGCATCAATTCTTTGGTGATCAGCTTTCTTTATGGTCCAACTCTCACATCCATACACAAACTTCTGGAAAAACCATAGCTTTGATTAGATGGACCTTTGTTGGTAAAGTAATGCCTCTGCTTTTTAATATGCTGTCTAGGTTGGTCATAGCTTTTCTTCCAAGGAGCAAGCGTCTTTTAATTTCATGGCCACAAACACCATCTGCAGTGATTTTGGAGCCCAAGAAAATAAAGTCTCTCACTGTTTCCAGTGCTTCCCAATCTATTTGCCATGAAATGATGGACCAGATGCCATGATCTTCGTTTTCTGAATGATGAGCTTTAAGCCAACTTTTTCATTGTCCTCTTTCACTTTCATCAAGAGGCTCTTTAGTTCCTCTTCACTTTCTGCCATAAGGGTGCTGTCATCTGCATATCTGAGGTTATTGATATTTCTCCCAGCAATCTTGATTCCAGCTTGTGCTTTATCCAGCCAGACATTTCACATGGTGTACTCTGTATATAAGTTAAATAATCAGGGTGACAATACACAGCCCTGACATACTCCTTTCCCAGTTTGGAACCAGTCTGTTGTTCCATGTCCAGTTCTAACTGTTGCTTCTTGACCTACATACAGATTTCTCAGAAGGCAGGTAAGGTGGTCTGGTATTCCCATCTGTTGAAGAATTTTCCACAGTTTGTTGTGATCCACACAGTCAAAAGCTTTATCGTAGTCAATGAAGCAGAAGTAGATGTTTTTCTGAAATTCTCTTGCTTTTTCTATGATCCAATGGATGTTGGCAATTTGATTCCTAGTTCCTCTGCCTTTTCTAAATCAGCTCAGCTATACGACATGTAACTTAGTGCTCACCTGCTATGGACCCTACACTTCTGTGTTCAGAAAGCTAAGTTTGCATACAGCAGTATGCAAACTCTCAAAGGCAGAAAAATAAGAGTTTACAACCCAAGGTTTTAAAAGTTTTAAAAAGAAAATGAATAAATTAGACAAAATGAGGATAGCTTCAATAAGTCACCAGCCTCAGGACATTAACAGAGATTAAAATATAAGTGTGCATATTTCAAATATTGGATTTTACCTGACCTCACTGTGAATGAAATTTGAGGTAGCTTAAACATACTTCAGTCAAATAAGCAGTTCCAAATTAGAATGACCTGGTACACAGGAGGACCTGGGGCAATAACCAAGGGGCCCTGCCTGTGACCCATTGTAAGAGGAGCTGACTACATGCTGCTGGAGGGATGGGCTGCCTCCCAGCAAGAGTAACCACAAATAATCAGTAAAATACATAGTTACAGCCCAGTATTCACCACTGCTGGGGTCCCACACTCAGGCATCCCTGCAACCTAGCCCTCGGGACAGCCCAAGATGGCCAGTGTGTCTTCAATAGAAGGGAGGATGTCCCAAGGAAGGTGGAGTAACTGTCCAGAAACACGCAACGCAAAGTGGATTAAAAAAAAAAAAAATTCTTCTCAGGTAAAAAACATGACAAAGATCAAGACTGGATCTCTTCTCCCACAAACACTGATCAAGCACCACTTGCTTCAGATCCCACGTGACATGAGGGCAATGCACCTGGACAACGCCATGCTCTGAAGATGGTGCCCCAACCTGCTGGCGGCACAGTTTGTGACCCGGGGCCTCAGTTTCCCATCTTTAGGCAGCACTGACAGGCACAGCCAATGCTTTACAGCACTGGTGTAAGCGCTGTGTATTTACTAAATTACTAACATAGTTGTACGAGACAGGCTTCTGCCATTTCACTGGGAACAATCGAAGGCCCAGAACTGTGTCTGTGCCACTCTGGTAGTGTCCATCCATGTGTGATGGGCACCCCTTCCTGGTGCACTCAGAGCCAGGCAGAGGCCAGGCCCCTGAAGCAGAGGCTCCCTGCTGTTCAGTACTGCACTCCAGATGCAGTGGTCACTTGTCACACAGACCAAGTCCAGTTGGTACTCTGAATCTGGGAAGAGGTATTTTTGTGATCTCACCACAAAACTACTGTTCAACCAACAGTCTTATAAAGAGAGATGGGAACTGCCACAATTCCAGACTGTTACCCAGTAACAAACTCAGAGCAGCTAAAAGCTGCTGAGGTTGTGTGATGAAGGTGTGTGCATGGATCCTCACTTTGGACATGTTAAAGCACTCTTAACAGGCATGTTAAGAGTCCAGAAAAGGCAACAACTGTCTGGCTGTCTGCCTGCAGCTGAGTGCTGCCCATGGCTCACAAAAGGAACTCAGGAAGCACTGCTGAACCAGTAAGTAAAACATTTAAGGCTCGTGCAGAGGGCTGCAACACGTCAACTCACATACAATTCAGTGAGTTTTTGTTCCATCTAGAATCGCAATGGGACTCTAAATAAAACTCTTCATCAGTGGGGGGAGAGCAGAGATGCATGAGACGAAAAGAGGAAACAAAACGACAGCACAGGAGAGAGGAAAACCCAGCTGTCCACGCCTTGGAGTGTGCACCCTCCTGGGACTTCCATTTATGCCTGTGGCACATCCCCAGCCCATTCTCAGACACCCCCATCCTTCACGGCTCCTTTCTTCCCCACCCTGCACTTTATTTTCAAGGTTAAAAGTTCACTGCTCTGACCCGTCACAGTCAGATGCCACCTGCTGCTCCAGGCACCTCTCCACCCCCAGGGCCACCACAGCCATGAATGTCAGTCTCTCTTCAATCCAACCAGACTGTGCCTGGTTCATTCCTCTGCACCCTGTGGACCCCAGAGCCGAGGCCCAGGCTCCTTCCCTGACCGCCAGCCTCTCTCCACCTCACGCTCCTCATGAGCCACCTCCCACTCCTGCCTCCAGGTTCCTGGCACAGAGAAACAGTTGCTGTTCCCAAGTTCTTGACCTGCTTATCACCACTCACTCCTCCAGATGCTTTTTCCTCTGCAGAGCTGAAAACTTTGTCCGAGCTCAAGGGGTAGAAAGCAGAGAAATAAGCCTTTTTTAAAAATTAGAATGTCAGTTACTTTCAACATAGGTTTAAGAAAGGTTCCCTGAAACTAACTTAATAATGTAAAACAACTACACTTAATTAAAAAAGGCTCCTCAAAGAAAACCCTAATAGCATAGTTCTGGCACCTAAACAATCCAGCAATTTCAGATTACTAAACCAATGTAGTCATTTTATTAACACTATGGTAAACCAGACACTAGAAATCACAGTAATCCTAAGAGTAACCTAAGCATAGGGTCTAGAGGGGCTGGTCCATTCACTGTGACACAATGGTGCACTGCAGGCCAGAAAACCTGCAGTACAGACACCATATAGTTGCGCAGAACATTAAATGTTCTAGAAAAAGTCAGCATTTCTAAATTCAGATAGTAAGAGAAAAACACTAAAAAAACACCTTGGTTTTCAACAGTTTTAAAAGGAATCATGAAGGACATGTAAAACAAAACAAAGAGCTTGGTCCAAATTCTGGTCTTATTTCAACTGCAGACAAGTCACCGAACCTCTGAACCTCAGTTCCCTCACGTGTTGGGGCGCAGACACGGACACAGTAATAAAGAGTGACTGTTACTCCCAGGACCCTCGTCGTGACTCAAGGCTCTCCGCTCCCCACCTACAGGGTTCATGGATCTCAGCGTCCTGCGACCTCACTGGGCACGCCAAGGGCTCTCACTTAAGTGAAAATATGCCCTAGACAGTTGGTAAAATTGCCGAGGATCTTTCCATATTTGTACACTGGCAAGTTTTGAATCCTCCCATTCTCTTCTAGCACATAATTATACTTTGCTTCCCATAACAGAGTGAAGTGAAAGTCACTCAGTCATGTCTGACTCTTCGTGATCCCATGGACTATACATACAGTCCATGGAATTCTCCAGGCCAGAATACTGGAGTGGGTAGCCTTTCCCGTCTCCAGGGGATCTTCCCAACCCAGGGATCGAACCCAGGTCTCCCACATTGCAGGCGGATTCTTTACCAGCTGAGCCACCAGCGAAGCCCAAGAACTATTCAATAACTCAAGAACTCCTCAGTAACTATTGGTGTCTGGGGGAGGAACCTGATTGGTTCAAAGCCATCAAAAAGAACAAGAAAACCATCCATCCATCTATTTAGTCAGCAGCTGTGTGTGATAAAATAAGAATACACTTTAGACAACTTAGGGCACTAAGTTGTGTATCAAGATCATGACCACAGCTTACCTAGGATACAAGTCATTACCTCTAGTGATGAAAGTTCCTTTCCTGGAGCAACTCAGTCTGAAAAGAATTCATGCTAAGTCACAGGCCATCCCGATTTAACTATTCGTATTTCTCTTCTGGTATTTAACCTTGCACGCTACACCCCATCTATCACCAACAGGTGGCATGGCCCAGGAAGGCCCCCAGGATCAGCCCTGTGTCCCTACAAAGCAGGTAAGAAGGGCAGCTCACTGCTGTGCCCAGGGAGGGAAGGCTGCACTCGGGGGACAGGGCTCTCCGGCAGGATAAAAACAGACCAATGGTGCACCAGGTACCAGAGCAGTGCAGCAGGTATGAAAACAGACCAGCGGTGTACCTGACCCCGGGGCAGAGCGGGTGTGAACACGAAGCAGCAGAACCAATCAGGCCCGCAGTGCCGGGAAGCTGCATTTCCTGTAGCATATGAAACACAATGGCCTGTCCTAACCCCAGGGAGCAGGGAAGGAGTCCTTGTTGAAGTGACACTTGCACTGAGCTTTAAGAGGTGCGCAGGTGCAGGCAGGGGATACAAGCATGTGCCGACAGTGTGACATGGGATGCAGGCTGGGGAGCTGGAGGGAGGCCAGGCACCTGCGTGTGAAGCCCTTGTGATGCAGACAAGTCTGCACTCCCAGTGGGGCCATCCTTCTCTAGTGGAGCAAGGATGGACGATAAACTCACCCTAACCTAGGGAAGTTCCTCTCTGAGGACACTGTCCACGTGGACCCCAAGGCAGAATCCCTAGGACCAAGAGGGAAACACACCTGCCCTCTGGTCCCTGCAGCCAAACTCACCAAAGTTTTCACGACAATGCAGTCATAGTAGGTCCCTCTAACAGAGCACAAGCCACCTGCTGCCGGAGGAAAGGCAAGCTGGGCCTGGAGAAGACTGGATTCACATAAGTCACCCGCTGCTCGAAACACTAGTTGCCAATCATGGAGAAAGTAATATCCAGCCAATACACACATCATGACAACAGAGGGACTACATCTGGTCAAGGAAAATTTTACTCTTTATGGTAATGGTGGAACTTTACTACTTCACATCACCATGACCTTACCATGAAAGCAGTGAAGACTCATAGACCCTGACACCATGTTATTAAGATATCCCTGAACAGAGCTGTAGAGAGTGGATTCTGTCTTCTAATTTTATAAATTTTAGCAGGTTTAGAGACTAACAAAAGAATACATAGCTGAAAAACTCCAAGAGCATTAGTACCAAATAATTTCTCCTGAATAACATTTTCTCTTTGATGATGACTTTTAATACATTCTGACCCATTACTTGATTAAACACGTAATTTTTTTTTTCTTTCCAGCTCTGGACCCTTTCCCACATCTAGTTTTAGGTGAGCACTCAACACCATGCTTCCTGAAGTCAATATACCTTTGACTGGGTTCGCCCATCACTCACTTCTGGGAAGAAAAGAAGAAAACCAGGGAAAACCTGCTTCCCCAGCACTCTTCCCTGGGATGGGGTAACACACAGGAGCTCAGACTCAGGGTGCATCTCTTGCTTAAAGCTGCGTAAGCCATCCTAATCCACAATCATGTGTCCCAAACAAATTCCCAAAATTTGGGATCTTTGAAATATCCCACAGATCCCAATGATCTTTGAAATATCTTTAGAGTACTTCCTAGAGAAGTCTTTTTCTCTGATGAATAAAAATAACATAAAAAAAGGAAAAAAGGTAAAGTTCATCAAAACACAAACTCCCTTTAGGAAAGTGTAAAGCAGGATAAGGGTAACTGAAAAGGAAAACAAGACGTTTCTCATGAAGATCCTACACCAAAAGTGTCATTTCTAAGGCTGACCTAGGCAAGAAAGAACCCTCTGATGCGGAGCCGCGCACTCTTCTTACTGCTCCCCAGAGGCAGTTGTGTACAGAGTGTGACTGTTCACCCAGGGCAACTTCTCAGCATACAAATCAGCATAAAAACTGCACAACTACCCAGGCATCCATCTTCCTGACCCCAGCATCCCCAGTGAACCTGCCTTCTCCTTCCCGGTTGGGGATGGTAAGGCAGGAGGCCCAGGGAGCAGCGTTCCCCAGCAGCGCTCAGCCTCAAGCATCCACAGGTGCAGGAGGCAAACAGAAACTGTGACGGGGCCCGGCAGCTAAGGCCCAAGTCTGCCACCTGCCCATCAATGCTCCACTTTTGCCCACAAGGACATGCCTCATGCCTGTTAGCAAGCTGGCCTGGAGAGGAGAGCAGAGGCACAGAGGGAGACCAGGCTGTGTGTCCTCGTCTAAGATCCTGTGGATCAACTGTGACACACAGCTTATTATCTGTACATGATTCTCAATGTCTTTTATTTGAGTTTATGCTTATTCCTTATTGTACTAAAAGGTGCACTGAACTCATCTTTCTGAGCTTCTTATATTCAAAATATTGTTCACTTAAATAATTTTGACCTCTGGATAGAATCACGACTCTGTGATGAACCAGTTCAATTTTTCAATTTCAAAACTCCATGACTGCCCTCTGGAGATAGGAATATAATGGAGCTATGGACCTCACTCCCTGAAACAGATCTAAAGGGCCAGGGTACACTAGAGCTCATCCTCACCCAAGTCTCTGACTATGAGACAAAGGTCAGTGAAGATCAACAATTTTATGAAAAACTGTATGATCCGTCATGGATTCTTCTTTCCTAAGTGTTCTGTAAGTGGTGCTCCAACTGCGAAAATATGGTTGCAAAAACTGAGTATTATATTTTAACAGAAAACACTCAGACCTGGGCCCTGAATCAGCAGGATAATCATGGTCCAGGGCTTGTGACAAGCTCTGTGCCTGAGGAGCTCTGAGGCCTCGGTAAGTTGAATGAGCTGAAATGGAGGATGGGGCTGAGAAATATGACCTCCTAGGTTCCCCCAAGGCTGAGCCCTACACTTCTGTTTAGAATGGCATCAGGCAGACAGTCCATTGCAAATGTGCCCTGCCATGGGATCTCTCTCAGTTAAGTGCGCTCACCGAAACGAAAGTAAAACAGTGGCCGGTTTCCTGCGGTGCTGGCCGCCCGCTCTCTGACCGCGGCGTCTCGGATGTCACACACCCCGATGTTGCCAGCCTGCAGCATTCTTCTCGGGGCTCCTTCACTGTGCTGCAGTCTACACCGGACCACGGCAGCTCCATTCGCTGCTGTAACAAGTTGAAAAAAAACTAATTAATTCAAACTTTAGTTTTTTTTAAATTTGTTACAGCGCCGAGCAGAGCTGCCGACCCCATGCAGAACAGCACAAAAAACACCAAGGGGACCATGTCACACAGGGCCACCCTCAGCGCCCAGCAATACAGGTCAGCCTCGTCCTGGGACTGTAGAGGCTCCATCTCCCAGAGCCATCTCCTGGGAATACACAGAACTGCTTCTGTTTCACTTTTGTTTGGTAAGGCACAGAAAATAAAATCTAGCAACACAAGGACCTACCACCTCACACCAGCCTTCCTCCAAAACCACGAAAGGCCACCTGCAGATAGGAAGTCATCCCAGCAGTTCTGCTGGAGGATGAGAAGGAAAGCGGGGAGACCACATCTAGTCGTCTGCCCCCGTGTGTTCTCTAAAGCTCTCACACACGGGGTCAGCCGGACAACACACTGCTCTTCCATCCACTCAGACAGAGCATAGCTCCTTCCTTTTACAGACCAGACAGCAAGAAAACCCAGGTCGCCAGCTAAGGCAGCCCTGCACAGCCAGCCAATCTTTACGTTAACTTTCTTAAGCTCCAAGGAAAGAAAGAAACCACACAAAATCAAACGAGGCTAAAAATGCAGCATACTCCACACAAATGTCCTGGAAGGTGAGCCGCAGGTGAGGACATTCCTCTCGCCCCCAACACTGGAGGCCACGTCACAGCCCGGAGAGCCAAAAGGCCTGCACATGCGGAGCTGAAGCTCTCCTAGCTGGAACATCTCAGCATGGCTTTACATCTGCTCCAACAGGGAACACTGTAGAGTCCATTTCTGTTGCTGTCCTACCTCCTGGAGGACTTGTGATAGCATTAAGCCCTTTCCTGATGCCCAGAAAATTCTCAAGGTTGCCCTCAGAACAGAGGTGTTACCTACAGCCCAGGGTTTCCCTCCTTTCCCTGAAATGTACAGAACCAGCTCAAGTGTAGAATCCTACGTACTTGCATAAGTGAAAACCACAGAATTAAATAGAACTTGTACTTGGTTGAGAATTCATAATGCAGACAATCATGTTTCAAAACACAACCAACCAACCTTTACGATTTCAAAATCCCAGCCAAGATGTTACATCATTTTCTAGATTTGCCTCCCCCAACCTCCACCAATGAAGTCAACAAAAACTGTTGATTAACTTAAACCATTATCAATAATATTAACTAAGCCAAAATTCATGTTTAAACCATAAACGTTCTCATATTTTTTTATGATTAGAGTATTTTAAAGTAATCAAACATATTACTTTCCTCTGTGGATGAATACCTATTACAGTTATCTGGCACCTTCACAGAAAAATCCTATGTGTCTTCTGAATTCACAAAATATGCTGCAGTCACGCAAAGGAGTGGGATGGGGTTGATGCCACCTCAAGGGCCTGATCCGCATGCAGTCTGGGGACTGGGAGAGGACTGGTGCTCAGCTGTTCTCTCAGGAGTTGCAGTTAACTCTTAAAGCTGGACACCTTATGCTACTCAGTAAGGTTTACATACTCGGAGGCTGGGGCAGGTAGGCTCCAATCAATTTTGATCTCTTCTTTTCATATCCTTTTTGTGTGATGTCACCTGTAAGAGAAGGAAAGGAAGTTCAGAATGCTTTTCTCTGGTAGAGCTGAGCACTCAACTAAGAAGACATAGTCACGCATGTAGGTGTCTTCTGTTTCCTTATAATTTAAGAAGAAAGCACTTTACATCATTCACCTCGACTTTTCTTCTGCTTGCAAACATTCATTTAAGTTAGATAAAATCCTTTACAGTGCATGCACACTCTGGTCTCCGGCCCCTTCTCACAAGGTTTTGGCTCTGATGGAGTCCAGAATTAAGAGTATTGCAATCTTACTCACATCTGCAGGGCAGGAAACCTCCCTGATCTACACAGCGCTCATTAACTTAATCAACAACGGATTCTGCTGGTGTCTACCCCAGTGAGAGCTGGCCCAAACCACCAATAATGAGCATCTTCCTTCGTTAAGGAGATTTTTTTTTAACTTATCAGACATGTCAGTTTCAGGGACTATACACTGATAAGGTACTTTTGAAAATAAGTGTCTAAAGCCAAAAAAAGGTAGATAAAAACAAATAAAGAGGACGTACGATCTATGGAATCCAAAATATATGACTAAGATGTTTACAATTAAAACAGGAATTAAATTGCTAAAGCCAGAGATTCAAGGATCGTTCGCTGCTAGGTTGCCAAGTACCTGGGACAAATAACCTTTATGACATGCAACAGCCTTTCCCAATTGCAAGCTCGAACATACCCCAAATGCTGATTTGTGCCACTGAATTTTTCTGAAACTCTTTAATTTTTCCCCTAATATCCTGACCAAACCATCATTCCTAAAATAGTTAAATATTAAAGTTTTAACAAAAATACAGCAAACAAATGAAAAGTTGTTGTGAGTCACACACAAGTTGCTAAGCCTGCTTTACCTGGTGGTGATGCTTGCTACATCTGATCAATCCAGAGGCACCCTGGGCCAAGAACTGCCTGGGCCACCACTGTTCCCAGCAGTCCACTCCGGCCCACAGAACTCATGACTAGTCTGTATACACAGAGCTGTAAACAACACAGATATAGGAAGAACTATCCCCCATTGACTATTGAGCATTTTTGATGCTAAAACAAACTGACCATTCTTTGAAGACAATACACCTATAACAATGCTAGTTTCTGTGCTAACTGTGCTGCTGCTCAGCATTTTATAAACTTGAAACCAGCTTGCTCCCTCCCGCAGAGGGAATGCCCAGAGGAAAATGTAAGCACGTGGCAGGGGACCGAGCACTTGCGTGAGGGTGTGTTGGTGGGAAAATCACGTCCTGGCCTGCCAGAAGGTCACCTGAGCATGGCAGGTACCTATTCTTTACCTGGTGTTTCCCTCAGCCCCTCCCTTCCCAGCCAATCTCACAGGTGCTCTGCACAGTCCTACCATAGAGTCCTAGTCTGGTGAACTAGTCCCTTCTGGCTTGTTCTTCACCCAGAGTTCAGCTCAGTTGTGAGGAGCAGATCAAGACAGCAGAGTAGGAAGATGTAGAGCTCACCTCCCACCATGAAAATTCTAAAACAGATCTCCACGTGGAGCAATTCTCACTGAAAACTAACCGGAGATTGGCAGAAAGACGGCAGTACAACTGAGACTGTAAGATCAATCCACATGGAACAGGGTAGGAAGGGAAAAGAAGTGATCAGGTCAGGACCTGTATACCAGGGAACAGCTGCGTGGAACGGGAAGGTCACAGGGACGGAGCTCTGCCCTGAGGAGCAGGCAGTTCAGCCACAGATCGGTGCCCTGGTCCTGGGGTCTGACAGCAAGACTAGCCCCATGGCTGGCTGGAGGGCCTGCAGACTAGCAGGAGGGCTGTGGGAAGCCTGGGCTCCATGGTGAGCAGCACAGCTGGCTTGACCCCAAGCGTGGCTGGTCTAGCCATGAAGGCTGCTCTAGCCACTGCCCATTTTTCACAGCCTGAGCCCAGTCCCGCCTGCTTCTCAATGGGGAGAGGGTCTGGCTGTGAGACTTAGAGCAGCGTAGACCTGAAGCAGTGACTGAGCAGGGTGGTGGCCACCACTGCTGGTGCTCAGACAGGTAGTAAGTCAGCCCCAACCTCTGTCTGGGGCTGAACCCCTCAACTCTGCTGAGAGCCCACACAGGCACCTCTTGATTCAGCATTGCTGGGGTGAGGGGCCTGGTGCCGGGATGGGGGAAACATATACTTAAAGGGAACAGAGTGGGTTCAGACTTAACTCTCAGGGCTTCTGCTCCAAGCAACCTGGGACCCTGCCCACTCCACAGGGTGGTGATGTCACCAAGCAGAGAGGAGCAGAGGGGAAGCCCAGCTCACACAAGGCTCCAGGCCTTGCCCTTCCACCTCCAGCCCCTCCTCCTACCAAGGCCAGAGCTGCCACCACACCCTGGGAAGACATGACTTGTGCTCACAACAAGTAATGAAGCAAAAATAAACAGTTTAAGAGATAAAGAATTTAAAGCATTAGCAATAAGAATCCTAACTAAACTTGGGAAAGATACACATGAACACAGTGAGAATTTTAACAAGAAACTAGAAAATATATATATTTTTTAAAGAATCAGTCAGAACTGAAGAATACAGTAAGTGAAATGAGAAACACACTAGAAGGAAAGAAAAGCAGATTAGGTGATACAGAGGTACACATAATGATCTGGAAGACAGAAGGATGGAAATCACACATTATAAGAACAGTAAAAAGAAAGGCAAATTTAAAAATGAGAACAGTTTAAATGGCCTCTGGGACAACATCAAGCATATTAACCACCATGTTATAGAGGTTCCAGAAGGAGAAGAGACAGAGAAGAGGGTAAAATACGTGTCTGATGAAATTATGGCTGGGAACTTCCCAAAACTGAAAAAGGAAACATATCCAGGAAGACGAAGCATGGAGGGTCCCATCCCAAATGAGATGAACTCAGAGACCCACACCAAGACATGTCATAATCAAACGGGCAAAAGTTACAGATAAAGAGGATTCCAAAGGCAGCAAGAGGAAAACAAGGAGTCACATTCAAGGGATTCCGCGTAAGGCTGTCAGCTGATTTTTCAGCAGAAACTCTGCAGGCCAGAAGGGAGTAGCGTGATACATATCAAGTGCTGAAAGGTAAAAACTCTCGCAACCTACAATACTCTACCCAGCAAGATTATCATTCAGGATCGAATAAAAGATTAAAAAAATTAAAAAAAAACTTCTCAGAGGAGCAAAAACTCAGAGTTCATCAATACTGAACCTACCCTAAAAGAAATGTTAAAGGATCTTCTCTTAGTGGAAGCAAAAAGGCTACACAAGAAGGATCTTTAGGAAAGAGAAAAATCCCACTAATAAAGGCAGACACATACTTGATCCTCAGCCACTTAAACAAGCTAGGAGAAAGATTCAAAGTTCAGTTCAAGTTCTAAAAATTTCCCAGATGAACGTTTAAGTACGCGGGGGGCAGGAGGGGGGAGAGGGGCAGAGGTCCCCTCCCTTGAAGCCAACCTTAGAGGTCACCTTAGCGGATACTGACTCTTCACCCTCACTCTGGAAAGCTCCAGCTGCTAAAGATCTTGGCCCAAAGCAAAACAGGCACTTTTCGGCACGAAGCCACAGCTCTTCTTTAAAGGGGAGATGTTAAGGTCGGCCTCACAGACGCCTCCACACAGGTTCCTAATCCCACAGACTCAGAAAGCTAGGTGGGAGGCGGAGTCAGGACTTCCACACAGGCGTTCTATTTTAGCCCCACTGCTACATGCTGGCATGAAGCAGTCAGCTCGGAGAACCTGCAGACACGACTCGGGAATCCCAGGGTGCTATCATCTCTCCAAACCAAGCAGAGGGAAAGGGAAACACTATTTACTGAATGACTTCCACACCTCATGAATTTTATCTAAATCACAGGTTGGCTAACTACAAATCCAGCCTGTGAGTTGTTTTTGGAAATAAAGTTTTACCGGCACACAGTTATGCTGCCTGGTAAGCACCACAACACACACCGTGCAGCCTGCAAAGCCAGAAGTATAAACTACTGAGCCCCCTCCTACATGTCCTAAGTAATCTCTTTTAATCCTTATAACCACTGATTTTACAGGTAAGCAGTCAAGGTGCAAATTGTATTTGTTTCTCGCCCAGGGCCTCAAATCGAAAAAGAAAACAACCTTTGTCCAACTCCAAAACTTTTCCCATAGAAACCACACCTGGAGTTTTCACTCAAGCCTCCCTATGTGACCACTGGTCAGCATTCTCACCACCTGATGTCCTGCCCAGTTCTCCACCTGACTAGGAACCCTCGCACCCCACTGCCTGTTTCCATGCCCCCATCCCTGCCCTGTCTCACTAACACCTCAGGCCACACTGAATTCTGCACAAGTCTCATGAGCCTTGGGATGGCTGCTCAGTTTTGTTTTGTTTTTTTGTAACACATACAAGTGGCTTACCTTCCCATGAAGGGTCAGTGTCCTAAAGAACCAAGTGTGGCTCCACTGTTCTATAGACCAGAACTGTATGTTGATGGAGTTAGTCACAAATGAGCTGCAGACACCAACATACAGAGGGACTTCAAATGGTGACTGGATAGACACTGCATTCAGAATCAGGGCAAATGGCTGGTGACTACTTAACTGTTTCGTGGCCACATCGAGAAAGGCAGAGGGAAATCGAGGATTACTCCATGATTAAAGTGTGTGAGACACTGGCCTGGCTCACTGTCACACAAAGGATCTAGTCTGCAACAAGGGCAGGTTCCTCGGGTGCCCCACCCCAGGCATCAGAGCTGAAACGTCCTCACTGCATTTCCTTTTTCACACACAAAGTTCAGTTATTTTAACTCTGGGGCTACTTCAGCTTCTGGTAGACAGAGGTCCATCAGATTATTTATATCAAAGTTACTACAAGTTTATATAAATAGGGGAATCTTGTGTTCAACCAATGAGGATCTTGGGAAAATACAGTAAGGTAGGTGGCTAGAGACAGAAGAGAGAAACTGGAAGCCTAGATGGCCGAGAGAAGGAAACAAGATGGGTTAAAGAAGGTTCTATAAAAGATCGATGCTGGCCAGGTTTACACACAACTAAACCCAGAGCAGCTCCTTGGTTTCTGCCTGAGGCTGACCTACAATCAAGGCCATGGTGTCATCAGTTGGCTATTCCCCACCTCTGCTCCTCCCTCTGGATCTGTAATGAGCACACTGTCTTCAGGGTGAAACTTGCAAACTCAAGGCAGAAACACTACAAGAGGAACCATGCTCCACACCACATTTCTAAGCAAGAGGTTATTAAAACCTATCAATCTACAAAGACTATTCCATGGTTTATGGCAGGTTCATTAGTATTCTTTCAACCTGGAAGCTAAAAGAAACACTGTATCAAGGAAACGTGTAGATCACTTCCACATGCTGCATCTACATGTTGTTCCTTGAAAAGGAGCAGATAGCTGCTAATGTTGAAGGACATAGGCTGCAGGATGCCTTGCTTGAGAATTTTCCATACAAAATCCTGAAGAGCTATTTTCCCATGTTTTGATACTCAAGATACCCATTTAACTCATTTCAGAAATAAGTAAATGCAGAAATCATTTGTAACCTCAGTGAAGAGAAAATAAAAGTGGTTTTTTGAGACAGTTTCTATTAATACTTTATCAAAAGTTATTTATATTACTATTCCTGGACAAAAGAGTTTCATAAAATTGAGAATTTCAACAGTAGAAATTAAAGTTCTCATGTGTTCTGTAACAAAGAAAAGAGACTTACAGTCAAGTTAAAAATCTCAACTGAAAATGCAAGTCAAGTGAAGCCCCCAACATGTGGTTGAATCTCACTGACTCAGAAATCATTCTCCTTCCCAGGTCGTGAAGAAGTCTTTTTCCTATTTATACTGTAGTCAAGAGTTTTCAGGCAAACCCTGAGTATTAGGAAAATGACGGGAAAACTGGCCCAGGAAATGCAAGGAGGGAGATGATACTGCAGCTCCTCTCTTCTTCCATCCTGGCTTCATTCTGGCAGTCAGACTCGGGAATCTGCAGAGCCCTGCGGGCCTCTGGTCAGAACAGGGAAACCTGCAGAGCCAGCAGTGCCCCCAGGAGGGTAGTATGTGAGCCACCACATGGCTGGGTCAGCACCAGGGAAACAGATCAGCCTAACAGGGACGGTTTCCATTCTTGGTGTCAGGAGTTTATTTTATTATTTAATGCTGGAACGAATGCTTTATTTAACAAAGCAGTCATTTCCATGTTTGGAATTTTATGGCTGTCAGGAACCTTCAGAATGCCTCTCTCCTAAGCCAATGGCTTTATAAGGCTTAGGGAGCACCCTTGACAGCCTTCTCCCTCCCGCCTAGCTGCTGAAGGCAGCGTCTGTCCTCTTTTCCGCATAGATTCTGCTGTCCTGGCAAGAACCCACCTGTCCAGGGGAGTAGAAGCAGGCAGACCGGGGACCTCTCCTCACCTTAAACATAAACTGGGGGGTCCGCACATCAACTAATTTCTCTGGGTCTCATCTTTCTCAGTAACAAAATATCGGTAAATAACGCCTATTACCTTCCACCGTAGTTGAAAAGATCGAATACACAGAAAGTGAAAATGTCTCAGAAAGCACGAAGTAAGGAAGAAAACACAGTTTAAAAACCCAGCATGTACTTGTGTGGAATCTATCACAAGGGCAAACTTGTAGGCTCTCAGGCGGGGCTCCTGCTCCAGCTGGGCAGGAAGAATTCCAAGCTCAGCAGGCAGGCGGCAGGGCAAGCCAAGAGCGTGATGGCTCCAGGGGAGCCAGATGGAAGACAGCAGATAATGGAGCTATCAGAAACCCTGAGGAAACTCTTAAGCCCAACCTCTTAGGCATCCACACACTTCTCTTTCACCCCTGCCACCATCATCATCACTGAATCCCAGATGTTATCAGCTCTCCCTGCATCCCCCACACAGCCACTCACAGCTCCGGATCTCAGTCCTCTGCACCCGCAGCCAGACTGGCTTCCCACTTAAGAGGGTGGTGAGACTGCACAACCTCGTCCTGTAGCCTGGAGGAGGCTGTTCACGGCTCTCAGGATTGAGGGCAAACCCATCAGCTGGGCCTTCACGTCCTTCCAGAGCCTGGGCCCATGTCTCACAACACAGTATCACTTCACAGTTCATTATGTTTTCCTTTGTTACTATAATATATGTACTGCTGGAGTTATCACTCATTTTTCTCAGGTTTATGTCGTATTTTCCATGTAAAACTTAGAAATTGGAGTTTCATAAAACATTCTTTAAATAAGGCCATTGTTCAGTTGCTAAGGCATGTCTGACTCTGTGACCCATGGACTGTAGCCTACCTACCAGGCTTGAATATAATCTCAGGATTATAAAATCACCAGGACTTATTCAAATAGTATAATGGGAAAAAAATTCTCAAGAACTACATATTAACATGGTTCAGATTTCATGTTTATGTCAATAACCAAAAAGTTTCTCAAAACATTTAGTAAATGGCATGACCAGAAAGAATAATATGTATTTTAAACATGCAGTATGAAAAGACTCTGATGCTGGGAGGGATTGGGGGTAGGAGGAGAAGGGGATGACAGAGGATGAGATGGCTGGATGGCATCACTGACTCGATAGACGCAAGTCTGAGTGAACTCCAGGAGTTGGTGATGGACAGGGAGGCCTGGAGTGCTGCAGTTCATGGGGTCGCAAAGAGTCGGACACGACTGAGCGACTGAACTGAAATGAAGTGATGTTGAAATCGTAACTCTAGCCAGTAATGCCCAGATGCTATCACTTAACTCTGACACTTGTCAAGTGTCAGACACTCTGACAAGTGTCAAGAGTCCGGAGGGGGCGTGCACGTCCACAATCACAGGGGCCTCTTTCTCTTGCAGAGTCTTCCACAGAGCAGAAGTTTCATCTTGATGAATTCAGTTTACCCACTCTTCATTTCAGGGATTGTGCTTTTAGTTTCAATCTAAGAATGATTTGCTTCGCCATCAGACTTGAAGATTTCTCTTTTTTTGCTAGACGTTTTGTCGTTTTACATTTTACACTGAGATCTATGAGACTTAAGTTAATTTTTGTACAAGGCGTGGGATTCAGGTCTAGATTATCGTTATTGGTCTATGGATGTCCAATTGCTCCAATGTGATTTATGGGAAAGATCATCCCTTTGCCACCACTGAATTAGTTTTGCTTCTTGGTCAAAAATTGGGCATTTTGTATAGGCCTGAGTCCCCCATCCCATTCCACTGCACTGCGGGTCTAACACACACTGTTGACAACTGTGGCTACTCAGGAAGACTTATTAGCACTGGAAAGAATGATTCTCCTACTTTATTCTTCTTTGTCAAAGTTGTTTGGGCTATTTGAGGCCCTTTCCCTCTCCACATAAATTTTAGGAAATGTCTGTGGTATCTACCACAAACTTTGCTAAGCAAACTGCTTTGATAGGAGTTCTCCTAAATTCATGTATCAGTTTAGGGAGAACTGACATCTTTACACACTGCATCATCTGATCCGTGAACAAGGTATTTAACTCTTTGATCTCTTTCACCAGCAGTCTGTGGTTTTCATCATCCTGACCCTGTGATAAAGCATGTTTCAATATGTCATGGGGACATATGACATATGACACAGGGACATACGATTCCATCCCCTGCGGCCTGTGCTGTCTATTCCACCAGTAGGCCCCCAGGCAGCTTCAAGAAGCCCAAGATGTGGCCAGCATGTCAAAAGTCAAGGTGATATAGGCCTGGCTTTCCTCTTTGAAATGAGGAGCCACCACAGCCCTCTGCTTCTTCTACCAAAGAGGATAAAACATTGTACTCTGACCTTCTGGAAATCCAGGATCTGAAGGGCACACTACTACTGCCCAACGCTGAATGACCTCTGAAATGACTATAAAATACAACTTTCACTTGGCCCTTATTGAATTAGCTTCCTACTCATTCCTAAGCTTTACCTCAAAATTCCCAAATGCGATGGAAGTGACCCTGACTTTCATTTTTGCATTCATTTACTCGTTCATCGAGATCCTACCATGTGCCAGAAACAGATACAGTCCCTAAACACTGCTGAATGAAAGACTAAACAGTTATATTCTCACTTTTAAAACCTGTTTAAAGGTATATATAAAGGGATGCCTAAATTAATGAGTCCAGGAACTGTCTTAAACAAATTGCCCCATCTGGACAAGTAACAGGAATAAAATGGAAACAAAGATTTTATTAGAAACATTAAAATGAATGAATATTATTTCCCTTAGTTTTGCAAGATGCAGAATATTCTAGGATTTTTATATTATTTTATCTTCAAATTATATAATGTGAATATATATAAATATGTCTTTAAATATTTATATACATAAGACATGTAGTAAGCTAGTTATTTTGAGCTAGTTTGTATAATGGTTACTTCTTTTTATAAGACTAATGAGCTGCAGGAAACACTCCAACAAAAGCTCTGAGGCTTCTTGTGCACAAAATCACTTTCAAGATCAGAATCACCCTGAACTATTGGGAGTAACATATCTGGACAATCTTGGCACATAATGTGTATAATAAAGTTTTGATGAATCCACTACCTAAATAAATAATAATAACCATGACAGTATAAAACTTCTAACTTACAGAAATATGTTTTCTAAACATTTTGCCCAACTTTGATCAAGTGGCAATTCTTAATATACTTATTCAAAAGGTAAATAAGGAAGCATAAAGTACATAATCCTCTACCCAGTGATGTGTCATTAGAGGAGGAGGCACTATAAACAATGATCCGTGTTCTATAGTTGCAATCAACCATCTGCTGGATATTCAAGTACATGTGTATTTAGAGGTAATCGTTATAAAATAACATGCATATTCCAATATGTGAACCATACAATCAAAGAATAAGGAAAAAATCTTTCGTTTAAAATAAAAAAAATGATGAGTAATCAAAGTCTGAATCAACTGCAAAGATAATGTGAAAATGTGCTAATGTGGCAAACCAGCTTGGACAGAAAGCAATTCAGACTAGCCACGGGTCAGGGCAGAAAAGCACAGATGAAACAGAGACGACCTAACTCAGTGTGCAAGCACAGTGCCAACGATGTGCAACTGTGTTCAGACCTCTGCAGTAACTCTTCTGTGCCTATACATGCCCAGCACGGCTTCCAGTCCTTGGCACTTAAATTCAAATTCCCACATGGTAATACCTTTCACATCATCACATACCACACATCAACCAACTCCCTGATAAGCTCAGCTACTGTCATTCTCTGGTGAGAGCATGTAATGTGAAAACGTTACAGAGTCAATACAGGAAACAAGACTGGGTGAACTTTAATCTTGATCACTAGTTAAAATGACATTTGGGGAACACGTGAAACTGCCATAATTCCTCAAAGGAAAGCAAAAAATATATTCAGTTGAACAAAAATGAAAACCAGAATTTGTAGAACATTGCCAACACAGTGATATAGACATGTACCTTTAATGCCATAGGTACCCATCTGGAAAGAGGAAAGGTCTCAAGTCAACAATCTAAACCTCTACCTTAAGAAAAATAGAAAAAGAAAAATAAACCCAATGTGAGTGGAAAAAATAAGAGCAGAAATGGAAGAAACTGAAAACAAGAAAAATCAGTCAAACCAAAACCTACAAGGAAAATCCCAAAGTGTCTACAAAATCAACTCCTAGAACCAATAACTGACTTTCTCAAGATCACAACATACAAAGGCAAACCATATTAATATATAGTAGCAATGGATATTTGGAATTAAAATTTAAAAAACAATCTCATTTACAGTAGTTATGTAAATGAGACATACTTAGGTACAAATCTAATAAAACATGCAAGACCTGGACAGGATCTGTAGGATCAAAAGGATCTGCATGCTGAGAACTACAAAATGCTGATTAAAGAAATCAAAGAATCCTCGTAAATAGCGACTGACATACACACACTACTATATGTAAAATAGGTAACTTATAAGAACTTGCTGTACAGCTCAGGGAACTCTACTCAATATTCTGTAATAACCTATATGGGAAAAGAATCTAAAAAAGAATGGATATATGTATAACTGATTCACTTTGCTGTACAGTAGAAACAACACTGTAAACCAACTATACTCTTAATGAAAAAATTTTTAAAAGAAGCATGCCATATATGTGGAATAAAAAACTCAACATAATGAAGATACCAATTCTCCCCAATTAATGTACAGATTTAACACAATTCCAATTAAAATCTTAGTGATTTTTTTTTTGTAGATACAGAAAAGCTAATTGTAAAAGTTATATGAAATGGCAAAGGAATTAGAATAGCAGGAAGGTTTTGATAAAGGAGAATAAAGTTGGAGCAATCACCCTGCTTGATTTTAAGATCATCAGAAAGTTATAATAATCAAAACAATGTGGTGAAGATACAGATGAACAGAGTCCAGAAATAGATTCCCCCAAATATGGCTGATTTTGACAAAGGCACAAAACAAATTTAATAGAGAAAGGACAGCCTTTTACACATGGTGCTGGAATAACTGGCCATCTATTTGGGGAAAGAAACCACACACAAACCCATCTTCAATCAACCCTTACATATTCTATAAAAATTAACTCGAGATGCATGGCAGCTCTAAATGCAAAACATAAAACTAAAAACTTGTACAGGAAAACATAGGGGAAATCCTAATTTGGGGAACACAAAGAATTTTAGACATGACACTAAAAGCATGAGTTGTAAAAGAAAAAATAAGGTGGACTTCATAAAAATTTTAAAGTTTTCTTCTGAAAAAAATGCACTCGAGAAAATGGAACCTCAGCCAGTGACTGTGAGAAAATATCTTCACACCATGTATTTAACAACTAACATTCTAATTTAAAAAGTGGCAAAGACTCAGACATTTCAATAAAGTAGATGAACAGCTTGCAAAGAGCACAATAAAATTCATAGAACTGGACAGTCAATTTTACTATTAATATATGCTAATTTTAAAAACAAAGTGAAACTACTTTACTATTAGAGAGAAAGAGAACTTGTACCAGGGGCTCCAAGGCATCTATTTTACAGATTATTACAAGTCCATGAAAGGATTGCTTGCCGCAAGTGACACTTTAACCCAGGAGGAGACAGTGAGCAAGTGAGGAGATGATGGCTTATGCACAAGATGAAAGAGAAAAATAAATTTCAGTAATATTCAGAAATATAATTGACCCAGCTCTTAACCTGCTGTTACCCAGAAAACTGTCTTAGGTCCTGGTGAACCACTGTATAGAAAATTACGTAGTATTTTTTTAACATATTTTAAGTTCCTTTTAAGAAGAATCTTTGTTCTTCTCCCTATGGTTTTCATGAAGATTCTCTATATATCATATAAACATCACAGCAGTCATGAAAGACCCTGTCTAAATCCACTGCAGGGACTTTCCCTCCATCGCCCCAACATTCTGATTTCAATTCCAACTCAAAAGGCACATTCCCTTCCTGATTACTTCACCCAATAATGAAACTCCAGATCCCTAATGACACTCAGAGTGAAAAAGTCAACTCCTTTCAACTTCTGGCTAACAGACAAAAGCCATTCTCAACAGTTTTGAGAACTGAGAGACAATTACATAGAAAGACCTCTAATCCAAAATGTGTATGAATTACAGTATTACTTTCCAAAAAAAAAAAAAAGAAAGACCTCAACCCCTTCGTATGCTGGTGTCTGCATATGCCCTCACTCCCAAGCCTTCAACCCCAATGCCTGCCGGTGCAGAGTTACAAAGAGCAACAGAGAATATTTATCCTCAGGGCCCCATACTGTATATGTCATTGTCAAATCACCACTGGACAGAAATCTGTTCAAATGCTCTGTGGAAAATAAAAGCCATCTCAGATAGACACATGAAGAAAGCAATTCTGAGGAGGAGGATCTCCACCCCAATCCGAGCTGACATTCCTGCTTCCCAACACCTCTGCTGTAGGTGGGCAAAATCGAGAATCCCCCACATGGTGTAGCCTCTTGATGCCACAGAGCAATCCCAGGCATGAACCACCTGCAAGTTCCAGGACGAAAACAGTCCACAGTTCCTGCACCGGCTGAAACAGATTCACCACCAGCATCCCGGTTAGGACTAAATTATACAGGATAAATAAAAACAGGATCTGAAAGTTACAAGATGCCAATTCAGAGGAAAACAGCCAGAAAACTCTGATCTAAATTACAGATAATGGAGATTTTTTCCCTAGTATCATTCTGTTATCTCACTTTGCAACTAAATAACTTGGTATAACTTCCTTAAAAAAAAAAATCATAAAGAATGAACAAAAAATGACAGCTAACCTAATTCTTTTCAGCTTCCTACTAAAAACAGGAACAAATCAAAATTACTGAAGTTATCACACCTTGTATCTTCAATGTCCCCTATTTCAAATGGTAAACCCTCACTGTCCCAAATAGAACCTACTTTAAGAAAAAAAACAGGTAGGCTCTTTGTTTCTTAACACTTGGAGCCACTTTTAAATACCTCTATGTGAGCACATGTGAATGACTGGTGGCTAGGTTCAACTCATTCATTCATTCAACACTGAATGAGCATGGCTGTGAAACCCTGCTCAGGAGAGCAGGTTCTAGCGTGAACATACACATGTGCTGACACTGGAACAGCCCAGCTGCCTCGCTGGACCTATGTCTGTCCTGGAAGAGACTCAAAGAGGAACAGAGGATGGGGTGCAGTTACCAAGTATTTTGAAGAGCAACTTCAGTTTCAAACTTTTAAAGGAAACAACTAACAGTGAGCACCTCATAAATAAGGAGTTAGTAACACTCCATCTTCTCCTACAATCCTTCTTAAAGCATACATGAGCCATCTAAAGAGTCCCAGGCTCCCCAAGTGGTGCAGTGGTAAAGAACCTGCCTGCAATGCAGGAGACACCAGGGATGCGGGTTCGATCCCTAGGTCGGCAAGATCCCCTGGAGAAGTAAATGGCAACTCATTCCAGTATTCTTGCCTGGGAAATCCCATGGACAGAGGGGCCTGGTGGGCTATCGTCCATTGGGTCACAAAAGAGTCAGACACAACTTAGCTACTAAACAACAACAAGGGAGTGCAACAGACACTGTTGTGGGGAACAGAGAGGAAATGTCAGGGTGGGGCTGCTTCTGTGCTGTGCTGCTGTAGCACACGAGTTGGGGAAGATTAAGGCCATGCTTTTCAACTTTCTCCATCCATCAAGCTCTCACACTTGTTGGCAACACACCCCCAGCCGAGAAAAAGCCTGTCTTTATTTCCTTTCCCTGCATCGTGGCTACAGTAAGTGTACGGCTCACCTATTACCCTTAATGGGTCCTTTTACATTTTCTGTTCATAAATATTTACCTTCCTAAGGCTTTGATGTTAAAAACTTTAAAACACAGTCCAGGGACGTCCCTGGTGGTCCAGTGATTAAGAACCTGCCTAGCAGTGCAGAGGACACGGGCTTGATCTCTGATTGAGGAACTGAGATCCCACATGCTGTGAAGCAACTAAGCCCACGTGCCACCACTAGAGTCTAGCACCCCAACTAGAGTCCACATGCTGCAACTGAGACTTGACGCAGCCAAATGAATATTAAAAAAAATTTTTAATGCAGTCCACAAATATTTCTGGTTTTAGTTTGTTTCTGTTTTGTTTTTACCCTAGAGACACATTATTAAGGTAAACCAAATTCACAAAAATTATAAAGGTTTCCTGAAAACTAACTTCTAATTACAAGGGGAAAAAATGACTTTCTACTATTAATACTGATATAGAAGAATGTTGATGTCTTCTTAAAGGGAGAAAAACACTGAATATTTATACATACATGAGCACACGTATCTGCAGTGGTATCCAAACAATTTAAGTGTTCTTACAAATGTGGGTCCAACTACTTAAAAAACTGTAAGTTAAAACCACGCGACTTTTAAGAGTCCTACACTACACTTTCTAAATACATGTACCCAATAGGGGTATTTTCCTTCGGGGTCACTATTCCTAAATTAACATTCCATTTTTAGTCACTGGTTTTAGAATTTGTGATTAGTTTGGGTAAAAGAACTATATTTAATTTCTGATATTGAATTAATGACTTCCAGAAAAAAAGCTACTGAATTAATGACTTTTAGGGGGAAAAAAGATAAACTTTCAAGCTAAATTTGCTGGACCTCATATAAGCTAAAAGATTTGGTTTTTTAAGTTATCTCTGTTGTGTTTGTGTATGTTTCCCTTGAGAATGGAAATATCCACCTAATTTTATTCAAAAACAACAGACACCTGTACAGGGTTTGACCAACCGTCACTCTTCAGTGTGACCCTGACCCTTCACTGTGCCTGACATACCCTCCAAGCAGAAGTCAGTAATGATAACCAAGAGGGTATGAGCAGAAAGGTGACAACAGTCTCAGTGTTTAGCATTCATGTAGGTATTTACACTAGTAAAATATTCACCACAGGAAAACAAACAAAACCCACCCACGTTCACTCTTGATGGCGGGCAGATTTGTACGATGTCCTCTGCACAATAGTTTTAAGTATCTTGTTAAGTAAAAGGATCTAACTGGAACCTTCAAGAGAAGTAAACTTTTATGCAAAGAGATAGGCATTTGCAAACACTAATGGTGAAGACGGGACTTCACCCCAGGCTATCCATCGTGCAGGCCACAGGAGGCAGAAGCCACGCTCTATGATCCCTGTTCACACACTGAATGCAAAGTTTCTCAGCTCAACAATGTAAAGACTGTGATGCCCGATGTACTTAAACTGTAAATTTCCACAGAGTTAGAAAACAAGAAAATGAAGCAGCTCCCAGTGACACCCCGTTGTGTCCACCAATGGGCAAGGACAGCATGAATGTAGCCACATCAGAGTGAAAAAGGTCCTGTCTGTCTCACTGGCTCTGAGGGATGACTACTGAATCCCATTACGGACACCTGCCCACACTGACGAACTACACTGTCTCCTTACGCCTCATTCTACCCAGACATTCTAACCAACAGGAGTGTTCCCTTCAGCCCTGCTGCTCACAAAATCTGAGCTTCCACTGATTGCTTGAGGAGTTTAAACAGCAGACCTGTGGCCCAGTTCAGGAAAGGGAGCCGGTCAAGCATTTCCTGCTTGCTGGTGCCCTATGGTAGTGAGAGCATCAGCACATTCTCAGCATCTTTCCATCCCTGTCTACAGAATCTTCACCGCCTGCCTCTGGGACAACTCCTCCTGCTAATGGCTGCTGCCAAGAGAGCTAAAGCTGGGAGGGCCAAGCTCAGACCATCCAAGGCAGCTGTCCTGGCCCTGCCAGACAATGGCTTTTTCCAGGGACAGGCCCCAGGGATTAGTCCAGAGGTATCTGACTCCTCCTCATTCTTAAGGGTCCCAGACTCCAATCCTCAAGGGCACTGCTGTCATTTTTCTCACCAGCATTTTCTTGTCTTCACTGCTCCCAGCCCATGCGCATCACATGCCTGCTGGCCCAGCGATTCCCACTCTAGTAGCCCGTGTATGGTTAGGACTCCCAAATGACAAATGTCAAGTTCACGCATATTATCATCTATTTCTCTGCATCTAATAATCAGGAATCTGAGTATTGGAATTGTAGGAGACTATGCTTGCTTAGTATTGTGGAAGTGAAAGATAAGATTTTAAGTGCCTACAATGACCTCATTTCTGTAGCTAAGCAACCACCGTAGTGGCAAAAGGCAAAATGGGTTTTTAACATCTTCTTTCTATACAAAATGAATGCAATTTAATTTTTTCATGTCCACATTTTCAACATTTCTCACCTGGCAAGTATGCAAATACCAATTTCCAAAGAAATAAGCTGTCCTACAATTTTAACATTTAGCATTATTGTTACCGAAAACCCAAGTCCATGTGCCTGATGCACAGACAGGCCAAACAATACTAAAATATTGCAGTTTGGAACCAAGAAAGGTTTATTAGAGGGCCATGTGAGAAGATGGGTGGCTTGTGCCTTAAGAACCCCAAAGTTACTGCAAGTTTTCAGCAAAACCCTTTTTAAAGCAAAAGGTGAGGGAGGGGCGTGGTTAGTTGTTGCAAACTCTTGGGTGTCAGATCCTTTGTTCTTGAGGTCAGGTCATTGTCAGGTAACAATGTTCCTGTAAATCTCTACCAAACGATGTTATTCTCTGTCCTGACAAGAAAGGGCAAGGTCCCAAGGCACAACTTTCACCCTCCAAGGTCTCAGTCCTGGCTAAGAAGTGGCAAATCTCAGCTGGTGGCTCCCTCAGGGGCCCCCCAGACCCTGTCCAGCTGTCATCGCTGAGGAAGCCAAGTGACCAAACCAACTGGCCCTTAGGCTCCTCAGGCCACCCAAGTAAGGCGGGGGGGGGGGGGGGGGGGGGGGCAACTAGGTCCCACAGACTGACTCAGGCAGACTGATGCTGCTATTAGGTCAGAGAGACAAGGATAGGGGAGAGGTTCACCACTGCTTTAAGGCCTGGGCCACGCCAGTGGGTGGCCTTGCTGAGGGCTCTGGAGCCCAGCAGGACACAGCGCCCCCGCCTGGTCCCTTGGCCTCCCAGATCACCCACTGGCCCAAGGACAGGAAACAGGCTAAAGAGCCCAAGGAAGCCCTCTTACCTCACTCTCCCCCTGACGACCACACCCTCAACCACACATTGGCTGAATCACCTCACTAATCCCTCATTGACAGCTGGTTACCACTGGGCAGGGCCCACTGTGCTGCCAACCAACGGCTGAGCAGGACCCGTTGCCTGGTAACAGTGTAATGATGCATAACCATGGCTGCACGCTAAGAGTTGCGTTCGCCCTGCTCTATTGCAATGAAGCAACAATTATCCCAAAAGAGACAAGATAATCTTGTTCTCACATTCACAAATTGATAGTTACATAGTTCAATATCAATTTAATGGAAAGGAAATGTTTTATTTCAGGTTTCTTATCTAAGAAAAATGAACTGAGTTCTGGCAAAGAAATTAGCATTAATTAGGTAACTATGCAAAATGCCTCAGGAAAAGTTAACAAATAATGTAAAACAATGAAATCTTGAAAATGTTATAAATGCAACTGAGTTTTAATAGTAATCTGTCCATAGTTAAAATTGTCACAGAAATTTTTAAAATTTTGATACTGAAAGAATAACCCTTATCGGTTTGCATTTCGTATCCATTTACGGTTGACACTTGGAGTAATTTTATTTGATATTTTTAACATATGCATAGTTATTATTTACTCAGTTGAAATATATTCCTTTCTACTCCAAGACTGATTTTCATACTTATGCTGATTGCCAGTCAGTGAAGGTAGCTTTAAAAGATGTGAACAGGAGTTGTTTTGAGGGCTAAACTCTTTATTTTTCAGGATATCTACAAGTAAGAGTTTGGCCCTCAAAAAATATGTAAGCACCCGCAAAGGGATGGCACAGCCATAGTTTCTTACCTGAGTTCAGTATATGAAGGTTCACAGCCTCTCTCACACAATCGTGAACATTCCCCGTCGGTCACAGCACCTCAAGCTGGAGCTGGCACACCTTCCCCTTGCCCCTCCCCAGAGCCCTGTTCTCTGCTACACAAGACCCTTCTCAAAGTAGGAAACCCAAGCAGAAAACTGCTTAATCCAGAACCACCATTCAATTAAGAGGAAACCGCACTGCATTTCTCATCAGCAAACAAGTCAAAACTGTCCTCTTACATCACGCAACCAAAACATTTTTTTTCTTACTTAAAAGATCTCGCTGTCTTTGTCCATTCAGAACCGATATTTCTTAAGCTAAAATGATTTAACTTGACCATGTGAACTTTGCTGTGCAGATCATAGCCCAGCCTCAGGGGTTACAGAGATTTTCCACTCTTATCCATTGAAAGTCACTATCTACAGAAGGGTCAGAATTGACCTCCCCTCCCCTAGTAAATTCCAATGGTAAAAATAGTTAAATTCCATAAAAGTTGAGAGACAGGTTTAAAACCTAGTGAAATTAAAAATGTAGTGCAATTCTGATGCTCCAATCATAATTAGTCTTTTTAAGATGCACCTCAGTTACTTTCCTAAGCATCTAGCTGCACATCAACTGCCAGCAGCTACCTGACTCCACAAGGCCAAGCCTTTTCCCCTTGAGCAGATGCTCTAAGGACACAGATTTCTAAAGCCATCAGGATGAGCAGATACTACACTTGGCCACACACCAGAACTTAAGCCAAGGAAGTGCTCCATTCCTTCAAAATAGTCTCTTCTTTTTTTTAGGGTAGACAGCTTCCTAAGATACTGTTCAAGGTGCTAATGAGTTCATCTAATGTTGGCTTCTACTTGGGAACAGAGACAGGACCATCCGGAATTACAAAACAACATGTTACAGACATCTCAAGAAATGGGAGGGCTCAGCATGCTAAAAACATTTCAAAATCCTTCCTAGAAGGTACCCGGCCATGATGCCCAACTTACATCTTCAGGAGTCAATAATACAGCACTGACAAACTGCAGAGGAGGCTGTTTGCTATCCCTCCCCCAATACACACACACACACACACACACATGTCCATTCTCTTCTTCCTGGAGCAACAAACCTCCACCTTCAGCAGAGCACATTCCTCCCACACAAAGACAATGTTCACTGGCCTCCCCTCCAGTCAGGTGAGGCCTCGTGATCAGGAATTTACCGTGGGGTGTGAACTGGTCAGTCCCAGTTTGGATGGGAAAGGCACGGTGCACCACCTTCCTTCCCCTCCTTCCTGTTGGCTGGAATGAGAGAAGGCGGCCTGGTCCCTGCGAGACTTCAGACAGTGACCATGAACCCACTGCACACCAGCCGACCTGTACCTTGCAGAAGAGAGGTAACCCTTACAGCTGGTCTAAGGTCTCTAGTACAAAAAATGTTTGCTTCTGTTCCTTTTGAAAAACTCAGAAATATGAAATGGATGTTTTACTGACTGACAGCATCTTAATTATTTAAGAGTTTAGATCAAACAAAGCCAAAACAGAAAATATAGAACACTCTGTTTTAGGAGACCCAATTCCAGCCTGATGTACCATGAATGGGCCACATGACTTCAAGATACTTAGTTATTTCATCTCACAGTATTTCTTAACTGCTGGATGATCAGTGACTTTAAATTACAACTGTTCTCAAAAGAGCAAGTAAGAAACTCATTTCTGCTTCTGGGGAGGTGGGAGCCATGCCCACTATTCTATTCACACTCACTTTCCCAGATAATGTGAAGCCGCCTCAGAAATGTTGGGTCCACAGAGCAGGCCACTGGACCACAGAATCTTTCAAGCCTGCAATACAGTCAGCCGACAACTGTGCATGTCCAGAAGCAAACAGGAGCATTGCCCAAAGAGACCTTCTGCCTCAGAGTAGTACTTGTCACTGGCCACCTGGCCCCGCAGTAAAGCTTTCTGCCCCAGACCATCCCCTGCCCCAGATCAGCGATCAGCCTGGAGAGAGGGAAACACAAGCTGGTTAGGAGAAAGGAACTGAGAAAATCACTGGTGCTGACATGAACCATTATCTACTCCAATGTGCCTGCCAAACCCAATTTCTAACTGATCGTTTGACCTAAATTCCTTGAGGGTATTTAAGTTAAACACTAAATCATCAATGTCCAGGATTCTCCTTAATACATATTCTTCACAAAAAGGCCAGCACTCAGTGACAGGTGTGTCCCAGTAGGTCCCCATGGGTTTTCTCTTAGATATTTCACCCTGAGCTACAAATGGTCACCATGCTAATATTCTGCTGAGATGCATGCTAAGAGTCAGCGTGACCCAAACACAGAACTCACAGCAGACCAAAATCTTATCTTAGGGACCAAGATGCAACAGTTAAGTCTAAAAACACAAACACTGGTGCCTACGTGGACTGTAGTCTCCAAGCCACAAACCCTCACTCAAATCTCCAGCTCAATGGCCGCGGAGAGCATGTGGATTCACTCATGCAATTCCTGCATTAACTTGGGAGGTATGACATACTGTATGTCTATGCACATGCATGTGTGCACATATGTACGTGTTTGTGCCATACTTTCAACACCTATCTCCATGCCCATGTAACTTTCGTCTTGGGTACTGAGAGTGTGCAATTAACAGTCAGATGTATGCTACATTTGTTGCTGAGGGTTGCCATGACAATTACCACAAGATGCATGGCTAACACGACAGACACTGACTCTCCCAACTGTGGAGACAGCACTCCAAAGTCAAGGTGTGGGCAGAGCTGCACTTCCTGAGGAGGCTCTGTCAGAGGCAGCCTCCTACCTCTCCCAGCTTCTGGAGTCCTCTGGCATTTCTGGGCTTCCGGATGCATCCTCCAGTCTCTGCCTTGTCTCCACATGGCCTTCTGGTCTATGTTTCTATGTTCCAGACCTCCCTCTCCTTTCTTACAAGGGTGCCAGTCATCGGCTGGAGCGCCCACTCCACCAACCAGGATAGTCTCACTTGGGATACTCATCTACTTCCCAATAAGGGAACATCCACAGGTACCAGAACTGAAACCTTTTAGGAAGACACAGTTTAACCTACAGCAGATATGGAAACAGCCAAAGGGATCACAAACTTTCTCATTTTAACTCTAGAGAGCCGTGGAGGCAGAAGTCATTGCGAGAGGGAGAGAAAACAGAGGCAGTCATGAATTATTTTTGGAAGTCTAATCAGTTTTTAAGGCTAAACCTTCCTAATAGCATGTTGTTTCTATGTGGGCAGAAAAGAGAAACTGTATGAAATCTGAAGCAGGAAGGTGAAGGTCTGAAAACATGTTATTTCTCTTTAGTTACCACGGTCCCATTTTCAATTGTGAAGTGTCTCAAAGCCCCGCTAACACATTTCAGTTTTTTGTTCTCCCCCTCCCCCATTACACATGCCACTGTATTGTCATAATGGGAGATAAACCAGAGGATTTCAGTATTTAGTGTCAACAGCGCATCCTCCTCAGCACGGAGCATAAGGGGCCCAAGTCAGTCTTCATTAACACCCACTGAACAGCCTGGAGGACTCCATCCAGTGAGGGGTCTCCTTTGTTGCAGTCTGATTTACCCCATGGGGTGGGGGAGGCCTACAGAGTGAGCTGATAATCAAAATCACACTAAACCTATGGCCACACAAAGATCATAAGATAAAGTCAGCAATTCCGGTGGCTGCTATGGAATACCTGTATCAGATTCTTGCAGGTACATAATATCCACTGAGGCCCAATAAAACCTCTCTGAAAACTCCCATTGTTAACAAACAGGAATTATGGCCCTGGCACAGACTTCTGGTCCTTTCAGGCCCAACACATCCCCTCCTAATGCCCAAGGAGCCAGAGAATGTCAAGTCCACAGGTCTGGCTCGGGGTGGCGGGAAACCTGTTCAAGTTCACGTGGCGTCCTGGAGCCCACTGGCATGGGTGTCATCCCCACCCAATCAAATTTCCCATTTTTCCCTCAACTGCTGCTGCTGCTAAGTCGCTCCAGTCGTGTCCGACTCTGTGTGACCCCATAGATGGCAGCCCACCAGGCTCCCCCGTCCCTGGGATTCTCCAGGCAAGAACACTGGAGTGGGTTGCCATTTCCTTCTCCAATGCATGAAAGTGAAAAGTCAAAGTGAAAAGTGAAAGTGAAGTCACTCAGTCATGTCCGACCCTTAATGACCCCATGGACTGCAGCCTACCAGGCTCCTCCATCCATGGGATTTGCCAGGCAAGAGTACTGGAGTGGGGTGCCACTGCCTTCTCTGTTTCCCTCAACTATGACTCCCCAAACACAGACTAAGAAACACGCCAGGTCGAGCAGAGCCCCACCCCTTATCAAGCAGGCAGGCCTCCTGCCCGCCCATGAAGTAGATTCAAGTGCTAAGCTTTCTGTGCCCCCCGTCTGAGGGTCTTCTGGGGTTCAGACGAGGCCACAATCACAGGCCCTTCCCATGAGCAGAAGGGACTGATTACTGAGGAAGTTGAAGCTAAGGAATTTCAGGGTAAGGTGATCAAGAGGGCCAGTCAGTGCTCTCCGATCTAAGTTGCTATCAGTCAGCTGGCTTTACTGTGGTTCTCAAGTCTATCTTAAGAACCTCAAATATATGTCTAAGAACCTTGGAAGAGCCAGAGAAGGATATAAACATTGTAAGTTTCTAATTTACAAAATTGTTTTTAAAAAAACCTGTTAATACTTTTACCAAGGACTGTATCAATGCAAGCACCGTAATGTAATTTTGAAAAATTTCCTAATTAGAGATGGAAAAGGAGCATGTGTTAATTTAAACCTTTGTGAAACTAGTAAGAAAAAAGTTCTTTCCAGATGTTTGTTCATCTTCTGTATCATCTCAGTTGTGAAGTACCTGCTCATTTATCTCTGCACACCTACCTTTTAGTCGTAAGGTGTTTTTCTTACCAACTGGAATAAGTCCTTGATATAGTAGTCATATTAGTCCTTTAATCCCTCACTCAATTTGATTATTTTTAAATTTATTTTGTTTGGATTTGGAAATGCCGAAGTTTTTTAAAGTTTCTTTTTAAAAAATCTAGCTAATCTTGTATTAAAAAGTCACTTATATTATCTGGAAGTCCTTCCTGGTCCACACACTTGATGTCTTCTGTGTTTTGATTAGAAAAAAAAAAATAGAAAATTAATTGTGTCCAAATATTGAACTAATCATCCCAATCAATTTACTGAATAGCTGACCATTTTAAAAACTAAATTCTTAACAAAAATCCCATTCATATTTTGAGAGAGCTGTTTTGGTTTTTAAAGGAACCAACAGTTTTGAAAAGCAGCAAGATTATAGGTTTACAGAATAAGGCAGACTCTTAATATGCAAAATATATAATTTCAAAGCTACCCACAATGTAAAGCACATCACAAAACCCCAAAATACTGAAATACATGACCCACAAGCACCCTGGAGACAACCCCAGGCTGGAGACAGCCGTGGCCTGTCACTGAGTCCCTTCACTCTTCAGTGTCTGTCTGAGCAGGAAACTGTGGATCAAACACATACATCACCATGAGAACACTAACAAGACACACCGAGGAGGACCCAACACACATCCCACAAGTGACACGTGTGCTTTAGAATCGATGGCGAACATTCACACTCCCAAGTCTCCCTGAAACATTAGATGTTAGTCACCAAACTCAAGTACTAGGAAAGGAAACTTGGAAAGAGAGCAAGTTCAGAATTCTTACCATGACAGCATCACCCCTCTCCCCCGCCATGATTATCTGTGTTTGAGGACATGTGTCTGGTTCACGCAGGGAAACAAACCTCGAGGCTGTGGGGATTTATGGTCACATGACCCTGCTCCCCTACATCTCCCATGGAAACAGGAAAAGATGATCTAACAATCCTCAGACCTAAAGACAGTCTCCCCCAGCCCTTCTCTTAAAGTTTACTAATGACTAATCCATGGTGGGGGACATGGGCTGGGACGGGCACGAGAGTTGGGGTTTACCAAAGACAGAGCTCCAGTTTGGGAAGATAAAGAAGTTCTATAAATGATATTGATGATAGCAGCCCTGTACTGTGAATGCAGGTAATGCCAATGAACTGTACATTTTAAAATGATGGAAATGGTAAAAATTTAAGTTATGTAAATATTACCACAATAAAATTTTTCAATTAAAGATAAAAAGTAACCTAAACTACTATCTCCAACTTTATGCATCCTGTAACCTCCACACTGTGGTGTGTGAAACAAGTACGATCTTTTAAGTTCAAAATACAATTGTAAAAAGTTACATGACAAATCTGTGGTAAAAAGATGGTGACAGCTATGCTCAGAGAGGAAGCACCAGCAGATGCTAATGTCCCAAGGCACCTGGATATGAAATAGTAAGGATGACTATCTAACACATTCGCTGAATATCCATGAGGCCTCAGTCAGCTGCCACCACTGACAACCATCCTGGCCCCACAAGCTCTCTGCCCAAGAAGCACCAATAAACCCATGGCTATTCACTAGGCTAATTGGCAAACATCTGTGGCCAGGCACGAGGGCCCTGCTGGAACCTCAGTTGCTCAGAGAAAGGCCTAAAAACAAGACAACCTGGGATCCAAGCAGAGCAGCACCCTGCCTGGTTATGCCCTAATCTAGCATGTGCATGAATTATCCCACTTCTCCCCCTTGCTTTCTTGATGTGTGTCCTAAATCGACTTAATAAACTGTGTCAGGCATGTGAGTCCAATCTGCGAGCCTTCTGGTTCCATGACCTCAGGGGCAGCTGGCCTGGAAGGATGCTGGCAGACCTCCAGGGCAGTGGGCTGACTTCCCACAAGACACATGCCTTCACCTGTGAGCCGGCGCCAGCCGCACGGCTCCAGAGAAATGGTCCTGGAGAAGAGGGATGTTTAAGCAAGTACCATGGGCACCTGCAGCCCACACCACACCTGTCAGGCCTGGCCCACCCAATCCTCTGCTCCCTGAATACCTCGTCCTCTGAAACTCCTGTGAAAACACATTGCAGGTTGTGCCGACATCCTCCTCCTCTCTCACTCCATGCTGTCTCTGCTCTGCCAAGTCGACATTTCCAGCCCAACCTTGCTTCTAAGTTCTGGAAACACAATTAGCCGTGGATTCAAATTCCACTTCTGCCACTTCTTACCTATGTGACATCAGGCAAATTATGCAACCTCCCAGCTTTTACCAGATTACAGTGACTTTGACTTTGAGGCCTATCTTCAGAACTGTATCACACAATGCAGTGCCTAGAGTGTTGCACTACTCAGCAAGCATTCCCTCTCCCCTCTCCGAGGAGCACAGTCTAGAAAGAAGGCTGATTCCTCTGGGTTCCTACTTCTTATACTAGAAAAAATAAGCCTCAGAATTGGACAGCAGTCTCAGGAGGTAACTCAACAGCATGGTCAACCACCTGGATCACCTTAGTATTTCAGAAATCATATACCCAGCATTCCCAAACTACCCACTACTGACAGCTCAGGCTCAGGATATGCAGAGTAACCTTAATATTTTAATTAAAAGTAATTAAAAAGTAGTAAAAATGCTTCAAAGCCAAGTAAGTGACACTTTAACACTTTTAAATGACCTAGCTAGGAATACGTATTCTAATTCTGTCCCCTTAATAGCACAGATAACGAAATACTGATCATTTTTTAAAAATTAGCATTTTTCTGCAAGCTATTTTTAAAATGTTGTGAGTTTCACAGTTAAATATTTTACAATCATTAGGATGCGCCCTTGTCTCTTAAAAAAAACAAAAAAACAAAAAACCACAACAATTCTCAGTGCTGCAAAATCCTCAGAAAGAAAATCTGTGCCAACAATAAAAGGGTTTACAGAAAGAAGCTATTCTTTAAGCAAAGCTTCACCAAGAATCTGCCTAATAAAATTACAGAAACTATCATTCACTAACGTGCTAATTTACATGAACACTGCAGGTCAATGATCTGAAGGGACATGCCTGTACAGGTAAGTCAAAAAATAAATTCATACCAATTTGTGAACTCTTGAAAGCAACCTTACGTTCTCACGCCAGCAGAAGAAATCTTTCCAGGTGACAGGAAGGAAACACAGGGACACTGTTCTCCTGAAAATCATCTTCTCAACTGCTGGGTCCACCCTAACCTGGGTTTTCTCACCAACCTGTGCAACATGGCATTTGCCTTAGAAGACAGATCAGTGAGTACGTTGGCTCTCTCAGGTTAGAGCAGGAAGAACTGGAGAACATCTGTGAAAAGCACAGGTGTCCTAGAAATAAAGATTATAGAGAGAGCCATAAATATAGCTTATCAACAGTCCCTCAGCTGGCTCTGATCGCAGCCAGGTTTGGAAACCTCTAGAACTGGCCCCAGCTCCATGATGTCAACATGCCCCCTTCCTCCTCCATACAGTCCCCAGGCTGAAGTGGGTGGGCAGGTCTCAAGGGTGTTCAGGAGCACAAGCCAAGCTCTGGCCCAGCAGAATGCTCAGAAGGCCTGCCCTGGCCAGTGTGCAAAAGGACAGAGCAAGCAGGCATAAGAAACCTCTTCACTGAGCATCAGATGCTGCTGCCCAGCCAGCCCAGTCCGCGGGGGCCCAGCAAGCACAGGGCAATGATGTGAACTCAGTATGTGCCAGGTGCCAATCCTGGCAGGGATGGTCACATGCATGCTTGCACAGCCATGGTGGCTAAATGCTCAGATACAAGGAACACCTGTGAAGGGCTGTAACCATCCTGCCCACAGCTCAAGCTGTTAAGACCAAAAAATAAAAAGGAAGAAAGAATGCCATTTGTAGCAATATGGATGGACCTACAAATTGTCATACTGAGTGAATACAGTTAGTCAGAAAAGGACAAATACCACAGTACTATTTATGTGTGGAACCCAAAAAAAAGGTACAAATGAACTTATTTACAAAACAGAAATAGAGTTAAAGATGCAAAAAACAAACACGGTTACCTGGGGCAAAGTGGAAAGGGATAAATGGGAGATTGGGATTGACATATATATACTTCTTCTTCCTGTTCAGTTGCCCAGTCGTGTCCAACTCCTTGTGACCCCATGTACTGCAGCACACCAGGCTTCCCTGTCCCTTACCATCTCCCAAAGTTTGTTCAAGTTCTTGTCCATTGCATCAGTGATGTCATCTAGTCATCTCATCCTCTGACGCCCTCTTCTCCTTTTGTCTTCAATCTTTCCCAGTATCAGAAACTATTTCAATGAGTCGGCTATTCACATCAGGTGACCAAAATACTGGAGCTTCAGCATGAGTCCTTCCAATGAGTATTCAGGGTTGATTTCCTTTAATATTGACTGGTTTGATCTCCTTGCTGTCCAAAGGACTCTCAGGAGTCTTTTCCAGCACCACAGTTCGAAGGCATCAATTCTTTAGTGCCCTGCCTTCTTTAAGGTCCATCTCTCACAACCGTACGTGACCACTGGGAAGACCATAGCCTTGATTATATGAACTTCTGTCAGCAGAGAAATGTCTCTGCTTTTAAACACACTGTCTAGATTTGTCAAGGTTTTCCTGCCAGGAAGTAATCATCTTCTGATAACACGGCCGCAGTCACCATCTGCAGTGATTTTAGAGCCCAAGAAGAGGAAATCTGTCACTATCTCCACCTTTTGCCCTTCTATTTGCCATGAAGTAATGGGGCCGGATGCCTTGATCTTAGTTTTTTTTTAATATTTGGTTTTAAGCCAGCTTTTTCACTCTCCTCCTTCACCCTCATTAAGAACTTCTTTAGTTCCTCTTCATTTTCTGCCATTAGAGTGGTGTCATCCACATATCTAAAGTTGATGTTTTTCCCACCTATCTTGATTCCAGCTTGTAACTCATCCAGCCCAGAATTTCTCATGATGTGCTCAGCATATAGGTTAAACAAACAGGGTAACAACAGATAGCCCTGTCATACTCTTTTCTCAATCCTGAACCAATCATTTGTTCCATCTGCTGTGCTGTGCTTTGTCACTCAGTTGTGTCCAACTCTATGCAACTCCGTGGACTGTAGCCCGCCAGGCTCCTCTGTCCATGGGGATTCTCCAGACAAGAATACTAGAGTGGGTTGCCATGCCCTCCTCCAGGGGATCTTCCCAACCCAGGGATCGAACCCAGGTCTCCCAAACTGCAGGCAGATTCTTCACAGTCTGAGTCACGAGGGAAGCTCGTTGTTCCATACATGGTTCTAACTATTGCTTCTTGACCAGCATACAGGTTTCTCAGGAGACAGGGAAGATGGTGTGGTGTTCCCCATCTCTGTAAGAGCTTTCCACAATTTGTTATGATCTACACAGTCAAAGGCTTTAGCATAATCAATGAAACAGATAAGCACAGTACTATATAAAATAGGTAACTAGTCAGGACCTACTGTATAGCAGAGGGAACTTTAATCAATACTCAAAGACCTATATGGGAAAAGAATCTAAAAAAGAGTGGATGTAAGTACAACTGATTCACTGTGCTATACAGCAGGAAGTAACACAACATTGTAAATAAACTGTGAGCTAAGTTGCTTCAGTCGTGTCCAACTCTTTGTGACCTCATGGACTGTAGTCTGCCAGGCTCCACTGTCCACGGTATTCCCCAGGCAAGAACAATGGAGTGGATTGCCATGGCCTCCTCCAGGGGATATGCCCCACCTAGGGATCAAACTCACATATCCTGCATTGGCAGAAATAAAAATTAACTTACAGGGGAAAAATATCTAGAAGTCTCTCTGGAGTTAGGACTCGCACATGCCTGTCCTGTGAACTTTGCCAGATCTACGCACCTTTCCAGGAAAGAAGCTGCGAAGCCCTGTTACCTATTTCTATGGGTATGGACACGGGCAACCCTGAGAATAACCTTTGCAGGAAAAGACCTGCAAGGATTAAATGTGCCAAACTTTTTTTGCCATGGAGATGAAACTAACTTACTATGATTGCATTTCTTGCCACGCTACCAAACCAAGGGCCATCTGGGCAAAAGAAACTTTCTTTTGCACAGTGCTCAGGTAACACCTACAAGTCCACTCTTTCCCTGTAGGAAGAAGAGCAGTTAGGTTGCTATGTAATACAAAAACTAAGAATACAGGCTATGAAACAGAACTGTGTCTAATATGCTCACATATACAATTTAAGATCCTATGAAGATGGAGAAAGGCCGATGAATCTTAGCATTAGTTACATGATTACACACATTAAATGCAGCATCCTCAACATTCTAAGAGAGCAATACCAGCCAAATAAGTTCTGAGTTTCTTTTTAAACTGAAATACAGCCTACATACCACAAAATCTCTTTTAAAGTGTAAAATTCAGTAAGTTTTCATATACTCACAAGGTCGTATAACTCTCACCACTAATTCCAGAATGCTGGTTACCACTCCCGAATGAAACCCTATAGCCTCGAACAGTCACTTTTCATTCCTCCCTCCCCCAGTCCCTGGCAACACTCACCTACTTTGTCTCCACAGATTTGCCAGGAGTTCTGGATCTTTAATATATATGGGATTACACATTACATGACCTTTCCTGTCTGTCTTTCACCAAGCATGCTTCCAAGGTTCATCCCTTCTCAAGGCTGACTACTATTTCATTACGTGGATACAGCACATCTGATTTTATCCATTCATCAGCTGGTAGGCATCTGGGTCATTTCTACTTCTCCACTGTTATGAATAATGGTGCTGTGAACGTTCTTGTTTTTGTGTGGACATATGTTTTTCCTTTTCTCGAGCTTATACGCCTAAGAGTGGAATTGCTGGGTCATATGCTAATTCTTCCCTGTTGTCTTCCCTCATGGCTCAGAGGTAAGAATCCACCTGCCAGTGCAGATACAGATTCGATCCCTGGGTGGGGAAGATCCCCTGGAGGAGGAAATGGCAACCCACTCCAGTATTCTTGCCTGGAGAATTCCATGGACAGAGAAGCCTGGTAGGCTACAGTCCATGGGGTTGCAAAGAGTCAGACACAACCTAGTGACTAAACAACAACAACAAATAATAATTCTGTTTAACTTTTTGAGAAACTGTCAAACTTTTCCAAAGCATCTATATCCCATCGGCAGTGTATGAGAATTACAATTTCTCCACAACCCTGCCAACATTTGTCATTGTCCAATACTTTGATTACAGCCATCCTAGTGGGTATGAAGAGGTATTTCATAGTAGTTTTAAACTGCGTTTCTATAATGACACATTATATTGCACATGTTTTCATGTACTTTTTAAACCAGTTGTGTATCTTCTTTGGAGAATGTCTATTCAAATCCTTTGCCCATTTCTAAATTGGGTTAGTTTTCTTATTGTTCAGTTGTAAGAGCTCTGTATGTATTCTGAATATCAGACCCTTAACAGATATATAACTTGCAAATAATTTCTTCGACTCTGTGGGTTGGTTGTCTTTTCAGTTTCTTGATGTCATTTGAAATGCACACATTTTAAGTTTCGATAAATGTCCAATTTATTTTTTTCTTAGGTGACATATCTTGAGAAACAATTGCCTAATTTATGGTCAAAGATTTCCACCTATTTTTTTTTTCCCATTGTAGGGGCAGTGAGTAGTCCCAGCCCACAAGCTGACACCAAGAGCCCCCAGGCACCTCCATACACAGTTTAATCTGATAAAGAGGAATTATTGTTTTTACCATTTTATAACTGAAAACTGAGATCCACAGAACTGATGAATATACGCTCCCAACAGAATCCCCAAAATATTTTTCAAAGAGAGAGATTATGTGCATGTATGTGTGTGTGTGTGTGTGTGTATATATATATCACATGTGTATATACATGTACATGACACACATAAATACACATTTATGACATAAACAAAACCACACACTGACATGCCCCTCACTTGGGCAGGGATTTTGGGGCTCATTTCCCCACTTGCAACCACACCACCACTCCCTGCTCTGCTTCTGCAGCTCCCTGGGTCTGGACCGCTTGCTCCCCCTTCAAAAGCACTCCCTGTAGGGTGAGAGTGTGACTGTGGCTTACAGAGTGCTCTCACACGTGCTGCTGCCTGTCATGACACCCAAGGCCACTTCTCGCCACTCCCGCACCCGCACACGCCTGCATCCCCTCTGGCACCTGTCTTCTCCGATCCACAGGTGCCAGTCTATGCCCCCTACAGGGGAGCAGGATGAGAGGGGGAAAGACAGTTGTGCTCAACTTCCAAAGCACTGTTACCTGAAGCATCCAGGCTCTGAGGCCCCTCGGTGAGCACACCGGAGGGTGCTGCGCTTCCAGAACACACCCAGAGAACAGGTGGTTGGTGGATGTTTGAGGGGGTTCTCAGGAGGGCAAAGGTGGGGGTGTCCTCCAGAACCCTCAGACTCTGGATCGGCCACACCTGCACAGCTTGGCTGGGAGCTGAGTTGTATGTGACATTTTAATTGAAATGTTGTGCCTAACTTTAAAGAAACGTTGCAGTTTAGGCTGCTGTGTATACATTTAAAGCATGGTGCAAATACAACACACCTCCGAGACCAGAGTACAGGCAGAAGGAAATACAGGGCAGCTCAACTCACCCAAAAAAATGTGAGTAAGGAAAAAATGATTGAAGATTAGAAACAAACAGTCCTTATGGTTCATCTGTCTAGTTTCCACCCAGATGGGAATGGAAAAAAGAAATGTAAATTATAGAGTCAGAAATGAAAACCATTCAACTGTACTTATTACTTGGTGGCAAACAAGAAATCCATCAGGAAACACCACAAGCAATGGTTTCATCAATCCTCCAATTAAAAATCCACCTTTTTGCAAAGTTAAATCAATCATTTACGTATGCGCATGTGTGTGTTTGTGTGTGTGTGTGTGTGTACACAAAGGTTTTTCATCACTGATTCGCAACTCCCTACACGTGTTCTTAAACTCTGTGCTAATCACCCCCACCCCGAGGAACTCTGAACAACTAGATAAACTACCCACTTACACGCTGAGAGGGGCACTAACAGTTGTTAGGTTCTCCCCAAGAGCAAGTCACCCTGTTGGAAAGCATGACACACACATGCATGGATAAAAGCCCCACAATTAAAACTGAACTGTCTATGTTAGCAGACAGGAGATGTGGCACATGAAAGGGAAACGCTAACACGCTCAGACATCACCCAGAACCACCAAGCAAGAGGCAGCGCAGGCAGCTTGCTATCAAACACCAAGACTCTCCCAGAAGACCCTGAGGGGCCTGACCCCACGATGGGATGTTCCCCCTCTCACTGTTCCTCTCCCCCACTCCTCAGGTGCAGAACTTCACCACAAAACAAAGCATCTGTGAGACAGATCACTAGCACAGCCACAGAAAGGCAGACACAAGAACACCTGCCTTTAAGAGCAGGAGCCACATACAAACTCAACACTGCAACCTTATCCAGCACCGGGCCTCCCTTCCAGGGCCCTGCTGGCCTAGCAGGGCTCAAAATCCATGACATTAAAAGTTCACTTCCTCATCTGCATTAACTGCATTTCAGGTGCAGACAGCTCAGAAACACATTCCCATCACTGTACAGAGTTCTACTGAGCAGCACCATCCCATACACTGAAGCTATAGATGTTGGCTCTCTTCCCACATGAGATAATCAGAGCCGTTACAACGTCCGATCTGCACAGACTTCATCTCGAGTGAGACAAGAATCTGCAAAGCATCCCCATTCCACTCCCACACTAAGGGTTAGCAGAAACCTGAACTTCTAGGCCCTTCAAATCCCAAGGCCCCTCCGCTTGTCTGTATTTTTTTTAAATACCTTTAGCATCTGGTATAATCTCGACAGTAAGAGTAAACAAACATCCTCGGGATATTTGGTAACAGGGAAGAAAGACAACTCAGGCCCCTGATTCACACCCACCATGGCTTCCAGCTCCCTCAGCTTCCACCTCCCTGCCCAGGTGCCAGCTCTTTCCTCTGTCCCCCCTCTGTTAACCTTCTCAAAAGCTTTCTTGCTTTTAGGAGGGAAAGGACCTTCCTCTAATTCCCATGTGTGGGTGTTCTCAGGTGGAAGCAGCTGTGGCACATCTGTGAGGGATCTGGGGCCTAGGGAGGGAGGGTGTGTCTTTGTGTGACACTATGGACCTTTGTCGGCAAAGCAATGTCTTGGCTTTTTAATACATTAGGTCATAGCTTTAGGTCACAGCATTCAAAATCCAGCTTACACAGAACACTGCAGAAGTTTGAGTTCAAAATTTTAAGGATGGCATGATGATTCAGAATTCACATAAAATTTCAAGTCACTACTTGTATTTTTCATTTGTCCATTCATTCATTGAACAAGTGTCTCAAGTATTTGCACCCAATGCGGTGGAAATGAAGAGTAAGATTTGGTTCATACCTTCAAGAAAAAGATAGTACACACACAAAATTATACACACACACACACTTGTAACTACAATACAACACAGAACCAAAGAGAACCTTTAAAAGGTTACTTAGGAAGAACTCCCGGAGAAGGCAATGGCACCCCACTCCAGTACTCTTGCCTGGAAAATCCCATGGACGGAGGAGCCTGGTAGGTTGCAGTCCATGGGGTCGCTAAGAGTCGGACACGATTGAGCGACTTCACTTTCACTTCTCACTTTCATGCATTGGAGAAGGAAATGGCAACCCACTCCAGTGTTCTTGCCTGGAGAATCCCAGGGACAGGGGAGCCTGGTGGGCTGCCGTCTATGGGGTCGCACAGAGTCGGACACGACTGAAGCAACTTAGCAATAACTTAGCAGGAAGAACTCCAGGAAGAAGAGGAAGCGGTCTCTGCCACTTGTAGCAGATAAGCACTGTTTCTTGGAGGAAGTAACATCTACAGTGAGACCTGCTTTTTGTTGTTTAAATTTTGGTCTGATCAGATAATGAATTACCACATTCAGTTCAGTTCAGTTCAGTCGCTCAGTCGTGTCCAACTCTTTGCAACCCCATGAATCGCAGCATGCCAGGCCTCCCTGTCCATCACCAACTCCCGGAGTTCACTCAGACTCACGTCCATTGAGTCAGTGATGTCATCCAGCCATCTCATCCTCTGTCGTGCCCTTCTCCTCCTGCCCCCAATACCTCCCAGCATCAGTCTTTTCCAATGAGTCAACTCTTCGCATGAGGTGGCCAAAGTACTGGAGTTTCAGCCTTAGCCTCATTCCTTCCAAAGAAATCCCAGGGCTCATCTCCTTCAGAATGGACTGGTTGGGTCTCCTTGCAGTCCAAGAGACTCTCAAGAGTCTTCTCCAACACCACAGTTCAAAAGCATCAATTCTAATGTCATCTATATAAAACGCACCACTGTTAGGAGAGACTGTAAGTTACTACTGAGTAACTTACATACTTCTGCCACCTCAAGGTGACATTCCAGGGGTTCAGTGGAGTGGCAACGTGGGTTTCTCTTGCCATTGCCCCAAGCTCTTGAGAAACAGAAAAGGGATAAGGCCCTGTGCAGCCTTCCTCCTCCTGCTTCCCCACCAGGCAAGGGAACAGAGGATGTGCTGTTAGAAATGATGCCGGAACCAGGGCTCTCAGTGCACAGACTAGACCCTTTCCACACAAAAAAAGGAAGCACAGCTTTGAGGAGAGACCACCATGGACTGACAGTTGGCAGAGAGGCTTTCCCTGAGAAGCGTGTGCCTCCAGAAGGCCAGTCAGAGCAAGAACCAATAGCAAAGTGTCCAGGTGATTCCTGAAAACTGGGCACAGTGGAATGACAGTGGAGGGGAAGTACAAATGACATGAGAGCCCCAGGACAGACAGGACCTGGGAGGGCTGCAGACCCCTGGGACACAGCAATTTCGTCCTTTCCTAACTGGACAAGCTGGACAACTACTTTAGGCATTAAAACCGGGACACAACATCCTGGCAGGGCTGTGATGGGACAGTGCGGACCTCGTGCCTGGACACCTCACTGTGCCTGGACACCCACGACGGTGACTGGGAACGCTGTCCACACACGTTCTTGTGCTATCGCACAGGCAGATGGCCCTTCTTATGCATTAAAGACACGTGTTCTGGGCTTCCTACTTAAACATAGAGATCAAGGTACAGAAATGTCACAAAGAGACTGTAGACAAATATCTCCAGGATTGTATTTATTACCTTGATTTTTTTTGCATATTTTTCAAAATAATGACCTGCAATCAACTAGAGCAAATTCAACAAAGAAAATAAGGATAATGAATGCAGAAATGCATGCCCACTAAAGGTAAACCATGGCCTCTTTCTCCACATGATACTCAAATTTTAGTTTATGTTTATATCAATATTTCATTGCTGCTCACACCACCCCCTCCCTGAGATGCATCCAATTGAGCCTGTTCCACATTCTTTCTCATTCTTACTTTTTCTGTTTCACTTACTTTCAAAATCCAACTATTTTATCAGAAATGCAAAATAATTAAAGAAAAAAACATAAAAGTAAGATGCCAACAAGTCGTGCTGTCACTTTCATGGCCTCCCCATCACTCTTCCTAAAAGCTATCACACTGTTAAACTCCTTCACCACCCTGACATGACTGCAGCACACTCAGAACAGGCCTCTGAGGAAAATGTCAGACTCGAAGGCAACAGTGCCTCAGCTTTGCGGTCAGCAGCGCCCCCCCCAACCCCCACCGGCCCTTTTTACTCCAGACTGCTGCTCAGGCTCTGCCCCAACCTTCCACTTCCTTCTCCCCCAAGCCCCATGCATGTCCTCACTCCATCCAGACTCTCCCTGCGAAGAAGGTCCCTAGAGCCCACCACCCACTGCCCATCTCCATGGAAGATCTCCAGGAACTTGAACACACTCAGCCTGCTCAGGCTAATGTCAACCTTGTGCCCCACAAAACTATCTCAGAAGTGACACCACCATCCTGCTGGCACCCAGAGCACACCTGGGAGTCTCCCCAACGCCCTGCTGCCCCGCCACTAGGTAAACAGACGAATCTGCCCACCTAACAGCCCTCCTCTCGTGCCAACCTGGCCCTCCTGCAAGTCCACAGCTGCAATTCACCTTCAGGACATCCTGTCTCCTGCCAGGGTCACTGGGACAGGCCTCACCCAAGCTCCCACTCCCACTTTATTAAAAGTCCACTTTTTATTGTAACATCAAACAATTATAGAAAACCACCCCAAACCAATGTATGCCCTAATGAATTACTTTAAAGTGAACCTTCTAACCACAACCAAGACAAATCCTGTGACCCACTCCAAAAGCTCACACAAGGCCTGGCCCAGTCACAGCACCTTCCTTCCTTTCCCTGAGAACCATCCTGATCTGATTCTTGCAATCAGCACCCAAACACCTGTCCACTTTCCCTTTCATTCTCTATGTTGCAGTCAGATTATATCAATTCCCCATTTAAAATCCTTCCAAGGCTCCACTTTAACGGCAGAGGGGCCAGCTGCAGGAAGGCCCCAGGACCTACTCCTGGTGCTCACTCTTGCATAGCCCCTCCCACATCGTGACAGACTGGTGCTCCCTCATATCCTGGCTCTGGGGAAGCCAGCCACCCCAAAGTTGGGAAAGGCCAGGGATGAGGCCCTAAGGCCTACCACCAACAGCCCTGTGAGGGTACCATCCTGGAAACAGGATCTCCAGCCCCAGGCAAGCCTTCAGACAAGCACAACCGGGCCAGCAGTGGGGCCACAACAAGAGGACCACAGCCAGAACCACCCGTGTAGCAAGGCTGCTACAAACCTGTGACCACAGAAACGGTGTGACAATGAATGCTGGGTGTCTGAAGGTAATCTGACACACAGCCACAGGTAACTGATACTCACAGGCTCCAGGGCGCGTGTGACTGGCCCCTGCCCATCCTTCTAGTCTCATCCAGAATCACCCACTGAGCTCCCTACACACTAGCAACACCACACTCCTCTCAGTACCTCAAAGCTTGCCAGATTTTTTTCCATAGGATATTTTAAAACATGATAAAACATTCACAATATAATGTTAAGCGAAAATAAGAGCAGTGTGCAAAGTACACCGTATGATCCTACATGGGTAGGTATGCACCACTACCCAGATCAAATTGCCAACATCCAATGGATCACAGAAAAAGGAAGAGAATCCCAGAAAAACATCTACTTCTGCTTCACTGACTACACTGAAGCACTGACTGTGTGGATCACAACGAACTGTAGAAAATTCAATAGATGGGAATACCAGACCACCTGACCTGCCTCCTGAGAAATCTGTATGCAGGTCAAGAAGCAACAGTTAGAACCGGACATGGAACAACAGACTGGTTCCAAATTGGGAAAGGAGTAGATCAAGGCTGTATGTTGTCACTGTTTATTTAACTTATATGCAGAGTATATCATGCGAAATGCTGGGCTGGATGAAGCACAAGCTGGAATCAAGACTGCTGGGAGAAATATTAATAACCTCAGATATGCAGATGACACCACCCTTATGACAGAAAGTAAAGAGGAATTAAAGAGCCTCTTGATGAAAGTGAAAGAGAAGAATGATAAAGCTGGCTTAAAACTCAACATTCAGAAAACTAAGATCATGGCATCTGATCCCATCACTTCATGGCAAACAGATGGGGAAACAATGGAAACAGTGACAGACTCGACTTTCTTGGGCTCCAAAATCACGGCAGATGGTGACTGCAACCAGGATATGAAAAGACACTTGCTCCTTGGAAGAAAAGCTATGACCAGCCTAGACAGCATATTAAAAAGCAGAGACATTACTTTGCCAACAAAGGTCCATCTAGTCAAAGCTATGGCTTTTCCAGTAGTCACGTATGGATGTGAGAGTTGGGCCATAAAGAAAGCTGAGCACCAAAGAACTGATGCCTTGGAACTGTGGTGCTGGAGAAGACTCTTTTGAGAGTCCCTTGGACAGCAAGGAGATCAAGCCACTCCATCCTAAAGGAAATCAGTCCTGAATGTTCATTGGAAGGACTGACGTTGAAGCTGAAGCTCCAATACTTTAGCCACCTGATGTGAGGAAATGACAAATTGCAAAAGACCCCGATGCTGAGAAAGACTGAAGGCAGGAAGAGAAGGGGACAACAGAGGATGAGATGGCTGGATGGCATCACCAACTCGATGGATGTGAGTCTGAGCAAGCTCCAGGAGCTGGTGATGGACAGGGAAGCCTGGCGTGCTGCAGTCCATGGGGTTGCAAAGAGTTGGACACGACTTCAGCGACTGAACTGATGCACAGATACACACGCATCTGTGTGGAAATTCTCCAAACTCTAACCATTGTATTTGGCTGCTCACTCCATCAAGACTGGTTGTTACCCCTGTAGCCCACACATGCCATCACACATACCAGCCCTCCACCTGCCTCTTAGTACACCGGCTGTGCCTTCTCTCCGTTAAATTTCCAGCAACCAGCATAGACCAGCAGTAAATATTTATTAAACCAAAGACTTGCCCATGGACAATCTGAAAAACTGTTGTTAAACAGGATCTGAGATTTTTATCAGAGACCACACTATTGTTTCCTCAGTGAATCCTGTGGAACTTCTAAACATTTGGAAGGACTGTCACCAAGAAAACCAGAAGGCTCAGTATAAGGCACTTGCGGCCACTGGAGCTCTAACGGAAGGCTCCAGATTCAGAGGATGCAAGCATAAATAACAGTGACTTTGTTTTGACACTTGCCTTTTGTACTTAGATTAAAGTGAAAAACAAGATACAAAAGTAGTCCACATAAAATCCCCTGTATTTCTGTAGTAACTGGGCTCTTTCCCTCTAGGTTTCCAGCCAAGTGTTAAGAAGGGACAGCTGGGATGTGTCAGAGTCTGGTCCTATGCCATAGTGGGAAGGGGACAGAAAGAGTCTACTAAGAGAGATGGAGAGGGACGGGCAGAGAGGGAGATGGAGAGGCGAAGAGGGAGAGGCAGAGAGATGAAGAAAGACAGAGAGTTAGAGAGCTGAGGAGACAGGGAGAGAGACAGATGAAAAGCGAACACAAGAGACAGCGAGCGAGCGAGAGAACACACGAGCAAGCAGCCTGAGGCAGGGAGAGCAAATGCTCCTGGGTAGCATCCCATCCCCAGGGGTGCCCCAGGGCCGGCACCATTGTCAGCACAGTTGGATTATACGCCAGGACTGAAGTAACAGAAGTGCTTCAAGAGGAGCCTAGTATTGCTTGGTTTACTCTTTTCCTCATACAATTTTCTATAAATTGTAAAGATAATCCATGTTGTTGTAAGACATACCATTACAAAAATATTAAATATAAAAAAACCATATCACACTTGAGAACTTGGGCCAGATGCTGGGGCTCCCTAACAACAGCTAACAGGACAGGAAAAACTCCCTTCATTCTCTCTACCAAGAAATGGGCTCAGAGAAAATTACCAGGTTACACAGCCAACACAAAACCCTGTTACCTTCCTTATTGTTACCTGAAATGAGAAGCCGTGAGCCATCTGCATAATTTAATCAGTTTTGCTTCATACAACACTAAAAATTTACCCCCAAATCTCACAATCTCTATTATTCAGAAATACGTGTAAAGAAAGATACAATTTTGTGCTTGTAAACTACCATATTACAGACAGTACTGATCTGCATGACTGTATTACTCTTGGTCTATATTAATTTAAAGAGGTGAATCATCATAGCTTTCCTAGCATAAAAAAATCTGGGGAGGCTCTAGGCCCCTCTACCCAGGGCACCTGGCCGGGGACAGGACACAGAGAGGGTGGGAGATGGGGGCGACTAGAGTCCAGAATTGGCCCCTGCAGCAAATGCATCAGTAGGACATGAGTGACCAGGAGACAGGTCACAGTAAGCCCCCTGTCATCTGTCAACATTTGAGTGAAAGATCTTCATTAGCAGAGGGGAGCTGAGGTAAATTACTAGTGTTCTGTGAAATGACCCTTTATGCAAAGATTCTTGGTACTGCTTTTTATTTATACATAATTCCAACAAGTTCTCACTGTTTGGTTTGGCTTTTCATGAAAACATTTGTTTTCAGTGTTTACTCTAGATATCCTTTGCAGAGGGTTTATAAGGCAGTTTTCTTGGGGGTTTTTGCCATATGAAACAGTTTTTTAAGTGAGTATTCCTTTTGGATACACTGACACTGTAACACACACACAGACACACATGTATTTCAAAGTCCTCAATCCATAATTTGGCTACCTGTAAGCCAGCAGAAATAGGGCAGCCTTAATACAAATAAAGCCTGAGCTCACACCCAGAATTCTGGAAAATAGTTCTTTACTAAGAAATGACTGTGTCACACATCCTCTTATAAATGTTTATCAGATGACCCTACGAATCCATCACTATTATAGGACAGAGGACAGCTCTCAGAGCGTCACTGTTCTGGAGGAAGGAAGGAGCCAGGAAGGAGGAGGAAATAGTAAGAAACAATAAAAGATCAATACTGGTAATTGCTAGGGTTAAGAGGATGGTGTCTGGAGTTATCACTTCAGATTAAGTACTCAAGACAACTCTTGAGTTGATGAAATTTAAAGACAAAACACCCAGAGATTCAGACAAGGGGCAAAGGCAGGAACAAGCCTGGCTGGGCCCAAGGGTCAAGGCATGGCCATGGTCTGTCAGAATGTCACAGTGAAGGAAGTCACTCTTCCTCAGTGTGAACCTGATACCTTAAGGTGGGCCACTGACACAGGTAAGCATAAGTTAACATTATGATCAATGATTTGCCAGATAGTTACCTGTATGAAGACGATTAACTCTCTCCCAGCTCTGAAACTCTGGGATATTCCTCTATCAACAGTCACTCTACAGAAAGCACTTTAGCACAAAGAATTCCACTGCTATGCAAAGGAAGGGCCCTAACTTTGTCTCTGGGAAATATTATTTTTCTAAGTTAACTGAGGCAACACTGAAACAAAATAATGACAAACGTCAGATAACCCACTAGGGAAGAACCAGCAAAAGTTCCAGCTTTGCCAGAAGACCCAGCTATCCAGGAGCATTCACTGAGACCCGGAGGAAGTTACTTCTCTCTCTTCGATTTCCTCCTTGGTAAGAAGGAGAGTAAAGCACTGAACAAAACCTAGGATTTCCAACAGAGTCTGAAAGAGACTTTAAAGATTTTGAAAGTTAAATAGGAATTACACATTTGTATCTATGACCTCACACAAGCTAATTAAAATTTTTCCTCTAGAATTATAATCAACTGGGTGTGATAGCACTGATCATATTTTATGCTGATCAGAAGATCTCAGGCAGTGATGTGTCTGGTCTGAACCACCAGATGCTGGAGATGACAAGCAACTGGGAAAACAGCCTAGCCTAGATGGTCTAGTATTTATGGGGGAACTTCAGAAGGAAGAGCCAGGAGAGGACTGCAAAAACCCAGAGCAAGTTCTGTGCTTCCTACACAAGGTACTCGGCAAGGAAGGGCAGCAGAACACACACGACTGCAGGAGGTCAGGACACACCGGCTTCAGTACTGCTTTGGTGCACTGTCTGTCTTGAGCAGAAGGCACCTGAAGGGCAGCAGGTGCAGAGGGAGCTCTGCCTGAACCCCCTCATCTGCCAGAACACAGAGGCTCCATAGGAACTTGGTATCACAAGTCTCCTCCCCAGCAGCTTCACCACCAGGAAGACTGACTCTTGTCACAGGAGAGGAGCCTAGAAGTGGCCCCACACACACACAGACTCTGTCACAAACTGCCATGCTCTACCCATCCTCCAAAGCCCCTCACCTTCCCTAAAATTTCTTCCTCTGCCCTAAGAGTGACTTCCCACCTTCCCTTCGCCTGTTAGGGTGGTTTTCATGTGTGAATTCTAAGCCACCTCAGGAGTCACTCATTTCCCCCTGGGTATCTCTTATTTCTACTTGAGATGTGAATGTTAATAAATGTATGTTTTTCTCTTGTTAATCTGTCTTTATCATAGGAGTCTCAGTTAAGAACTCAGAAGGGTAGAGGGAAAATCACTTTTCCTCCCCTACAGCATCAGCCAGACACTTTTTAATTCAGGAGGAAACATATTAGCCCTAAAAAAAGTGCCACTATGCCAGAGCCCCAGATGTTCTGACATGGCCAGGATAACTGGCACCTTCATAGTAACAACAGCAAATCCTATACAAAGTTCTAGCAGCAGCCCGAAAGCCAAGATTTCACTTTGTCCTTTGGGGAAAGTTCCAGCAGGAGAAATCCCCTGAACAAGATGAGCTCACGACTCTGCCAGTGAAGCGGCTCATGGTGTCCCTCCTGTCTAGGTGCCCACGCACCCTGGTCCCTGGACCCTCCTGTCCCCACGCCCTCTAGCATGTTTAGCCTCACCTCAGGGGATCCCCTCACAACGGCAGGGAGGCAGCAGACAAGCAGGTGTGGCTACAAGGCCTGTAGGAGCGGGGCCCCAGGTGTGCCAAATGGAAGCCTAGCCACACCAGAGGAAATATCCACTCACTGGACCAAGAACCAGAGACACAGCAAACGTGAGACTCTTATCTATGCCCTTGACTAAATTCTCCTCCCTGTTGGCAGCCTCAGTGCACTCAGTGCCCCGTCTCTGTCATGACTAAGGCTTCTGGAATCCAGACAATTATCATTTTCAGAAGCTCAGAGCCCTCTGAGGCAAGTGGTTACTGAGCACCTACTGTGTGCACAGCACAAGCAGGGCTCCTTTGAGACTAACACCTGTGAGGAGAGGACACACAGGCACAAAGGAAGGGCACTGCCTCAGAGGCAGCATCAGGAGGCCGAGCAGGAACTCAGGGGAAGGAGAGGCCTGGAAGACAAAGCAATCAGTGGCTGGAACAGGATACAAACAGAGACAAAAAGCCACAGTGACATGTGAGTCCTACAAACACTAATCTTTTCAAGGAGAATACCTACCTCACTGTTAATTAAGAGTTATCAAGATTTAAATTCCTGAACCACTTGACATACCAGCATGCAAGCTTCTCAAATGTCCCACTTCTTGGCAATCAGTCCTTGAATCAATCTTACTGAAGAAGAGCCACTGTTTCCTTGAAATGCTACTGTTTCTCAGGCCAGTTTCACAGTAAACTTTCCCTTTGCTAAAAAAATCAGTAATTGACATATGTAAACACTCAATAACTTCAAAAATGATCAGCTAATTTAAGAAAATGTTAATTACTACTGGGGGGCTCCCCTGGTGGCTCAGATGGTAAAGAATCTGCCTGCAATGCAGGAGACCTGGGTTTGATCCCTGGGTCCAGAAGATCCTTTGGAGAAGAGAATGGATACTCACTCCCGATAATCTTGCCTGGAAAATTCCATGGGCAGACGCAGGCTACAGCCCATGGGGTTGCAAAGACCTGGACACAACTGAGCAACTAACACACACTTTTACCACACCGGTTACTATCAACAACCACCACCAGTCACTTTCTGGTATTTTTTCATATGTGTGTGTCCATTTTCTAAGGCAGGGATGGCTCACAAATGACAAGAGGAGGTAATTATCCTGCTGGATGAAAGTCTCCCAAAACAAGACTGACAACCAACCTCTGGTCAGGGATCCCACCCGCTGGAGGAGACGTTCCTGCACAGGCACAAGTGTGCACATACTTGCGCTCGTCTACTGGCAAACCTGCACCTCACAGGGCTTCTTATTTCAAAGTGTCAACACTAAAAGCTCTTAAACTTGACCAACATCACAAAGTATTTGTCAAGGCTTGTTTTCTTATTTTTTTTCTTTAGCTTTTCCTGGAGATTACCATCCAACTATTGCAATGGGAGCACTCAGACAGAGGGGTGACAAGGTGGTGGCCCAGCCTTTACTTTAAATCTCTCCAGATCCTGCACCCAGAGCCCTGGCTCGCAACCTAGTATTGTCCTTGGAGTCAAAATGAACCTAAAGACCATCTCCCTGAGAAGGGCATCTCTACAATTAAGTAACCACAATACCTAAAGACAAGCCCTTCTAGAGTTTGTCTGCTGGGAAGGGCAGAATCCTCATTCCAAAGATGAGGAAAGATTCCAGAGAAACAGGGATGGAACTACTGGGAAGTTCATGAATGCTCCTCCCTCCTGAGAGACTCTCTGCTTTATTCTCTTCTAGATATTATCAAGACCACATGCCCACACATTGCCACCAACATGGAGATGTCTTCACAGTCTGCTAGGTCTTCTGAGGTATCTGAGGATACTTCTTGCTGCTGTCTGTGTCCCTGCCCACTTGCTAGGTCATGCGCTCTTTCTAATTACTTCTCTTAATGGACTGTGGGCAGAGAAACCAGACAATCAAGATTATTATAATTTGAAAATAAACAATAAACTGAAAGTTTAGTTCAGAAGGATATTACTTCAACAAAAATAAGTTTTACTGCATGAAATCAGTTACACCTTTTGTTACTCAAGTTTTCTTTTCCTTTCCCAAGGTTCTCAATAATAATCCTAACAGTTAAGTCCCACTTACAAAAGGAGTGCAACAGGCTACTTTCTGATGTTGAGAATATACAGAGGCATCAGAGAGCTAAAGAATTCTCTCTGGTCAACATCATCATCAACAGAAACTTTAAGAAGCAACAATTCTCCTGTCAAGAAAATTGAGCTCACTTGAGAACTAACGCAACAAATGTGCACTTGACAAAGTTCCTTATGAATATTTTTGCAATTGAATTATTTTAAGATCTACAAAGGTTCAAAATTTAAAGAAAATAAGTCACTTTTTTGTAAAGAAATGTGATTTATCATTGTTATAATTTTTTCATGTATATGAAACATGAAGCAGGGGACTCCTACCTGATAAATTGTCAAATCTCTATCAAATACACAAAACTCCATTTTTAACAGTCACACTCATTCTTTTTACACTATATACGTATGTATATATTACGGCCGTAATTTTAAATTGGCATCCGCAGAAAACTTCTAAATTAAAACATCATTTAACTGCTAATGTTCTATTTTAAACATTTACAGCACAATTTGTATGAACAGTTTTGCAGAATTTTTCCTCACTTAAATGTATTTCAAATCATTTTCTCTTGCTTCCAACTAGCTTTTCAAATTTTCATTAGTAAATAGTCCACCCAGGAATATTCTAGAAGCTGAGAAGGTTGAAGAGTGAATATAATCATGACAGACCAAGAAGAGTAGAATCAGCAGTGATGAAGACAAAAGAGCCATCTGGTGGTTTTTGACTGCTTACAAGGAATAAATACAGTCATGATTCACATACACTTGTGTACAATCTTAGGAAAACCCTACCACTTGGCAAGGACTGCGCCAACCTGCAGGCATCTCCTGCCAAGACTCTTCTCACCTGCTGCCTGTGCACCACTAGGCCCCTGGAACCCACTGGACACAGATACACAGGGCACTGCCTCTGTACCAATTTTATCTACCTTTAGGAAATCACCCCAGTATTCAGATGTCCTTGTACTTCCCCAAATTCCAAGTCAAACACTTAATTCAGCACACACATCACTCAGGGCTCACATGCCACTGACAGCAGCCAGACTGCTCTTCCTGGAGCTCCCCGCAGGCTGGCTCTTCTCACATGGACAGTTCTCAGGTCTGCTCTGGGGTTGCTGTTCTTTTCCCCATCTCAGATGAACATAAGCATTATAAAGACTGAAAGCAGTGACTACTTCATATTTGTTCTTTCATGAGAGTAACAAACACTTTTCAAATTTACTGAATCCTAAAAAAACAAAAAACTCAGGCCAGTATCATCTGTATGTCTAACCCTGAAAACCTCCCTGAAAATAATCGAATTTACCAAACTAGGTTAAATCGATCTCCAGGAGAAAATGACAACACAACTATGTTAAACCTGTCTCAAAATCTAGGTTGAGGGTTAGCAAACTAGAGCCCGTAGCCAAAAAACCCAGGTGTTCAGGAGTCCCAAAACTGCTCAGTTACAGCTTATTCAAGCTTTGAAACAACAAAAGAATTGGTCCCTGTAAATCAGTCTGAGTGGACCTATTACAGGGAAGAAAATTTTCAAAGTTGAGAAAACACTAGTCAGTTCAGTTCACTCACTCAGTTGTGTCTGATTCTGCGACCCCATGGACTACAGCACGCCAGGCTTCCCTGTCCATCACCAACTCCTGGAGCCTGCTCAAACTCATGTTCATTGAGTCTGTGATGACATCCAACCATATCATCCTGTCATCCCCTTCTCCTCCTGCCTTCAATCTTTCCCAGCATCAGGGTCTTTTCCAATGAGTCAGTTCTTCACATCAGGTGGCTAAAGTATTGGAGCTTCAGCTTCAGCATCAGTCCGTCCAATGAATAATCAGGACTGGTTTCCTTTAGAATTGACTGGTTGGATCTCCTTGCAGCCCAAGGGACTCTTCAAGAGTCTTCTCCAACAACACAGTTCAAAGGCATCAATTCTTCAGCACTCAGCTTTCCTTATGGTCCAACTCTCACATCCATGTATGTGATGTGCATGCATGGATGCACATCAGGAAAACCCATAGCTGTGACTATACAGACCTTTGTGGGCAAAGTAATGTCTCTGCTTTTTAATATGCTATCTAGTTTTGGCACAGCTTTTCTTCCAAGGAGCAAGCATCTTTTCATTTCATAGCTGCAGTCACCATCTGCAGTGATTTTGGACCCCAAGAAAATAAAGTCTCTCACTGTTTCCACTGTTTTCCTAACTATTTGTCAAGAAGTGATGAGACCAGACGCCATGTTGAGTTTTAAGACAGCTTTGTCACTCTTCTCTTTCACTTTCATCAAGAGGCTCTTTAATTCCTCTTCACTTTGTGCCATATGGGCTCTGTCTCTGCATATCTGAAGCTATTGACATTTCTCCCAGCAATCTTGATTCCAGCTTGTGCTTCATCCAGCCTGGCATTTCACATGATGTACTCTGCATATAAGTTAAATAAGCAGGGTGACAATATACAGCCTTGAAGTACTCCTTTCCCAATTTGGAACCAGTCTGCTGTTTCATGGCTGGTTCTAACTATTGCTTCTTGACCTGCATATAGATTTCTCAGGAGGCAGGTCAGGTGGTCTGGTATTCCCATCTCCTTCAGAATTTTCCACAGTTTATTGTAATTCACACAGTCAAAGGTTTTAGCATAGGCATTGAAGCAGAGGTTGATGTTTTTCTGGAATCCTCTTGCTTTTTTCTATGATCTAACAGATGTTGGCAGTTTGATCTCTGGTTCCTCTGCCTTTTCTAAAACCAGCTTGAACATCTGTAAGTTCTCAGTTCATGTACTGTTGAAGCCTGGCTTGAAAAATTTTGAGCATTACTTTGCTAGTATGTGAGATGAGTACAATTGTGCAGTAGCTTGAACATTCTTTGGCATTGCCTTTCTTTGGGATTGGAATGAAAACTGACAATTTCCAGTCCTGGGGCCACTGCTGAGTTTTCCAAATTTGCTGGCATACTGACTGCAGCACATTCACAGCATCATCTTTTAGGATTTGAAATAGCTCGGCTGGAATTTCATCACCCTCACTAGCTTTGTTCATAAGGCCCACTTGACTTCACACTCCAGGATGTCTAGCTCTAAGTGAGTGATCATACCATTGTGATTATCTGGGTCATTAATATCTTCCTTGTACAGTTCTTCTGTGTAGTCTTGTACCACCTAAAATGGAATCTGCTAGGATGTCCTCACACTGATGACGGTAAAACTATGCATAGAACAAAAAGACTCAGATGAACAAGTTTATCATACAAAAAGCAAAAATGTAGGGTGTTGAAGGACCATAGTATTCACTGCATTGTTTACTCACAGGTGTGCTGTTGGAACTGCTTTGATCTCTCGTTTTCTGGAAGGAAGAGAATCACGTGAACTTCACTAACTCTGAGGACAAGACTACATTCAGGCTTTGGTCTCCACCCCTCAATCATGGATCCTGCTTCAGCCCACCTGTAGCCCTGCACCACGGCTGGGAAATCCCATGCAGTTAAGGGACCACCACAGGGCTCCCTCATGTGTTTCCGCTCTCAGGTCTTGGTCCTCCTTAAATGCTGATTATCCATACATATTGTCTAGTATTTTCTTTGAGGTGCAAAGAACTGTAACTCCACCTTGGCTGGAAGCTGAAGTCCCTGTAACACACTAAGCTACAGGGTAGCCTAGAGCCAAGGGTACCAACTCAGAAGGTAGGCACGTGTGTTAAAACCTGTCACTTCACTTTATCATCTATTGCAAGTGCACTTTCAGCCTCAATTTCCTCATCTATAAAATGAAGACAATATTAGTATTTCCCTCTTGAGGTTTTTTTGAGGATTTAGTGAGTCAATATACCTAACCACTGAGAACACTGCCTGACACAGAGTATTTGGACCAAATACTGGTGACATCCACCCATCTGCTTCGGAATTTCACAAGCATATAGGCAGAAACAAAAACACCAGGTATTTTCCAGCCTGACTTGATGGAAGACTCAAAACAACCAGACAATACGGTCATTCTATTCTCTTTTTGACCTTCCCCTTTATCATATTCAAGCAAGATTGCATCACAACTAGGTAAGCTCAATTGTCTACTGCAAAACCTTGAAAAGCAAAGCCTTTTTAAGGATGAATAGAATAAAAAAGACCCTTCTTTGATCCCCTTACCTGCCACAAATTTCACTTCTTCTATTAAAAGAAGGCATGAGGCTGCCGTACCTGCAGGTGTAGGACTGTAACATCACTCCTGGAGGTGGGGCAGTGGGGTGCAGTATCAGAGAGAGGGAGCCCAAGGACACCCCTACCAAGGGCAGCTGAGCCAGCTCAAGTCTGTATTCACCCCTGGTCAGCATCAGGTCCCCAAGTGCTCATAGCAGACAGAGTAACATGTCTTCTGTCAACAGACCAGGCACAAAGAGTTGCAATCACATACTCTGTGCAGAGCAGCACTGGAGTATGTGCATGCCTCCAAGTGTGAAGAGAGTTTCACCCACTCAAGGACCAGTTCAGTTCACTTCAGTCACTCACTCATGTCCAACTCTTTGCGACCCCATGGACTGCACCACACCAGGCTTCCCTATCCATTATAGTAGATATAATGGTCATCTGAGTTAATTCACCCATTCCAGTCCATTTTAGTTCACTGATCCTAAAATGTTGATGTTCACTCTTGCCATCTCCTGTTTGACCACTTCCAATTTACCTTGATTCATGGACCTAGCATTTCAGGTTCCTATGCATCATTGTTCTTTACAGCATTGGACTTTACTTCCATCACCAGTCACATCCACAACTAGGCTCTGATTTTGCTTTGCCTCTGTCTCTTCATTCTTTCTGGAGTTATTTCTTCACTCTTCTCCAATATATTGCGCACCTATTGACCTGAGGAGTTCATCCTTCAGTGTCCTATCTTTTTGCCTTTTCATACTATTCATGGGGTTCTCAAGGCAAGAATATTGAAGTGGTTTGCCACTGCCTTCTCCAGTGGACCACGTTTTGTCAGAACTCTCCTTCAGGATCCATCTGTCTTGGGTGGCCCTACACGGCATGGCTCATAGTTTCATTGAGTTAGACAAGGCTGTGATCCATGTGATCAGTTTGATTAGTTTTCTGTGATGGTGGTTTTCTACCCTCTGATAGATAAGAATAAGAGGCTTATGGAAGCTTCCTGATGGTAGAGACTGACTTGGGTGGGGGATGGGGACTGGGTCTTGTTCTGATTGGCGGGGCCATGCTCAGTAAATCTTTAATACAATTTTCTGTTGATGGGTGGGGCTGTGTTCCCTCCCTGTTGTTTGATCTGAGACCAAACTATGGTGGAGGTAATGAAGATAATGGTGACCTCCTTCAAAAGGCCCTGTGCACTCACTGCTGCACCCAGTGCCCCCGACCCTGCAGCAGGCCACCACCAACACACGCCTCTGCTGGAGGCAGAGGCCATTATCACTCTAACAGCAAAACCAGACAAAGATGCCACAAAAAAAGAAAACTACAGGCCAATATTACTGATGAACATAGATGCAAAAACCCTTAACAAAATTCTAGCAAACAGAATCCAACAACATATTAAAAAGATCATACATCATGACCAAGTTAGCTTTACTCCAGGGATACAAGGATTTTTCAATATTTGCAAATCAATCAATGTGATACACCACATTAACAAATTGAAAGATAAAAACCATGTGATTATCTCAATAGGTGCAGAGAAAGCCTTTGACAAAATTCAACATCTATTTATGATAAAAAAAAAAAAAAAAAAAAACACTCCAGAAAGCAGGAATAGAAGGAACATACCTCAACATAATAAAAGCCATAGAAGGAAATGGCAACCCACTCCAGTGTTCTTGCCTGGAGAATCCCAGGGATGGCGGAGGCTGGTGGACTGCCGTCTATGGGGTCGCACAGAGTAGGACACGGCTGAAGCGACTTAGCAGCAGTAGCAGCAGCATGATAAACCCACAGCAAACACTACCCTCAATGGTGAAAAATTGAAAGCATTTCCCCTAAAGTCAGGAACAAGACAAGGGTGCCCATTCTCACCACTACTATTTAACATAGTTTTGGAAGCTTTAGCCACAGCAATCAGAGAAGAAAAAGAAATAAAAGGAATCCAGATTGGAAAAGAAGTAAAACTCTCACTGTTTGCAGATGACATGATCCTCTACATACAAAATTCTAAAGACTCCACCAGAAAACTACTAGAGCTAGTCAATGAATATAGTAAAGTTGCAGGATATAAAATTAACACACAGAAATCCCTTGCATTCCTATACACTAACAATGAGAAAACAGAAAGAGAAATTAAGGAAACAATTCCATTCACCATTGCAACGAAAAGAATAAAATAGGAATAAATTTACCTAAAGAAACAAAAGACCTATATATAGAAAACTATAAAACACTGACAAAAGAAATCAAAGATGACACAAATAGATGGAGAAATATACCATGTTCATGGATCGGATGGAGAAGGAAATAGCAACCCACTCCAGTACTCTTGGCTGGAAAATCCCATGGACGGAGGAGCCTGGTGGGCTGCAGTCCATGGGGTCACGAAGAGTCGGACACAACTGAGTGACTTCACTTTCACTTTTCACTTTCACGCACTGGAGAAGGAAATGGCAACCCACTCCAGTGTTCTTGCCTGGAGAATCCCAGGGACAGGGGAGCCTGGTGTGCTGCCGTCTATGAGGTCGCACAGAGTTGGACGACTGAAGCGATTTAGCAGCAGTAGCATGGATCGGAAGAATCAAGAGTGAAAATGAGTATACTATCCAAGGCAATCTATAGATTCAATGCAATCTCTATCAAGCTACCAATGGTATTTTTCAGACTCGAACAAATAATTTCAGAATTTGTATGGAAATACAAAAAAACCTCGAATAGCCAAAGCAATCTTGAGAAAGAAGAATGGAACTGGAGGAATCAACCTGCCTGACTTCAGGCTCTACTACAAAGCTACAGTCATCAAGACAGTATGGTACTGGCATAAAGACAGAAACATAGATCAATGGAACAAAATAGAAAGCCCAGAGATAAATCCATGCACCTATGGACACCTTATCTTTGACAGAGGAGGCAAGAATATACAATGGACTAAAGACAATCTCTTTAACAAGTGGTGCTGGGAAAACCGGTCAACTACTTGTAAAAGAATGAAACTAGAACACTTTCTAGCACCATACACAAAACTCAAAATGGACTCTAAAGATCTAAATGTAAGACCAGAAACTATAAAACTCCTAGAGGAAAACACAGGCAAAACACTCTCTGACATAAATCACAGAAGGATCCTCTATGACACCCTCCCAGAGTAATGGAAATAAAAGCAAAAATAAACAAATGTGACCTAATTAAACTTAAAAGCTTCTGCACAACAAAGGAAACTATAAGCAAGGTGAAAAGACAGCCTTAAGAATGGGAGAAAACAACAGCAAATGAAGCAACTGACAAAGAATTAATCTCAAAAATATACAAGCAGCTCATGCAGCTCAATTCCAGAAAAATAAACGACCCAATCAAAAAATGGCCAAAGAAATAAACAGACATTTCTCCAAAGAAGATATACAGATGGCTAACAAACACATGAAAGGATGCTCAACATCACTCATTATCAGAGAAATGCAAATCAAAACCACTATGAGGTGCCATCTCATGCCAGTCAGAATGGCTGCTATCAAAAAGTCTACAAGCAATAAATGCTGGAGAGGGTGCAGAGAAAAGGGAACCCTCTTACACTGTTGGTGGGAATGCAAACTAGTACAGCCACTATGGAGAACAGTGTGGAAATTCCTTAAAAAACTGGAAATAGAATTGCCATATGACCCAGCAATCCCACTGCTGGGCATACACACTGAGGAAACCAGAAGGGAAAGAGACACGTGTACCCCAATGTTCATCACAGCACTGTTTACAATAGCCGGGACATGGAAGCAACCTAGATGTTCATCGGCAGACGAATATATGAGAAAGCTATGGTACATATACACAATGGAATATTACTCAGCCATTAAAAAGAATGCATTTGAATCAGGTCTAATGAGGTGGATGAAACTGGAGCCTATTATACAGAATTAAGTAAGTCAGAAAGAAAAACACCAATACAGTATACTAACGCATATATATGGAATTTAGAAAGATGGTAACGATGACCCTATATGTGAGACAGCAAAAGAGACACAGATGTAAAGAACAGTCTTTTGGACTCTGTGGGAGAAGGCAAGGGTGGGATGATTTGAGAGAATAGCATTGAAACATGTATATTACCATATGTGAAACAGATCATCGGTCTAGGTTTGATGCATGACACAGGGTGCTCAGGGCTGGTGCACAATGGTATTCTGAGGATTAATTATAAATGAATCACCAGTCCAGGTTTGATGCATGATACAGGATGCTTGGGGCTGGTGCACTGGGATGACCCAGAGGGATGGCATGGGGAGGGAGGAGGGAGGGGGATTCAGGATGGGGAACACATGTACACCCATGGCTGATTCATATCAATGTATGGCAAAAACCACTACAATATTGTAAAGTAATTAGCCTCCAATTAAAATAATTTTTTTAAAAGGCAGCGTTTCCCACAGACTACTATCCTGATTAACACCTAGAATTTAGAACTTCAGAATTCACATGTACTAAAGCAGTAAGATGTAAAATTCAGGTTTTTCCAATTTGCTACATCCAAGTTATGTTTCTAAGAGCATATTATCGAATACACTTAAATTTCAAACTCCTGGAGTCAGAGTCACTCAAAATCTAAAAGATGGAAGCATAGTGATAACCACATTTATATAAACCGACAACAAGAGCAAAGAGAAGTGAAACATTTGAGTTATACACACTCCAGCTGGGCACACTGATATTGAAGAGTGGAGGGCAATTACTAATAGCTATAGAAAGAATAAAGCAGCTGGGCCAAAGTAGAAATGACACTCAGTTGTGGATTTATCTGTTGGTGAAAGTAAAGTCCATTGCTGTAAAGGACAATATTGCACAGGAACCTGAAATTTTAGGTCCATGAATCAAAGTAAATTTGACATGGTCAGGCAGGAGATGGCAAGAGTGAACATCCACATCTTAGGGATCAGTGAACTAAAATGGATGGGAATGGGCGAAATTAATTCAGATGACAATTATATCTACTACCGTGGGCAAGAGTACCTTAGAAGAAACGGAGTAGCCCTCATAGTCAATAAAAGAGCCCAAAATGCAGGATTTGGGTGCAATCTTAAAAATAACGGAATGATCTCGGTTCTATTCCAAGGCAAATCATTCAACATCACAGTAATGCAAATCTATCCCCCAACTATTGATGCCAAAGAAACTGAAGTTGACCAGTTCCATGAAGACCTACAACACCTTCTAGAACACCAAAAAAAAAAAAAAAGATGTCCTTTTCATCATAGGGGATTAGAATGCAGAAGTAGGAAGTCAAGAGATACTCAGAATAATAGGCAAGTTTGGCCTTAGAGTATAAAATGAAGCAGGGCAAAGGCTAACAGAGTTTTGACAAAAGAACATGCTGGTCATAGCAAACATCCTTTTCCAACAATCCAAGAGATGACTCTACACATGGACATGACCAGATGGTCAACATCAAAATCAGACTGATCATATTCTTTGCAGCCAAAGATGGAGAAGCTCTATATAGTCAGGAAAAATGAGACCTGGAGCTGACTGGCTCAGATCATGAACTCCTTATTGCAAAAGTCAAGCTTAAATGGAAGAAAATAGGGAAAACCACTAGGCCAATCAGGTATGACCTAAATCAAATCCCTTATGATTATACAGTGGAGGTGATACATAGATTCAAGGGATTAGGTCTAGTAGACAGAGTGCCTAAGGAGCTATGGACAGAGGTTCATAACACTGTACAGGAGGCAATGACCAAAACCGTCCCAAATAAAAAGAAATGTAAGAAGGCAAGTGGTTGCCTGAGGAGGCTTGCAAATAGTGGCAAAAAGAAGAGTGAGAAGCAAGAAACAAAGGGAAAGATATACCCATCTGAATGCAGAGTTCCAGAGAATATAAAGAAGAGATAGAAGGCCTTCTTAAATGTACAATGCAAAGAAATAGAGGAAAATAATAGAATGGGAAAGACTAGAGATCTCTTCAAGGAAATTGGGCATATCAAGGAAACATTTCATGCAAAGATGGGTAAGAAAAAGGACAGAAATGGTAAGGACCTAACAGAAGCAGAAGAGATTAAGAAGAGGTGGCAAGAACACAAAGAAAAGCTATTCAAAAAAGGTTTTAATGACATGGATAACCACGATGGTGGGGTCATTCACCTAGAGCCAGACATCCTGGAGTGTGAGTCAAGTGGGCCTTAGGAAGCATCACTATGAACAAAGCTAGTGGAGGTGATGGAATTCCAGTTGAGCTATTCTAAATCCTGAAAGATGATGCTGTGAAAGTGCTGCACTCAATATGCCAGCAAATTTGGAAAACTCAGCAGTAGCCATAGGACTGGAAAAGGTCAGTTTTCACAGTTTTCATTCCAATCCCAGAGAAAGATGCCAAAAAATGTCCAAACAACCCATACAATTGCACTCATTTCACATGCTTGTAAGGTTATGTTCAAAATACTTCAAGCTAAGCTTCAGCAGTACATGAACTGAGAACTTCCAGATATTCAAGCTGGGTTTAGAAAAAGTAGAGGAACCAGAGATCAAAATGACAACATCTGTTGGATCATAGAGAAAGAAAATTCCAAAAATACATCTACTTCTGCCTCACTGACTACATTAAAGCCTTTGACTGTGTGGATCAAAACAAACCGTGGAAAATTCTTGAAGAGATGGGAATACCAGACCACCTGACCTGTCTCCTGGGAAACCTGTATGCAGTCAAGAAGGAACAGTTAGAATCAGACATGGAACAACGGACTGGTTCCAAATTGGGAAAGGAGTATATCAAGTTGTATATTTTCACTTTGCTTATTTAACTTACATGCAAAGTACCTCACATGAGATGCCAGGCTGGATGAAGGACAAGCTGGAATCAAGACTGCTGGGAGAAATACTAACATCCTCAGATATACAGATGATACTACTTTAGTGGCAGAAAGTGAAGAGGAACTAAAGAGTCTACTGATGAGGGTGAAAGAGGAGAATGAATAAGCCGGCTTAAAACTCAGCATTCAAAAACTAGTATCACAGCATCCGATCCCATCACTTCACAGCAACTAGAAAGAGAAAAAGTGGAAGCAATGACAGAGTTTCTTTTCTTGGGCTCAAAATCACTGTGGACAGTGACTGCAACCATGACATTAAAAGGTTGCTTGCTCCTTGAAAGGAAAGCTATAACAAACCTAGACAGCATATTTAAAACTACAGACAACACATTGCAGACAAGGTCCATCTAGTCAAAGCTGTGGTCTTTCCAGCAGCCATGTGTGCATGTGAGAGTTGGACTATAAGGAAAGCTGAGCATGGAAGAATTGATGCTTTCAAACTGTGGTGCTGCAGAAGACTGTTGAGAAGCCCTTGGACTTCAAGGAGATCAAACCAGTCAATCCTAAAAGAGATCAACCCTGAATATTCATTGCAAGGATTGATGCTGAAGCTCCAAAATTTTTGGCCACCTAATTTTGGCCACCTGATGCAAAGGGCCAACTCATTGGAAAAGAATCTGATGCTGGGAATAATAGAAGGCAAAAGCAGAAAAGGACGACAGAGGATGAGATGGTTAGATAGCATCACCAACTCAATGGACATGAATTGGAGCAGACTCCAGGAGACAGTGAAGGACACGGGAGCCTGGGAAGCTGCAGTCCATGGGGTCACAAAGAGTCAGATATGACTTAGCGACTGAACAACAAATGACAACCAAATTGCTGAATCAGAAATAAGAAAGAAACCATTGATCAGAACACGCATTTAAAAGAACCATGTCTCCAACTTCATTTTAAAGTTAGGATTATTTTAAATACATGATCCTTCATTTTCTGGTGTGGGAGTGCTCCTACTACTGTCCATGAAGATCTACATTCTAATGCCATTGGAACTTCATTATGGAACAAAGGAGCAGAGATAATGTCTGTTTCACAACTGGACCACATTTTCAGGGATTAAAAACTTTTAAAAATCAATACTTCCTTTCAGGGTGTTTTTATATTAAAACTTTCAGTCCAATAAAATGCAGAAGTTTATATTTCTGCTTAATCTAAAGAGCTTTATCATAATATTTGCCAACCTTAAAACTACAATGACTACCATTTATTAAAAGCCTACTGTCAGAAATTTTACATTTTTCCATTTAATGTATTTACAGTCCAAATATGTGCATTTTTCTTCAGAAGGCACACTATTATCTGCTCATTATATGCAACCACAATTAGCCAAGAGGAGACACAACCAAACCTTTCACTTCTGTGGTTGCCTTTCTCTTCTGTGAAACAGTATTACAACATAAAAGGATCCTAACACTCTTGCTGCTTTCAGAGTTCACCTGGACTTTGAAGCTGCCATGGAAAGCAAGAGGAAAATCAGTATGGAGGGGACAGGACAGCAGCTGCTTCCCCAGTCCATGCCCAGCTGCAGGCATCCACATGAGGGCTCCCTGGCCAGCAGAAGGCAGAGAATGTGAGGATCTTATCACTGAGAAATGAAGTATGGCCTGCTGTATCAATAAACAAGGATGTTACAGTCATCAGTAATGCCACCCCCCAATGTGAGCTGGTGAGCCCTAAGGGCACTCAGGAAGGAAAAGAATACCAGCCATCAGACTGCAGGCACTCCAGAAGGTGAGCCCCAAGGGAGTTCAGGACTAGAAAATATACAGGACGTTGGACCAGGATAGCTGAAATGCATATGAAAGGAATGATTTCAGTGAGCCCAGACTCTTGCATCTTCCCATACACAGAAAAGAACTAAATTCCTTAACTTGGGATATCTCATTTTCTTTAACAATAATCTTTTGATGTTCACAATACCCATATACTTCATTGTAGAACTGCATATAATCTGGCTCCTACCCTCGCCTCCTTGGGCATTTCTCTCAGGATTACTTGAGATGCTATCTCCCAGCTCAAAGTCATAAAAAGTCCCACCCTATAAAACACAGCTCTCAACTTTTAGGTTGTGAGTATTTAAGTCAACACTGCAAAGCCAACTCTTTAGAGTGGCTCAAACAGGAGCACAGGAGTGGCCTGTAAGTTTTTTCATCTGAAGGAATGCCCATGATCCAACAGCTGCTGCTGCTGCTGCTAAGTCACTTCAGTTGTGTCCGACTCTGTGCGACCCCATAGACGGCAGCCCACCAGGCTCCCCCGACCCTGGGATTCTCCAGGCAAGAACACTGAAATGGGTTGCCATTTCCTTCTCCAATGCATGAAGTGAAAAGTGAAAGTGAAGTCGCTCAGTCGTGTCCGACTCTTAGCGACCCCATAGACAGCAGCCTACCAGGCTCCAGGATCCAACAGCTAGTGCTGCCCAAATCCTCAACGAGAACACGGCTTCACCTCTGCACCCCTAACTCCATCAATGCTCTGTTTCTGAATCAAAACTCAGGTTACAGAAATCCTATTTCATAAACCACGAAATGACCACCAAGCAAGCCTAGAACTTGCTTGTTCCAGCGGTTTAAATCTCTTTTTGTCTTTAACTGGAGGACAATTGCTTTATAATATTGTGTTGGTTTCTGCCACACACACATCAACATGAATCAGGCACAAGTATACATATGTCCCTTCCCTTACGAATCTCCCTCCTGTCTCTCACCCCATCCCACCCTACTAGGTGGTCACAGAGCACTGGGTTGAGCTCCCTTATCATACAGCAAATTCCCACTAGCTATTTATTTCACATACGGTAATATAAATGTTTGCACGCTACTCTCAATTTGTCCGACCCTCTCCCTCCCCACTGTGTAAATCTGTTCTCTCCGTCTGCATCACCACTGCTGTCCTGCAAACAGCTCATCAGTACCATCTTTCTAGCTTCCCTATATAAATCTCTTTTGATAACTGACCTGTTGGGCAAAGTAATTTTAGGTAAACGGAATTAATCAAACATATATTAGGCTGCATAGAATCTGAATCTGTGATTCTCAACATGGCCTGGGACCTCAGTAGAAATGCACACACTGGGCTACCCCAGACCCACCAAATCAGAAACTCAAACACTGGCCCAACAGCAGTAACCTGAGTTTTAACCAGCCCCCTGACAGTTGTGATCCTCTCAACAGTGCTCACCAAAGTGGGCAGACAGTAGATGTTAACCGGGCTGCTGTTTCTCTTTGTCATACGTGCTTCCCATGTATGTGAATGTTTCTGGGAAAATTATTTTCAGCTTGGCTACCTGTTGAGCATCAGCATGATACAAAGAGAAGAGTTTCTGATCAAGGCTCAGAGCACTGAAGGGCGTCTGTGGCCATCAGTCACCAAGTTCATGGAGGACGACATAGTGGTGACAGCACCCTGTAAACAAATGGAATGGCTGTGTGAATGGTCACACAGCAGAGCCACCTGAGGAGAGGGAAGAGGAGGCATGTGTGTCACAAGCAAAATGGCACTCCTGCCACCCTGGCGGGAGGGCCACTAGGAGTGGAACAGTCAGCAAAGCCCAGGGTCAGGAACCTTCGCACATGAGAACAAGGTGGAAGGCAGGAGAGGAAGGAAAACATAAGACATGTTGAAACTGGTTTGCTTTTTAGCTTTGCTTTTTTCCCCCTAGACCCCTAAAGAAGAGTAAGAATAATAACCCACTAGTGAAATCCAGAGCTGAAGCCCTAAATTAGGAGGAAAAGTGATTTTTCTATGCATCTCACAGATTCAAGTAAGAGCAAAAGACGGACCAATTACATAGGATTACATTAGCAACTATGTCTCGTGACACGTGTTTAGGAACAAATAAAGTTCCTTTCTGATCTAGACAATGGCTGTGGATCTACCTGAACATTTCACCCAAGTACATTTGGTGTTTTCCTGGGCCTGTAACGGTGTAGCTACAGCATCCACTTGCAAGAGACACTAGCTTTGCAGAAAAAGGAGATATCTTTAACAACAAACAAAAATCTGTGAAGTAAGTTTCAAAATCAAGTTGAGCATTCTTAGCAGAAGTGATGAAGTAATTAAATGAGACTCCTGCTCGTGATGAAATTAAAGATCAGACGTTTAAGTAAAATTCACTCAGGAGTCTGTAGACAATGGCCCCAGAGGGAGACCAGTGAGCTAAAACTGATGGCTACATTTTTTAAAGTTTAAAAAAAAGAATAATATGCAACAGAGACCCATGTGACTGGCAAAGATAAAGCAGAAGGTTGGCCAGCCTAGCTCCAGCCAGAAAGTTTTTTGTAAACTATGTCACCCAACCCCAGCCTGACAGCCTGGAGACAAGGACTTTTTGAGGAAGTACTCAATAAGTTACTGAATATTATTACTCCAACAACAACAAAGAGAAGGAAATGGCGACCCACTCCAGTATTCTTGCCTGGAAAATCCCATGGACAGAGGAGCCTGGCAGGCTTTAGTCCATAGGGTTGCAAAGAGTCGGACATGACTTAGTGATTAAACCACCAAAAAAAACCAATGTCACCAATTCTTTAAAACTAAGTGTGGGACATACGGGGCTGTAGTGGACATTGTGTGCTTGAAACAGATCTAATTTTTGTAAAAGCTGAAACAAGGGATGCAATTCCGCCTAAGCAGTAGTACAATCAAGTGGCTTAATGATAAAGAATCTGCCTGCCAATGCAGGAGACGCAGGTTCGATCCTTGGGTTAGGAAGATCCCCTGGAGAAAGGAATGGCAACTCACTCCAGTATCCTTGCTTGAAAAATCTTATGGACAGAGAAGCCTGGAGGGCTACAGTCCCTGGGGTCGCAAAAGAGTTAGAAACAACTTGGCAACTAAAACAACAAAATGACTAGAGAACAATGATCTATGATGGCAGAATATCTACCTGTGTTCCTGTGTGAAAATAAACTCCAAATAAATAAACTCCAAAATAAAGTCAAATGTAGAACACCACCAACCCAAGCAGAGTCTGGTCTCTCTAAGCAATCGATCAATCAGCTAGTGATAACTAACAATGTGAGCACTTTATAATCACTGCTCAACTTTACTTGGAGATCACTGCACAATGAAGTCAAGAGACTTGTAACTGGATGCTCTGAGACCAGTGTGAAACAGCATCTCGGATACCCTCAGGGCCTCCTCTAAGGAGTCCTCCAGAACCTGCACGAAATGAGCCCAGAGGCCTGTTCTCTAAGTCAGGACTGGGGAGGAGACAGAACACCCGAAGCAGACCAGGTCCCCTTATTTAACAAATTTACCATAGTTCCATCCTTCTAGACTGCTGGACATTTTAGAGCAACCTGGGCTTTGTTCTCTACTTCTTCATCTTCATTTATCTACAAGTCAGTAAGTCTTGGCAGCCAGAGGCCCTACTGTTTCTGGCATCAGACCTGTGTTTCTTCTACCTTAACCTAGGTTTTCAGATCTGATCAGCTCATCCCTGGATTATTTCAATAGCCTCTTAGTGCCAATGACCGTGCCCACCACAGACCAGAGTGTAACAGACGCCACTGTCAGGCTTTACCTTGAATGAGCAGACCAGGGCCCTGGATAAGTCCATGCTGCTTCCTCTGGTTCTGCATAGCTCCCCCATCATCCAGTCTACTGATGTCACTCATAGCTGCTGCCATTTATTGACTTTATGTGCCAGGAAAGAGGGAAAAAATCCACATTCATCCACCTATGTAAGCTTCACAAACTCCTAAGGTATGTTTAATTTTGCCTGTTTTATAGATAAGGAAACTGGGTTTTAAATAAGCCAAGTACACAGTCCAAAGTGACACATGGGTTAACGCCAGTAAACGCCCTTTTCATTCCAAGGCTGGGCAGTAACCTCTGCCCTGAACCACTCCCCAGTCTTTACATCCACTGCTGTCTGTCATGAGCCCATCTTCCAGGCCAGCTGAATCACCACCTTTCCCAAAACACAACCTGCATCTCCTGTTTCCCTTAATCCTCTTCCAGCAGCCCACACATTCAAACTTCACCATCTTTCAACACAGGATCAAGCATCACTTCATTCAGAAGGTCCTCTGAAACCTAGAAGTGAACGCCTCTCCCCTCTAACTATATCCAGCTTCAGTCTGTACTTTTCCTCTTCTTTCATTACATGGATTCTCAGATATTCCTGTGAGGCACCAGCCATCTGACTACAATCCACTAAGAGTGGGACCTGCCTCCATAAATTCATATCCCACCCAGAACACTGCCTTGCACAAGCTAAGCAATTAATTGTTGAATTACTATCAGCAAGATATTTCCATTCAAAGAAAAGAAGATCACAAGGGCTTCAGGAAAAGAAAAAATTGCATTTCATTAGTCATTCAAAATTACATTTACTGCATTATAATAAAAATGTACTACTCCTTATTTAGCTTTATTTAATAAGAGGCTATTGTTTTCCAGTATAAAACTTTTATCAAAACTCCTGTACAACAATGGTATCATACATCTTCTCTGTTTGGCCACAATGTACCTGCTCTAGCGAACAAAACACAGACAAGATTTTCTCCACCAACTCATGAATCCAAAGCTGCCCAATCGCTCTGAAGAGTAGGAGACATTATTAGTCTGTAAGATTCCCTGGTCAATGGAAAAGACTCCGATGCTGGGGAAGATTGAGGGCAGGAGGAGAAGGGGGTGACAGAGGATGAGATGGTTGGATGGCATCACCGACTCAGTGGACATGAGTTTGACCAAACTCCAGGAGATAGTGAAGGACAGGGAAGCCTAGTGTGCTGCAGTCCATGGGGTTGCAAAGAGTCGGACATGACTGAGCAACTGAACAGAAAAAAAGATTCCCAGGGAGAAACCACTCATATGAACCATGATAAATATCATAAACTAAAAAGAATCCACAAGGAGGAGTGTTTTTCTTTCTGGTTGGACGTTATGAATGACAACTGTGACAACAATCTCTTTGGTGAAGAGTCACACACGCTGAAGACCCACATCAGCCACCCACTGCATAGGACAGATGACAGCGCCTATCTCCCTTCACCTCCCCTAGCAGCCTGTTGTTTCACGCTGGCCTCTGATGGAAGGGGGATCCTTCCAGACCCGCTGCAACCAGGGCTTATCGCTGCTCAAGAGAAGTAACTTTTCAGTCTCCCTCCTCCTCTCCGTTGTTCTCCCCCTTTTGCCGTCCTCCTCTCTCTGCCCCCCTGTCCTTCCCCATTCTCTTTCATCTTCTGTCCTGGACAGGGCTTCTCAGTCCAAGTTAGCCAACTTATTTTCAGGGCCCATCAGGTTCACTACGGAATTTTTTTCATTCTGTTTTCATTGCAGTGATTATTTCTAACATTAATATAACTATGTTCCAGCCCACCTGGATGGCTGCCTCATAACCATCTCCTGCCCTGCAACATCCACATCAGGAGTGCACAACTGCACAAGCAGCTCCACCTGCCAAGGCTGGTGGGGAGAGAAGCACATGGGAAGGAGGATATCTCCCACCACATTCAACCTATAGGCAGCTCATTTTTTCCACAACCCATCATTTTATCATTAACTTGCAATTTGCTTTGGATCTATAGTTACAGAGGAACTACAAGCATTATGGAATGTATATCTGATTTCATATTCACAGCATATCAGCAATGTCATAATTTGCTTCACAGCATATCACACCCTGCCTCACCACAACTAACTATGCATCCTATCTTCCACTAAAATTCCCTATCTCCATCAGGGCAAAGGTTCCCATTCCAGCCAGCTCAGGGTTCTGCATGGCATGGCCACTCAGGAATCACCATTCAAAGCAGTGGATCTATGTTGCTTTTACACTGTCTGGGATCTGCTCTTCTTTGGAAGGCACATGTTCCAGTGATGACTGTAACAGCCCATACCACACTAGCTCATACTGGCAAGAACAATGACCTTTTTCTTAAACATTCAAAAGATCTGACAAGAAGGTGGAATCATTTTTATGACAGTTTGGCATGTCTTAATGGGAATACTTTTTAGTATTGCTTCCACACTCTTCTGCCCAAAGAGAATTCAATGAGAGGAAATCTATTTTTCCATTATTTGTCACTTTCTCTAGTATCACAGTCGTGAAGAATGTGAGTTTAAATGTATACAGTATCACACTTCAACGCAGTCAAGGCTTTCTAAATTAAACTTTACAATAGGGTGATTCACAGCTTGCTATGGACAAAACTCCCCAATAATCCCCAAGACAAATCGGAGATGAGCATTCTTTTTAGTATAACATCTACTCATACAGTAGGTACAGATATACTTCTTCTTTCATAAAACTCCAAAAGATCTATAGGTGACAGTTAAATGTGTGAATTCAGAGGAAAAAAGGCTCCCTCAGGCTACACAGGTAAACATCTGGAGAGTTATCTCACAGACCAGTGTAGTCGGGAAACTACTCTCCCCAGTATTAGACTAAGCAACAGCTATCACATGAGATTAAGTAACCAGAAACTAACACAACATTGTAAATTATCTATATAATTATTCTATTTTAAAAAATGGTTATCAAAAAAGTGTATCAGAAACCCACTACTTATTTGCTTCTGAAAAGTCAGGTATGTGCAGAACACACTTCCTCCAGAACCTTTCACACTTTTTTAGAGGCTGTATTACACACCCAGCTTCACCCCTGACACAGGAGCCACGTGGATGGAAGATGAGGCAGTAAGGAAAAACAAGCACCACATCCTCTGGGGAGGCATTCGATATCTGTACTAAGAGCCCTGAAAACCTGCACTTTCCAGGCCAGTAATTATATTCTCATTTTTAATCAAAGAAATCATCTGCAATACAGGAAAAACACACATTTGATTACATGCTGTTAATATAAGCAAAACACTCACTGCAGTATTAAGTAGTACTGGAGCTTTTGTTTTCTAGACAGTAGATAAGTGGAGGAAAAGTCCATGGATATACTTTCATCATGGGGAGAAGACAGAGCCAAGAAACCATGTCTATGACTCTCAGACAAAGAACCATGTAATCAGCAAAACAAAACCAAAAAAAGAAACTTCAGAGGAATGAAAGGACTTCAGTTGGAGATGGCTGCTCCTCCTCCTAAGCTGATGACAAGAGCCAGACTCGCCTAGTCCATCCGCCATACTTGGAGGTGCACCAGTAGGAAGCCACGAGGAAGGTCCTGTCCTGCACTCTGCCTCTTGGAGGTGTCCCAAAGATGGAAAATGGGAAGAGGGACAATAAAGGAGCTGGGAAGGCAAGACGACCCACCTGCAGCTCAGCATCCATTGACCAGGCCATTGGAGGTGTGCTGCTGTTGGGCACTGAGGAGCCATCTCAGGAGAACCCATCCAAGTGACCAATCTGGGGGAGACTGGACATTGCCAACAAGGAGACAACAATAGGAGAAGATCATGGATAAAACAATGCAAATATTCAAAAGGAAGGATACAACCAAACAGAAGAATCTTCCTCTGTCAGTTACAGCTTAAATTATTTTAAAAAGAAAAAGATAAGACAAATATCACATTTCTGGAGATTTTTCTTCTAAACTCTCGAACGAGGGAATAATTTATATGGATAAACGTGATGAGGCAATATGTTGATGTGATAATAAAATGGTAACAAGTACCTAATTTAAACATTTCCTAGGAGTTCAAATAAATTTGTCCCACTGGCTCTGTACCACTTCAGATAAAACACAAGGTATGCTATGGTAAACAGCATAGAAAAAAGGCTGATATACCTCAAATCAGATCTCACAAAGGAGTCCAAAAGGATATAGTTCCTTCATTATATTTACTCTAGTTTAAAAAAAAAAAAAATAATAATAGTTACACCAACTGCTCTTTGGCAGGTTTTTTTTTTTTTTTTTTTTTTGGCAGGTAGAGACTCAACTTGAATGAGAAATATCACTGTGGAAATAAGCCTGCGGTGAGGGCAAGAACCCTGTACACACAGAGGATTTTATAAAGAAGTATTTCACCTAAGTTTATTTTTCACTGTGTAATAAAAAGCTTCCAGATCCACAAAGAATGTGAAGTGGAATTCACCCTAGTATTCTATGAAAAGGCACAAGGAGACAAGACAGAATAAGCAAAGCTGATCAGACTAGACGTTAGCAGATACATTTAATTGAAGGGACTCCAAGAGCTGGGGCAGCCTGGCTTTCCACAACATGAGCCAGTGCTAGCCATGCGGTGAAAGCATGCACCACCCTACTGAAGCTGTGCCACAGCAAGCATCCTAAGCACCAGCATACTCACAAATTCACCTACCTTGAAACCTGCGTGAACTGAGTTCACTCTGCAAGGAAGAGCCACTGTCACAGTCTCTCCCACTGGTGGTCAGTAAACACACACCAGGCTGTCAGGAAAGAGACACTGCGACCAAATGGTAGTACATGCGTTTCTCTAAGACTACTTTCATCCATTTTCCAGTGGAGAACAATGGGATCTGACTCAAGAACTAGGGGTCCGGTGTTCACTGCAGACCAGCACAGAGGGACCAATCACTCTCACAGTCAGGGCTCCCTGGACTGACCCACATGAATTAACCAGCCAGTCCCTCCAGAAATTTAGACAAAGTGCCACTTCCTTCTCCTCCTCAGCGCTTAACTGCCCCACCTACCAAGGCCCACCGTCCAGCAGAGTCAGCAGTTGCATAGAGATGGAGGTTGGGAGCGTGCTCCTCCCCACCTGCTGCCACAGGACAAGCATTGGTTAGCATCCTTTCCTTCCGCATCTCTCTGGTCTCTAGGGACATCCCACTGAAATCAGCCCAGGCTGCTGCCTGCACCAGCAACAGAGTGACATATGTGCTTCAGTAACAGTCACCACCCTAGACTCTCCTTCATAATCCTAAAACCCACTCTCTGGGAACATGCCATTTGCTTAATAGAGGAATAACCACCAGTCATAGAGTCCCCAATACAATCAAAGAAGAATGTCTGGACAAAATTTTAACTGGATGTTTCTATCTGTAATTTAAACGAACAAACAAAAAGTCATTTCTCAAAAACATGCCTGTTTTAATGAGTCACATTTTAGGTTAAAAAAGAACACACACACACACAAACCATCTGAGGAAAACAAGATGCACAAACCATCTGAGAAAAACAAACCCTGTGTGTTATTTTTTCCCTGTGAGTAAAAACAACTTATTAGATTCATCAACCATCTTCTTCCAATAAGAGACAAAATACAGAAATGTTTCCTGTTAACACACTGATTTGAAGACAGATAAGAGTTCCCCCAGACTGATCATATTCTTTGCAGCCAAAGATGGAGAAGCTCTATACAGTCAGCAAAAACAAGACCAGGAGCTGACTGTGGCTCAGATCATGAACTCCTTATTGCCAAATTCAGACTTAAATTGCAGAAAGTAGGGAAAACCACTAGACCATTCAGGTATGACCTAAATCAAATTCCTTATGATTATACAGCGGAAGTGAGAAATGGATTTAAGGGACTAGATTTGATAGAGTGCCTGATGAACTATGGAATGAGGTTGGTGACATTGTACAGGAGACAGGGATCAAGACCATCCTCAAGAAAAAGAAATGCAAAAAAGCAAAATGGCTGTCTGAGGAGGCCTTACAAATAGCTGTGAAAAGAAGAGAAGCGAAAAGCAAAGGAGAAAAGGAAAGATATAAGCATCTGAATGCAGAGTTCCAAAGAATAGCAAGGAGAGATAAGAAAGCCTTCCTCAGTGATCAATGCAAAGAAATAGAGGAAAACAACAGAATGGGAAAGACTAGAGATCTCTTCAAGAAAATTACAGATACCAAGGGAACATTTCATGCAAAGACAGGCTCAATAAAGGACAGAAATGGTATGAACCTAACAAAAGCAGAAAATACTAAAAAGAGGTGGCAACAATACACAAAAGAACTGTACAAAAAAGATCTTCACGACCAAGATAACCACGATGGTGTGATCACTCACCTAGAGCCAGACATCCTGGAATGTGAAGTCAAGTGGGCCTTAGAAAGCATCACTACAAACAAAGCTAGTGGAGGTGATGGAATTCCAGTGGAGCTATTCCAAATCCTGGAAGATCAAGCTGTGAAAGTGCTGCACTCAATATGTCAGCAAATTTGGAAAACTCAGCAGTGGCCACAGGACTGGAAAAGGTCACTTTTCATTCCAATCCCAAAGAAAGGCAATGCCAAAGAATGCGCAAACTACCGCACAATTGCACTCATCTCACACGCTAGTAAAGTAATGCTCAAAATTCTCCAAGCCAGGCTTCAGCAATATGTGAACGGAGAACTTCCAGACGTTCAAGCTGCTTTTAGAAAAGGCAGAGGAACCAGAGATGAAATTGCCAACATCCGCCGGATCATGGAAAAAGCAAGAGAGTTCCAGAAAAACATCTATTTCTGCTTTATTGACTATGCCAAAACTTTTGACTGTGTGGATCACAATAAATTGTGGAAAATTCTGAAAGAGATGGGAATACCAGACCACCTGACCTGACTCTTGAGAAACCCGTATGCAGGTCAGGAAGCAACAGTTAGAACTGGACATGGAACAACAGACCGGTTCCAAATAGGAAAAGGAGTACGTCAAGGCTGTATACTGTCACCCTGCTTATTTAACTTATATGCAGAATACATTATGAGAAACGCTGGGCTAGAGGAAGCACAAGCTGGAATCAAGATTGCCGGGAGAAATATCAATAACAGATATGCAGATGATACCACTCTTATGGCAGAAAGTGAAGAGGAACTAAAAAGCCTCTTGATGAAAGTGAAAGACGAGAGTGAAAAAGTTGGCTTAAAACTCAACATTCAGAAAACTAATATCATGGCATCTGGTCTCATCACTTCATGGGAAATAGATGGGGAAACAGTGGAAACCGGGTCAGACTTAATTTTTATGGGCTCCAAAATCACTGCAGATAGTGACTGCAACCATGAAATTAAAAGATGCTTACTCCTTGGAAGGAAAGTTATGACCAACCTAGATAGCATATTAAAAAGCAGAGACATTACTTTGTCAACAAAGGTCCATCTAATCAAGGCTATGGTTTTTCCAGTGGTCATGTATGGATGTGAGAGTTGGACTGTGAAGAAAGCTGAGCGCCGAAGAATTGATGCTTTTGAACTGTGTTGTTGGAGAAGACTCTTGAGAGTCCCTTGGACTGCAAGGAGATCCAACCAGTCCATTCTGAAGGAAATCAGTCCTGGGTGTTCTTTGGAAGGACTGACGCTAAAGCTGAAACTCCAGCACTTTGGCCACCTCATGCGAAGAGTTGACTCATTGGAACTGTGATGCTGGGAGGGATTGGGGGCAGGAAGAGAAGGGGACGACAGAGGATGAGATGGCTGGATGGCATCGCCAACTCGATGGACATGAGTTTGGGTAGACTCCGGGAGTTGGTGATGGACAGGAAGGCCTGGCGTGCTGTGATTCATGGGGTCGCAAAGAGTCGGACATGACTGAGCGACTGAACTGAACTGAAGAGTTCCCCCACCCCTCAAGTCCTCCTGAAACTTAAAAAATCTATAATGGTTATTTCAAATCAATGTATAAGAATTTAGAAAAGTGTTATTTCTTGCACTTCTAATTTTGGTTTACATACAGGTAGATATCAAAATCCTTAAAAAAAATATCTTGCATTTGGGAAATGTGATTTTTCTGATCTGAAGTCACAAAATGCTGCACTTACTAGGATAATGACGAGGGTGGTGGCTGTGGTGGTAACTGAAATTTTGAGAGTTTACTATGTGATTACACTGGGCTAGAACTTTACCTGCATTATCTCAATTTAACCCTCACATCAACTCCATTAACATATGAGTAAACTGAGGTTCAGGAGAAAAATTCTCTTGCCTGAGCTTCCTCTACATTTTGTGCAGAATAGGTCTCTGGACCCTACACAACAGTATCATCCCCACCAATTCTGAGCAACAGATTAGATCTTGAAGGATCCTCTGTCCTTCCTTTTCATTCTGTTTTTTTACAGGGTGGAAAAAAAAAATAGTCTTAGTGTTAAAAGTCTTATTCTTGTATCAACTGACTTTTCAGTTCAGTTCAGTCGCTCAGTCGTGTCCGACTCTTTGCGACCCCATGAATTGTAGCATGCCAGGCCTCTGCCCAATTTAGGAAGGGGCAAATGACATTTACCAGACCATAACCAATTCAGCAAAAACAAGACCAGGAGCTGACTGTGGCTTGACCATGAACTCCTTATTGCCAAATTCAGACTTAAATTGAAGAAAGTGGGGAAAACCACTAGACCATTCAGGTATCTACATCAAATCCCTTACGATGGTGGAAATGACAAATAGATTCAGGGGAGTAGGTCTGATAGACAGAGTACCTAAAGAACTATGGACGGAGGTTCGTGACACTGTACAGGAGACAGGGATCAAGACCATCCCCAAGAAAAAGAAAAGCAAAAGGCAAAAAGGCTGTCTGAAGAGCCCTTACAAATAGCTGTGAAAAGAAGAGAAGCAAAAGGCAAAGGAGAAAGGGAAAGATATACCCATTTGAATGCAGAGTTCCAAAGAATAGCAAGAAGAGATAAGAAAGCCTTCCTCAGTGATCAGTGCAAAGAAATAGAGGAAAACAATAGAACGGGAAAGACTAGAGATCTCTTCAAGAAAATCAGACATACCAAGGGACCATTTCATGTAAACATGGGCACAATAAAGGACCGAAATGGTATGGACCTAACAGAAGCAGAAGATATTAAGAAGAGGTGGCAAGAATACACAGAAGAACTATACAAAAAGGATCTTCACGACCCAGATAATCACGATGGTGTGATCACTCACCTAGAGCCAGACATCCTGGGATGTGAAGTCAAGTGGGCCTTAGGAAGCACCACTACGAACAAAGCTAGTGGAGGTGATAGAATTCCGATTGAGCTATTTTAAATCCTGAAAGATGATGCTGTGAAAATGCCCCACTCAATATGCCAACAAATTTGGAAAACTCAGCAGTGGCCACAGGACTGGAAAAGGTCACTTTTCATTCCAATCCCAAAGAAAGGCAATGCCAAAGAATGCTCAAATTACCACACAACTGTACTCGTCTCACATACTAACAAAGTAATGCTCAAAATTCTCCAAGCCAGGCTTCAACAGTACATGAACTGTGAACTTCCAGATGTTCAAGCAGGATTTAGAAAAAGCAGAAGAACCAGAGATCAAATTGCCAACATTCATTGGATCACCAAAAAAACAAGTAGAAAAACATCTACTTCTGCTTTACTGAATAAGCCAAAGCCTTTGACTGTGTGGATCACAACAAACTGTGGAAAATTCTGAAAGAGATAGGAATACCAGACCACCTGACCTGCCTCCTGAGAAATATGTATGCAGGTCAAAAAGCAACAGTTAGAACTGGACATGGAAGAACAGGTTGAGTCCAAATTGAGAAAGGAGCATATCAAGGCTGTATGTTGTCACCCTGCTTATTTAACTTATATGCAGAGTGTATCATGAGATATGTTAGACTGGATGAAGCACAAGCTGGAATCAAGACTGCCGTGAGAAATATCAATAACCTCAGACATGCATATAACACCACACTTATGGCAGAAAGTGAAGAAGAACTAGAGCCTCTTCATGAAAGTGAAAGAGGAGAGTGAACAAGTTGGCTTAAAGCTCAACATTCAGAAAACTAAGATCATGGCATCTGGTCCCTTCACTTCACAGCAAATAGATGGGGAAACAGTGGAAACAGTGAAAGACTTTATTTTGGGGGGCTCCAAAATCACTGCAGATGGTGACTGCAGCCATGAAATTAAAAGACACTTGCTCCTTGGAAGAAACGTTATGACCAACCTGGACAGCATATTAAAAAGCAAGTTGCCCACAAAGGTCTGTCTAGTCAAAGCTATGGTCTTTCCAGTAGTCATGTACGGATGTGAGAGCTGGGACTCCAAAGAAAGCTGGGCACGGAAGAATTCATGCTTCTGAACTGTTGTGTTGGAGAATACTCTTCAGAGTCCCTTGGACTGCAAGGAGATCCAACCAGTCCATCCTAAAGGAATCAGTCCTGAATATTCATTGGAAGGACTGATGCTGAAGCTGAAACTCCAATACTCTGGCCACCTGATGAGAAGAACTGCCTCACTGGCAAAGACCCTGATGCTGGGAAAGATTGAAGATGGGAAGAGAACGGAAAGACAGAGGATGAGATGGTTGGATGGCATCACAGACACAATGAACCTGAGTCTAAGCAAACTCCAGGAGTTGGCGATGGACAGGGAGGCCTGGCATGCTGCAGTCCATGGGGTCGCAGAGTCGGACACGACTGAGCAACTGAACTGAACTGAACCAATTCCAAATAGAATGAACTAAAAAGGAACAAGCATCTGTTTTGCCCTGACTTTAAAGAGATATAAAAGGGATCTTTTCAAACTGAAAAGTCTTCCTGCTAGTGTCTTGCTGGACTACAGCCTAGTTAAAAAGCACAAAAATAAAAGGGAGGGTTACCATCTCCTGGAAATAATAAAGCTATAGAACAATGTTCTTTATTTCCTGTCTGGCATAAACGGGTGTCTCCATAGGCAAAGGATTATTTGTTGAAATGGTTTGACCACTTTAACACGTGTCAGAGACATTGGTATCTGAACCAAAACTTGAGCCACACAGATCTTAAGAATCCAAGGACTCAGAATGTAACCTAGTTATGCCAGACCCAACAAGAAAACATGCAAACCATTTCTCACACTTTCAACCTCGGGGTGAGGCCTCAAACATTTAACCATTCCTCCTCTACAACTTTACAGTTTTAGTGTAGTGTAAAAGACAGGAGCACACCTCAAAGATCTGGGAGGAGATCTGCTTGCAGTCCTCAGCTTTGTGCAAACCTTTTGCTCTCTTCCAGCAAGCCTTCCAGGAGTCCCTGGTGGCTCAGAGGTTAAAGCCTCTGCCTGGAATGCGCGAGACCTGGGTTTGATCCCTGGGTCGAGAAGATCCCTTGGAGAAGGAAAATGGCAACCCACTCCAGTACTCTTGCCTGGAGAATCCCATGGAGGGAGGAGCCTGGTAGGCTACAACAGTCCATGGGATCCCAAAGAGTGGGACACGACTGAGCGACTTTCCTTTCACTTTCAGCAAGACCATGCCTGTCTATCAGGGCAGAAGGACTTGATGCCCCAATGATAATTACAAGGGAGAAAACAAAGTATCCACAACACTTACTAAAAAGTGAGAACAAAGTTTTATCCATATAATGTTTTCAATACTTAATGCTGTTCTTTAAATTTCATTGAAAGCAGTGTGCCTAGTATGAATGTATCAAAATACAGTCTCCAAGTTCCAGAGGTTCCAGAACCAGGACAAGAAAGGGTCCCTGGCTTATTTCCATTGAATCAGCTAGTAACGGGCCAGCTGTAGAGGGCTCTTCCCAACTCCACATCCTGAGTCAGCAACAACCATCCTGGCCACCTCAGAACCAGAGGACAAGCATACTAGGCACTAAATGCAGGGGGAGAAATGAGGCAGGCAGAAAAGCTAACTCCCTCCTAACCAGCTTCTCAGCAAACAGGACACAGAAACTGAATTAAGCATCTACCCTCCTCCAGGGCTGGGCTCCTTTTCTGCTCTGGAGTCACATACAGCAACTTATGTTCACAGGCAGGGCTGACATTTTACTACCTGTACAAAGTACTTTTAGAATTCACTTTAAGTCCTTGGAAAGGGCCTACATCTAGCTATCTCCCTTAAAACACCTCCTCTCAGATGAGGAAAAGAAAAAAATCAGCTGAGAGAGAGATCAAAGGCCATAAAATACTGCTCACAATTTAAACATTAAAATTCAATAATACACTTGAAGAGGAATGAAGTTGCGTTTCCAAACCTGTAAAACGCACACAGCCTCCGATGGTAAAGAGGAGTATGCAGCACAAAAGGCTATTCACTGATCTGCCAGGCCAAACACCATATTCCCCAAAGCTGCTGGCTCCTTTCTACTTCTGGTTCGACAAGAAGTGCGAGAGCGCCTCCTAAGAGCAGCTAAGCCCGGCGCCCACACACCTGGCGCTGCTTCCACATGCCAAGCCCCTGACCCCTCCCCAGGCTGCGAACGCCCAAAGTCCCCCGGCCCCCTCACTCCCACACACACACCCCGGGCCCCCTCACACCCCCATACACCCCCTAAAGTCCCCCCTCCCCAGCCCCTCAAGCCCCCCACACCCCCAGGCCCCTCACAAACCCCACACCCCTCACACCCCCACTACATCTCGAACCCCCGGCTCCCTCACGCTCCCCACTCACATCCCACACCCCCCAATACGGGAGGTCCCCAGGAAGGCAGAAGAGGAAGGCGTGAAGCAGGGCAGGTGCTCACCCTGCAACGACGCGACTCTCCACTGGGCTCCCTCATGCTTTAGGATAAACCTGAGCCCGTGGCCGAAGAGGCCCCTGCAGAGCGATGTGCGGGGAGGTCTCCCTTTGGGTTCACTGGGTCTGCAGACCTCAGCTGGCTGCGCCCCTGAGGCAAGCGGTGGGCGCCAGATTCCAGCTGACGAAAGCTGGTCCCAGCTGACAACTGAGGATGCGGAAGCCAACCACTCTGAGGAAAGGGGCAGGTGTCGGCCTTGTTCTTTCACCTTAGGGAAGGCCAAAGGCTAGCCACATGTCGTCGCGCAACGACTGAGAGCCTACTTTCTCTCAGAGTACCATGCAGCAAATGCGGAACAAGCAATTCCGCCAGTTCACAAATCATGCCGCAGGCTGAGAGCAAGTGGCGGGTTACTCCCATGGCACACGCCACCAGGGAGTACAAGACACAGGTTAGAGGCAGAGAGCATGCTGGGAAGGGGGCACGTAAGCCCCACAGCGCATGCTCTCAGAATGCAGGCTGCACGCACAGGCAGAGGGCATGAGGCAAAGGCACATGAGACTACAGGGCACAGGTGAGAGGCCATGGACAAGCCAGGAGTATGCGGGCAAGTTGAGCCCGAGAGCGCGTGGTCCGCTAATACAGGGCACACAAAGGGCAGCACACCAGGTCTCCCTGTCCTTCACTATCTCTCAGAGTTTGCTAAAACTCATGTTCACTGAATTGGCCATGATATCCAACCATCCCCGCCCCGCCCCCTGCACCTCAGTCTTTCCCAGTGAGTCCGCTCTTCACACCAGTTGGCCAAAGTATTGACGCTTTAGCATCAGTTCTTCCAATGAATATTCAGGGTTGATTTCCTTTAGGATTGCCTGGTTTGATCTTCTTGCTGTCCAAGGGACTCTCAAGAGTCTTCTCCCAGGAGAGGTAGGTGGTCTGATGCAAAATTATATAGGCATTCACTGAAGTGGAAGAGGTCCAGCACAGTTAAGGAAAGGCCTCATGCAGAGTAGTTGCTGTGGACTGAACATGAATTTCCCAAATGTATGTTGAATCCTAACCGTTAGGGCATGAGGAGGCAGGACCTTTGGAGGTGATGAGGTCATGAGGGTGCAGCCCCATGATGGAATTAGTGCCCTTACAAAAGAGACCCCACAGATCTCCCTCCACCTATGCGGGCACAGAAGAGGCCACACATGAAACAGGAAGTGAATCCTCCTCAGACAGGGAATCTGCCAGTGCCTTGATCCTCTACTCTCAGCCTCTAGAACCATGAGAAATCAGTGTCTGTTATCTGAGCCCCCAGTCTGTGGTGGTCTGTTACAGCAGCCCAAACAGATTGAGAAAATAAAGACTCTGAGGAGCAGGAGGGTGAGAATAAATCTTCTGGCTTCGACACTAATGGAACTTGGGAGAAGACTGAAAAGACTGTCTTAGAAATTTCCAATCTAAATGTAGAGGGAACTAAACAGCATATATAAAGAAAATGGTGGATAACTCCTCACTTCAGAAATGTTCCTGAAGAAATGGACACAGATGACATTCAGCAAATAACATTCAAAGGTCTCTCAGGAACTTTTACTTGATAATAATAATTTACTTAATAATACTTGAATGAATAATTCTGTTATGAATGAAGAATTCTGAATGAATGAATGAAACCAAGAGCCACAAACCAGGGCTTTAAGCTGAGATGATACACACCCTAAAACTCCTGACTGTTTGCTAAGGTGGAGTCAGTGAAAACCTGGAGCCATTCACAGGGCACTAGGGATGCAGGAAGACTGGCTGAATTAGATGCTTCTAGACCAACAACACCCTGAGTTCCCTCTGGGCTTACAATGCCTTTCCACCGGAAGAATGCCATTCAAAAGTGAAGGATAATTAAAATAACACTAATTGCAAAACCAGTGGCCCTTAGAGAATGAACTGGATCTACACCTAAATACACTAATCACCATATAAAAATGTGGGGGTGGAGGGGAAAGGGTTCCAGTTTTGTTTTGCATTAAACATTCCTAACTGTTTAGACTCACTGGAAAAGATCCTGATGCTGGGAAAGATTGAAGAAGAGAAGGGGATGACAGAGGATACGATGGTTAGATGGCATCACCGACTCAATGGACGTGAGTTTGAGCAAGCTCGGGAGTTGGTGATGGACACGGAAGCCTGGCGTACTGCAGTCCATGGGGAAGCAAAGAGTCGGACACAACTGAGCAACTGAACTGAAACATTCCTAACTGCCGAAGTTCCAATACCCGGGCCACCTGATGTGAAGAGCCTACTCATCTGAAAATACCCTGATGCTGGGAAAGATTGAGGGCAGGAGAAGAGGGAGACAGAGGATAAGATGGTTGAATGGCATCACCAACTCAATGGACATGAGTTTGAGCAAACTCCGGGAGATAGTGAAGGACAAGGAAGCCTGGTGTGCTGCAGTCCATGGGGTCACAAAGAGTCGGACACAACTGAACAACAATGAACTGCCGTTATAAAAAGGCAAAGCAATTTGCTCAACCAGGAAACAAAGCTCTTCAAGAGACCCAAAAGGCCCCAAGGAGATAATGCCCTCAAAACTGAGAAGGGTAATGAAATTAAAAAAAAAAAACAAACTGTCATAGAAATGGCCCTACCAAGGCTAGGGTTAGTAACACACAAGAGTAAAATATGCCTGACATCCACCACAGCATCCTGTACTTATGTGGGATCTTTCTTCAATAATTTAATTTTTCCTAAGTTTCGGCCTAATTAATTCTCAAAATGAATCTGGGAGAAAAAAGAATTCAACTGTTTTAAGCCTCTTAACAGGTAAAGAATATGAAGGTACAGAAGGTAAATTTTCACAAGAGTAGTTTTGTACTATATTGTATTTTTACAGCTCTGAATTTTCTTCCAAATTCATCTAAACTGGCATGAGATGGGAGTGCAAAAATGTTTTAAACCCATGAAACTAAGATTTAAAACACTGCTTTGTATCCAAAGTGGTGAGTCTTTACCCAAAACCGGCAGAGCCAGAGGTTTGAGAGCCCTTGTTGGGGGCTGCCTCCTGAACTAGCTCTACAGTGACCTACTCATGACCACCCCCAGCCACTGGATGAACCAAACCACCCTGAAGGAGCCACAAGAAGGCCCAGCTCTATAGTCAACTACGCTCTGTGGTGAACTGTGTCCAAGCAAACTTCCAACACCTAAATGCTCTCAGCTGGCTATCACCAATTCACCCACTTGGGCTGAACCCACCAGGCTACGCACTAATGTTTGGAGCTCATTCACGTGTGTGGCCCTAAAAAATTTTTAGAAAAACTAGAATGCCTCCTGCTGCCCCCCCCCAAAAAAAACCCTGTTCCTGTTTACATAATATTCAGTAGACAAATTTTCACAAGTAAAATTTCTGCTGTGAAACACATTTTCATGAGCCCTGATGAAATACAAATGCACACAAACCACAGAAAACTTGTATTTACCTTGGTTCCACATTCCGGCCACACCAGTTTCAGGTAACATGTGGGTCTCAAAATGTTAATAAGGTCCCATTCATTAATAATAGGTCTTAGCCTCACTTCACACACCATAAAACACTGCCCTGAAGCAGGAAAAATCCACACCACCCAGGGTGGGGGATAGCTAAGAGCACTAATTCTAAAGCCAGACTACCTGACTCCCTGCTAACTTTAGCCAAGTGCCCTTAAACCTCTCAACTCTAATTTCCTCTTCAGCACACTGTGGATGATAACAGTTGTGGGGATAAAACACTGTCAACGTGGAACTCAATGGGGCATACACAGGAAGAGTGTCTGCTGTCATGATTAAGAACAGAAAATCCACATCAAGAATTTACCAAAAAGAAACAAAAATTCATTGATCTTAATTCCCTAAATTTCATTGATCTTAACCACCTTTGAGATACTAAGCAATAAACACTATGGAGTAGTCATGTGCAAAGGATTTGGTTTGTGACTCCCCAGCTTCTCTGGAAAACCCTTCCTGTCAAGCCTTCTCCATGAGACACCCCCAGCCTCCAACCTGCAGCCCCAGCTGTTCACACTGATGGTAGACTGAGGGCTCCAGCACATCTCCAGGATTAATCTCCAGGATTAAGTTACCAGTGTTAGGTCAGAGAGGTCAGTGCTGCTCAAACCTCAGTGTGCATGCAGGTCACATAGATCTTGTCAGTCTCTCTGTCTTCATGGAGCAAAAGCTAGACCCAAGAGGTTGCATTTCCAACAAACTCACCTGATGCTGATTTGAGGTGAGGAGCGGGGCTTGAACAAAAGGGTCAGGAGAACTAAAGCTAAATTCAGGGCTGGAGAAAAGGGTTGCCTGAGCTCAGGCTCCCGGATCCTCTCCTCAGAGAAATCTATGCCAATACCCCCAGAGGAAAGGTCCTATGAACACAGAGGAAGGGGTCCCTCCTGGACGCAAATTCAGGCACACAGGTTTCATGACCCCAAAACTTGACCACTGCCAGGAAGGAGGCCAAGACACTGAGGATCTTGAACAGACGGGTGTGTCTGTCTATGCCCTCGAGCAGCTGGTATAGAGACCAGCACCTATCTACCCATCCATCCAAAGCTGCAGACTCACACCCAGTCAGAAGTTGAGGTTCCTGCCCACATCACTTACAAGAGCCCCTTCCAGCTACAAAGCCGATTTACGTAATACTCCAGACCTCCAAGCTAGCTGCCTCTCTTTAAACTGCCCCAATCTATAGGCCCACCAATATTTATAGCTTTTCTTTCAATTCACCACATCAAAACATAAAAATAAAATTCAGTACAAAGTTATATTACAGAAACCTATTTAGAGTGACTTTTCCTAGAACTATTGCTGTTCTTGTTCAGAATGATTTTCAATTTGTATTTTAAAATTAACTTTAATTGTGCTGTCTTCCTAATCTACCAAGACTCCAGAAAAAAAATCATTATGAAATCCAATTCCATTTTATGTCAAACTAGAAAATACAAGTGCTTCCTGAACATTATAAAACACTGACGAAAGAAAATGAAGACAAATAAATGGAAAGGTATCTCATGTTCATGGATCAGAGGAAGTAATATTGTTAAAAATATCCATATTATCTAAAGTCATTTATTCAATGTAGTAACTATCAAAAATCCAAAGCATTTTTCACAGAGATCAAAAAAATGATCCCACAAAACCACAAAAGACCCCAAAGAGCCAGAGTAATCCTGAAAAGGAAGGAAGAAAAAAGCTGGAGGCATCCTCTTCCTAATTTGAAGCTTACATCACAAAGCTATAATAATCAAGACAGTATGGTATTGGCATTTAAAACAGACACATCAAAAAATAAATAAATAAAACAGACACATCAACCAGTGCAACACAACTGAGAGCCCAAGAATAATCCCATACATGTATAGTCAACTAATATCTGACAAGGGAGCTAAGAATGCTCAACAGAGAAAAGGACAGCTCAATAAATGGTGCTGGAAAAGCTGGGTCACCACACAGAGTAGTGGCCCTATGACACACCACTCACAGAAATCAACTCAAATGAATTAAAAGATCTAAATGGAAGACTGGAAGCTGTAAAACTCAAAACACAGGGGGAAATTTCTTGATGATGTTCTCAGGAACCATTTTTGGGTAAGACACCATGAGCACAAGCAACAAAAGCAAAATTAAACAAGTAGAACTGTATCAAACTAAAAGTCTTCTGCACAGCAAAAGAAACAATTAATCTATGGAATGGGAGAAAACATTTGCAAACCATTTATCTTGATAAGGAGCTAATATCCAAAATACGTAAGGAACTCATTTAACTCAATAGTAAAAACAAAATCCAATTAAAAGTTGGGCAAAGAACTTGAACGTTTTCTCAAAAAAAGACATACACATGGCCAACAGATACATGAAAATGTGTTCAACATCTCTAATCATAAGGAAAAATGAAAATTAAAACCACGAGATATCACTTCATGACTGTTAGAATGTCTATCATCAAAAAACATGTATCTATACGTTTTACATATATTTATATGCAAATATGTCAAACAAGTTTTGGTTAAGGATGTGGGAAAAAAGAGAACCCTATGCACCATTGTTAGGAACGTAAATTGGTGCAGACACAAAGAAATCAGTACAGAGGTTCCTCAATAAATTAAAAATAGAACTATCATATGATCCAGCAATTCCACTTCTGATATTTATCTGAAGAAAATGAAACTGCTTTCTCAAAGAAATACCTGCACTCCCATGTTCATTACTGCATTATTTAAAATAGCCAAGATGTGTAAATAACCTAAATGTCCACTGACAGCAGAAGATGTGGTATACACACACAATGGAATGTTAGTTATAGGGAAGGAGATCCTGAAACATCATGATTGGACCTTGGGAGCATTAAGCCAACTGAAACAAGCCAACAGAGGAAGACAAATACTGTATATTCTCACTAATATGTGGAGTCTAAATAAGCAAAACGCACAGAAAGAGTGATGATTGCCAGAGGCAACCACTGATCTGTTTTCCATTCCTATGGTTTTACCTTTTCCAGAACTTCATGTAGACAGCATTTTACAGAATGTAATGTTCTGAGACTGGCTGCTTTTACTCAGCACAAGGCCCTGGAGGATCATCCAAGTTTCTGTGTGCATTCATAATTTGCCTGTTTTTGCATGCTATAAATGCACCACAGTTTAACCTTGCACCTGCTTGGGGAACTATGAACAGAGTTGCTATAAACATTCAAGTACAAGTTTTTTTTGATCATCAGCTTTCGCTTTTCTCAGGTAACTATTTAGGAGTGGGACTGCTGGGTCAAGTGTTAATGTATGCTTACTTTTCTAAGAAACCACAAGATGTTTTCCAGAGTGGCTGCACCATTTCAAACCTACCAGCAATGCACAAGAGCTGTGGTCTTCCATCCTCACCAGCATTTGGTGTTGTCAAGGATTTTTATGTTAGCCATTCTAATAGAGTAACATCATGGCATCCGGTCCCAACACTTCATGGCAAATCGATACGGAAACAATGGAAACAGTGACAGACTTTATTTTTGTGGGCTCCAAAATCACTGCAGATGGTGACTGCAGCCATGAAATTAAAAGACACTGACTCCTTGGAAGAAAAGCTGTGACAAATCTAGACAGCATATTAAAAAGCAGAGACATTACTTTGCCAACAAAGGTCTGTCTAGTCAAAGCTACGGTTTTTCCAGTGGTCATGTACGGATGTGAGAGTTGGACTGTGAAGAAAGTTGAGTGCCGAAGAATTGATGCTTTTGAACTGTGGTGTTGGAGAAGCCTCTTGAGAGTCCCTTGGACTGCAAGGAGATCAAACCAGTCAATTCTAAAGGAAATCAACCCTGAATATTCACTGGAAGGACTGATGCAGAAGCTGAAGCTCCAATACTTTGGCCACCTGATGTGAAGAGCTGACTCACTGGAAAAGACCCTGATGCTGGGAAAGATTGAAAGCAAGAGAAAGGTACGACAGAGGATGAGATGGTTGGACGGCATCACCTACTCAATGGACGTGAGTTTGAGCAAGCTCCGAGAGTTGGTGATGGACAGGGAAGCCTGGCATGCTGCAGTCCATGGGGGCGCAAAGAGTCGGACACAACTGAACAACAACAAATTCTAATACAGCATCTCGTCCTGGTTTAATTTGCCTTTCAGTAAGACTAGTCACACTGACTATTTGTTTATTTGCCATCTGTATATCCTTTGCAACAGAGTACCTCTTCTAGTCTTCTGTTCACTTGTTTATTTTCTTAGTATTGCATTTTGGGGGTCCTTTATATATTCTGGATACAAGTTCTTTGTAGAATATGTGGTTTGTAAATATTTTCTCCCAGTATGCAGTCTGTCTCTCCATTTTCCTTAACAGTATCTTTCACAGAGCAGAAGTTTTTCATTTTGATGAATTCCACTTACATTCTTCTTTTATGAATCAGAATACTATGCCTAAGAACTCTTTGCCTAGCTTCAGGTCAAGATCAGTTTCTCCTATGTTTAGTTCTAAAAGTTTCAGAGAATCCATTAAAGTTAACTTTTGAATAAGGTGTTTTTCATTTTATTGCATATGGATGCTCAATGCTTCCAGCACCATCTGTTGAAAAAACTATCCATTTTTCACTGAATTGCTTATGTACCTTGTCAAAAATCAGTGGCCATATTTGTGTGGTTCTCTTTTGGGACTCTCTATTCTGTCCATTGATCCATGTTGTATCCTGAACATATTATAATTTACTACTTACTTTAGTAAATGTTGCTTTGTAGAAAAAAAATTTTGTCTAGAAGCAAAAGCAAACTAATAATGCTTGGACTCCCTTTGGCAGCACATACTCCTTTAACTCTGGGATGTCATCAACAAGGCACATGCCAGCTTTGATCCATTCACATCCAGGTTAAACAAGACAACTCACACCCTGATTGGTAAAGAGAAGAGTTTACTGCAGTCTTTAAATAAACACAGAGCCAGAAAGAAGCTACTGTCTATTCCTATACCATATTTCCATGTAAGCTGGATGGTTCTCCTTTTCCATTTCTTCAACTTCAGTGTGTATGTATGCATGCTAAGTCACTTCAGTCGTGTCCGACTCTCTGCAACCCATGGACTGTAGCCCGTCAGGCTCCTCTGTCCATGGGGATTCTCCAGGCAAGAATACTGGAGTGGGTTGTCATGCTGTCCTCCAGGGGATCTTCCCAACCCAGGGGCCAAATCCATATCTCCTGCACTGGCAGGCAGGTTCTTTACCATTAGTGCCACCTGGGAAGCCCTTGCCTTCAGAGTACTAGAAGTCAAATTAAAAACAGGAGAAGGAACCTGGAAACTCACAAAATAAGTAACAATCAGATATCTGGCAGTAACCACTCTGATGAAGCACTACTACAGGGGAAACGTTTCCATCTTAAGACAAAAATACACACATATATCAACACACACCGACTAATTGCTATCAAAACGCTATACTGCTAAACCCTCCTGACCCCTACATCACAAAATAGCGCAGAATTGATATGTGGACCATACAGTGCAAAACCCCATGGGATGGGCACATTTTGGTAACAAACATACCAGAAGGAATGTATTCAAAGTGTAGTCCCTTTCAAAAGGGCTCCTCAGAAGATAATACATTCATACCCATGAGTTAATGACACAGTTCTGGGCTCTTCTTCATGCAAACTTTTCTTCCATCTAAAGTGATCTAACAAAACTCATAAATTTTTGAGCTGGGAAGGACTTCAAAGATGTCCTTATTTAACCATAAATCCTCTCTGTTCAGGTATGAGGTGAAGTCAGTGATTCCCAAGCCAACTGCCTTTTGACATGCTATATAGAGTCTAATAATAGCAATCCTCATTCTGTGAAGGATTAAATTTTTGCAAATAGCCCAGAGTGAAAGAGAACTATTTCTGGTGAATTAAACACCAGGTATGAACACAAATTAACGTGTGTGGCTTTTCACACATGGTGGATAAACTGGATGACAGGGAAGACAGGACGAAACTGACTCCTGTGACCCAAGACTCTAACACCTTTGGAAAACTGGACTTAAAAATGAGGCAAACGTTGAGTGTCACAGAAGGGGCTGAGCTTGGCCAGCACTGCCCATCCTCTAGAAGGCTGGGGTGCAGATCCGGTGCCCAAGGAACAGTCTTTGCAGGGAGGGTCTCCTTGTCACCCTCTGGACCCTGGAGGAGGGGAGGTGGTGGAAAACCCATGCCATCTTGCCCCTCCCCCTGCACAGCCTTGTCTAGACAGTGTACTCTTCCAGAAAACCCCCATTCTTGGGGTCAGAACCTGGCTGCCTTCAGGGCCCCAGATGTTGTCTGTCCTATTATGGGGGCTCTGTAGGCAGAACAAGAGCCCCTGAAGCCCCTGCAGAACCCCTGCTTGCTCCTCTCAGGTCACTCCCACTCCCGAGGTCACCTGCAGGCACCTGAGGAGGGTTAGCACACAGAAGACCTGAGGAGCCCAAAGGGAACCCCACTCAGATGGCTGGATCCACCAGGACCTGCAGCTGTTCTCCCCTCTTCACCACCGGCTAATTATGCCCCAGTCATGGAAACCCTGGAGAAGGCAATGGCAGCCCACTCCAGTACTCTTGCCTGGCAAATCCCATGGACCGAGGAGCCTGGTAGGCTGCAGTCCATTGGGTCGCTAAGAGTCGGACACGACTGAGCAACTTCACTTCACTTTCATGGAAACCCACTGTGTCCTCAAAGGGAACCACAAAAACCATCTACAAGTGATAAGGCTTGAGCTGAACAAAGTGTCCGTTCTTAACTTTCACCTGTCAAGATCAAAGCTGCAACAGGGACTCCATGCATAGCACCACTGGAAGTGACACACTCACCCCGTTCACCACAGATGACACGGGAGCTTTTTCACTTTCGGTATAATCTGTAAGCCAATGTTTCACATCTTTTGAAACCAGTTTCATGGTTCCATCTTTCTGTATTTTTCACAGTTACTAATTTAGAGGACAAATAAACACAATTAAACTATATTTTAAACAATTAATTTGCAAAGAAGTTTCCTAATACCTAGTTGATTTGAGCCTTGCAAATAAAGTCACGCTGGTGACTGACTGAAATTTTCCTTCTCATTTATTTACTTTACGAGTTAGATAAAACACAAAGTCCATGAAATAAAAATAGGGAAAGTATCAGGCAAAAAAACTTTCAAATAAAAACTCAGGTATAAACAGAAGGAAGCTACAGTATCCAACCTACCCTGGTCAACAACTGCACCTCGGTGTCTCATCCTTGTCTTGGCCCAGCTCCACCCTAAGGATTCATAAATCTCCATCTCCAAACCCTAGAGATGCCCACCTCAAGGGTGATGCTAAGTCTCCTGATTTATGTGGTTTTCCCAGATGATTTCAATAGCAGCCTCTTCCACTCTGGTGCCCACATCCCACTGGACATTCCTATTGGGGATGTCCCCCAACCACAAATAAAACTTCTCCAAAACAAAACTCAGTCTCCTTTACTGCCTCCCTGATCCCTGCTTCCTCCCATCTTCCTTGCTGGAAAATGATACCTGTCATCTAACCAGTTGTCCCAAACTGCAAAATTGATTTTTCATCATTCATTCCTAAGACCTTCAAGTCACCATTGATTGCCATTAATTTCACCTCCTAAGTTATCTCAGCCTATCCTCTCACTCCAAACTCATGCCTTGATCATCTATTGCCTAGTTTATTTCAGAAATCTACTAATAGGAGAATCTTGCAGGCAGGATACAAACTCTTATACAACTATTTACTATTTGTGTTATGAGCATGACGGTCTGAAAGTAATCATTTTTGAAATGTAAATGAATTAACTGACTATCGTCCACTGATCAACAGGGAACCTGACACAGCTGGACCTGCTGTGTTAAAAGGGACACAAACGCAAACTCCAGGAGGCCAGGGTCACAGACCTACATGGGCCACCGAATCACTGTGATGAGCAGTTAAGGTCTGTTCCCGTTTCCCTGCCTGCCAAAGGCATGACATACCTTCCCCACTCTGAAGAGCACTGGGGTGACACAAGCAGGAAGCATTGTGGAAAACGGAAAAATTCCATAAACAGAATACTCTCGCTTTTTAAAATGAAATTCATTATATTAATGTAAATAGAGTGAGTGCAAGATAGTCATGTGATAGTTGGTATTAAGTTTCCTCCTTAAGAGACATATCATTTATTCTATATACATTTATTCCACTATTTTAAAAACTTATACTTCAAGAGACATAAAGATGAGTAAGCCCACTTCTCCTTGAGGAAGATGTTGAGTCCAGGTGGAAAGGACACTCTGAGAACTGAACCAGATGAGAGGTCCCAGCAGAGTTGTCGGTCACGTCGTGTCCCATCTGAGGTCCTGGCCAGCTCCTCCCGCTCATGAATGCTCACTACCAGCACCTGACAGAGACACATAGGAACCACCCTGACAAGTTCACAATTAAGAGAGGAGATGAGAGGGAAGCAGGTAAACAAGTATTCAGAGGGAAATGAACAGCAAACAATACTGGAAGCTATTCCACAGCCAAGAGTTATCTCCCTGCAGTGGTTCCTCACAGCCCTGAGACCCAGCACCCTCTATCCTTCCTGGGCCATGAGCAGAATTCGAGCAGACACTGAGAGGCCAGGACATCCAGAGACAAAAATGTGGGACATTTTACTAAGTATCAATCAATAATAAACGTTTGCCACAATAATAATAATTTTTTTAATTTAAATGAATTTGTTTCATGCTTATCTCGTAATACATGATACATCAAAAAACAATGCCTACTGAAGATTATGTAAGTCTTTAAATGTCCTTGAACTATTTCCGTCCCCTCATATTTTTATAGCAAAGCCGCCTAAGGTTAGAGGAGTATAAATAATATTACTGACAACAACTGAAACATCCCGAGGGCAGCACTTATACCCACAAGTACTGACTGACCCCAATTCCTTCTCTTCCTGTTTACGAAAACACAGAAGAAACCAGAAGTCAGAACTGAGCGTTCCCCCGCCCCACATTCCCAAGGCTCACCGCAGCTTCTTCCCCAGAACACGCCCTGCGGGGCAGGGGTGCCCTCCTTTCAGCCCTAACCCCACAGCTCCAGGCTGGACATTACCACCTGGGACCGCAGCAGGCATCCTCCCTGGACCCCGTCAGCGCTGCAGTCAAGTCAATTCTGGAAGAAGCTGATGTGATAACCAGTCATCCCTGAGGAAAACTCCACATCTTTCCAGACAAGGGCCCAAGGGTACCCTGTAAATCACCACAGGGATACAATGTTCGGTTCTTACATAAAAGGAAAATTTTATTAGAGCAGCATTTACTCAAGGATGCTGGTGGGCAGCCTCCCATCCCATCCCTGCAGGGGGCTGAGAATAGCATCCCTGCTTTCCAAGGCTCCAAAACAGCATAAATTCAGCCTTTATTTAAAAAAAAAAAAAAGACAACTTTACTATTGCTAAACTTTACAATTTTAAAAAATTAACTTCCATCTGTTTAGCTAAGCACAAACTTTTTAATTTTCCTGAATAACATTTCAACTTTTTTCAAATAAAAGATATTCTTGACTTCATAAGCAAAGGTCATTAATTCTAACTAACTTGAAGAAAGCTTAATCTGTATTTAGTAAACAGTTTGAAACATATAATATTTGGAACAATATATTATAATTTTTATTGGTAAACAGGATACTATCTGAGGGACTGCCAATTATAAAATCCTCACAGTTGAGTTTTATGGGCAAATATTTTTCTTGAAGTAGAAGAATTCAGCCTATTCTTTTTTCTTCATTTTTATTTTATGTTGGAGTCTACTTGACTAACAACACTGCATTAGTTTTTTCTTCATTTTATGTTGGAGTATAGGAAACAGATGGAGAAACAGTGGAAACAGTGTCAGACTTTATTTTGGGGGGGGCTCCAAAATCACTGCAGATGGTGACTGCAGCCTTGAAATTAAAAGACGCTTACTCCTTGGAAGGAAAGTTATGACCAACCTAGATAGCATATTGAAAAGCACAGACATTACTTTGCCAACAAAGGCCCGTCTAGTCAAGGCTATGGTTTTTCCAGTGGTCATGTATGGATGTGAGATTTGGACTGTGAAGAAAGCTGAGCACCGAAGAATTGATGCTTTTGAACTGTGGTGTTGGAGAAGACTCTTGAGAGTCCCTTGGACTGCAAGGAGATCCAACCAGTCCATTCTGAAGGAGATCAGCCCTGGGTGTTCTTTGGAAGGAATGATGCTAAAGCTGAAACTCCAGTACTTTGGCCACCTCATGCGAAGAGCTGACTCATTGGAAAAGACTCTGATGCTGAGAGGGATTGGGGGCAGGAGGAGAAGGGGACGACAGAGGATCAGACGGCTGGATGGCATCACCGACTCGATGGACGTGAGTCTGAGTGAACTCCAGGAGTTGGTGATAGACAGGGAGGCCTGGCGTGCTGCGATTCATGGGGTCGCAAAGACTCGGACACGACTGAGCGACTGAACTGAAACTTGATTAACAACACTGTGTTAGTTTTTTCCTCTTTTTTATGTTGGAGTATACTTGATTCAACAACACTGTTAGTTTTCTCTTCATTTTTATGTTGGTGTATACTTGATTAACAACACTGTGGTTAGTTTTTCATTTTTATTTATGTTGGGGTATACTTGATTAACAATGCTGTTAGTCTTTTCTTCATTTTTATATTGGAGTATACTTGATTAACAGTGCTCTGTTAGTTTCACATGTAGAGCAGAGTGATTCAGTTATACGTATACATGTTGTCCATGCTTTTTCAAATTCTTTCCCCATTTAGGTTATTACAGAGTACTGAGCAGAGTTCCTTGTCCTATATAGTAGGTCCTTGTTGGTTATCTAGTTTAAATATAGCTGTGTGTACATGTCAATCCCAAACTCCCCATCTATCCCTCCCCCAACCCCCTGAAACCGTAAGTTCATTCTGTCTGTGAAACACGTGGAGACTAAACAACGTGCTGTCAACCAACCACTGAAGAAATCAGAAGAAATAAAAAAGCATCTAGAAACAGGGGACATCCCTGGTGGTCCAGTGGTTAAGACTCTGCACTTCACTGCAGGGGGTGCAGGTTTGACCCCTGGTCTGAGAACTAAGATCCCACATGCTGTGCAGCATGGCCAAAAAATAAAAAATAAGAGAGTCCGTGGACCTCTGTTGTCCTCTCTTTCTTAAAAAAGAAAAAAAAAAAGGCACAATAATCCAAAACCTATGGGACAAAGCAAAAGCAATTCTAAGAGGGGAATTTATCACAATACAATCTTACCTCAAGAAATAAGTCTCAAACAACGTAGCCTTACACTTAAAGCAACTGAAGAAAGAACAAAACAAACAAAACCCGAAGTTAGTATAAGGAAAAAAATCATACAGATCAGAGCAGAAGTAAATGAAACAGAAACGAAGAAAACAACAGGAAACGTCGATGAAACTAAAAGCTGGAAGCGCCCAGATCACCTCGTCCAGCCCTGCAGCTGACACCACTTGCCTGGCGCTTAGTGTGAACTGGGGCAAACTGAGCCCTGCAACCTGCTCACCAACCTCTCTCATCTGTCCTTACGCAGCTCACGGTGTTTACTGAAGAAATACAGAAGTCATGTGTTTCCAAAAAGCAGGCTTAGATTCTGAGCATAAAATGCAAGCTACAAACATAAAGATGAATGATAAGAAACTTCAGAAATTAACCTAGTTTACTGAATGCTGCTGCTAAGTCACTTCAGTCGTGTCTGACTCTGTACCACCCCATAGACAGCAGCCCACTAGGCTCCGCTGTCCCTGGGATTCTCCATGCAAGAACACAAGTGGGTTGCCATTTCCTTCTCCAATGCATGAAAGTGAAAAGTGAAAGTGAAGTCGCTCAGTCCTGTCCGACTCTGCGTGACCCCACGGACTGCAGCCTACCAGGCTCCTCTGTCCTTGGGATTTTCCAGGCAAGAGTACTGGAGTGGGTTGCCATTGCCTTCTCCGAGTTTACTGAATACCCAAACTCAAAACTCATCTTCTAAAAGGAGATCAGATGAATTCAATTATTCTTAAATTTCAATTATTTCTTAAATTTCACTGAGAACCTAGAGTGATCTAGTTCCTTTTTCCCTTTTAATTCCTTTCAATACATCAAAAATCCAACAGTTACTTCATTTCAGAGAAAAGGCTAAGATCACTCTTAAAGTCCCTTTCACAAAACATTTATTGTTCCTCTCTCTCTGTTTCATAATAAAATGGGTTTTCAGCTTTAAACATGTACAACACAGTTTTTGTTAAGCAGCATGTATGTGAACAGAGACAAGAACATCGTGAACACCTGGTGTGAGCTCTGAAAATCCACAGAGCACATTTCAACAGTAAGAGGGAAAGGTGCTGTGCTATGGATCACCTAACAATTCTTTGTCCTCACCCTGCAGAAAAGCCAGGTAAATGCTCCGTGTCCAGAAAAAACAAGAAGTCTTCCTTGGACGAGCAGTTACTCTTTAACTGTTTTCCTCTTACTGCCCTTGACCAATGAAGTCTGCTTCCTGTCTCCTGAGAAACCTGTATGCTGGTCAAGAAGCAACCGTTAGAACCAGACATGGAACAACGGAAGATAGCATAATAAAAGCAGAAACATCACTCTGCCAACAAAGATCCATATAGTCAAAGCTATGGTTTTTCCAGTAGTCCTATATGGATGTGAGAGTTGTACCATAAAGAAGGCTGAGTGCCAAATTGATGCTTTCTAACCGTGGTGCTGGAGAAGACTCTTTTTAGAGTCCCTTGGACTGCAAAGAGATCAAACCAGTCGATCTTAAAGGAAATAATCCCTGAATATTCACTGGAAGGACTGATGCTGAAACTGTAGCTCCACTACTCTGGCCATCTGGCCATGGGAAGAGCTAACTCACTGGAAAAGACCCTGATGCTGGGAAAGACTGAAGGCAGGAGAAGGGGACAATAGAGGATGAGATGCTTGGATGGCATCATCGACTCAATAAACATGAGTTTGAATAAGCTACAGAAGATGGTGAAGGACAGGGAAGCCTGGCATGCAGTCGATGGGGTCGCAGAAAGTTGGACATGATTTAGAACTGATCAACAATGAAGTCTGTAAGATCATTTCAACACATTCAGCCTTTGATTCCACTGAAATGAGGCCCAAGAGTTAATAACGTAGAAACAGTTTGTGTATTTTTAGAATCCAAGTCTGGGCTCTGAGAGAAATACACACCTTTAATTATCATGAAGGAGCTCTCTAAACCTTTCCAGAATCTTTTTAACTTTTTATTATAATGAGTAAAATTTATTCACTGAATACCTCCAACCTTAGCTGAAATAAAAACTAAGGAGTTCCAGTGCAGGGGCAAGACCAAGTCTGTGCTCCACCAGCTGCACAGGGGCCGCGGCAGGGTCACCGCCACAGAAGTCTGAAGACACAAGCAGCCTCGGTGTGGGACTGGGCTACAGGAGGTCACAGAACTGAAAGGGGAGCAATGTGATCATATGTGGTAAGCTGCGTGCCCAGGGAGCACAGGCCAGGTGTCCCTCTGGTCCTGCAACCACTTGGTGAAGCCTGAAGAATAGAAACTAGTACAGATGAGCAAACGTCCCGATGCGCACATAGGAAAGTGACTCGCTAATCAAGTCAGGATGCCACAGGATCCAGGCTTTGAGCTCCTCCCTGTAGCCCCTTCTACAGCAAAGGTGGGTATTTACAGTGAACCAAAGTCTTCTAAGGCTCATTAAAACTCTCCCAGGTATGACCAAACAGCGTGACAACACAGTAACCAGCTGTGCCGAAATGCAGGGTGTGTCAGACTAACATGAAAGACCACATCTGTTCACGTGCCCCAAAATGAATTCACCACTCTGTCTACACTCACTGTGCTTATGCGAGTGATAACAAAGGAAGAAAACCAAAAGGCTGCCTTTTTTCAGGCAATCACCACTTTACACTTACATACGTTTTAAATTTTAACACTTTGGTTGCTTTACAGATAATTAGGCAAAAATAGAAAATAAAACCATATTAGGTTTATAACACTCAATAATAGTTTAAAAATACACCTGTGCTTCAGAAATCGCCATTCCTATTTTAGATGCCAAAATGCATACAAGAGAAGTAGAAACACCCTCAATTTAAAAAAAAATCTTACACAAAAATGACCACTTTTATTATTTTTAATTTTTTTTTTTTTTTAAGAAACAACTCCTTTTATAACTACAGCAGTTCACAGTTCCAGACAGATGCCAAGGATCGGCTCACTCAATTTCAATTCCATCTGAAGCTGGAAAACTAAAAATACATTTTTCCAGACATGAGGGTTCCCCGTGCGCTCAAACACGCCTGGAATGCAGACGGCGGAGGACTCTTCCTGCCCACTCCACCGTTCTCTGCTGAAACGACAGCAAATGAAAACAGACCTGAACTTGGGGGGGAGACACTTGACTCGAGGGGACTGCTGCCGCGGAGAGAGGAGACTCCTGGCACGGGGGGCATAACACTGTGACCCTGAGACTGGCCAGCACCCTGGGCTGAGGCTGAGGTGCTTCCTTCAGAGGGGGAGCCAGCGAGGCCAGGAAGCGTGCAGGGAGTGGGAAGGGAGGCGCCACTGAGGCCGGGTGCTCGGGTGCCTGAGGAGGGCTCAGTTCAGGGATCTGGGGAAGGAGAGGTCCTGACACCTGGCTCCACTGATCAGCGGGGCAGGGGTGCAGCCTGTCGCTAAGGAGACACAGGCGGGATCTGGGAGGGTCTGAATGGGCTGTTCCTGGTTCACGGGCACACAGTCTTATCCTGGGGGGCTCTCTGAGCCACCGTGCCCAACAAGACACAGGGCGCGGGGACTCCAGGGTCAGCCATGGTCTGCAGGCCTGCCATCCATCCCCACGGTCCTGCTTCCACACCTCCCACCCAAGCTCCCGAAGAGTTTCTGCACCAACCCACACCCACTCGCAGCCTCCACAGACACACGATCACAGCAGCCCAGGTGGTTCACACTACTGACTGCTGCCTCTCCATGGGCCAGAGAACCTCACGGACAGAGAGACTCAAGGAACTCCCCGGAGGGCGGGACGGTCACCAAAGATGATCCCCCTGGAACAGGCAATCCCACAGGAGGCACTGCCCATCCTCCTAAGCCCACATCCCACCCTAGTGACCACGGGGCTGGCACAACCCACCCAGCGGGCCGAGGGAGAGCTCTCAGTGCTCACACTCAGGGTGGTTCCCCTGAGGAACACCTGGCCCAGAACTTGTCCCACACCCTCCAAAGGAAACCCAAACTGCCCCAGGGACCCTGTCACACCAGCGTGCTCCGGAAAATATCACAAGTTCACCGTTAAGTTTCCACAGGTCAATCAGTACCTGATACCTACGTGAATGTATTTATTACAACGGACACAAAACAGCAAAGTGAGAACGTTCAACGAAGTATGCAGGCTTACACAATCCCAGCCCTCAAACACAGATCAGTGCTGATCTAGGTCTACCTGATATTAATTCCTTATTCTCATCAACAACGCACTATAACTCCCCAGTGAGATCTGAAAAGTATTTCTGATATATGTTATTAATAAGACCACGTCATGTGACTCTACTGTCGTTTCTAAAGATCCCAATAATAGACTTAGAGGCGATAAACTATTTCCGTCCGATTTTCTTTCCACCATAGTTTAAATACCTATTACCTCCTAGAAAACCACCTCTCACTATAATTTAAGGCACACTGAAAGGCTGGTTCAACAGGGTCATTTCTAAAACACTCAGAGGCAATGAACAGAAGTGCTGTTTTAATTCCTATTCCTGCTGTAACAAATTATCACAAATTCAGCAGCTTGTGACACCACAAATGTACCTGCTACAGTTCTGGAGATCGGAAGTCTCACCCAGTGAACCATGAGGCGTGGGCAGGTCTGGCTCCTCCTGAGGCTCCGGAGGGTCCGTCCCTCTTCCTTTTCCAGCTCCAGGAGGCCCACCACCCCCACCTCTGCCCCATCACATCCCCTTCCTCTTCCCACCCTCTTCCAGCCCACCAGGACCCTTGTGCTAACAATGGTCCACCCTGATACCTAGGTCGTCTCCCATCTTGAGGTCCCTAATTCAGCGACACCTGCAAGCTCCCCCTTCTGCCACGGAAGGGGACACGTTCTCACTGGGGATAAAGACATGGCCATCTTTAGGGGGCCATTATCCTCCAACCACAAGTGCTGACGAGTAAAAATTACTTAGAGAATGTCTGTGGTTAATTTTATATTTAACTTTTAAATTTAGGACCCAAGTATTATATCACACAACAACCATATTAATCACTAACCACACAATCATGGAATATCAACCAACGTAACCAAAAAAATCAGCCAATCAGCAAGTACTAAGAGTCAAAGTACTTCCAGAGCTGTGTAATGTGATGGAGAATGTGTGTGTGTGTTCATATGCACAGAGAGAGACACACAGGGACCAACAGAACCATATGCACACCCACAAAAGTTTAAAATCAAATATCAGTAGCTTTCAACTTTAGTACTCTAACTAAATCTTACTACAATAAAACAGCCTCTTGAGCACATATATTTTTATAGTTTGGGGTTTTGGCTTTCTTTTCAAAGTAACTATGTCCCCCCAAAAAAAGATTTCTCTACAATTACATAAATGAATTCCTCCATAAATAGGTGTGCTAAAGAAAAAAGGCAAGAACTCTTCAGGAGGCTGCCTGTGACTTGGCCAAGCTCGATTTACTCCTGGCCATTGAGGGAGAGACACTTAAAGAGACTAAACCACCACCACACTGAGGGAACAGCAGCCCTAGAATCTGAAGGGGAGAGGAAAACATGACTCTTCACTTGGGTCCAGGCCATATACTCTGCGTTTTCTCCTCAAAGTGCTGGCTTGCTGCTTTTCCTACACATTTTCTCAATTCTAGTCTCTTAAAAAAACTAGAGTTCAAGGAAGCAGAAAAACTCATCAACATTTGAAAAACTTCTACAATCTACAAGTGAATCAATAGCCAAAACAATTAGACTGTTCAAGGCAACTCAGGTTTAAGCCACACACCTGAAGGTTTATAAAGAACAGTAAGGACGGCCTACACCTGGCGTGGGGCAGGGTCTGCACGCCCTCCTCCCGGCCAGGACCTTCCTGGTGATGCTTCCGGGAGATCACAACCTTCCCCAGCTGGTGCATCAGTCATCAGAGCTTCAACGTGGAACATTTTAGAGCCAAACCAGGTTTCCCTTAAGACAGAGAACCAGATTCAGGGCAGCACAACTGAATTTCTACAACTATCTCAGCCACTGGCTTTTAGAGAATCTTAGGAAGTCATGAGAACCCCAATCTATTAAAATCACAACAGATCCCAGAATTTCCTGAAACATTCTCTCAGTTTGCACTCAGGATTCCCTTGCCAAATCTATTATGGACCAAATTTCTTACCAAAAAACAGAACATCACTGCAGAGAACAAGATCAGCTTATACACTGGTCTAAAAATAGAAAGTGAATTTACCCAAGGCTGCTCTTGAGGTGAATTCTCAGCAGAAACTAGAAGCCACAACACTTCATTACCCCCACTGTGGACTGGTGAAGGCTGCACTGAAGTAGGACCTGTGTTACTTTCCGGCCTGCAGGGGGCCTGGGGGGAGGCATATATTGAGTTCCTCAAAACTACTAACAGTAGTTCACTGATACTCGCAGGTCATTTATCCACCACAAACTTAACTATGCGCTAAAGAATACACAGCAGAACTGTACAAAAAAGAGCTTCATGACCCAGATGATCACGGTGGTGTGATCACTCACCTAGAGCCAGACATCCTGGAATGTGAAGTCAAGTGGGCCTTAGAAAGCATCACTACGAACAAAGCTAGTGGAGCTGATGGAATTCCAGTTGAGCTATTTCAAATCCTGAAAGATGATGCTGTGAAAGTGCTGCACTCAATATGCCAGCAAATTGGGAAAACTCAGCAGTGGCCACAGGACTGGAAAAGGTCAGTTTTCATTCCAATCCCAAAGAAAGGCAATGCTAAAGAATGCTCAAACTACCACACAATTGCACTCATCTCACACACTAGTATAGTAATGCTCAAAGTTCTCCAAGCCAGGCTTCAGCAATATGTGCCGAACTTCCAGATGTTCAAGCTGGTTTTAGAAAAGGCAGAGGAACCAGAGATCAAATTGCTGACATCCGCTGGATCATGGAAAAGGAAGAGAGTTCCAGAAAAACATCTATTTCTGCTTTATTGACTATGCCAAAGCCTTTGACTGTGTGGATCACAATAAACTGTGGAAGATTCTGAAAGAGATGGGAATACCAGACCACCTGACCTGCTTCTTGAGAAACCTATATGCAGGTCAGGAAGCAACAGTTAGAAGTGGACATGGAACAACAGGCTGGTTCCAAATAGGAAAAGCAGTATGTCAAGGCTGTATACTGTCACCCTGCTTATTTAACTTATATGCAGAGTACATCATGAGAAATGCTGGGCTGGAGGAAGCACAAGCTGGAATCAAGATTGGCGGGAGAAATATCAATCACCTCAGATATGCAGATGACACCACCCTTATGGCAGAAAGTGAAGAGGAACTAAAGAGCCTCTTGATGAAAGTGAAAGACGAGACTGAAAAAGTTGGCTTAAAGCTCAACATTCGGAAAACTAAGATCGGAAAACTAAGATCATGGCATCTGGTCTCATCACTTCATGGGAAATAGATGGGGAAACAGTGGAAACAGTGTCAGACTTAATTTTGGGGGGCTCCAAAATCACTGCAGATGGTGACTACAGCCATGAAATTAAAAGATGCTTACTCCTTGGAAGGCAAGTTACGACCAACCTAGATAGCATATTGAAAAGCAGAGACATTACTTTGCCAACAAAGGTCCGTCTAGTCAAGGCTATGGTTTTTCCACTGGTCATGTATGGGTGGGAGAGTTGGACTGTGAAGAAAGCTGAGCACTGAAGAATTGATACTTTTGAACTGTGTTGTTGGAGGAGACTCTTGAGAGTCCCTTGGACTGCAAAGAGATCCAACCAGTCCACTCTAAAGGAGATCAGTCCTGGGTGTTCTTTGGAAGGAATGATGCTAAAGCTGAAACTCCAATACTTTGGCCACCCCATGCAAAGAGTTGACTCATTGGAAAAGACTCTGATGCTGGGAGGGATTGGGGGCAGGAGGAAAGGGGACGACAGAGGATGAGATAGCTGGATGGCATCACCGACTCAAGGAACTTGAGTTTGAGTGAACTCCGGGATTTGGTGATGGACAGGGAGGCCTAGCGTGCTGCAATTCATGGAGTTGCAAAGAGTCGGACATGACTGAGCGACTGAACTGAACTGATGCACTAAAGATGCCTTCTTAGGAACTTCTCTCCTGCTAACACAGTCATAACTAAACAAAGAGGTAGGTGGAGGATGCTATGAGGCCAAAGGGAGCAGGTCCTCCATCAAACTAGTCACAACCGAAGAAAACAGGTGATGAACCTGGAGGGTGCGGAACCCACACACAGAACGGCCCAGTCCCTCACGCCTCCCCTCACGAACACACTGTCTACTGGTCTTTCTGGGCCCATCTCAAAGTGTCCACATCTGTGAAACTCCTCGCACTGTGAAAAATCAAGCCCCCACTTCTGGTTCCCAGGACACCTTCATGGCTGTATCCTGGGACTGTGTGGCCAGGCTTAAGCTGCCACGGGGCCTGGGAGGCACCGGTGAATGTGGGGTCAATGTCCATAAACAAAGATCTTCCGAATCAATGCTGTGTAAATAAGGAAGTCAGACTCGCCCTGTCACAGCCTCAGCACCGAGAGCTCAGCCAACAAGGCCTCTCCACCTGCGCAGTCCCTGCGGGCTCCACCCCCATCTCGGGGGACCCCAGCAGACACCACCCACACTTCTCTTCTGGGGTCTGGAGTGCTCAACAAGGATGAGGGTCCCGCAGTCTAAGGACTCCACCCAAAACCCCTCTTGAAGAACAATGTTTCTGCCATCTCAGAATCAGACCCACCCGAAAGCCTGGGAGACACACGAGCACTCCTGTGGGATCCCTGACCTAGCAATCGTGTCAAACCCTCACAGTTGGTGCCATCTGGGGTGTAAAGCTGGAAGGGCTTTATCCGGGGGAGTCAGACTAGAGTCTGAAGATGCATTCTAGAAACTATTCGACAGGCAGCCAGAACACACCCCAAAAAACCCCAAACCACCGTCTGTACTCATGGACATGCCAGAGCTACTAGCACATGCACACACACACACATGCACATACACACACACAAGTGGTGTGGGCACGGAGAGGTGAGAGCACCCACATAATGTCCTATTAACTCTAAATGGGCTCCTCCACTGAGGGATGGGGGCCCTCAAGCCTAAGACTGTTAACGCTCTGGAACTCGGCTCTGCCCCAGAGGCGGTGAGGACATTTGCACCGGCTGACCCGCTCGCCTCCTGCTGGCGGTCAAGCAGGTGCACAACTGGCAGACACACCAAGACCCACGTCTAAACCATCTGACCAACAGGCCCCTCGAAAGTAGTTAGTAATTCAGAGCTAACATAAAAGCATGGGTGGGATCATGCAGAACACATCCAAAAGTTGGTGACCCTGGAACACAGTGACTTCAGGAGCCAACCACAGCCCTCCCCTTCCAGTTTGGCTCAGATGAACGTGACTTTTCAGGTCACACAGCCCTGGATACCACAAAAAACTGTCTCCATTTTATGACAAGAGTATGGCTGCTCTCTTCAACAGAGCTGCCTTCTCAGACAAGAACCGCAATCTACAATCCTCAAAAAGGATACAATTCTTAACATGCTACAGGATCAGACAAAACCAAATGAGGCTTAGTCAGCCACTGGTGCCATTCTCATTAAGACACATGAATCCATGGTGAAGAGAGCAACTCCGACAATTCCATGGAGGTGTGGTCCAGAGGAAGAGGCTGTGCCCAGCCACCCCTGAAGGACACAAACCCAAACCCTCAGTCTCACGGGAACACACACAAATGCACATCAGAGCTCCCTCCCATTGCCTGAAAAAGAACCCAGCACGCACGCGCACACACCCACAAGCGCACACAAACACACCCAACCCCACACCCACAAGCACGTACACACCCACTCAGCCCACCCCACTCCCTACACAAGCACGTACACACACACACCCCACCCTCCACAAGCACACACACACTCCCCACCCTCCACAAGCACACACCCATGCACGCAAACACACACACACACCCTACACACACACACACACACACACACAAGCACACACACACATGCACCCACCCTACCCACACACACACATCTACCCACACCCACAAGCACAGACACACCCTACACAGACACACCCTACACACACACACCCATCCACCCACAAGCACACACACAGGCACACACACACATGCACCCACCCTACCCACACACACACATCTACCCACATCCACAAGCACAGACACACACACCCATAAGCACACAAACACACCCACATACACCCACAAACACACACACGCACAGACACACACACTCAGAAGCACACCCACACACACCAGCATCCTCACACACACGAACTCTGCCCATTCAGAACAGACTTTCTGGACATCAACTTCTCCCCTGACTGCTGCATACTCTCATGTGAAACAACACAAAAAGTTCAACATATAGAAGACTCTGGATAAAAACAGAATCATTTCATATGATTATCATTATAGGGACAACTAATGCCCTGGTTTTTTCAAAGCACAGCACAATATTGAAAGTATGACTAAGTTGTTCCCCTAAAAATCCTGATACATTCGAAGCAGGAAGCCAACCCTTGTGTCAGGAGCACAACTGCTCCATCATCGTTCTTTTGCTGTCGGAGTCACATAAACAAAGTAACGCTGAATCACAAAAGGATGCAACCAGCTGTTCTGACTCACTGCTCCAAATTTAATGTAGAACAGCTAAGAATATCAAGAGACAATTAACGATTAGAACACATTTAACCACCGCCCCCTAACTTCAGGGCTCTGTTCAACCACTTGACCTTCTCTCTTAATATGAACTTTCCAATAAACTCCGGAATTAACAAGATGATGACTTTTTCTTGTGGTGGAGTCAGGAAGAAATTGGTGGAAAGCTGTTCCTTCAGCTGTCAGGAACTTTTCTTTAGCAAAATATCAGAGAGGGAGAAGCAGCCTGAGCTTTTTAACCTGCACATCCAGTCCAGCAAGCAACAGTGAGGGAGTGTAAACAGCAGCAGCACATCCTATCAAAGCTGTTTCTTTAAGGAATTATACACCAATAGCATCTTTTCAAAATTATTTCATGCTATCTCATAGTTAACTCAATTCACAAATAACAGAAGTCATCCTTGCATCTTTGAAATAAGAGGATAATTTTTTCCCCAAAATACTTTCCCTTTCTTTCAAATGATTAAAATTCGGGGTATTTAACAAGATACTCAAGTTCCTTGACTTCTTTGAAAATAAAATACCTCCAATATCAAAACCTTAACAGATAATCCCACAGTCCAGCCAGGTTTGAAGGGAGCAAAATCTGCCCGCACATTTGGGGCTTACGTGAAGCTCTGTGCAAGTTTCCATCTCGTCTGCCCTTGGTCAGATCAAGCCAGTGCCCGATGGGAAGCAGAAACCACAGTGTGTGTCCTGCAGCGCACTGCCCACGGGAGCCCTGTGTGGGTGGCTCCACGCTCCTGCTGCGGAGCCTAAAGCAAACCGCACAGGCTGCCCTGCGGGAGGAGGCGGCACAAGGTCCCCAAGCATCCAACAAACGTCAGCAACGTACGTTTCGTTTGTTTCATAAACCATCTGACAGAACTCCCGAGGCCGCCCCAGGCTTCCTGCCTGTTCTGCCTCATTCGTCCAGCACAGCTTTTCCCAAAGAGGCCCCAGGGCCTGCAAAGTCCTCCCTCTCACAGACAACTCTTAATACTTTCCTCCACAAAGCCTTTTCACATTTAGCAGCAGAAAAGCTAAGCATTTCCTTTGATGTCATTCAGTTCAGTTCAGTTGCTCAATCGCATCCGACTCTTTGCGACCCCACAGACTGCAGCACACCAGGCTTCCCTGTCCATCACCATCTCCCAGAGCTTGCTCAAACTCATGTCCAACAAGTCGGTGATGTCATTCAACCTTCTCATCTTCTGTCGTCCCCTTCTCCTGCCTTCAATCTTTTCCAGCATCAGGGTCTTTTCCATTGAGTTCTTTGCATCAGGTGGCCAAAGTATTGGGGTTTCAGCTTCACCATCAGTCCTTCCAATGAATATTCAGAACTGATTTCCTCTAGCATTGACTGGTTGGATCTCCTTGTAGTCCAAGAGCATTCTCCAACACCACAGTTCAGAAGCATCAATTCTTCAGCACTCAGCTTTCTTTATAGTCCAACTCTCGCATCCATACATGACCACTGGAAAAACCAAAGCTTTGATTAGATGGACCTTTGTTGGCAAAGTAATGTCTCTGCTTTTTGATATGCTGTCTAGGTTGGTCATAGCTTTTCCTCCAAGGAACAAGTGTATTTCATACATTATGTAGAAGAAATTATGTGCTTCACTCACTATGTACTTCACTCATTATATACAAGAGCATATATATATATATGCAGATCAGGAAGCAACAGTTAGAACTGGACATGGAACAACAGACTGGTTCCAAATTAGGAAAGGAGTACATCAAAGCTGTATATTGTCACCCTGCTTATTTAACTTCTATGCAAAGTACATCATGAGAAACACTGGGCTGGAGAAAGCACAAGCTGGAATCAAGATTCTCGGGAGAAATATCAATCAATCACCTCAGATATGCAGATGACACCACCCTTATGGCAGAAAGTGAAGAGAAACTAAAGAGCCTCTTGATGAAAGTGAAAGACGAGAGTGAAAAAGTTGGCTTAAAGCTCAACATTCGGAAAACTAAGATCATGGCATCTGGTCCCATCACTTCATGGGAAATAGATGGGGAAATAGTGGCTGACTTTATTTTCTGGGGCTCCAAAATCACTGCAGATGGTGACTGCAGCCATGAAATTAAAAGACGCTTACTCCTTGGAAGGAAAGTTATGACCAACCTAGATAGCATATTGAAAAGCACAGACATTACTTTGCCAACAAAGGTCCGTCTAGTCAAGGCTATGGTTTTTCCAGTGGTCATGTATGGATGTGAGAGTTGGACTGTGAAGAAGGCTGAGCACTGAAGAATTGATGCTTTTGAACTGTGTTGTTGGAGAACACTCTTGAGAGTCCCTTGGACTGCAAGGAGATTCAACCAATCCACTCTAAAGGAGATCAGTCCTGGGTGTTCATTGGAAGGACTGATGCTAAAGCTGAAACTCCAATACTTTGGCCACCTCATGTGAAAAGTTGACTCACTGGAAAAGACTGATGCTGGGAGGGACTGGGGGCAGGAGGAGAAGGTGACAACAGAGGATAAGATGGCTGGATGGCATCACCGACTCCATGGCTTAAGTAAACTCCGGGAGTGGTGATGGACAGGGAAGCCTGGCATGCTGTGATTCATGGGGTCACAAAGAGTCAGACACAAATGAGCGACTGAACTGAACTGAATATGTTTCCTATTCAATTAACAGAAAGGAAGAAAGAAAAAAAGAAAGGAAGGATGAAAGAAAAGTGAAAAAACAAGGTTCCTGAGGACAGGAACTGTTTCTTATTCACGACTGAATCCCCATCTCCCATTAACAGAACAGGGCCTGGTCCTTCCACACTCAACACACAGCAGCTGAATTAGCATGACTGATATTATGTCTATAGGTTGAAATTCAAGCATCTCTAGGACTTCAAACACCCTGAGTACCCCAGTGGCCCACAAGACTGGCATTTGTACTAGAGCCACTTTAAATGGGCATCCAAATCTCTGTCCAGGTAATTCATTTATTTTCAGGACTTTTCAGACATGTCTGCCTTTTTGGTCTTTTATTTTTTCCTTAGATTACACCACTTACAACCAAGACTAATTCACCTAATTAACTTTCACAATTAAAATGTCAAGCATATGTTAAAAGATGAAAATCATAAGGAAAGGTATTATTTAAATCCAATACAGCAAGTCTACCCACATCTTTAAATGAGGATATGAAAATGGAAAGTTCTCCTATGCGGGGAAATAAGTTATCAGACAACCTAAAAACCTCAAGGACAAAGAGTGAGGAAGGAGGAGAAAAGACCTCCAAGCAACATTTGTTCTTTGAATTTGACTTCAAAAGAGCACTTAAAATGTGAGCTCCCCCAACATCCCACAACCTTCCAGTACTGTGTGTTGCTCTGTGTCCCTTCCTGGGTGGCAGTGGGTGCTCTCACCAGGCACCACCCTTCCCAGTCTGCCTCCTGCGCACCGCGGCCCTGGAGGGACCACACACGGCCTCTTAGAAAGGGCCTGACCCACACATCTCCTCACTGCTTGAGCACAGGAGTGGCTTCCAGAAACAACACCGGTATTGGTGCTCCCTGGAGCCAGTGTCCACTCTTCCAAGTCAAACAGGGCCAGTTTAGTTACTGAAAGAAATGCTTACGTACTGGTCTCATACTTAAATGAACTCAGAAGTTAAAGGACGGCCCTTCTCAACTGGTGTGTACTCGGAATTGGTTGCCATAGGGATGAAGTCCAGCCACGTGCTTCCCTGATCTTGCCCAACATGAAACATCTCACACATGTGAAACAGAGTCAAAGGTCAGGGTAAGAGCTGTGCACTGACCATCTCAAATGTGCAAGAACATTGCTCCGGTTTCTACAGAAAATGCCTGCAAACATTCATAACAAATGAGTTAAGAGCTCACAGGAGGTTTCTGTTACGTTCCCTAAGAATGCCAGAGAACAGGGGTGCAGTAAGGATGGGCCAAGAAAGGCAGGCAGGGCACCCGTGCCTCCAGGCTAGAAACTAGCACATGCTCAGGCCCCACCCAAAGCCAGGGACAACAGGGGCCAGGGCAGTCCTCAAACTCATCCAGGTGTAGGACTCACAAGCATCAGGGCCAATGGATCCCCAGAAGCTAATTACAAGAAAACACACCTAACACCTCTCTCCACCATCCTCCTCAAGCTGAGCCGGGAGTGGACACTCAGTTTCAGAAACCCTTCCCCCAAGCAGGGCACATCCCAGTGTGGGACCCACTGGAAAACCAGCAAGAAACCTTCTCTCAGCTGGCAAGCACAGTTGCAAAATGACACCCATAAAGGCCACAATCTATCCCCTAGCTGGCCCACGATTGCCCGGTGCCAGCACATTTCACCACAAGAAAACACGCATGAGAACTGCAGCCTCCTGACTGGATTCTTCTCCCAGTAAGGCCCCCACCATCAGCCAGCAGAGGGGCTGCCAGCCTGTCCTATGTGAGAGAGGGTTCGAAAAGGGACTCCCCCCAGGATGTGTGCGAGGTCTGTGCACTCGTACCCGTGCAGGGTGTTTACCACTCACAGAGATTAAAATCAACGAAAGTAACTTCCCCCAGACTCAGCGTCCACACATACACAATGCCAGCTCAACAAATAAAATACCGTGGTTTACTTCCATACATAATCACTGATCCTGGCATCTGATGTATGCGCCTGCCAGATGGGGAGGGGTCAGTACCACCAGCCCGGGAATCAACTGGGAGGAAAGTCAAGGCATCAAACGGCTCCAAAGTTTCTGTTCTTGGCAAGGCTGGACCAGGCAAAACCCGCAGCAGCATCCACCCAGGACAGCTTTGCTTCCAACTTCTTTTAATAATTGCCATTGTTCCTAATTCATGATAATTGGAAGGGGAACTTAACAGCAGGTAATTAAGCCACTGCACCATCTGCTACTGAATTACAATGCCACACATTCGTAATAAAAGTGGACCTTATACCAGGAACTGTGGCCTAGAAACGCAGTCCAACAGGCTCTTCCCCGTGGCTCCCTTGGGTTGCAACCCCTAGCGGGGAGAGACCCGGACCCCGACTCTGTGCAACATTTATGTCTGACCTTTGCACACCCAAACCTACCCCCTGCCCTCGCCTTCCTCCAGCCGAAGAGGCTCAGGGAGTTTTTCCTGATAGATGGCCAGGCAGCCTGCTTCTCCCCACCAGCGACTGCACACACACCACTTCCCGCGGCTGCCGAGGGCCAGGAAGGCAAACTCCGCCGCCATTCCCAGGTTCTCCTTTCAAAACGCAACAACGACTGAATTCACATCAGCGACCACACAGACAACAATGCAGCTTCCACACCTGGGCGGGACTCTGCGCCTAGCCCCACGTGGGTCCATGATCAGTCCACACGACAGGGAATTAATTCTGCCATTTCCCTCAGCATGGACAGCAGGATCTGCCAAGTATTCTTGAGATAGCCAACAGCCGCTGGGGGCTCCATCTCTCACTGCTTCTGCCAATGTTCAAGTGATAAAAATAGAAATCATGTGTGAGCCACTTGCTTTGTCTTTCAGGAGAAGTCATCTGTGCAGCTGTTAAGAAGAAATCAAATGGTATATGTCTTCAATCTAAGCCCACAGACCACATGGCCCCTTTCTGTCAGGCCCAGAAACTCACAGATAGTCTCACCAAGTCTTGGTTGTATATAACAGGGAACAGGCTGCCGTGCTGAGGGTTTTGTCTCCTCCAATACATTCAACTGATCAAGTGTCCCCCACTGAGACATCAAGGTCATTTATAGTCATTTACCCACAACTACACAAGGGAAGTAAGGACACTTTCAGTTCTCTAAGATACGGCCCCATCCAGATAAATGTTTATGAAATGTGCACTTTCCTAGGAGGCTAGAAGAGACAGCTAACAGCAGGTGTCCAGGGCTCTTTCTTCACTGGAACTTGACTCACCTGGAGCAGCATCACCGATGCGTTTCACCAATGGAGGGGGCAACCACTTGGAAGAGTTCCTGGGCTTTCGTGTTGAAAATCCGTACCAGGCACTGCTTACAAGAGCCTCCAAACAACAGGAACTGCAACTCATGTCAGATCATACAAAAGGGCTCTTGGAATGCAACCCTACCAAATACCACCTCATTTCCTACTCCCAACCAAATTACTCTCTGTCTGCCAGTGTTTCACTGATGGACTGAGGCTCAGGGTCTAAGGGAGACCCTCCAGGGGAATCCTTGCACAGCCAGCACCCTTTCTTCCAGTGTTATCCTGAAGACTGCTGAGAAGGGCCTTTCTCCTTCCTCAGTGCAACAACTCTGGCTTGTGGCCCCACTCCCCACCCACCACTCTGTCTACCCCTCAATTACAGGCTTTTGTGGGGGAAAAAAAAAAGAGTTCTTTTTACTTTGGGTTCCAAAACAAGTACATAATTTTGAACAATTTCATCAATTAAATTATCAAGCAGCAGTTTGTAATCTGGACCACAATCTGATGCAAAATTCTCAAGTAATTTGGGCGGCAATAATAGCTCCTATTACATTACAGACAAACAGATGAAAACTTCAACTAATCTGTACATATTGTTTGTGGGACCAATTTCATAAACAAACCAGCTATTCAAGCAAAAAGAGTGTCTTCAGTCAAATGCAAATTAATTCACTTCCCTCATCAAAGATCTTCATTTCCAAAAGAGATTTTTAAACCTGTGGTAGAAGGAAATGCCATGAATCTACAAGCCTCCGTCTGCGTCCTTCCTTCTCACAAGGTGAGCCCGCCGAGCAGAATGGAGCAGCACAGAGAGCGCCCGCAGGTCCAGGGGCAGGCCGGGAACCAGCCTGGGGCACAGGACCTCCTGGAGAGCTCCCCCACCATGCAGCGCCCCACAGGGTCCTGTGCGGTGGATGTGACTGCACACCTGAAGGATGCAATGCTGAGTCCCCAGAGCATTTCGCAGCCAGTGGGGACACGCTCCTGTAACGAGCAGAGAACACGGGGTCAGGCCTCAGGACCGATGCCCAGGGCTCTGAACAAGGCACCCCCCTTAGTGCCCTTGGGAGCAGCAGGTGACTGGGGGTTCCCAGCCAGGAGACTGGAATCAGGGGGCCCCACTCAGGGCACAAACTCAAAAGTTCTTTTCCCTCCTGAGGGATGGACTGCGAGTCTAGAGTTAGGACATGCACACTATTCACATGTAGAGCACATATCCTGGGGTAAACCATAATGGAAAAGAACACAAAAAAGAATGTTCAGTTCAGTTGCTCAGTCAGACTCTTTGGGACCCCATGAACTGCAGCATGCCAGGCCTCCCTGTCCATCACCAACTCCCAAAGTCCACCCAAACCCATGTCCATTGAGTCGGTGATGCCGTCCAACCATCTCATCCTTTGTCATCCCCTTCTCCTCCTGCCTTCAATCTTTCCCAGCATCAGGGTCTTTTCCAATGAGTCAGCTCTTCGCATCAGGTGGCCGAAGTATGGAGTTTTCAGCTTCAACATCAGTCCTTCCAATGAACACCCAGGACTGATTTCCTTTAGGATGGACTGGTTGGATCTCCTTGCAGTCCAAGGGACTCTCAAGAGTCTTCTCCAACACCACAGTTCAAAAGCATCAATTCTTCTGCGCTCAGCTTTCTTTATAGTCCAACTCTCACATCCATACATGATATGTATATAAATGAATCACTATGCTTACAGCAGAAATTAATACCACACTGTAAGTCAACTTCAATGAAAGTACATTAAAAATAAAAATAATAAAATTTTTAAAAAGTGAAAAAAAAAAAGGTTCTTTTCCCTCCTTTACTGAGACATAACTGAGATGTGATACTGTGTTAGTTCAGGGTGCACGTAACAATCTGATACATTTAAACAGCGTCACATGACGCTACAGTCAGGCTGTGAACTCCTCCAACCCTGCAGTCTCACTTTGTCTCGCCGTGAGAACACTTCAGATCTACTCTCTCAGCAATTTTCAAGTATGTAGTAGTGTTGTGAGCTACAGTCACTGCATGCCACCCCCAGAACTCTCATCTTACGACTGGGTCTGAGCCCTGTGACCATCATCTGTCCCTCCCTCAGCCTCTGGCACCAGTTACACTCTCTGCTTCTATGAGTCTGGCATATTTAGATTCACATATAAGCAGGATCATATAGTATTTGTCTTTATTTTATTCAAGTATAGTTGATTTACAATGTTGGGTCAATTTCTGCTACACAGTAAAGGGATATGATATTCATTTTCATATTCTTTTCCACTATGGTTTATCACAGGATACTGAATGTGGTTCCCTGTGATATGTAATAGGTCCTTGCTGTTTATCCATTCTCTATATAATAGCTTGCATCATGTAGTATTTATCTTTCTCCAACCTATTCCACTTAGCATTAAGTCCTTCAGGTTCACACATATTGTTGCAAATGGCAGGATTTCCTTCTTTTAATGGGTGAATTATATATATATCACATTTTCTCTATCCATTCATCCACTGATTTTCAGACTTACGTTGCTTCCACATCTTGGCTATTGTAAATAATGTAGCAATAAACATGAGGGTACAGGTGTCTCTGAGATTTTTATTTCATTTCCTTTAGATAAATACCCAGAAGTGAACTTGCTAGGTCATATGGTAGTCCTATTCTTAATTCTTTGAGGAATCTCCATACTGTTTTCCATAGTGGCTGCACTAATTTACACTCCCATCAACAGTGCACAAAGGTTCTCTTCTCCACACCCTTACCAACCTCGCCATCTCTTTTCTTTTTGATAAGGACCATTCCAACAGGTGTGAGGTGATATCTCACTGTGTTTTGATCTGCATTTCCCTGATGATTAGTGATGCTGAGCATATTTTCATGTACTGCTGGCCACGAGTATGTCTTCTTTGGGAAAATGTCTATTCAGACTCTCTGCTCTTTTTTTAAATGGATTGTTGTGATTTTGGTTTTCTTTTTTCTTTTTTTTAATTTAGTTTTGCGAGTTTCTTACAAAATCCTGTGATCAGGTAAAACCCAGGACTGACTCCAGATCTGAAACCCCATGGTTTACATTCAGCCTGCATTAGTGAAAGGATGCAACAACTCCATAAAAGGACAAACCTCTGATAATCCTGGTTGATGTCATAACATTTATCTCAAAACATAAAGGTATTGATGAAATGCCTCCCCAGGAAAGAGCTCAAAGCTGACACATTCTCCTTTAATTATTAAAGCCTTAAAATCCACTCAATAAGTTATTTTAATCTAAATCTCCAGCACAGTGCCTACAACACAGTGGGCAGTAATTCGTCTGGCTAGCAGATGTGGACCCAAAGCCCATAGCCCTCTGCGTGGACATCTGCCCTGTTGAAGCTCGTGCCTGGTTCCACTGAACAACATCCACCTTTCTGGATTCATGCCCCATGTTCCCAACTCCCTGCAACCACAGAGTGAGCCCTCCGAAAGAGTCTGAGGCTTCTGTGGCTGCAAGAGATCCTCACAGCGGGCTTGACAAATACAGCAAGAAGCCTTCTACCTCAAGCCTGTATTCTCAGGTAGGTCTGAACCTGACTGGCCTAGAACTCCAGCAGTGGTTCTCAAACCTCATCCTGCACCAAAGCCCCCAAGAAGGCTCAATGAAACACAGGCTGGCAGGTCCTCCCGGTGCCCAGCTTCAGATTCTGCAGGGCCGGGCTGGCCCAGCAGCTCACTCCTGATACATTACCGGGCCAGAGACACTGGAGCCCCACCCCACCCCCCTGGAAAACTGCCCTCCTCGGCACATCAAGGGACCAACCTGGCTTTAGTTCAGCTACTTCCTGCTCCTCCTCGCACCCTCCTGAGTCTGCACAGGGAGCCCCCCTTGTGTGACGAGGCTCTCTTGCTCTTTCCAACAACAAAGTCCCATCCGCCTCACGGCAGATGAGTAGACGTTCTCCTGATTCAGATCTGCTACACAGCATGCAGCCGCTAAAAATAACATTCGGTAAGAACATTTGTCAACATGGAAATTTTTCATGATACAGTACTGGCAGAAAAACAGCAAGTAATAAGGCTGTATTTCAGAACACAGAAGTACTGGTTTAAAGTACAGATGGGTAGATAGATGGGTAACTGGGTGGATAGTTGGATGGATTAAGTGGATGGATGCATAAAAGGTGGATACTGAGAAATCCCTGGAAGGAGATAAATTACAATATTAGAAGAGGTTACTCATGATGGTGAGATAATTTGTGTTTTTTACCAAATGATTTTCAGTTAACACTATTTAGTAACAGGAAAAAATCAGCTGCTTTAACTTGCCTGAAAATGCTTTAGGAAGTGTGTGTCTTCCTGACACTTCTTGATCAGGCCACTTTCATTGGTTATGCTCATTCTTATTCATCCCAGGGAGTGTGACACAGTGGGAAAGTATATCTTTTGAGTCCAAAAACCTAGTTCTGCCTTCTGTATACTGGAGGCAGCAGCTCCCCTTCCACCTCAATGGGGCACAAAGAACACATGAAAGCACACACAAGGAGCTCCCGGAAACCTCAGAGCACAAATGCAAGGTGAAGTCAGCGATCGATTTGGCTCCTCAGCTCCTCTTGGAGACTCGCTGCTTCCTCCACTATTCACTATGCATCTCACCCAAAAGACACAAGAAATGTTGTATTCTATTTTAATATAGTTGCAAATTTACAGTGGAGTCCACTCTGGAGTGATCTGAAATCCACTCCAACCAACACCAGGCAGGCATGCAGCTCCTGCCTGCATCAAAGAGCAAAGCAACGCAAGCCAAGGTCCACAGAGCCTGGTGCAGGACTGCCTTTCAAAGTCAGCTGAAGCCCATTTATAAACACTTTAAATATCCAAGATACAGAACTAAGCAACTTGCTCATTCAAGAAGGATTAACGAGCAAACCCCAAACAATTGTTCGCCCTAGTGGGCACAAGGAAAACGGCAAAATAACGCTGATGGTGCTAAGACAGAGATGCACATGCATCACCATGACAACAAAGAGAAGGAAGCAACAGCATGTGGGCTGGAGAGCTGGGTCCCAGGAGCCCAGAAACCCTGAGACCCTCCGCACATTCTCTGGGTGCAACAGGCTGCACCCACATCCCCACCTTCACCCGCTCTGGCTTCTAGGAGCACAATCAACACCAAGACGACTCACTGTCCATCTTAAAGCAGACACCCAGGAAACATCATCTCACATTGCACTTTTGCTAAATAAATCTCCCACATTTTGATCCAGGCTCCAAAAGACAACTCTGAAAATAAAAATATGTCAACCTAATTTACAGGCGTTTCTTCAGTTGGCCATCATTCATACCAACAATTACAAAACAACCTCAACTCCACTGCAGCTAGCAGACAAGCTCTCTATATCCAGCATCTGCCAAGGCCAGTCAGATGGACATTAAGTCCCATGACCATGACTAATAGTCACTCACACACCAGCTTCAGCCCAGAGGAAAAACCATGTAAAAAGTTAAATACGTACTACAAACAGGCAGCTGGCAGCACCCGATTCCTGAACTGGATGCTGCTCAGAGGGCTTTTGTGGCCAGTGTGGCTCTGATGGGGCTCGCCCCCACCCCTCACCCCACCCCGTAGGGAAGGAGACTAGAGTCTGGTTCCGCCAGGGCCTGTGGGCCAACAGCAGACAAGACATCCCTCTCCGCAACTTACAAGGGCTCCGGAAGGACAGAGGAGTTATGAACAGGAGGAGAAGGCCTGGGGGAAAACAAAAGTCTCCTGATTTTACAAAAGATGTGAAGCCATGCAGGGCCTCACACATACCTGACCCGTGTACTGCCATTTCTCTCAGGTGATGGCCATTAGTAGCTCCCAACATATCCAATAGAGACCACCTCTCCAAATTATATTGCTTTATTACTCACAACTGGGGAACAGTTACCTGCCCCCAAAAATAAAGGAATTTAACCTGAAACTGTATATGACAAAATTTATTTGAAAATAACAACCCTTCAAGCTTAAAAGAATTAAATAGTGAGAAATACTGCATTAGATGGTAATAGAATAAAACAGTGAAGGTTAATTGCCACAGAAGGCCCTAGAAAAGGGCCCCTAAGCAGAGTGCGGAGATTTCCATAAAACAAACAGAAGACATGCATCTAATGAGACGCAAGATGAGCCACTGGGCTCGTCCCAAGATAAGTACCTACACTGTACTCAAAAGTAAAGCAAACTCCACGCTGTGAATAAATGAAAACACATAAGCTTGGAAACAGTGTTCTGACGAGATGCTGCTTCCAAGTTTCAATCTTATTAACCCTCAATCCTGTCAACACAAACACTCAACAACAGCCACACTAGCTAAACACGTGTGACCTGCAGGGTGCCATACGCACACCTCGGATCTTCACAACCACCCTACCACTGGGGTTAAACTAGGACCCCGCCTGACAGATGAGAAAACAGAGGGAAGGACGGGTTACCGAACCTGCCACAGCCACATAAGTGGGAAAGGATAGCTGCCACCTCCAGGACATGGACCCACACACCCACTTAAACCAGCAACCGGCCACCCCCATGGAGCTCAGCTGCGTGCACCTGCCGTCAGGTGCGTCCACACGGGGGACTGGGACGGGGGCACCCACCCGACCAGCAAGCCCTGGAGGAACGGTCCCAGTGCCGCCTCATCTTCACCTCACCTCCGTTTCAGGTCTCTTTCTCACCACCCACACTTCATTTCTCCGCTGCTTTCTTCCCAGAGCCCATCAAGTGGCTCCACCTGTTTAGAGAAGCCCAGCGCTGCATCCCACGACGTTCTGGCCTATTCTGGACAGGATTCGAGATGGGGAAGTGCCAGTGCAGAACAGGGGCCGGAGACCACTGAGGCAACTCAGGAGAACAGTGGGCCCATACATCCTGAGTCTGGTGAAACCTGTTCCTGCTCTTTCACTGGAACTCCCATCAAAGACCACCCCTGAACCAATCTGCTAATCTCCCCCAAGAACCACCGGCACCTATTCTTTGGTTTCAGATACCACTCTCCTATGAGTTACTGATAAGAAGTAAGATCGAAAGCCTCAAAGTGAAAGTTGCTCAATGGTATCCAACTCCTTGCAACCCCATGAACTATAAAGTCCACGGAATTCTCCAGGCCAGAATACTTCTGGAGTGGGTTGCCTTTCTTCTCTTCAGGGGATCTTCCCAACCCAGGGCTCCTGCATTGCTGGCAGATTCTTTACCAGGGAAGCCCAAAGCCTCATACATCATACAAAACTCATACATGAGGCTTTGGGCAAAGAGTCGGACACACTGAACGACCTTCACTTTCACTTGGAGGCTTCCGATCTTATCTGTAACTCATAGGAAAATGAAAGTCTCTCAGTCATGTCCGACTCTTTGCGACCCCAACGACTATACAGCCCATGGGATTCTCCAGGCCAGAATATGGGAGTGGGTAGCCTTTTCCTTCTCCAGGGGCTCTTCCCAAACCAGGGATCAAACCCAGGTCTCCGGCACTGCAGGCAGATTCTTTACCAGCTGAGCCATGAGGTAAGCCCAAGAATACTGGGAAGAAGAGTGGTGTATATCAAACAAAATTCATTTCTGTCCCGTCATTAAAGGCAGATCTCATCCCGTCACTCGCTGGGCCAGGAGCTCTCTCAGCTGGAAGAGAAACCCCAACAGGGGCTCCTGAGACCAGGGCCCTCACCTTGGCGGAGAGGACGCGGGCCTTGGGGAGCGGCGCCCACGACGGTTTCACGGACCACACTGTCACCACCCCCCCACCCCCGGCCCTCGCAAGGCTTTCCTCCTACCTCCCAGAAGCTGCTGTGCCACCAGGCATCACAGCCGTGACAAGAAGAAACGGTTGGAGGCTGGGAGCTGTTTGGATTTTTATCCACAAAGGGACGCCCTCCTCAGCAATATTGACCAAGGCCACATTCTCTAGAACCTGTCTCCCCGCCACTGCTCATTGTAGAAGCGAGTTTTAAGCTGGACCCACTGCTTCCCGAGCAAAGCCGTTAATTTGTTCATAAAAATAAAAGAAAACGAGCATCTTATTGGCGACCAGCGGCCGAGAAGACCCTACGAGGGATCCCACCTTACCTGACCGCGGGCACCAGCTGCCTCCACAGCCCAGGGGCTGCCTCGGATGTAGCACTAAGGCCAGGTGATGGGACGGAGGTGACCAGCCCGCGACACCGGCCGGGCCGCCCGGGTGCGCACAAACAAGATGGCGTCTCCAGAGCTTTTCCACCCGCAGGAGCGTCGCCAGGCAGCACGCGTGCCAGGCAGCACGCGTGCGCAGACGCCCCACAGGGCCCCCCCCCCCCCGCCCCGCGGCCCCGCCCCCAGCGCCCGCCGGGCTGGGGTCTGCTGCACATGAGGTGTTACCCCGAGACTCAGGGACATAGCAGGCACTAACTTGCAGACTCAGAAACCTGAACGGCTGTTAACAGCGTCATCAGCCACATTCCATGCACAGTGCCGTGTGCCTCACGTGTACTAATCCACTTAATAAAAACTTACTCCCACCTAATCGATGAGAAAATGAAGGCAGAAAGGTTTATGCTGGAAAGTACACAGCCGCCAAGTAGCAGAACCAGGTTCAAGACAACGTTAACAGCACGCTGACCTCGTTCTCTAGGCCGAAATAACATCCAGAATTAACGAGATAAAATACCACCCTACAAACAAGGCAAAGGTGGTCCTGGGTGGCCTGTCTTTACTGCAGACTGGGGTCCGTGGGCTCAAAAGTCTCCAACGCCAAACTAAAACTTTCAAACACCCAATAATACCTAAAATCAGCCCAAACAAGCATATTCCAGGCTCCAGGAGCTGGTGCTCTGCCCAGGGGAGCAGATGGAGGTGCGGACTGAGAACAGGCCCTCCACTCGGGGCAGGTCCAAATCGGACACGTGGCACAGCCACCCTGCAGGAGGCCCGCAGCATGTGAAAACGGGCCGAGTGGGAGCCCTGTCAGAGAAAAGGAAGGGCCTGATTCACAAGGGAGAGAGAACCAGGAGTCCCCAGGAACCATCAAGTTTTCTTTCGTCTAACCTACGGGCTCCTCAGCCTCAGCCCTACCCACACTGATCAGCTATTGTGGTGGGGGGGGGGGGGGGGGCGGGGGAGGCGGGGGGGGGGGGGGGGGGGGACGCGGGAGCGGTCCTACTGCAGGGTCCATAGTAGTGTCCCTCTCTCCCAACAGACGCCAGCATCACCCCAACTGCAGTCCTGACCATCAAAAATACCTCCAGAAACGCCCAGTGTCCCCTGCCCTGGGGGTCAAGGTCACAGAGGCCAGCAACCACTGGGCCCAGCAGGTGGATGAGATGAGGTGGATTCATGGAGTGTGGGCGTGGAGGGCTCTGAGCAGCTTAACCAGAAATGTGTTCTTCTGTGGGGTTTGCTCCCAGGAATGGTTGATCAGGGCTCTGTCCTTAGGACAGCAGGTGGCACAGATTATAGAAGGGGTAGCCCAGCTGGGTCCTCATGGCTGGGTCCACAGAAAAGGAGGCAGGGGCTTGACATGTGGTGGCAGCACAGACATGGAAAAGATATGAGCCCCAAGGCCCCAACCCTCAGAATGCATGTGCAAAGAGCCCTCAGTCACCTGGTGTGTGGGGTTCTTACAACTGACCCTGAGAGGCAGCTACAGTGGTCCCTGTCCCAGAGAAAAAAAGCTGGTCCACAATGCACAGAAGGATCCGTGTTCACCTCAAAGCCTTTCTTTGTCTCTCCCAGGCGTCAGGGCCCCTGGACCCAGAGCAGCCCCTGGCACTGCAAGAATGGATGGGGGTCTGAGATCCACACCCCTGGACCCAGACTGCCCCTGGCACTGCAAGAATGGATGGGGGTCTGAGATCCATACCCCTCCACCCGCCACAGGCCAGGTTGAGGTGGCTGCCCACACAGACACCTCCCGACAGACACTTCAAAGATGGACCTCGTCCTGAAGGATGACACGCAGTTCTGACAATGGGGAATATAGGTCCACTGTTCCAGTGGACCAGACTCATGTTTGTTGTTGCCAGCAGGGGATCACAAATGTTGAGTCACGGGAGGTGTCTTCACACGGGGGCTGAGATAAGAGCAAAGCTGACCACCAGCCTCAGGTTGAGTCCGTTCTAACTAGGTCTGGACTAAATTCTTTACAATGTTTGGTACCCTGAACTCCCTGCCAGGAGCAGACCCTTGCGTGTCTGTCTCTGGGGATGGTACCTGATCCCTCAGCGGCCAATGAAGAACATTCACTTTCTCACCCATAAAACAGCAAAGCACCCAAGCATCTCTGTGCTGTAAAACTTGTGCCGTAAAATCAAAGGCACTCACACACAGCCCACATCTCTAACCAAGAAATGAAACCACACAACTACCACCAATCAGAACAGCACTGATTGCTTGCTTTTCTGGTTTCTCTCTTTGTTTAAATAATCAAAGATACTTGTACACAAGGAAAAACTGCACTATAGAGCCAAACAAAAAAAAATTTTCTAATTAAAGATCTTTAAATTCTTCCATATACTTTCTTTAATAGTTGTAATTATAGCCCTATTTAATGTTATGCACTTCCACTAAATGAGAGGTTAATTATACAGACTCTGGTAATTATGAAAAGTAAAATAAAGTATGAAATGTCATAATGAATAATTAATAAGACCTCTTTGATCTGGTTCAGACCAGAGTAGCAGAGCTAACAGGCGCCCTCTGTATCTTTGGTGTGGGGACAATCTGATTGAATAAACCAAGTATCTGATACTAGAAGCAGGAGTTCATAATAAGCATTTACCTTGCCTAAAACTAAAGGTGAAAACTTCTAATTAGTTTCACACTTAAACAGATACTGCAGATGTGAGGCCTGGTGGCTAATATACCTTGAAGTCCAGAGTGGAGACAGTGTATCTTTGGCAGATGTTCTAGGGGTCTCCTCTCCATCCTTCTAGACTGTGTTACAGGGTTATCACATCACATGAAAACCTTCAGGAAACAGACAATGTGTAAACACAAAAGAAGCAGCAAGAAGGGACCTTGCCCTCAAAGAACATTAAGGCTTCTTAGGCATAAAATAAGTAACTTATGTAATTCAGATCAATAATTTACATCATTTCATATGTTAACTTAATTAAAGTAACTAAAATTAATTCAGCTAATTCACATTACTAAAGTTATTTCAATTATGAATTTAATTTTAATTTTAAATAATTAAAATTAATGCAAACTTTCACTTATTAATTTAATTAATGTAGTAAAATAAGCCCATTTTTAAAGCACCGTTTGCTTGAGTTCTTTGGATTTGTTGCACTTCCCATCTTTTAGGGGAAGCAGAGTGAGTATTCTGGAGTCTGGTTTTCCCAGGTGTTTATCTGTCCCTGGGGGCATTTATAGCTTTGTAGCAATCTCCATTTAAATTTAATCTGCATAAGAATGTATCATCAGCAGGGGCTCAATTTTGCTTCAGGGAGAGCGACACCTGTGATCACATCGGAACCACAGTTGACTATCAGTGTCAATACTGCTTCAACATTTAACTTTGTGACCACCAGCAGCAGCACAAGGAGTAGGACAGTCCACAGGAGATCTCGAAACACTATGGATCCAGGATGGAAAATAAAGCATCACTTCTGCTCAAATGCTCTACTTAAAATGTAATTTTCCAGTAAGTAAACCACCAGTACTCTATAACCAATATTCAATGGACTTGTGAAACTTTTAGAAACTTGCAGTAGGTAGAATCAAATGTCATTTTTAATTTTTGAGTTGGGAAGAACCTGTATCAGGGAACAGAATGGAGATTGAATGAAGCATGCAAGAGCACATGATTTAAGTAAAAGGATAATGGAATTAATAAAAGAGATAGTGTGATTATTCAAAGCAATATTGAAGCAGGTTTCAGAAAAGACAGAAGGAGGTCATAACAACACAGAGGGTCCCTTTTCTATCCAGGTCTGAGATGAGATAAACTCTTAAGATGAAGAATGTTATTCGGGTCAATTACATTTCTAATCTCAGAAAGGTCGTGAGGACCAGTCCTCTAACTTGGTGGACCAGCTCCACCAGGACCACCCAGGGCAGGACCGTGGGACCGTGGCGGTTAGGACAGGAGCTCAGCCCTGGGCAGCTTCTGTTTGGAAGCCAGTCAACCTCATCCCCTCCCCCTCATTGCAGCTGAACTCAAAACTGTTTCTGCAGAAGCACATCCAAGGTGACAAGAACCTTCAAGGGGTCCTTCCATTTCAGTGGAGATCTCACTGGTGATCTCACTGGTGCTGATTTTGTATTTAGGACACTTTAAAAAAAAAAAAAAAACTTGATCCTAAATGCCTCTGCATGCTTTTGCATCACTTCAGTGTTTAGGGACACGTTCCCGTCCCTGTCCTAATGCACTTTTCAAGGGAGACCTGGGTCCACACACGCTCTGGGACACAGACACTGTGCAGGAGGAGAGACATGAAAGGAGCTGACTATGACTGACAGTCAACAACCGTGCCACCATCACCACCAGGACATTTTACTGTGACTTACTTGTCGGGGTACCCTTACCCAAAGCACGGGGCTGACACACGGGGAGCCACAAAGAGTACCTTTAATCAGTGTGAAGAAATGTGTTCAAACCCCCAAACAGAGGCAACTGAAGCAGCTCTTCTCCTTAAACCCTTCTCTATCTCTCGGAAAGACTCTCCTGTCTTTGCCTCTTGGAAGGAGGATCCTCTGGTCCTGCTTCCAGAAGCACCCCCACCCCAGGACAGTCTCCACTGTCTCTAACTCCCTTGGGTCAGCCTGGTAAGATGAGCCTTACACTTCCTAACCTCAATAATCAAAGAACATGAAGCCTTCCTATCTGGGCAGTTTGGTTTGAGCAGCCAAATTAGCAGCATTTCATCAGGGAAAACACCAACAAAAATATCAGTGTCTGTGTAACACCATCTTCTAGACAGACTCCACACTCACACACGCCCGAGGGAACTGCCCTGTCCCCTTTCCTCCCCTTTCCTCTCCTGATGTCGCATCTCCGAGTTTCACAGTGTTTGTCATTTTCCATTTGCCTGTGTGCATGAGCTGCACTAACCAGCCTCTGCTCACAGAGGCAGCAGCTTATGAAGACACCGCAGAGTGGGAAGGTCATAAATGGAAGTGTCCCCCTCCCTTTCTTCCAAGGAGTCTCTTCAGTGGTGAAGGGTGTTGGCACCAACCTAACTTTGGTCTAGCTCGGGCCACTACTTAACATTAACTAGAAACGATGAACCACCAAATAACTAATGCTACTTAGGAAAAGATTCTCACAAAACTATCAACATCCTAAATTCTTCTGAGAATAAAACAGAAGTATTATACATAATGTAAAGAAACATGATCAGAAGTCTGTCCTCAATGATCCACCTACATAAATCTTTACTTCAAATTGGCCCCACATTCTCCAAGATTCAAACAGACTGAGAAGATAGTTTCCAGGAGCAATCATAAACATGCAAGATTCAAGCAAGCTTTCCAGTTGCTCTGAATCGAGCTAAGGAATTCACCTGGAGAAGAGAGGTCCCCTTGGCGCACAAGATATACAGAGGATTTTACAAACGGTGGTGGCAGACAGCCCGCCCCCCTTTCCAGCCAGCAGGAGAGGAGACAGGGAGGAAGTGACAGATTTCTATCACTGCTAATGCTGAAGAAACTCACAATAAATTGTGATGGTTTCTGATTTAACATAATAAAAAGAGGTTACTCCCCACCCCTTCCCCACAACAACTACTACATACACACCAGAAGCAGGTCTGACAGTTTTCCAGCTGTTGATAAGCAGGAACTGTAGCTGTGAACTTCCTACAGGTACAAACCCTATCCCAACAGCCTACCTGGGCAACTAAATGGCCTCTGCTCTTCCAAATGGACAGAAAACATCACCAGTGTCGGGGCAATGCATCTAGGATGGCTGGACTGATGTCCATGTCAGACACTGAACAAAGACCCAGGGCTCAGGCAGAGGAGAGGGGCTGGGGCTCATCTCAGACCAAAACAAGCAGCAGCAGAGCAGTGGGTCCCGGTGAGTCAGGAACCGGAGGACAGCCTGCAGCCCTGTGAGGACTGCACTGGGATGGCAGCGTCTGCCCTGTGCACCCCCTGTTCCTCCAAACAGGGGTAAAGGACTGCAGAACACAGTCACAGAGACAGAGACTGGCCTAAGGATCAGCCTCCGCCTCCCTGGAGTCAAGGCCACCTTGGCGGGCTGCATAAACCGGTGGGTCCTGACAGCCATGCCCGGGAGGGATCCTGAGCCCCCAGGGGGAGAAAAGAGACCCATGGTTCCCTCAGTCACCCATCCAGGGTAGGTGAGAGGGCATCTATTGCATCCACTGGCTGGGGGACCCCGAGGAAGGCAGAGTCCAGTGGGGGCGAGGCATAGACCCTGGCGTGGTGAAGGGCACAGGAAGAGACACAGAGGCCATCCTCAGGGTCAGGACAGTCCTTTCTAGCCCAGGGTGGAGAAGTGGTCCACACAAACCAACTCAAACAAAACATCTGTGTCTGAGGGCAACTGTGACTATAGACATTAAAGCTCAAAGCTTTATAGACTGTTTCTCTAACCAATTCTTCAGTTTTTAAGACAATCCACAAATGGACACTTTTAGTATCATCTACACTTTGAACTACGCACAAAGTAACTCTATGAGAAAGGAAAACTGAATGGGAAAGCCAGATACGAAACCCTACACCCAATCCTGAGAACCACGTCACAGACACTTTAACCCTCCGTCTGGATCCAAAGAACACAGTTCTCTCAATTTCTTATTTTCTCCTACCTTTTTTATCATGAAAATGTTCAAACACACCAAAAAGTTGAAAGATTGCTTCAATGGAATTACCCAGACTTTCTCCACATGCATCCAACAAACTGTTCACACTTACTTATATTTACTTTGTCATCCACTGACCAACGGGCCCACCACCCACCACCTGACCAGCACCCCCTCCCCCGGCCCACTGCAAGGTAAGTGGGGGACTTCTGACTGCTCACCCCAACTCTTCAGCCAGACTTTCCCTACGAATCAGGACCCTCCACAACTACCAACCTTCATCACATATAAGACAACTAGCAATAATTTCATATTATCATCGTCCAGCTTATATTAAACTAGCTCAATTATCCCCAAAATGTCTCTAACCAATCCCTCTCAGGTCACAGCTGCACTTGGTTATTCTCTTGTCTGTCTTGTCTCTACCCCTCCCCACAAGCCCCCCACTCCCGCCCTGTTACCCACAGTCCCTTCACGAGTCCCAGGCGGTGTCCTGAACAGCACTGTCACCCTAAACAGCCACTCCTCTACCTGCCCACACCTCCCACTCACACCCAGGTAAACTCTCCAGATCCATCCGGCTGGCTAAGGTCACACACTGGCCACCAGAGCACAGGCTCCCGGCAACCCCACCCCAAAAGGCTCTCCAGGACACGTGGCCCACCAAGTCTGGAAGCTCAGGCCCACCTCACACCGCATCCTGCGGGAAACGGGCGCTGCTCTATCAGGACCCAAGGCTGCCTGTGCAGAGGTCAGCAGCCTCTTCACCAGGAAGGACAATTCCCTCTTCTCAGTCAGTTCCCAGCTACACCCCTCACAGCTCCCAGGGAAGAGCCTCACAGAACCAGCGACCACACCGGGCTAAATGATGCTGGCTGGGGCTGGGGGTTAGGAGAGGGACTCAAGAGAGAGTGGGTATGTGTTTATTTATGGCCGACTCACAGTGCTGTGCAGCAGAAACAAACACAACGTTGTAAAGCAATTATCCTCCAATTTTAAAAAAGGCTGACAGACCACATCCGTCACTTCCTCCTGGACCAGCATCAGTAAATAAGTGCTCCTTTCCCACCTCACCCCTCCCCTTCTGCTTTAAATGTGGATTTTTATTTTTTAACTTGTGAACTCTTATTTCTTCAGTGAAGTGTGGTGAGTAATAATCATTCTTTTGACACACAAAATCTGGCATTCACTTCTGCCCTTGCGTAAGTACTGCTGTGAAAACATAACACATAATAAGGTGGTTATTAACATTCCTTTTACAAGGCACATTCACAAGACTTCCTGTGTCACAAGACAACTTACATGATCCTAATCTACATTTCTCCAGGCCTCGGGGTTGTTTTTTCCAGACCCACCTCCTACACCCCTAGCACACCAAAGTTGGTGGGGAAGGCCTTTATCTATAGAGTGTTTGGTAACCGTCCCCTCTTGCTATAAAACCCTCCTGGAGAGGGGGCAGTCCCAAGGCTGCAGGGCCCCTCACCTGCGTGTGCAGGACGCAACCACAGACGCTATGACGTGGAGGAGACACAGCAGTGGGTCTTCATTCCCCACAAGGTCTCTCCCACGGGTATCTTGAGGTGTTCTTCCAGCCTTCTCAGTATTTCTTGACAACTACAGTCACAGATGCCATCCATGTGTTTTCTCCAAACACTTCTATCTTCCTAATACATTATCACCTTGACTCTGCTCCATGACAAACGACATGATGTCTGTTGGAATAAGTGTCAAGTTTCAAAGACGGGCAAGAACCAGGTCAAACCACACCGTCACACCAGGTTCCAGCTGGTTCCCAAACAGGGAAGGAAGCAGGACACTCCTCCCACATGAGGGCACGTCATGAGGCAACATGACGTAAGACCAAAGTCATCACTGATGGAAAAGGCCACTGATCCACAGAAAACAGTGCCTATGCTTCTGACATGGCTCAGGGTGACATGGGAAGAAGGAGCCTCAGACACGTGAACCCACGCATCCTCCCAAAGCGCAAACGCGCCCCACCCACCACTTCTACCCCGGGCTGCCCAGTGTTCCAGTAGCTGATAATAAATTCCAGGGCTCCAGTGTTTTCACTGCTCAGAAGGACAAAATCACATTCAATTCATTTCCTCTCTTTTCCAAAGTTTAACAAGGGAGATTTAAGTAGATAACTAATCTGGAAGGAAATAACCAAAACTCTTGCCCAAGGACTAACTCTCCACAACAAAATGTGAAATGGTCAGTATCTCCCGACCCTTTGCACACTCGAGAAGGCCAGGCACACGCCCCACGCATGCAGGGCAGGTGTGGGCGTCGGGCACAAAGGCCTGCCAACACCTGAGTGTCAGGTCTGAGAAAACATTTTCTAGTAAAAATACAACACAAGCGCTGTGCCAAAGCATCTTGCTTAATCATCTCTAAGCCCAATTCTAAGTGCCTTCTTATCTCATTCTTATTTCCCAGAGGGAAGTAACTCTTTAGCAATGTATATGAACAATGACTAGGGAGCTGGGACAGAAGCATTCAATCCATGATTGATGAACAAATGAATTTCAGAAATTTTGAGAAGAGCATGAGCTATTTAGGAAAATACTATATAATTTGACATCGTAACTATACATCTGCTTCTTCATACCAACAGCAGGTTTTGCTTCAGTTAACTGAAGAAAAGGAAAATACTTCTAATGAGAAACCCAAAGTCTTTACAAAGAGTAATACCATAGTGCAATTCAATCATACATGACAACTGAGCCTAAATATTTAAATTCCCAGCACAGCTCCTGCAAAACAAGACATTAACATGAATAAATATATTGCCTTCAGCAACACAAGAAAACACAGCTTCTCCTGGAAGGTAACGGGGTAGACCATGAGCTCCAGGCAGAAGCGACCTCCCCTCATGGCGACAAATGTGCCCGAGTTGGGCAGCCTCCTGCCCAGTCTGGACACCCCAGGGTGCCGCCCAGCCTGCTTCCTGACTCACGGCTGCTCTGGAGCAGGCAGTGTGCCCCCGTGTATGAGGATGAGGCCACACACATAAGCAGACTCATGGGGTGTCCCCCGGGGCAAGAGCAGGAAGCTCGGCCGCTGAACGGGGCAGCCATAGCTGCAGCTCTGCCCTGGGGACCTCAGCTTGGAAGATCAGCTGGAGGGAAAGACAACCCCAACACAAGGTCCTGAGAGCCAGGCAGCCCTGAAACAGTGCGGCTGGTGGACTTCAAACCACACGCCGCCAGGAGGGGCAGGTGGGAGGAGGACAGAGAGATGGCAGGGCCTACTCCACCTTCCACAGCTATACAGACCACGGAGCAGAGATGTCCCGCCCTCAATGGCCTGTGTCAGGGCAACAGGGAGCACGTGACCACCAGGGCCATGCGTGCACACGCGTGGCACATGCGTGAAATGCGTAAGGTCCAGCCACCATGTGGTATCACATGATCACAGGGCCGCGTTTCTCCTCTATGACTTCATTACATCCCAGCTGGCATATAGAGATTTTCTAAGATAGATTCCTCCTCCCTTTCTATCAAGAAAGGGGGTGTGAACAGGTTTAAGATCACTTCTGATAAATTATTGATAACTGAAGTGAAAAATCTGTTCTAATCTAAAAGGATCTCAAGGTCACACCGCATTCCTCTAGGTCAGGCCCTCACCCATGCCATGGCCTGGTGACCACAGAGGGTTTGCTCCTGAGGACAATTTGTAGGGTGAAAACCCGAGGTACCTGTGTGCTCTGGGGTCACCAGGGCCACGGGCAGGGCGGTCACACAGCAACCCTAACCGGAGAGCAGCCAGGCAGCTCCATCCATCCTGCTCTCTGTGGTCACACGCTTGCAGCTCCTGTTCGATGATTCAGACCCAGGACCCTCGGTCACTCACAGAAACAGCCTTCTCTCCTGCTGGGTTCCTGAGGAAATGTCAGTTGGCGACACTCAGTAGACACCTGGTGTTGTCACCACAGCCACCCAGCATGTCCCAGCGTCCTGAGGACGCTCGTATTCTAACTGACCAGGGTGAACGGTTTCCTCTCCAGCTGCAATAAGCAAAGACAGAAGAACACAGTTCACCATAATTCCAAACAGGGCCTACCTACTAGAAATGTTTTCTAAACACAATGAAAAGAAAACATTTTTCTTACATGCCCATTTTAGGAAAATGTTTCTATTTTTCTGCCACACAATACTATCAACTAGCTGTTTCAGAACCTGGCCTCCTGAGGCTGGAAGTTCAGCAGGAGCCTGGATCTCTGCAGCCAGTAAACCCGAGTTCCATCAGAATCGCCTGCAGGGCGTATTACAGGGGTGTGGGGGGGCTCCCTCCCCGGGATTTCTGATTCTGAAGGTCTGGGTGGGGCCAGAGTGCGTGTTACAAACACAAACCCTGGAACCACTGCAGTAAACCACTGATCTTCCAAGATGTGCAAATGGGCACATCTACAGGGCAAATGCCCTTAGACCATGCCCAGCTTAAACACAGAAGTAACAAGCAGGTTCCCTGAACAGCTTACATCCCTAAAGACACGCTGGCACCAGCTCCTTCTAGAGCAGCTTCTTACCTTAGACCTCTGCTCCCTCTGTCCAGAACAAGGGCCTGAGGCCCAGCACCATCACAGGGTGGGGCCGGCAGCACCTCCCAAGTCCACAGAACAGGACAGTCTTCTGGGGACACAGCTGGTGTCCCCAGATGCTAATTTAGGAAAGGAATGCAATGCAGACACGTGTGCACTCCACCTTCCCCACGCCCTGCACAGTCTCCAGGGAGCAAGCCACAGGGATTTGCCCACCAGCATGGGAGCCCACAGAATAAACCAGCTGCAAGGCTGCACGACACATCACAGCAAAGTGCCAAGGTCAAGGTCTCAAGTTCTACCTCACCAGACTCACCATTCTGGTCCCATGACACTCGAGCTAAGGTCCGTGCCCTCACCATGACCCCTCCACTAAGCCCATCTGGTCAATAAACATGCATCAGGCATGGCAATGACCCCAGTGTCCACCCCAGTGCTGTCCACTCGGCGCTGGTTCTGGCTTCTCTGTCACTTTACACACTGCAGCACTTTTTTTTTTTTTAACTTTACAATATTGTATTGGTTTTGCCAAATATCAAAATGAATCCGCCACAGGTATACATGTGTTCCCCATCCTGAACCCTCCTCCCTCCTCCCTCCCCATACCATCCCTCTGGGTCGTCCCAGTGCACCAGCCCCAAGCATCCAGTATCGTGCATCGAACCTGGACTGGTGAGTCGTTTCATACACGATATTATACATGTTTCAATGCCATTCTCCCAAATCTTCCCACCGTCTCCCTCTCCCACAGAGTCCATAAGACTGTTCTATACATCAGTGTCTCTTTTGCTGTCTCATATACAGGGTTATTGTTACCATCTTTCTAAATTCCATATATATGTATTAGTATACTGTATTGGTGTTTTTCTTTCTGGCTTACTTCACTCTGTATAATAGGCTCCAGTTTCATCCACCTCATTAGAACTGATTCAAATGTATTCTTTTTAATGGCTGAGTAATACTCCATTGTGTATACGTACCACAGCTTTCTTATCCATTCATCTGCTGAACTCCTACAGCTCAATTCCAGAAAAATAAATGACCCAATCAAAAAATGGGCCAAAGAACTAAATAGACATTTCTCCAAAGAAGACATACAGATGGCTAACAAACACATGAAAAGATGCTCAACATCACTCATTATCAGAGAAATGCAAATCAAAACCACTATGAGGTACCATTTCATGCCAGTCAGAATGGCTGCGATCCAAAAGTCTACAAGCAATAAATGCTGGAGAGGGTGTGGAGAAAAGGGAACCCTCTTATACTGTTGGTGGGAATGCAAACTAGTACAGCCACTATGGAGAACAGTGTGGAGATTCCTTAAAAAACTGGAAATAGAACTGCCTTATGATCCAGCAATCCCACTGCTGGGCATACACACTGAGGAAACCAGAAGGGAAAGAGACACGAGTACCCCGATGTTCATAGCAGCACTGTTTATAATTGCAGTGCTTTTTAATGTTTATCCTCCCCATTTTCAAAGGAACTCTCTTTTGATGCACTTGCTTTAATAAATCTTACTGCATGCGTTTAAGTCAGGGGAAAACAGAAGAAGTAGGAGGTGAAGCCGGGACACAGAACTGGAGAGAAACACATCGAGGCACACGTGTTACTAGAAGGACACACAAGGCGGGCGTGTGCCCTGGGAACGGCCATGCCACCCTCCACTACTTGATCCAGCGAGTCCATCTCCATGCACAGGAGAGAAGGCTGCAGCCCACACCAAGCAGACAGATGAAACACCCCAAATAAAAGACTAGGGTTCTGCATGCTCACCCATCATTTAACAAGAGAAAAGACACTGTTGAGAGAAGTCCTCAGCACCTCAAAGAACTAAGGACGTGCGAGCCTCGAGGGCAGGGCAGGGACGTGGCCCAGGGTCAGGAGCGGCCACAAGGCATGATAGGAGCTCGGAAGGGCAGCTTTTCCCCGAGCTTCCAGACAACCTACACCTGCAGCAATTCCGTCTTACTTAATTGTGCTCTGGGCTCTAAGAAGATTGAGACTTGCTGGTGAAATCCTGACCCTCCAGACAGCGTTCCAGACACGCGTTAGCAAAGAACATGACCTGCAGACGCCTCCGAAGGCAGGCTGGGAACCAGCTCCTACCCGGGCCACAGTCCCCAACCCGGGGTACACACAGGACCCCTTGCTTCAGGCAGCCTGAGGGGCTGGATCGCAACAGCATCCCATCACCTTGCTATCAGCTCCCCAGCACCTAAGAAGTCCTGATGGAGACAAGTACACTGTCATAGCCACCGACGGCCTGGACACAATCAACCCTCAAAACCCAGCATCGCACAACCTGGAGTAAGTGGAACAAGGGCCACCCACACCTGGAAATGGGAGTAACAAGGAAGTGGCGGCTGGGGGGATGAGAGCGAAGGACGTCAGGACGGGCAAGGGACCGGCGTTCGTCACTGTCGTCACAAAGACAAAGGGCCAAACAACTGAAAGCGAGGTTCCTTCCACAGAACAGAAGTCAAGCCGCCTCAGGTCTCACCTCCACGATGAGTCCCCAGAGAAACCACAGGCCCAGGCTCCCACAAGCAAGGGCTGGCCAAGGGGACTCACTCGAGCCTGACCCAGGGACACGCTCGCATCAGCACAGAAATCAAGGTTCAGAACTGATTCCAGGTCTCCTGGCCCAGGGGCACCCCAAGCTCAAAAAGCAGTTCAGACTGACTCAGAGCCAGCGCTCTGCCAGCATGCCCTCTGACTGCCCCACCCCCAAACCCAGGAGTGTTGATGAGATTACTATTTATAAAAGCTAATATTTAAGTATATAAGAAGACCAAAATAACTACAGAACATGAATGACTTCCTGGGGATTATCAGTAATTTTTAAACAAAAAACATTCAATTTTCCATAATAAACACATACTATTTTGAACAACACAAGTGCTTTTGAAGTCATCAAGAACAACAAAGTACCTGTCATAAGATCGTCACATGATAAAAAGGGAGCAGCAAACTCTAGGGAGCATCAACACACTGACGATGCTTCTCTCTCATTGGAAGGAGGGCTGAGGACTGCTTCTCCTCTGCTTTCCTGCAGTAACAAGTGTGCTACTTTTCAAACGTAATAGTAAACCGAACGCCCGGCTTAGGGAGCGCTCAGTCATGGCACCTGAGCCTCCCCCTTCAAATGCTCTCCCATCCAGCACTCTGATTTCACTTTTTAAATCAACTGGGCTTTTGTCCTAGGAGTGGCACACGGTATAATTATTTTTTTAATTAAAGTGAATTAGTAACATTCATGCTGACTCAAGAACATCTGTAAAGGGGATGTGTAAAAGCTGGGGTGACACTGTTTGTTGCTCAGGAGACCCTGGCCCTGTGTGGGCTGAATGTCCAGCACGGGTGAGGACCCAAAGGACCAGAAGACATGACATGACCAGAGACGCAAGGAAAGATGGTGGGTCCACCTCTGAGCATGTGCAGACTCTCTTAGAAAAGGTGACCTTGTCACAAAAGACACGTGAGCAGTTTTATCTTTGCTGTTAATTTTATAAGACTTGGTTGTAACACATTAGTTTTTATAGCAATTACTAAAAAATTCATGATACATTAGACATATCAAGTTAAGCAACTGAAAAAAAATAACACACAAGTAGAATTTTATAGGGTTGTAATAGTGTATGTTAGATCATCAAATTATTTGAAATTGGAAATTCAGCTAATTACGTCTGATTCCTGACGTGGGGCACACAGCACACAGCATCTTTTTACTTCCAAACTTCGCATGGACTCTTACAGTTCAGAATTTCCACTTCTGGAAGTCAACCTATTCCTTGGGTTGAAAACCACTTTATTAATGCTTGTGAATAATAATATTTATTTTTCATAGTCAAACTTGAACATGAGCAATGGGGCTGCAAGTAGGGAAGGACAGGAAAAAAAGAGCAAAAACTCAAATTAAAATATATGCACTTAAAATATATGCACTTACAAGTTTGTTACATTTATATTTGCTAATTTTCAGATAAGTTTATATTTGGTAGAGAAATAATTCTTCATTTTGGAAAAGAAGAAAATTAAATAAATGTAAAATAATGTAACTCCCTTAAAGCAAAACACCAGAGAACCAACCTTTTCTTTTCTCACATTATGCAACAATGCTCAGGGTTAGAGTTTCTCCGTGTCAGAGCAAATGTCACAAATTAGAGGGAAGCCAGAGAACACAGCATGTGAGTACTATCCAAATTCTCCTTGAATAATTAAGTCAGAAGTCACATCAGAGGACTGTAAGATAAAATTAACTTACTTTTAAGTTAAGCCAAAATCCCAAATCACTTGCCAAATCATCCTCTAGTATAAATGAAGAACAGGTTCTTTCTGGCAGAAAATCATTAAGCATATGAAGTTAGAGGAAGCCTTTCTCATAAGCCCCTGAAGGGGACCTAGTGGCACCAACATTCTGGTGTGGCACTACCCTGTCACACACCAGTAACACAGCCACACGGATGGGGCGGAGACAGCACTGTGGGCCTAAGTCATGTCCACCCAGCTGTCCAGCAGGGTACTCAGTTTCCTTGTGGGAAGAGCCCTTACCCTGCATCTGGGAGTGGCCCACCAACTCCACATCCACCCAGAGACCCTCCCGCTCGGCACAGACACCCAGAGCCTTTGCTCCAGCCCCACCCAGCTCCAGGCCCCAGGCCCCCGAGCGTCACTGGCCCCTTCATCTAGGCACATCGGCCCCACCAGACCAGGGTCCACATGTGCCTCTCATTTCTGTCTCTGTACCCAGCACTCGGCTCAAGGGACTCACCACAGAACTCTGAAAGGACCACATGATGGACTGAATAAACTACAATGTTCATTAAAAAAACAGAAGATATGGCAGAATGTATGTGAATGCTATAATTATAGTATCCATCTGAGGATGTTATGCAAAAGAGTCAAGTTTTTCTTCAACTGTTTCAATGCCTTTCCAATAAAATATATATTAAAAAAAAAAAATAGTTTCCCAAAAGGGTACAGAAATGGCAACTCACTCCAGTGTTCTTGCGGGAGAATCCCATGGACAGAGGAGCCTGACAGGCTACAGTCCATGGGGTTGCAAAGAGTCAGACATGACTGAAGTGACTTCACTTTCACCTTATAAGAACACAGGCCCCTGAAAGCAACTAGGAATATTCATTTAAATGACTTTATAGTCTCAAAATTTTCCTTATCTTAAAATCTGGGGATTTTCCAAACACCACTCTTGGCACAGAAAAACTCTCTCCATGTAAGCATCGTGGGGCATGTAGCAGCTGGACAAACGAGACGAGCACCCCAACCTGCGATCCCTCCTGACGGTGAGGCATGAGTGACAAGTAACTTGTGAAGGAGACCAAGACAGAAGAGCTCTGGGACTCATGGGGACACAACGGAACACCAGGACCTTCCTGAGGAGCAGAAGGAGCCCAGCCACCCCTGCCCATGACCCAGGACCCCGAGTTCTGTCAGCAGTCGACACTGCTCCAGGCTGACATCCACATGTCTCCACAGCCAGGCCAATCCACCACTCAGATCCCACGTCACTATTTGCTTTGAAAAACAAAATCATTGGGAAGTAACAGGAAATCATCCCTCTGGGCTCACCCCAAGCCCCTTTCCACACAACTCCTCTAATCAGACGAATCTATACAGGGACATCTTTTATTTTTATTTTTTTAACAGAAACGGGATCACAGGAGATGACCTTTTTGTCTTGTTTCTTCACTTTGTTGTGCACATTCCCCGACCAGAAACACAGATCCTGCTCTTTCTTTCTTAGCCAGTCCTGTGCGGGCTGCACTGTGATTTCATCCTGCTAAACTGTGAGTGTTTCCCTGAAAACCCCAAACCCTTGCCATGTCATGGCCCCGGGGGCCCTCACCACAGGCTGGGGCAGCCAGGCCTCTCTCAGCCACGAGGGGACAACACAGAAGCCCCCAGCACCCAGCACATCAGGTATCCCAGTCACCACTTCCTCGCCCTCTGGGGTGCCTGCATGTTACTGGGCACCTGTGGGCAGCAGGCGGCATGGAGCCCGAGGGTGGTCAGAAAGGGCAGGGGGAAACCTACCAGCCACCCAGTCTTCACTTCAGGTGGTGAAATGGACATCACACCCAGGGTAGGGGAGTCTTCCAGCCATGGCCACAGTCACTCACATTTTGGAGCCAAGCAAATGTTTCCTTCTAACACAAACGGTTCACCCTCCCCTCCCACATGCGGTGTGAGCCGAATACCTGGAACCCAGGGCCACGAGACTGGTCCCTCCAGCGGGACATCTCCCTGGAAGGGGCGGGTGGCCCCGGCATCTCCCTCCAGAACTGAGTGTTTCCAGATTTGAGTGTAGGCATGTCACAGAGGCCCACCATGCATGTTTCCTCCTATCGGAAACCACTCATTTCTGATTAGAAGACAACATCTGGATGTCAGAGACTGAAAATTTTCAAGAAGCATGTTGCTAAGACCTGAAATGCCAACACCACGCCGGAGCAGAGGACCAGGCCCGACCCCGTGGCTTCACGGGGCAGCCCCTCGGTCGAACCCCCCAGGCTCAGCCAGGCTGTGCAGCCACTGCTGGGGGTGGGGGGGATAGATGGGGACAGACGCTGCCCTGAGGCTTCTGACTGAGGCGCCGGCCTCAAGATAAGGCCTCTGAGAAAGTCCAAGGGCCCCCAGCCACTCCTCCTGATGCATCTTCATTCCAGGGTGTGCAGAAGCATCAGGGCTTCCCACAAAGACAGCTGCACAAACCCTAAAGAAATCTCCAAGTTAGCAAGCATGTCCCCAGTGCGAACAGTCACCCTGGGTCCCAGAAATAGGTGGTGGAATTCCCACCTCTGGGTGCCCAAGTCCCGCACCACCATCCAAATTGTGTGAAGACCAAAGGCATGGAAACCCCAGGACGCCCTGTGACCCACAGCATCTTCATCAGAGCAGATGTGGCGAGGAAGGTGGGCCTCGAGGGCAAGAGGGGCGTAAGGCAAAGCGCACCCACACCCAGTCCTCCGCCTACACCTGGGGCTCTGCCCGTCGTCCCACAGCTCTGAGTCTTGAGCTTGCTGGAGAGACCATCTGCTACACATTAAAAGGAGAATCAGCATGTTCTCCATCCTTGAACTTCCTGACTCAGAAACACTAAGTCCTCCACTGGGATGGGGCCACAGGCCCCTACCGGTCAGCAGCTGGACATGGCTCCTAGCAGGGCCAGCAATGCCAAAAGCACACCAAATGGTCCTGCGGCTAGCTCATAAGCCCAAGTTCTCTTTGTTAAGGCCTTGGGAAAGGATGAAGCCAGCACAGCTCAGCAGAGGAGGTCCTGGCTCCTCCTGGAGGGCTCCTGCCTATTGCCTGAGCTCACAGATGCCTATAGACATGTCTCCTGGGCCAGGGTCACAGCTGCCAGCAGCAGGGCCTAGGCTCCGCGGGAGGACCCAGCACTAGGCCGTGCCAATTGCTCTCCCCCAAAGAGGGCTCAGGAGAGGGTCCCCCAAAGGAGCCCCACTGCTGAGGGACAGGCTAGGGATGAGAGCTGCCCCCACATGGCACCCAGAGCAGCCCCTGGGGTGACAGAGCAGAGCACCTCCCCCAGACACTGCTTCCCGGTGTCCCCTCATCACAGCTACCTCTAATCACACAACGCATCGAGCTTTTCTGACAACTAAGGGTTTCTCTAAAAAGCCCACCGATGAAAGAGGAGAAAAGCCAGATCATTAGGAATCCTTTGCACAGCAGCTGGGCAGGCAGCACCATGCATGGTGAAAATGTCTAGGGGGCCATATGTGCATCCTGAGTCCTGGGGGGTTCCCAGCACATTTCTGCTTTCGTTAGAATGAAACCTCGGCTCGTGAAAAGGCTCTGGTTCTCTCCACACTGTTTGCTATGTATTATACACATGTGCCCTTTTCTTCAAATGAAGGACAGCACATTAGAGACGCAACAGGAAAATTAACAACAGCTAAAAGCCACTGCGCATGTGACATGTATCAGGCATGATGCACTTGTTTACACAGAACATCAATTTCCCAGAGCACACAGGGGCCATCAAACGTCCTGAGAAGTGAAGGGCTGTAGAAGGAAGATAGAGCAGCCCCTCGCAGTGTGGCTCCCAGGACAATGTTCAGTCCTGGTTCTCACAGTGAAGAAAAGAAGAACCGAGAGCCTGAAGTGGGTGCTCTGCCCTGCCAGCTACACACAGCGTCCTGCCGGTGTATGTGCAGACACTGCCCCAAGAAGCCTGTCACACTTAACAGCATCTCTTCTCTAAGCTCTTTTCAAAATATTCAAATGTGACTTTATAAACACCGCATTTCCACGTAATGACGTCTATTCATAGGAAATGCACACTCTATAACCAGCGCCACTCCCTCTCCTACACAATTAGCCATTTCTTACAGCTCGGCCTCCCCTGGCTTTTTCTTTTGGTGTCTCTGGTTTCCTACGAGGACAAGAGCAAGGTCTATGGCAGGCTCCCGGGAAACAGCAGAGTCATCGTCGGGCACACTCGCCCGTCCCATGTGGAGGGCGTGGCAGAAGTCTCCCCGCGCTCTCGTCAGGGACCACAGGCGCAAAGCATACGGACGATTCCAGGCCAGCACAAGTGAGGGGGGTGCCAGGCAGCTCAGGAAGAAGGGCTTGTGCCTGACCCACCCCAAGGAGCCTGGACTTCTGCTGATGCTGTTGCTCTCCCAGCGACTGTGGCTTTAAGGAGGGAGGGGTCAGGCCACCACCTCCCACATCTTTGACGCACTCAAGTTCATGGAGAAAGTACAGCGGGTCTGAGAGCAGCTGTCCCAGCTCCAGCCAAAGCCACCAGGAGAACGAAGCTAAGTCATGGTCAGAGTCTGCCAAGACGCGGCTCAGGCCTCACACTGAGGGTGTTCCTTCTCCACCCCGCGACAAGGCCAAACAGGCCTGTTAGGGTTAGAGTCAGGGTTTAGGTTTAGGGTTCGGTAAGAGGCTAGAGGTTAGGGGTTAGGATTAGGGGTTGGGGGGTTAGGAGTTAGGGTTAGGTTTAGGTTTAGGGGTTAGGAGTTAGGTTTAGGGGTTAGGAGTTAGGGGTTAGGAGTTAGGGTCAGGAGTTAGAAGTTAGGGTTAGGGGTTAGAAGTATGGTTAGGGTTAAGGTGGTCCCACATGCCCCCAGGACTTCCTGGGACTGACCCACTTTGATGTTTCTTCTGAGTGGTTTCCTACTGACTACAGTGAAGAGAGAATCCGCCCGGCCCTTCCTGCTCCTTCTTTCCACGCCCTATTCACCACCCTTTCATCATCTTGGAAACCAAACCACAGCTTTCAAAACTGAAGGCAAAGAAACAGCCTTCAGAAATAACACCAGGGTAAAGTGAACCAGGGAAGTCAGAAAAGCGAACCCCAGGATGGGTCCCTCTGAAGCCAGAAATGCACAGAAGTGACCGGGGCAGCTCAGCTTGAGCTCGGAGTCTGCAGGAAGATGCCCCTTTCCTTTCTGTTCGCAACTGCAGGAAGAGTAACCCTCAGTGGAAGAAGCAGGACAACAGTAAAAACACGCACCCGCCTGACAGCCGTGAGGGCCATAAGGCTCACTTGAGGAAGGGCTGTAAGGACACCATGCTGGTCCTGAGACCCAGAGAAGACCCCAGGTGCTGGGCATCCTGCAAACACCAGGAACTGCCGCCGGCCGGGCTCCCTGCCAGGTGCGAGGTATGGCCACGCGCTCCACAGCTGATTTCTAGGAATCTAATTTTAAACACCTCCCAGTGAACATATCACAAAAATACAGAGTTCCAAATGCTGTAGCACAAGTGCTAAAAAGCATCCTACCAAAAATAAAAGTGGCATTTTCAGACAAAACCCCAGAATCAGAACACAAGTGATAACCTGAACTTCTCCTAAATGTTTCCCTTCCCTCAGCTACTTTTACCCCCAGCTCCCGTATGATGATGATAAAAGTGAGCACAATTAGAATATTTAAACAATCTGGCAAAAATCCCATGCTTTTCTCTTGCATGAGGACCCAGTGTCCAAGTGAAAACGCACGTTTCTCCCCTCCCCCTCCCTCAGCTCAGAGCCAGTGTGCCTGAGGCTGGCTCTGCAGATTCCGCTGTTAACTCCCGCCCGCCCGTCACCCAGCACCAGAGAGGAAGGGACACATGGGACTGAAGAAGAGAACCAGCGCCTGGCCCCCCAACGTGGCTGCTTCAAAATGCAATCAGACAACTTGGGGACCACACTCCCAATGGGCTCCGATCATGAACCCGATCTCAGGGCGCAGGGTCCCAGAGCAGGGGCCCAGGAACCATGTTCTGTGTGGGGTGGTCACCCCAAGACCAGGTATAGACGACACCCATAGGCATGAGCCCAAGACCCCCGAGGGCTCCCAGGTCCTCTGGGCGCCTTCCTGGGCTCTCGGCCTCTCCCTCCACCCCCACCCGTCTGCAGGCTCGTCCTCCCCAGAGAAGCGCCGTCACCCGGAGGCCCACCTCCCACCCACCACTCTTCCAGGCACCCCCGGCCCAAGCCTGGCCTCCTGCTCCGCAGCACCAGGGCCCCATCTCCCCAGGGTCGCCCATAACCCTAAACCGCTGCCCCGTTCGCTCCAAACTCTCCTAAATGGCCAGCTGTGCCCCTCACTGCCCTGGCACAGGCTGCATTTCTGTTGTAATTCCACATCCAGCTTTAAAAAAGCATGGGAAACTCGGGGATGGTAAAGGAAGCAACTAAACTAATTAACAAATAGAAAGGCCAGAAGGGAAACCACCCACACACTGGACCTGGTTTGGGACAGCAAAGGAACATGGCGGAGGGCAGTGGGGTCACCCTCCACCCTCACTGAGAAGTGAGGAAAGTCTGCAGGGGGACTGGGACCTCCGAGCTCAGAGCTCCCCCTGGGGAGCCGCGCCCCAGAAGTGGAAACGTCAGGTTCAGACACACACAGGCAGAAGCGCACGTGCCCACGGCCACACAAACATGCAGGATCCAGGCATCAGCAGGGCTGCGTCTTTGTAAAACACACAACTGAGGTCTGGACAGTAAGGCCTGTGTGTCTGTCTAACCAAACACCAACACTGAACTATGTCACACAACCAGATTTCCAGAAACTAGAAACAGCTATTGATTGGGGAGTGTAACCTGCATGCCTCACATGCCAGCAACAGCAGTGGTTCTCAGCCAGGGGCAGAGTGCTAGGAGCGAGGGTTCTCATGGCACCTGAGGGTAGGAGGCAGTGATGACACTCAACGTCTCACGGTGCACACACTGGGCACCCACCAGCTGCAGCTGAGAAGCCCGGCCTAAAGGATCAAGTTCCTCCCCCAACTTTCCAAAGTGTAAGTGACAAGAATCAGCTCAGTTCAGTCACTCAGTTGTGTCCAACTCTTTGTGACCCCATGGACTGCAGCACACCAGGCCTCCCTGTCCATCACCAACTCCCAGAGTTTACTCAAACTCGTGTCCATCGAGACGGTGACGCCATCCAACCATCTCATCCTCTGTCGTCCCCTTCTCCTCCTGCCTTCAATCCTTCCCAGCATCAGGGTCTTTTCCAATGAGTCAGTTTTTCACATCAGGTGGCCAAAGTATTAGAGCTTCATCATCAGTCCTTCCAATGAATATTCAGGACTCATTTCCTTTAGGATGGACTGGTTTGATCTCCTTGCTGTCCAAGGGACTCTCAAGAGTCTTCTCCAACACCACAGCTCGAAAGCATCAACTGACAAATATAACTGTATATACATGATACAGTATTTGTCTTTGGCTAATTTCACTGGAGCTTCCCAGGTGGCTCGGTGGTAAAGAATCTGCCTGCAATATAGAAGACGCAGGTTCAACCACTGGATCAGGAAGATCCTGTGGAGAAGGAAGTGACAACCCATTCCAGTATTCTTGCCTGGGAAATCCCATGGACAGAGAAGCCTGGTGGGCTACAGTCCATGGGGTCACAAAAGAGTTGAGCACGACTGAGCAACTAAACAACAATTTCACTTAGCATAATGCCCATCTATGATGTCACAGAGAGCAGGATCCTATTCTTCCTGTTCTTTCCATTGTACACGTGTATGTACACACATACACACACACATCTTTATCCATTTATCCGTCCACGGATACTTATATTGCTTCTATGTCTTGGCTATTGTAAACAACGCTGCTATGAACATGGGGGTGCTTATCTTTTCAAGCCAGTGTTTTCATTTTCTTCAAAAAAGTACCCAAGAGTGGAACTGCTGGATTTTATGGTATTTCTGTTTTTAACTTTTTGAGGAACCTCCGTTCTGTTTTCCATTGTGGCTGCACCAATTTACATTCCCACCAACAGTGCGCAGGGTCCCTTTTCTCCACACCCTCACCCACACTTGTTATTCGTTGTCTTTTTGATGAGGGCCATTCTGGCAGATGTGAGATGATATCTCAGTGGGGTCTGATCCACATTTCCCTGATGATTAGGGATCTGGATTCCTTTTCCCGTACCTGTTGAACATTTATATGTTCTCTTTGAAAAAATGTCTTTTTAGGTCCTTTGTCCATTTTTAATTGACTTATTTGTTATTTTGCTATTGAACTGTATGAGGACACTGGAGAAAGTATCTTCAATCAGTGGCATTAGGGAAACTGGAAAACCACAAGCAGAAAATGACCACTCAGAAAATTTAACTTGAAATGAATTAAAAGCTTAATGGTAAGGCCTGGAAGTTTCTAAAAGAAACACAGAGGAAAAGATTTTGACCAAGATCTTGGCAATAATTTCTTGGATAAGAACACCAAGAGCACAGGCAATGTAAGCAAAATCGAGTGGGAATACATTAATCTAAAGAGCTTCTGCACAGCAGGAAAAACCATCAATGAACTGAAAAAGCAGCCTACAGAGCAGGAGAAGTTATTTACAATCCTTTTATCTGATAAAGGGTTAACATCCAAAATCAAAAGGATTAAGCTTCTGTGTTTTCAACATAGTTCAGTTCAGAGGCATCTTCATGTGTAAACTTTCTTCTGCCTTTTTTTCTTTAACCAAGCACAGTGCTTTGTGATAGACAGACCTTTATAAGACACAATGTAAGTTCCTAGCAAGTTTATTTTGCTCCAGGGGGAAGAAAAGGAGGACTAGTTTGGGGAAGTCCACTGAACTTCTGTGAGTTCTTGACTAGAAATTATCCGGTCAGCAATCCTGATCATGGGTCTTTGCCAGCTTCAACTCTTGTGAGCCTGAGAAAGAGATTTAACTGTGAACCTTGCTTTTACTTAGAAAGAACAAAACCCTGTTTCGTGTGGTGAATGACTCCCTCAATAAACTAACACAACGATACATACAACATGTTATAAATTACATAGCATCAACCTTGTTTCACCACTTAGTTATAGTTCTGGATTAATTCAAATGATATGGAGAAATAAAATGTTTTGGCATTATGTTGAACTGTAAAATTACAGATAGTTTTTTTAAATCTTTGTCCCAATTTTTATATTTATTTACTTTCTAAAAATATCAATTTATATCCTATAATAATACTTGTGATGTTTTAAAATTGTAGTGTATCAAACATTTTAAACTGTACCAAATATACACCTAAAAATATATAGGGAACTTTTCAATAAATATTAAAGCAGAAGGAATTACAACTCCTAATTCAACACACTGTAATTCAGAATAGCAGAAAAGTCAGCAAGTTGTCACAGACTCCGGAAGAAACATACAGTAAGAAAACTTAAAAAAAAAAAAAAAAAGTACGTTAGCAAATTTGTATAACTGTGAAATGCTTTAAATTATCAACTAATAAAACAAGTTTGTTGAATTATGACTGGCTAATGCCAAAATCACCTTTCCATCTTTCACTCTTTACTCCGGGGTTGGTCAAGAGAGACCCGCCTGGAAGTAACACAGAGCTTGAGGAAGTAACACAGAGCTCTAAAGACTCAGGTCACATCACAGTGAGACTTCTGCACCATGGGTCCTCTCGGTCTTTATTTCCCTTTTTGATGACTTGTATAAAGTATACGTACATATTTTAACATGTTTTAATACACTGTTACGTTTCTGTGACCTCTATTTCATTATTAACTTCATTTGTAACTGGTGCTTTTTTCAGGGAAAGAAGAGTGGGAAAGAGTAAGCAGTAAATAGACAATCTAGAACAAGGTTTTTAACAGTACAAGTCCACTAACAATCCCCTCTAACAGGGAAAATAATATTAACAGTTCCAGAAAGCTTTACAGTATATGAATAACCTTTTCAGTAGAAAAGCATATACAGGTGTTCAGAAGATTCTGCATTTTCCCTAAAAAGTCTGTAGAGGTTAAGTCTTGACCACCATGTGACCAGGCGGGGATGACCGAACTCCCAATACACGTGAAAAGCTGCTTCTCCCCTGAGCAAGCCCCACACCACCTCCCTGGAAACCATCAACCACAGGAACCAGGTGAAACGTGCGAGCGTCAGAAAGAAACAAGAGCTGAGCTTCTCTCTCATGGGATCTACTGCCCAGAACAGACCACAAAGCCAACCCTGGGCTCAGCATCCCTGCTTCCTTGAACACAGCCTGCTGGCACAGGTTGGCAGTCGGGGGCAGACCCCTCAGAGAAGTCCCCTTCCTCTCTCCCAAGGCTCAGGCTCCACCCCAACTTTGAACGTGTAAGGACCCACAGTGACCACTGAGGCTGGCAGACACCTGGCATCACCAATCCCATCTCTGCTGGGCTCCCCGCCTGCAGGCTGGAGAGGGGAGAAGCCCACTCTTAGTGTTCCTCCTCTGCATTAATGGGAAAGTGAAAGTGTTAGTTGTTCAGTCCTGTGCAACTCTTTGAGAACCCATTGACTGTACATGGGATTCTCCAGGCAAGAATACGGGAGTGGGTAGCCATTCCCTTCTCCAGGGAATCTTCCTGACCCAAGGATCGGACCCAGATCTCCTGCATTGCCGGCAGATTCTTTACTGTCTGAGCCACACGGGGGATAAAAAATTTGAAATAAAAGTTCACACAATGCAATTGTGGATTTCCATTTTCTTCAAGCTTGCCATTTGTTCACAATTATTCCTTTCGTACCTACTGGGAAAGTTGAACATAAAGCCTAGGATGCTATTACTTATCCCAAATACTCCCAGCATTGAGACTCAACTAGAATTTCCTACCATCTACTTCTTTTCCTTCTACTCTTGAGAGGGTAACAGGCAGGAAGGCCAGGGGTCTCCAAATAGAGGAAATAGCCTGCGAGTGTCAGACATTTTTATCTCTCTTAAGCGGCAGGAGGAAACAAACTAGCAATATTTTTTCCTTCTCTATACAAATTTAAAGGGAGGTTTCTCTTAAAATACTGTGTTGCCATAATGACACCCAGCTTCCCCTGAAGTTAGCTATTCTCGAGTCTAGAGATAACCAATGCCTTTTTCTTATGGAAATGTTTGTCTTAAGCTATGCTAATGTACTATGCCTTCACCCCAAACTCTGTCTCCAAGTCGGTTCTGCCTCTTGGCCCAGAACCTACTTGACAAACCAGTATGGATATTGTTCCCCTAATCTATGTAAATGAAACTATTTGTATGGTGGTCTGCCCTTCTTCAAGATTCAAGTTAATCATTTTATGGCCCAGGATAAACCATTTGGTGCCAAGATTATCCCAAAATGCATCTTATGGGTGAGGGGCCTGGTGCCATTCTGAATTTTAAGATACTCCTTTCTTTCATTAACAGACTGCTAGTGACTATATAACATCCAGCTAAAGACTAGCAGGGGGGTACTCTTTCTGCCCCCTTCTGATGCCTATGTCAGAAGCTTTCTCTATCTCCTTTATACTTTAATAAAACTTTATTACACAAAAGCTCTGAGCGATCAAGCCTCGTCTCTGGCCCCGGATTGAATTCTTCTCCTCCGGGGGCCAAGAATCCTGGTGTATTCGCGTGATTCAACAACAACCTTTCACTCTAACAGTCTTGTACCAAGAAACATACAATTAGCTCGAAGTGGATGGGGAGGCCCCAAGCTCCCACAGGCTGGCCAGCTGCACCGGACTCACTTGGAGACCCACACCCTGGTCCCACCCAAGACCACCCTTCTGAAAATGGGAGCTGGGGCAGGCAGTCGGCCTCCCAGGTAACCACAGTAAATGGCCTGCTTTCCACAGGAGAGAACACACGGATGGTGAAGCAGAGCCTGGCTGTCCACGGGGGCCAAGTGTCACCACCTGTGTGAGTGTCAAGGGCAGTGACAGTCACAGACTGGCTTTCCACAGGTGGCCACCCAGCATGCAGGCCACGGCCTACCCTGTGGGGACTGGGCAGGGGGCTGGGAACAGGTGCCTAGGCTCGAGCACAGGGCCAGAGCCATTGTGCTCCCCCAGGCCCACAAGACAAAGGGACATTGTGCTCCCCCAGGAACCACCCCCACAGGCAGGTCCCCCATGATAAGCACTGGTCCCCATGCTGGAAGCAACTACAGAGCTTGCCATGAGTACAGGCCATGAGCACAGATCCAGAGGAAACACAGGGCAGGGGGAGAGGAAGGACACACGGAGAACATGAACAAGCACTCATGGGCCTCTGAAAGCCAGGAGAGGCTCCAGTGCCACGATCCCACGGGCCTCCTGCCTGAGCCCAGCCCAGTCCCACGCCGCAGCCAGAGCCAGCCAGGCGGAGAGCAGGGTTGGGATGGCACCCCCAAACACAGATGCCTGGGCACAACGAAGGGGCGCCCAGCGGCTCCCTCCTCTGACTCAGAGCCCTCCCGGCTGCCACCACTCACTGGGCACCTGATTCCACACAGCCTCACAGGGGCCTTCTCAACTTTCGTTGACGGATACTGAACTTCCCACCAGCTTGTGCCCTGTCTTTATAAAAACAGCTGTCACCACTCTCACAGTATCTAACACAGCTTCACTCAATAAACTGCAAGTGAAATAAATGCTTAAGGAACAGAACAATTCAAAAGCTCTCATGTGCCAAAAACAATCTCTACCCATCTTTGGAATCAAAGGTGATTGAACCAGTTATATATACGTGTGTGTGTGTGTATGTTCGCACTTACACACACACAACTTCCCCCCAAGTACACACCTGCAAGGTGGTGTGGCATGTCGGCCACTTAAGAGCCCACTACATTTGGTATTAAACAGTGGACAATATGGCAAACCTGTGTGCAGGAGGGCAGTGTTAACTTCACTCAGTCGTGTCTAACTCTTAGTGACCCCATGGGCTGTAGCCCGCCAGGCTCCTCTGTCCATGGGGTTTCCCAGGCAGGAACACTAGAGTGAGTTGCCATTTCCTTCTCGAGGGGATCTTCCCGACCCAGGGATTGAACTCACATCTCCTGTGCCTCCTGCATCAGCAGGCGAATTCTTTACCACTGAGCCACCAGAGGGAAGCCATGGCAAACCTATTCCACCTAAATCCCCAGAGAGTATTTTACTGTAAAATAATTTATCTCCTTAAAATAAGTAAATATATCCTTTAAGAACTGTAGACATTCTAAGTACAACACAGAAAACAGTATAAGCACAGCTTTCAAGGTGTGACGAAAGCCAGATGCATTTTTCAAAAAGGTCATCCAACATCCAAACTGAGCACGTCCTAATTTTCAGCTGATGAAAGTATCTTTGTTGTCTGCTTGTGAGTGATAACAATATTGTAGCCGATTTCACATTTCATATCACCCTACTGTGAGGTGCTTCCAAACAAAGGCCAGAATCCTCAGGGTCCCCACAGGAGCAGCAATCCACACTGAAATGACAGGGAAAGCATTTGTGTGGCAACACGTGAATTCTTATTTATAGCGCTCTGTTCATTATTTTGCATCTAACAGTGTTGACCAGGCTTGCAGAGTTTGAGTACACGGGATGGGAGGAGTAATCGGTGGGGCAGAGAGAGGTCAGCCAAACCCCACAAAAAACAATTAAAACTTTCCACCCACAGTCCACAAATCCGTGATATTCAGGTGACTGGAGGTTCATTTAGAGGTGTTTTGCTCAAAAACAAAGTCCTTTCCACAGGTTATCAAAAATTCACAGCAGTTAGAACCCTCTCTCCCTCACACACATCTACAATGGGTCGGAAAGCCAACAGAACAGAAGGATGGAGCAGGGATGTGGAAAGAACACGGGCAGACCAAGAGGGACTCGGAATCAAGAACAAGGTAGAAAGCAGGAACTAAACACAGGCTACGGCTATCACCCCAGAGCTGGTCTCAAGTGACAAGTAACAACGTTAATGCTTTGGTCTAAGGCTACAGCCTACCTTCTGGACTGACTCCATATCATGAAGAAATCAAAAAAAGTTAATTCACAATGCAGTGAAATGATTCAACTGTAGATAACCAAATTAACTTAATTCACTAAAAGTCTAATTGTATCATTTTTAAGATTGGGTTATTATGGAGATAGCTAGCAGCTTTAGATTTAAAACAAGCTGGAAGTGATCTTGTTTCCCTTAATTCTATAAGCGTGGCCTGACTAGGCCAAGACTGATGGCCTTCATTGCTAACAGAACAGGTACAACTATAAATACACAAAAATGATCTGGAGATAGAATAGTCCATGGTCTCTAGAATCTTCACCTTTACTAATAAGAACTTACAGGTTTTTTGACCGAGACTGGAAATTGTCCAAAAGCAGTGTTCAAACAGCCCCTCTCACAGCAAAACAGTACGGCGGTACGTGCGCACACACGCGCGCACCATCTCGGACATGTGGATTCAAATTTCTGGTTCAAATGGGAACAATCAGGGAATGGGGAGCGTTCACGTACTGAGAATAAAGATAGGTGCTCTAGAAAAGTCCTGAGACGATATCTCAAGATGGCCACATCACATAAAAATCTTACCCACATGGTCATTCCTGCCAACATTTATTTGGATTAATATTGTTATCTACATAAAAGAAAGGAAAACACAGATTTTCCTAACAAGTTCCTATCATTGCTAGATTATTTTCACAATTATGAGTAATCACTAAATAGCTTCCACTCAAGGATCTAAAAATAAGAAACAAAAGAAAGCCACAATCCCAACAACGTTATTAAGAACATTATAGTTATGAATATAAAGGCTCTTTTTTGAGACTACAGGTTCCTAAAATATCCTTCATGGAACTCTGTACCAGTAATGGCTGGTAATTAACTGTTCTATCAGGTGAAAAAAACATATTATTAGGGTATGTGAAAGTAAATACATAAAAAAGAGAAGTCACCACACATACCAAGAAACTTGGTATCTCCTTCCACACTCCATTTGTGAGCTGGACTCCTGGCTCACTCCATGAGGGTGTTGTCCAGTCAGGAGCCAGAACTGAGGAGGCTGGTGTTGAGAGGGCTTCCAGGGCAAACCAGCCAAGTGGTACCCACCACTCAGCCACAGGGCCCCAGGCAAGCTTGCTAACGTGCTTCCCTTTTTGTGAGACAAATGTCCTTCAAAAAAAAAAGTGATCTATGTAGACACCTAATGCAGTGCTTAGCACAGGTGAGCAATCAGGGAGTGGTGCCCTGAGACATGTAGGTGTCCTCCCCAACAGACAGGTAACAAGCTCTGTTCATGCCAAAAAAAGACATTACTTTGCAACATCTGATTTAAAAGTCTGAGTTATGCACTGTCCACTCCTACCGACAAGACTCCAGTTCTACCAAGAGCGGGTGGTTCACATCCATCAGACATGGCCCCCATCTCTGCAAAGCCTGGAGGTCATTAGACAGGCAGTCTGCTTGGAAGAAAAGCACTCTGCTTAAAAGACCTAAGATTGATCACCTTGTCAGTGATTGGTGGCGGCTTAAACACACTCGCCATCATCCTGGTTAGTAATAGGAAGCTCGGAGAGAGGTCACTCTTGTAGAGACACTGAAGAAGTTATTCCTGGAACCTCAAGTTAAATATTTTTCCAGGAAACAACACAAGAATTAACAGCATCATCTCTTGAGCAAAACAATCAAGATTTCTGATAAACCTGATCCAGTCTCCTGATTCTAAAGGATGCTGTTCATCTTCCACGACAAACAGGAAAATTTCAAACATATAGAAAACAGAAGTGTATGGTGAACACCCACATATCCATCCCCTAGATGACAGACTCAATCTTAAATATAAATTTAGAGGCAGACAGCAAAGAAAATGTGCAGCGTAAGCCTCCACCCATTACAACCCTGTGCAAGGGAAAGATGAATGATTTCCTCTGACAGGAACAGGCTGCTGGGGAGGAGGCTGCCCACTGCTCACCCTCCTAGAAGCCCCCCGGACTCCAGAGCTCCTGCAGATCTCATAGGAGAAGATGGGGTCCCCATCCTGCTTCAGAAGAAAGCCGCCCAATGGTTCAGTTAACTCGTGATGGTGGAAATGTGTCACGAAGCCAATATTCTAGTGCTCATGAGTTTCTATTCGTTTGAAGTCTCCTCATCTATACAAAGAAGCTAATGTCATTTTCCCAGAAAATACTTTCAAAGGAGTAAAAAAATGTCAACATGAAAAGAGCTGAAAGCCTTAAGACACCATGAGATATACAAGGTTTATTTCATCTCTTCTATTCAAGAAATGCTAGTGTTCTAAATACTGCTCCCACCTCACATCATCTTTCAAGAATAAACGACAGGGGATCCCTGGTTGTCCACTGGTTAAGAATCCGCCTTGAAATGCAAGGGACACCAGGTTGATCCCTCGTCTGGGAAGATCTCACATGCTGCAGGTAACTAAACCCATGCACCACAACTACAAGAGTCCATGAGCCGCAACTACTGAACCCCGTGCGCCCTAGAGCCCTTGCTTCGAAACAAGAGAAGCCCACACACCACAGCGAAGAGGCGCCCCCGCTTACTGCATCTGAAGAAAGTCTGCACGCAGTAACGAAGACCCGTCACAACCAAAAAATAAATCTTAGAAAGAATAAGTGATAGTGGTCAGGCTGCCCTACAACCCCACTGACACAGCCAGTCCACAAGTTTACTTCCTGTGCAAAGCACTTGCCACAGCAGACACTTGTCACCTGCAGAACGGCAGTCCCTCCAAGGAACCTCTGCCCACATTCCTTCCCCAAGGCTCTGTTCCGCTGCATCCATGGGAGATAGAACATTGTATAACACTTTCAGAAAGTGTGTTTTACTTAAGACACTTTCCATAGAGATTTCAACCAGAATCCTACCTGTGTCAAATTCAACAAGTCATGAAGGAAAAAAGCAAAATCAAGGTTATTTTCATCCCTGTGTCCAGAGCCAGATCTTCCAAATAACAGGCAAGAAATTCTAAAACACCAACAAGCATTATAAATGCCTATATTATCCCTTACCAGTATAACAGCTAAATAATAATTCATCACCATAGAAACACAGGAGGCAGAATTCTACTTTCTTTTCATATTAATTTACGTACAAGTAACAAATTCTTAAAGTCTGGACTCTGGTATCAACAGCAAAATGACTCCAAGTGCTATTTTTCATTTGGTCCAAGTCAATTTTGGGCTTGGTGGGGGACAACTAGCCCCACTATTTGCAGTAAGACTGTATTCACTTGAGCTTTATGACCAACCTAGATAGCATATTGAAAAGCAGAGACATTACTTTGCCAACAAAGGTCCGTCTAGTCAAGGCTATGGTTTTTCCTGTGGTCATGTATGGATGTGAGAGTTGGACTGTGAAGAAGGCTGAGCGCCGAAGAATTGATGCTTTTGAACTGTGGTGTTGGAGAAGACTCTTGAGAGTCCCTTGGACTGCAAGGAGATCCAACCAGTCCATTCTGAAGATCAGCCCTGGGATTTCTTTGGAAGGAATGATGCTAAAGCTGAAACTCCAGTACTTTGGCCACCTCATGCGAAGAGTTGACTCACTGGAAAGGACCCTGATACTGGGAGGGATTGGGGGCAGGAGGAGAAGGGGACGACAGAGGATGAGATGGCTGGATGGCATCACTGACTTGATGGACGTGAGTCTGATTGAACTCCAGGAGTTAGTGATGGACACCGAGGCCTGGCGTGCTGCGATTCACGGGGTCGCAAAGAGTCGGACACGACTGAGCGACTGGACTGAACTGAAGAGCAGAATGAAACAACAAAATCACCCAAACACCAAATCTCATGTGGACAGAATGTCCCTACAGGACACAGCACTGCAACAGAAGTGTGGGCCTGAGATACATTACAATGTACATAGTAAAAGAGTTTCCACCCTGGCAAGTTGATTTTTCCTTGGATTTAAATAGGTGTTTTTTAATGACCTAAGTTTAGTGGAATTGCACCTTTGCCTAAACAGCTCCTTAAAGATTACCTTATGGGCTTCCCATGTGGCTCAGGGGTAAAGAATCCACCTGCGATGCAGGAGATGCAGGAGACCTAGGTTCACTCCGTGGGTTGGGAAGATCCCCTGGAAGAGGACACGGCAACCGACTCCAATATTCTTGCTCGGAGAATTCCATGGACAGAGGAGTCTGGTGGGCTCCAGTCCACGGGGAGGAAAAGAGTCAGAAGAAGCTGAGCACACATCCATACACAGCTCCATCCTATTACTTGCTGTTACTCAAGTATTAATCGTTATTATACATAACTTTGGGTTGGGAGAAGGGCAAGGCTTACCCACTCCAGTATCCTGGTCTGCAGAGTTCCATGGACTGTATAGTCCACAGGGTCACGAAGAGTCAGACACAACTGAGAGACTTACACACACACACATACACACACAAGTTCATGGCAGGGGGGTGGGGGAGGCACTTTAGACTATCTCCGGTTTTTATTTTAAAAGAACCAGCTTAGGTTTCACTGAAGCACAAAGGCTCCCTGGTGGTCCAGTGGTTAAGAATCTGCCTCCAAAGCAGGGGACAAGGGTTCAATCCCTGGTTCAGGAAGATCCCACAGGCCCACATCCCAGCTAAGCCTGCACGCCCTAGAGCCCATGCTCCACAACCACAGGAGCCACCGCAGCGAGAAGCCCACGCATCACAACCAGAGAAAGCCTGCAGGCAGCAACAAAGACCTAGCGCAGCCAGAAAGGAAGAGAGAGGCAGCTTATAAAAACTGATGAGAAGAGCCACTCATACTCACAAACCCACACAGAACCACCGACATAACTGCCAGGTGACTGTAGAGGGTAAAAGCCCAGGCCCTGTGGTGAGTGCTGGGCGGAGGGGTGGGGGGTGCACCAAGCCCCGGGGTCATGGCCACAGCGAGCCTGACTCTGACTTGGCCTCTCAGAGCTGCCCGGGCTCACGCAGCCCCACCTGTGTGGCCCGTAGTGGCATACATGTCCTCTGTCATGGGAAACAAGGAGAAGCTAGCTAGCTGAGCCCTCTCCACACGCACTGAGGGCTGGGGAACATGCAGCTCCAGGAGGAAGATTCCAGAGTCAGGGCCAGTGGAGGTCAGCCTCGCCTCCACGAGGCACCGGGAAGGACTCTGAGCGGAGATCCACACATGGTCCCGGATTCAATGACTGTGACCTAACAGGTCGTCCTTGCCAGACACACCTGGGCTGGAGTCTGACCTAGGACACCCTTCCTTTTCTCTTGAAAAGTAAAAGGGTTGAAAAGGGGGTTTCCAGGGGTATTGACACAGAGAGTCCACCAGAAAGGAAGATTTATCATTAAAATAAAAAAAAAGAGGCCTCACAGCTCTGAAGCTGCTCCAGGCAGGGTAAGTGCCCAGGCAGCAACTATTAAGAGACGCCCTCCCCACCTCACACTCCGCACCCTGCTTTTCTCCCAGGGCCGCTCTCACAATCCGTGTAACTCAAACCACAGAGAGAAAGGCGGGGCTGGGAAACCCTGTCCCAGTGACAGCGCCTCGGGGGAACTGTGGGGATGAATGTTTACGGAGCACACACTGTGACTGTATCACTGATCCCCACAACCGTCCCGAAGGCAGGGTTCTTAACCCGATCTGACAGCAGGGGACACCCTCCCTACACATGAAGATCTGGAGGAAGACTCCTCAGAGGACACACATGAGAATTCTCAGGATCTGCACACAAATCTCCACAAATAAGACTCAGAAAAAGACCCAAAGAGGCTCGGGAAGCACCGAAGGTCACCCACGAGTGAGACATGGACTTGGTGCTTTCCGTGCCCCCTCCACTAAACCCAGCCCCCGAGACTGATGGCTCTGGGGTGAACCCGTCCTTCCCAACGAGTCTGGCCAACTCCAGATTTCACTCGTTCTGGCCACTGACACCATCGGGCTTTGCTACCGTTCTCACCCTCTGTGCAGGTAAGATCGTGTAAATACAGATCTTGTCATCTGTGTCACCATGACACTGACATGACCCAATGTGCTCTAGTTGCAACAAAGCCCGTAATCTTTACTTACATTATGCTAAGTCAATTCAGTCGTGTCCGACTCTGTGCGACCCCATAGACGGCAGCCCACCAGGCTTCCCCGTCCCTGGGATTCTCCAGGCAAGAACACTGGAGTGGGTTGCCATTTCCTTCTCCAATGCATGAAAGTGAAAAGTGAAAGTGAAGTCCCTCAGTCGTGTCTGACTCTTAGCGACCCCATGGACTGCAGCCTAACAGGCTCCTCCATCCATGGGATTTTCCAAGCAAGAGTACTGGAGTGGGGTGCCATTACTTATATTACTTTACTCATAAAGACCTAGAATCTTCTGATAAGGTTAATTAGCAACACAGTTTACATTTCTCTTCTCATTTCAGGTAAACTGTCCAGGAAGCATCAGCTGGAGCCACACACACCACCACCCCCTTCACTGTAGCCACACCACCCACATCTTCTCAGGGACATGACACTTGGGCCAGAAACGGGACAGGGCTCTAAGTGAGTGCTCATGATTTTCCCAAGAGTGAAGAGGTCCTGACAGGAGGCTCTGCCAACAGAAGAGAACATCCAAAACAAAGCCACGAAGGCAGGATTAAGACTGGGCAGCACGGAAACTGGGATGGGTGGGTCTCTCCCCACTAACAGGACGTTTCATAAATGCCTGACACATGGCAAGCTACACTGGTAAGACACGTGGTCAGGACACGAGAGACTGCTTGTGGTTTTAGGAGAAAGCGTCTCTGCCCAGCACCGAGCGGCCACAGGGAAGTCAGATGCATGAACTACCTCCCTCCTCGGCCAGAGGCTCAGACCTGAGTCTGGGGGTATGAACCAGCCCACAATGAACAGGACCCATATGAATTCTTTACTTCATAATTTTAAAATGTTTTAGTATTCCTCTGATAAAAAAACAGAAAAATACCTGACTTGACTAACCAGATAATTCAGTAAAAAAAAAATTCTAATTGTGCATAACTGCAGACAAGTATGCAAAGAATTGCTGTGTCTGGTGCCGACAGAACTGGTTTGGATCTGGCCGGCAGTTTTCAATCTTTTCATGGGGACACAGAAACTTTCCAACCTAATAAGCAAAAAAATATGATTTAAAAACCAGCAGCCCAGAAGGGAAAGATCTGTTTAACACTATCAATCACAGACTGCTTCTGTGCTCACTATCTTGGGTCTTTTTCCCCCTGACTTCTCATACCTATCACACAAAATGCTTGGTAAAGAAGGATCTCAATTTGTGATTCTCAGAGCACATTTCATTTTGCACAATATTCAGCAGCAGCAAAACTAAAGAGCCACCTCCCCAGTCCCCTCCCCCAAAAGAAGGCTGCTTGTTGTCATGTTGACTTTACAGCCCAACATATCAGCCCTTCCCCACTTTACCAGTCTTAAGTGCTTATGAACATTAACACCGCGTTGAATCCTGAAGAAAGGGCCATATATGTACAAACCCCACTCCTGTGATCTCACACATGAATTCTCACTTAAGAGTCTCCTCTTCGAGAGCACTATGTATTATACATCATCAACAAACTGATGCAACTGCTGCTTCTGAGACGTCACAAGCTTTTGACCCTCTCAGCAGAAAGAAAGGTGCAGAGGCAATGACAGCAGGTGACCTCTGTAGGCAGCACGAGAAGACTGAGAAGAAGGAAAATCACCACTGGCAACCGTGAAAGTAGAGGCATACAGACGAAGAGACTGGAGGACGGGAACCATCGACAGCGGCCGGAGCCCATCATGTCACGCACAGTGAAGTGCCCCCTGTTCCAGGAAAAACACTGATGCGCAAAACCTAGCTGATATCTGCAGGCAAGCATCTGATTTTAGGAAGATGCCTGAGCAATTATGAGAACCTTAATATGACTAGGATTTGAACTGGTGAGTCAGTCCATATACATGACATCAAAATGAAGATTATCCAATACATTCTCTCTGCAATTCAGAAGAATGCTACAACTCATCCCATAAATCACTGCTTTAAAAAAAAAAAAAAAATCAGCTCTAAAAAAAGAGACTTCTCATTTGAAAAAGGCTGGGAGGAGGAAGGCAAAAAGTGACTCATAACATCCAACAGCCCGTAGCCTCCAAACCATAACAAGAATATAAAGCCAGTGGGCCCAGAATGAAACAAAATAGTCACTGTTACAGCTGTGACCTCAGGGCATTCAGCTCTAAGTGTGACTACAGCACCATAAATACCTTCTGAGCGCTGGGATCAACCTTACACATTAGGGCCTTGAATATGTGCCCTTACCTTCCCAGCTAAATCTGACATCTATATTTACTCATCAAGAAAAGAACATTCAAATGTAACAATTTTCCTAACTCTGAACAACTCTTAAAACTCAAGTCCACACATTTCACATCCCACCCATATCAATGCTGCCATTTTGTAAATATCTGTAATTCAGGTAATAATCTTTTATTTTAGATTTATCAAGCCAAGGACTCCAGCTCCCGGGACCAGCACTGACATGCTGCCCCAGAGGTAACGGGCTTTATTAACTGCATGAGGACCGACTGCAGGTGCAGCAGCTCAGCTGTCACTCCCTGAATCTGCACCCCCTTCCTTCCTCCCCTCCCAGTGACAAGTTACCAGTGAGACTCTGGAAGAAAACATTTTTTTCACACACTTGTTTTCCAGAGCCCACTGTTGCCTTTCAATGAGGAGAACTTTTGGATTGCATGAGAGACAGTGGTCTCCTTCCCCCACCCGTGGAAGGTGGTCCCAGACTTCAGCTCGGGAGGCCAGCTCTGCTCACACGTACCGCCAAGAACAGCTGGGGGCTGCAGGGGACGGAGCTCAGGCCGCAGAGCTAGGTGCATCTGCCAGTGTGCTGGCAGCCCTGAAGATGCCTGCCCCCCAACCTACAAACCTTCCAACCGGCCATCTCGTTAAGATTTTACCCTCGTGACAGGATTATGCCAGCTGCATGTGAACTACTCATCTGTAACTTAAAAAAAGACTGATTCCTTGACCAGTACAATGAACTGATGGCACCCACCACCTCCCTTGGGCAGTTTTGCGCTTACTAGAAAACGTTAAGTTGGAGTCGATTATAGAACATAACTGCTAGTTGCAGGAATTCAGGACCTTACAGACTGAGTAACTCCCATAAGCAAGAGTTAGGAAGTCAGTAGGCACACTCACAATTAAAAACCACAAAGTATAAAGCTAACAGACGTCTCTTCTGCAAACATCACAGTTTTCACAGGCTGTATCACAAGGCAATTTCCCAGAGTCCTACCAAAATAAGAATGGAACCATTGCTGAAAGAGTGGGATGAGATCCTCTAGAGCTGCAAGTCCAGGGTATGCACAGCCCAGGACACAAACCATCAGTTAACAGACAAATGTATTGCTGAATTTCAATCAACAGCTAATTTTTTAGTAAGACATGAGTCTGCCTTTATTGAGAAATTTTCTCTTTCTGCTCTGCTTTGCTGATGTTTCCATTTAAAGTTTTCCTTTAAGCCAAATAATGTTTATTCACATATTACCTACTTAGTGGCTCTCTTAAAGCCAAAGAGAAAAATGCATGATTCCAAAAGGCAAGAATGAAGGGAAAGGGAAGGGAGGAGAGGGAAGAAAAAATGATTCAGGGAAAAGTGTGTGGGGGAAAAAAGCCTCACCACCCCACCTGGCCCCCAGCGACCAGCCAGCTCACCGACTTCCTCTCCATCTCACATTCAGTGCCAAGCATCCTCCTGGCCCCACAAGACTCCCCCAGAGGCAAGGATCAGAGGCCTCTCCCTACAGAGAGCTCCTGTTCTTTGCTGGCACTAGTTCTTTGGGGAGAGGAGCCCAGTGTCCCGAGGGGAAGCACCGGACAGCAACAGACAGTGGAAAGTAAAGAGGGGGCAACCAGCAGGGCAGAAGGGTGGAAATATGAGCTCTGCAGCCAAGAAGTCAATCTGCAACCCTGCACCCAACAGTGACCCATAAAACAGAACATTAGTGTCTGTAACAGCACAGCAGACAGGGCAAACCAAAGCTGGACCAGCATCTACTGATCTAGATTATACACAACCATTAGCGGCTGGCAGGCCACGTAGAACACTGAGAGAATAGCCTACTCTGGTTTTTCAGCCTACATTATGTGCTGAAAACGGAACTGCTTTCCATGCTCCTCTGTAAGAACTGAGTGCCAGAAAGTCCACACACGTTTCCACAGTATTTTCTAGCCTTTTAATAAAATGATGACTAACTTAAAGAATTCTCTTCATATGAATCCTGATTGAAGATAAATATGAAAGCAATACTCTCAATTCAGCATTAAAAGTTGTTTTAACTTTTCACTTTGCAAGTGGATATGGTGAGGGATTTTTTAAGTTCCAAAATGTGAGGAGACAAGAATTTCTGATCCTTTCATTCTTTGGTTTCTGGTAAACAATACTGAAAAGCAAATCGATTCACCTAGCTTAAGCCGGTAAACTATACTATATGGTCACAATACACAAAATTCCAAATGACCTTAAAGACAGACCCAATCAACCCAATGCAGACAACACAAGTCAAAGATGACACAGCTAAAGGGGGAGTAGGGGGGCGGCTCACGCTGGGCAGTCACAGCAACAACCCTCTCCTCTCGGGTCTTCCAGCCAGGCCTAGGGAGGTTTAGAGAGGGAGAAACAATAATGTGATTCGCGCATGCAAACACACGCCCCTTCCTCTGTCCTGACACTCAATAAGAAACTCATTAAACCCTTTTTAAAATCTGCAAGGACACAGGGTATTCACAGAGAACCAGCCTGAGCACATGCTTTGCCATCCTCTGGGCAACAGGGACACAGTCTAGGAGTGACTGAGGGTGACCAGTAACTGCCACCTAGTAAGTGAGTGTGTTCTGTCCACGTTCACACCAGCCACTCCCACTAGGGGCCACACACTGTCCGAGACAGGCAGAAGCAAGGTGAGAGCCCAGCCCAGGCTGACTGGGGAGGCAGAGAGATTCTGGTCAGTCCAGAGGCTGCACAGGGGCATACTGACACAACATCAAGATGAGGCAGATGGTGCAGAAGAGCTTGTTTGGAGACAAGGCAGGAAGGATAGGGTGTTGCAAACAGCACAGCTGTGGTGCAGAGCTGTGGCGGGTAGGGGGCAGGGGAGAAGAACCCATGTGAGCAGTGATGAAGCCAAAGAACTTGGGCAAATATTCTCTAGTGGGTCCTGCGCCCCTCCAAGCCACCTGTCCACACAGAACTCCTTACCCACCAGTGTGGACTAAGCTCTGCTCCCCAGCTGAGCTCGGCACTGAGGTCCAGCAGTGCCTGCACCCCTTCAGCCCCTCAGAGAGCGGCTGCTGAGCAGAGTCCAGGAAACATCTCCTGTGGGACAGCTGAGCATCACAGAGCCCCCAAGGATCCCGAACATGAAACAGAAGCCTTCCAGAGAGCACCATCTGAAGAGGCACCTCACCCAGGCCCCCACCTTTATCACCTCCTTCCCCCCGAAAGTGTTAAAAGGGAAAACATCAGGTCAACACCAGTTTCTCCCAGCTGATGAAAACTGGCACCAGTGAATCTACTTTTTGGCTGCCAGCCCCACAAAACCATTACACACACACACACACACACACACACACACACACACACACACACACGAGTTCACTACTAAACTGCTCCAAATATAAATTTGAGAGGACACGGCCTCTCTCCACCCCGAGTGTATTAGTGGCCTTCCCAGGGTGGGCCGGGTGAATTCTAAATCTATAGTCAACATTCAACATTTCGGAACTTTTAGTGGGTTTTATAAAAAGATATAGCAAACCCCGATCTAAAACTTATGACAGCTGAGCACATGATCCCGGCCTTAAGAGAAAATGAGAAACCGTATATAACACTCCATGAAATCACTGTAGCGAATCTGTCACAAATTGGAAGCATGAGCCGCTGGGAACGCGGCACAGACCCGGCCTGTCGGAGGGGGCTCTCCAGTCCCAGCCAACCTTCGCGTCCAGCGCACGGAAACAATAGCGGTGCTGGCCGGTCCAGGCCGGACGCCGCGGACCCCGCGATTAGACCCTCAAGTCCAACGACAAGTTTCGCATTAGAACCAGGCCAGCGGCGCCTCAGGCCGCGCGTCGCGGAACCGCCCCCGGCCCAGTCGCGGTGGGCAGCGCTCGGACGCGCACCAAGGACACAGCCCGGTCCACCAGGCCGCGCGCGAGGCCGCCCCGGCCCGCGGCCCGCCCTGCGCCCCCGGCCCGCGGCCCGTCCTGCGGCCCCAGCGGCGCCTCAGCCCGCGTCGCGCCCTGCGCCCCTGGCCCGCGGCCCGTCCTGCGCCCCAAGCCCCGGGCCCGTCCTGCGCCCCTGGCCCAGGCCTGCCCTGCGTACCAAGCCCCAGGCCCGTCCTGCGCCCCCGGCCCGAGGCTCGCCCTGCGCCCCAAGCCACAGGCCCGCCCTGCGGCCCCGGACCCCCAGAACCCCTCAGGGCCCCCGGCCCCGGCGCCGGGACCGCGGCGGACGACGCAGAGCCGCAGGGCGGGGGCCGCTCTCGCCCTGCGCCGGGACCCCCGCCCGCCCGGGCCCCGTGACAGCGCGGCCGGCCGAGCGCCGGGCCTGTTACCTTCCGACAGCTCCAGCTCCAGCTCGGCCAGCCGGGCGCGCACCTCCAGGGGCAGCGCCATGCCCTCCAGGCTGCGGTCCGCCATGCTCGCGCCGCCCCCGCCCGCGCCGGCCTCCCTTTGTTCCAGGCCGCGGTCTCGCCGCTCCTCGCGCCCCGCGGACCCGCACCGAGCGGCGGCAGGCCGGGCGGCGGCGCAGCGCGCTCCTCCCCGGCGCCTCCCCCGCGCGCCCCGGCTCGCCGGCCCCGCGCCCGCGCCCCCGGCCCGCCCGGAGCGCGCCCGCCCCGCTGCACCGGCCGCTCCGCGGAGCGCGCGCGAGGCGAGGGCGCGCACGGGGGGAGGGGGGCGGGGGCGCGCGCACACATGGGGCGGGGCGCGCGCACGGTGGGGACGGGGGCGGAGCGCGCTCCCGGGGCCCGGGCGCGCGCACCGGCGCAGCGGGCCTCCCCACCCAGCCCGGCCCCCGCCCTCCCCCGCCCTCCCCGGGCCCGAGGCAGAAAATGACCGGCTGGAGCCCCGGCCTCTGCGTTCCGGGTCTTTGCGGGCTGATTTTTTTTTTTTTAATAAATGCGCCTGTGGGTTGGGGACAGGGGCCATGGAAAGAGGACCGGGTTTGAGGTTCCTAACTCCCTCAGCTGTAGGCCCTGGGGCCACAGTCAGGGCTCGGCCTCGGCTCAGGCCCCACCGTGAGGCCGAGGAGGAGGGGTGTCCCCGATCCCCACGTGTGCTGGCAGACCGCGCGCACGCCCGCCCCTAGCGCGTCCTCTCCCGGGGCCCCGGTTCCCGGCAGGTCGCTCGTCTCTCGCGCTGCCACCGCAGCGCTGTCACCTCTCGGGCATCAGCAGTCTGGGCCTCCAGTCTTGGCGGTCTGGGGCGGCCAGCTCACCCCTCCGACTGTCCACCTGAATAACCTCGCCCAGACGCCTCCAAACCCAGAATCCGCACACCAGCCCCTCCTCCTGGCTACTGGTGGCTTCCACCGTTCTCCCAGGGAGCGAGGCTAGGAAGAGTCCGGGGTCTGTCCTCCTCGGTCGTCCGCGCAGCCTCTACTCCTTGGGCCCCTCGAAGCTCTCGCGGGTCACTGTCACCCGGCTCCCCTCCCACAGTTCAGCACCTCTGGCAGGCCCGGGTCATCCTCACGGCCTCCTCCTGGTGGTTCCCTCAACGCCAACCGCTTAACCCTGTGGCGCGGGAGTGACCTAAGTTGGCTCCGGAGAAACAGTGGCATTTCAGTGGCATTTATTCCCTTTCAAAAATAGGCAATTCAGTACTTCCTGTGCTGTCCACTGAATACACATCCACCCTCTGATCGGACACTCCAGTCTCTCCACTCCCTGGCCCCAACCCACAACCACCCCCCTGCCACGAACACACACACCCAAGTGCTGGTTCCTGAAGACCTGATAGCCTTCACCCAAGTGCCCCCTTCTCCACCCTCAGGTTCCCAGGCGTCCCTATTATCAACACTAGGAAAACCTCTCTTCCCTACACCCATCCTCCCACTACCTTATCTGCTTATCTCTGCCTTATCTTCTTGGCCTTTGTTTATCCTTCTCATTCAGTTCAGTCCATCAGTTGTGTCCCACTCTTTGCGACCCCATGAATCACAGCACTCCAGGCCTCCCTGTCCATCACCAACTCCCGGAGTTCACTCAAACTCATGTCCATCGAGTCGGTGATGCCATCCAGCCATCTCATCCTCTGTCGTCCCCTTCTCCTCCTGCCCCCAATCCTTCCCAGCATCAGGGTCTTTTCCAATGAGTCAACTCTTCACGTGAGGTGGCCAAAGTATTGCAGTTTCAGCCTCAGCATCAGTTCTTCCAATGAACACCCAGGACTGATCTCCTTTAGGATGGACTGGTTGGATCTCCTTGCAGTCCAAGGGACTCTCAAGAGTCTTCTCCAACACCACAGTTCAAAAGCATCAATTTTTCAGTGCTCAGCCTTCTTCACAGTCCAACTCTCACATCCATACATGACCACTGGAAAAACCATAGCCTTGAGTAGACGGACCTTTGTTGGCAAAGTAATGTCTCTGCTTTTGAATATGCTATCTAGGTTGGTCATAGCTTTCCTTCCAAGAAGTAAGCGTCTTTTAATTTCATGGCTGCAATCACCATCTGCAGTGATTTTGGAGCCCCAAAAAATAAAGTCTGACACTGTTTCCACTGTTTCCCCATCTATTTCCCATGAAGTGATGGGACCAGATGCCATGATCTTAGTTTTCCGAATGTTGAGCTTTAAGCCAACTTTTTCACTCTCCTCTTTCACTTTCATCAAGAGGCTTTTTAGTTCCTCTTCACTTTCTGTCATAAGGGTGGTGTCATCTGCATATCTGAGGTGATTGATATTTCTCCCGGCAATCTTGATTCCAGCTTGTGCTTCTTCCAGCCCAGCGTTTCTCATGATGTATTCTGCATAGAAGTTAAATAAGCAAGGTGACAATATACAGCCTTGATGTACTCCTTTTCCTATTTGGAACCAGTCTGTTGTTCCATGTCCAGTTCTAACTGTTGCTTCCTGACCTGCATATAGGTTTCTCAAGAGGCAGGTCAGGTGGTCTGGTATTCCCATCTCTTTCAGAATTTTCCACAGTTTATTGTGATCCACACAGTCAAAGGTTTTGGCATAGTCAATAAAGCAGAAATAGATGTTTTTCTGGAACTCTCTTCCTTTTCCATGATCCAGCGGATGTTGGCAATTTGATCTCTGGTTCCTCTGCCTTTTCTAAAAGCAGCTTGAACATCTGGAAGTTCGCAGTTCACATATTGCTGAAGCCTGGCTTGGAGAATTTTGAGCATTACTTTACTAGCGTGTGAGATGAGTGCAATTGTGCGGTAGTTTGAACATTCTTTGGCATTGCCTTTCTTTGGGATTGGAATGAAAACTGACCTTTTCCAGTCCTGTGGCCACTGCTGAGTTTCCCAAATTTGCTGGCATATTGAGTGCAGCACTTTCACAGCATCATCTTTCAGGATTTGAAATAGCTCCACTGGAATTCCATCAGCTCCACTAGCTTTGTTTGTAATGATGCTTTCTAAAGCCTACTTGACTTCACATTCCAGGATGTCTGGCTCTGGGTGAGTGATCACACCATTGTGGTTATCTTGGACATGAAAATCTTTTTTGTACAATTCTTCTGTGTAGTCTTGCCACCTCTTCTTAATATCTTCTGCTTCTGTTAGGTCCATACCATTTCTGTCCTTTATCGAGCCCATCTTTGCATGAAATGTTCCCTTGGTATCTCTAATTTTCTTGAAGAGATCTCTAGTCTTTCCCATTCTGTTGTTTTCCTCTATTTCTTTGCATTGATCGCTGTGGAAGGCTTTCTTCTCTCTCCTTGCTGTTCTTTGGAACTCTGCAGTCAGATGCTTATATCTTTCCTTTTCTCCTTTGCTTTTCCCTTCTCTTCTTTTCACAGCTATTTGTAAGGCCTCCTCAGACAGCCATTTTGCTTTTTTGCATTTCTTTTCCATGGGGATGGTCTTGATCCCTGTCTCCTGTACAATGTCATGAACCTCCGTCCATTGTTCATCAGGTACTCTGTCTATCAGATCTAGTCCCTTAAATCTATTTCTCACTTCTACTGTATAATCATAAGGGATTTGATTTAGGTCATACCTGAATGGTCTAGTGGTTTTCCCCATTTTCTTCAATTTAAGTCTGAATTTGGCAATAAGGAGATCTGAGCCACAGTCAGCTCCTGGTCCTATTTTTGCTGACTGTATAGAGCTTCTCCACCTTTTGCTGCAAAGAATATAATCAATCTGATTTTGGTGTTGACCATCTGGTGATGTCCATGTGTAAAGTCTTCTCTTGTGTTGTTGGAAAAGGGTGTTTGTTTAACCAGTGTGTTCTCTTGGCAAAACTCTATTAGCCTTTGCCCTGCTTCATTCCGTATTCCAAGGCCAAATTTGTCTGTTACTCCAGGTGTTTCTTGACTTCCTACTTTTGCATTCCTGTCCCCTATAATGAAAAGGACATCTTTTTTGGGTGTTAGTTCTAAAAGGTCTTGTAGGTCTTCATAGCATTGTTCAACTTGAGCTTCTTTAGCATTACTGGTTGGGGCATAGGCTTGGATTACTGTGATATTGAATGGTTTGCCTTGGAAACGAACAGAGATCATTCTGTCGTTTTTGAGATTGCATCCAAGTACTGCATTTCAAACTCTTTTGTTGACCATGATGGCTACCCCATTTCTTCTAAGGGATTCTTGCTCACAGTAGTAGATATAATGGTCATCTGAGTTAAATTCACCTATTCCAGTCCATTTTAGTTTGCTGATTCCTAGAATGTCGACGTTCACTCTTGCCATCTCCTGTTTGACCACTTCCAATTTCCCTTGATTCATGGAGCTGACATTCCAGGTTCCTATGCAATATTGCTCTTTACAGCATCGGACCTTGCTTCTATCACCAGTCGCATCCACAACTGGGTATTGTTTTTGCTTTGGCTCCATCCCTTCATTCTTTCTGGAGTTATTTCTCCACTGATCTCCAGTAGCATATTGGACACCTACCAACCCAGGGTGTTCCCCTTTCATTATCCTATGATTTTGCCCTTTCATACTGTTCATTAGCCCAAGTGAAAGCTCTGGGGACAAGTACCAAGCCTTCCTCCTCTTTGTTCTTCTGGGGCCAGGACAGCAGTGACCACTATAGCGCTGTGGGCACTCCTCACACCGGATCCACTGATCTCACATGAAACTGGTGAACCCCAAGCACCTGTGCTCTGTGGTCTGGGATGTGGATTCACTGGACTGTGGCCAGCTGCACCCCCCATCCCCCCGAGTCTCTCCCCATCATGATGACACATCCCCAAGGCAGAAAGCCTCCAGGAGGATCTGGGGCTACAGGCAAAGAAAGGCCTTAGAAAAATAAAACACAACAGAGCCAGGACTCAGACCCCAGTCTGCAGAGCAGAGCTCTGGGCTCACTCCATGACAGCACACTGGGTCTGACAGCCACACCATGTGTCAGTCAGTCCAGGGCCGATGGTGTCAGAATAAAGTGTGTTCTTTCCTAATTCCTGGGTGGTTCCAAAGAAGACACTGTGTTGCACTACTCACACACACATGATCATCTACCTAGATTCTGAGCGGTGTGTCTTCATACAGTTTGTATGACTGCTGAGTACAAGAATGGTGGGAGAAGGCTCATGGCACTTCCAGTGGCCCGAGAGACATCTTTGTCTGAAGTCCTGCCCCATCCTCAAAACACCTATGTCTGAGATCAAACTCTTCACTCTGTTCTCAGTCTAGAGCAGCCACTCTTTCTCCTGGTGTCTGTGCTGAGTCAAGCCCATTGTCAGGCTTCAGTAACAACCACCTGCAGCGTTTCCCAGCCCACCAACCCCGACCCCAAACCCACAGGCCCACTGCCACGGCCTGTCAGACCCTCACAGCCCCAACCCTGTTTTCCCCCTTTGAATCTTTTCTCCTGTAGCTGCCATGGGTTACAGTCCCCTTGCTCCACAACCTGTGACAGCTCTCCGCCTGCAAACAAAAGAGCTCCTTGTTTTGACACTGAAGGCTTCACAGACATAACACTTCTTTCCCTACTTCCTGTCCGGGGCTCCCTGAACACACCTGCTTCACCTGGGAAATCCTGATTTGTCTGTGGGGTTCCTCCTCTACTTGTGTCCCTTTTGCTGATATGTGCCTCTCGTTACCTCTCCCTGTTCTCCGAGTCACAGTCACAAGACAGATTTTACCAATCCAAGTGCAGCTTCAAATATCACTTCTTCCAGGAAGCCTTCCTTCATCTCCCACCTGAAACTACACATATCTCTTTTTCTACTTGTTCCTCCCAGGGCTTTCAGCTCATGTGTGCATCTTAAAAAAGTGTCAGTTCCCCAGTTATATCCAACTCTTTGCAATCCCATGGACTGTAGCCTGCCAGGCTCCTCTGCCCATGGGATTCTCCAGGCAGGAATACTGGAGTGGATTGCCATGCCCTCCTCCAGGGAATCCTCCCAACCCAAGGACTGAACCTGGGTCTCCTGTATTGCAGGCACATTATTTACCATCTTGAGCCACCAGGGAAGACACATGCGTTTTACTGGGCAAGTAGTCCACCGTGATCCTCCCACTGTGCTGAATGACAATGTAAGCGGCACACGGTCCTCAAGATGCAGTTCCGCTCTGGGCTCTCTCACCTTCTTCTATACCAGTCCTGGCTCAGCAATCACTGGGCTTAGTGAAAACCTAGTTATGCTTTGTGTGACTACACGTATGAAAACCTGGTTTGAGTGGATGTCGAGGTGGGCATAATAACACCCAACAGAGGGTTATTAGAATGAACTGAATGACCACTGGGGGCTACATGCTTCCACAGCTCCCAGAAGCCCCAAGATCCCATCCTCAGAGCTGCACCTGTGGACAGTGGTCATTTCTCTTCAGAAAGCCACTGTGACCTCTGAAGACTGCTGCTTGGGAGGAGTGAGACAGCACTGCACACCAGCACGGCTTAATTTGTGAAATAAGCCAGTTTTTGCATAACAAATCCCAGAGGGTCTGAGAGGCGGTGCTAAGCGTGAAGGCGGCCCACAGCCTGGAGGGAAGCTGACACAGGACACATGAGCTGGCCTTGCTCCTCCACAGGCTGAGTTCCAGAGTTCCACGGTGGCAGTGACAGAGCGATAATTAAGTGACTGACCCCAACAGCCTGCATGGAAGGCCTCTGTCTGTATCTTGTTTGACCGTGGGCTCTGGGTGATTTGCACTACTCTGCCTCACCCAGCATCTCATGTCAATTTTTTTTTCTATTTCACTGAATTCCAAGCAAATTCTGGATGAAAACTTCATTACTTATGTGTAACTGGGCTCTGGACTCAAGGAAACCTGATTGGGGTAGAAGAGGGGTGTTGTGACTCAGGTGTGCGTGGGGGCAGGGCCTGTGGATTAATGAGGTAACCTGCAGGTGACACCCCCAGTTGGCTCACACCTTCACCTCTAAGCCTTGCTCCTGATGAGAGCTAATTGTCTCACTTCTCATCAGATTTGTGCAGAACTGGTTCATGTCATGCTCTCTCTCCTAGGAATCCCAGTTCCATGAAGTTTTCCCCTTTTCCAAAGTGGCCAAGAAGAGCTGGTTGTCAAGCACTCTGGTCAGATTCTCCAAGTCCCTCATAATTCCTGTTATGACAGAAAACCCACTTAAACTGGAACTTCCCTACAGAACTATGCCTGGCAATTTATATTTTCAGTTATATTTCATTTTGGCCTTAACTATATTAGAAATTCAGCTTGGGTAGAAACTTAGGTTTAAAGAAAGAACAAACATGAGTAATGTGACACAGAAAGTCCAGGTTTAATGAATTAGTACTTGGAAAGCACCTTGAATCTTTGAATGAAACTTTTCTATGCATGAAAGAGATCATTAACATTTTTGTGACTTTTTTTCACATCACTATAGAATTAACTACATAATGTGAATGTGGACTGAATTCTCTGAACTACACATGTGTGTGTGTTGTTACGGATACTGTCTTCCTCTGGAATTAAGGGTTATCCAATCTATTCTCATAAGAACAAGTATACCCATGAAACAGAGGAACAATAAGGAACCCCACAGAATCTCACAGCAAAATTAATCTAATCCTACATATCATTTTTGGAAGTGCTAAGAATTCAACTTTGAGTCCAAGGGAAAACAAGAGTGTGAAATTTATCTTGGACAAATAGCCTGAGTGTCTCTTTGTATTTGTTATTACAAATTGATACACAATTATCAGTAATGTAACAACTTCTGATCATTTTAGTGAATTACAATCACTTGTGCTAATAGCAACGTGACTAGCACAAAACAACAAACTTTTCAAAAATTACTGTGTTTGGTCTTAAATGGCATCATGTTTTCACAGCATACTTCCTTTACCTGTTATGACCGACCACTGTTTGGTTTAATTAGGGTAATGTTCGCTCCCAGAACTCATGGCTGAGACAAGTGACACACAGGCTTTTTAAAAAAATATATTTTACCACGTGTTCTAAGATATAAGACTTTATTGGATGTTTGAAACATAAGATTTTGAAGTAGAAGAGAAGGGAGTGGTTGACAACTAAAATTTTGCATCAAAAATCCACAAAGTGGAACAGCACCCTAAAACAAAGTTGTAAAAGTGACCTCATCCCTTCTAAATGGAGACTCATCATACACAGAAAGTCAAAAGCATCAACTGATGCTTTTGAACTGTGGTGTTGGAGAAGACTCTTGAGAGTCCTTTGGACTGCAAGGAGATCAAACCAGTTCATCCTAACAGAAATCAGTCCTGAATATTCATTGGAAGGACTGATGCTGAAGCTCCAATACTTTGGCCACCTGATGCGAAGAACTGACTCATTGGTAAAAACTCTGATGCTGGGAGAGATTGAAGACAGGAGGAGAAGGGGACAACAGAGGATGAGATGGTTGGATGGCATCACTGACTCGATGGACATGAGTTTTAGCAAGTTCCAGGAGTTGGTGTTGGGCAGGGAAGCCTGGCATGCTGCAGTCCATGGGGTTGCAAAGTCTGACATGACTGAGCAACTGAACTGAACCAAACACACAGAGTCAGGCACATTCCTGAAGGGCATATACTTTGCCAAGAAAAACTCCACACAAGGCTTGCAAGTGGAGTCTAAAGATTCAATTGTGTAAAATGCAGAATCTTGTTATTGTGAAGTTAATTAAAAGCAGTGCTTTTCAGTCAGTCTGTATGAGCTCACACACACACTCAATGCAAGTAAATAAAAAAATAAGATTGAGCTGTTGACACTGTTCACTGCTGACCACGTGCTGCTCTGAGGGTCCCAACGACTGTGGGGCCTGGGCACCCTGGCACACCCACCCTGAACTAGGGGACAAGCCTTATGCTCTGATGGCAATGGGCAGAACCGGAGAGGGTGAACCAGCAGAGCACAGCCGGAGCCCAGTCTCCAGGGAGGTATTGCCTGGGTCAGACTGAGGCTCCAGCATCGTGCTGTGCTCACAGCTGAGTAGGTGGACCGGGTGCTGCAGGGCGGAGTCCCAGGAAGCAGGGCCTCTGGGGAGGGAGCACATCAGAGCAGGGGAAGAGCAGGCCTCAGCGGGCTGGCCCACGGACAGCCCTGCAGCAGGGGTCACTAGGTTGCTGACCTGCACTGGGGACCCACTACCAATTTGTCCCATCAAGAAGGTAACGTGTTGTGATCCACCAGCAGCAACACTTACAGCCCATGCAGTGCTCTGGGTGGCACTCTGTCCCCACGATGTCTGTGGGATCACTGCTGACTCGGCTGGAGCTACTCCATCCACCCTGGAGCTGGTCGGGGCAGACAGATCACAGGAAGTCAGGAACCTTCAGGGTGGCAAACCTGGACTTCAAGATTGAGTATTTGGGGTTTTTTTCTGTATGTTAATATACTTTGGGTTTTATTTTTAGTAAATCAAAGAATTATTAAAAATGACATCCTTTGCTTTGCATGGGGTCATGAAGGATTTCATACAATGCCCATCATTCATGGAAATTTTTACAAAGTGATGGGCATGAGGCTTGTGCTGAATGCTGTATAAGATGTGGTTTGCGCTTCTGGAAACTCACAGGCCTGCAGCAGGTGGCCTGAGCCCAGGACGGGTACAAGCGGCAGGCGAGCTTCTCCTCGGGCCTTCCTGGTCTGCTGATTGCCCAGTGCCTCGCCCAGCTGCACCAAGTCCCCTTGGCCTTTCGAGCACAGGCGGGCCTCTCATCTTCCAACCTCTCCTCACTGACCCCGGGGGTGGGGGTCAGGACCCTGGGATGTCTCGCTCTCTGCACAAGTTCCTGAGATCTGTCTGCTCCGAGTGCCTCTCAGCCCCACCCTGGCCTCGGCTGGAGACAAGCTGGTGCCCTTCAGAGCCCCCACGGAGAACGCCTCACCCTCGGCTCTCACCACGCAGTCGTGTTGAGGCCTCGGACCTCTTGAGAATCTGACCTGAAGTGGAACGAGCCATGACCTTGCTTACGGTTCATAAAGTTCTAGACCAAACATCTGTGCCCGCCCACCGCAAGCACCCAGGCTGCAGGGAGGGGCCTGAACATCTTGTACCCGCCGGACTCCCCAGAGCTGCGTCCTGGGCACCCTCTCTATCCCAGCAGGCATCCGCCCATCGGTGGTCTCAGCCTGCGGGGAGAGGAGGGTGTGCGTGCAACCACAGAACAGAGGGCAATGCACCTCTGAAGAAGGCGGCGGAGGAGGAAGTTGACTTGGAAAGCCCACTAAATCTCCAGGAGGAGCCTTGAGGTCTAACAGCGGCCGGCCAGTCCGGTGGAGACTGCTTCGCCCCCTTCATGGATGCACCGCGGTCGTTTCTCTCAGATGCTGAGTCTCCACAAAAGTGGATGAGGATGCTCTCAAGCACAGGAGAGACTGAAGACAGAAAGAGAAAGACGGTGAACAGAGGAAGACTCAGAGAAAGAACTGAGGCGGCAGCCGCAGGGGGCGGAGGACACACAGACAGACCAGCCACCATCTCAAGGACACACTCAGCAAGAACAGCGTCAGAACAGGACAGAGGACTCGTGGAGCAAAACACAAATACAGGCAGGTGAAAACTAACCATTTTTAAGATATCATAAAATTTTTAACTAGGGAAGCAAAATGGCAATTTGAAATGCTGCTGTGGAAACTGGATCTTGGGTTCCTGGGGCTGCTGTAATGACATGGCCACACTGGGAGCTTAAAGCCAGGAAAACGTGCCATCTCACCTTCTGGAGGCAGAGGTCTGCACTCAGGGTGTCAGCTGGGAATGGGGACAGCAGTCCACAGCTTGTCCTGTGTCACTCCAGTCGCTGACTCCACCGTCACGCTGCTGTATGTCCTCCTCCCTCCATGTCTATCTCCAAATTTCCCCCTGTCATAAGACCACCAGTCACCAGATCAGGGCCACCCTCCTGACCTCACCTTTACCTGGCTGACTCTGCAAAGATCTTATTTCCATGTAAAGCCACTTTCTGAGGAACTGGGGGCTAGGAGGTCAACATACCTTCTTTAAGGGGATGCATTCAACTGAACATAATAGCTGTAGATATGGAGGGGGGAAGTCTAGATAAAAACTTCACATCTCAAAACTAAGAAATTAAAAAGGATTAAGTACTAAAGAGAAAGCTATGAAACAAATAGACCAGAACCCAACTGGGACTGAAGCAGTAAAAACCATTAGCAACATGGATATATATATATATACAACTTCAAAATGTTTTGAATAACAAAATATACTAAACTAAAACAAAAGCAATACAAGATGATTACAAGAGATTAGCTTTATTTCTAGCATAGGACAAATGGACAGCACACAGCAATTGACTCCGCTGACTGATAAGCCACTTTTCTTTGTCACTTAAAATAGCTTTAGCCTGTCTTAAGTCACATGAGTATTAAAGAGATGAACCCCGGCTCTGGTAGGGCCTCTGATTCACTTTTATTATAATGACACTGTTAGAGGTGAACGTGTCTCACCCCTGCAGTCTGACGGGCCGCCCATGGCTGGGCCCTGGCAAAACCCTCCGGCAGCTGCCTTGGGCTGGCAGGCTCCTCCACACGCAGAGTCTGCCTGCATTGGCCAGCATGCAGTGTGTGTCCCCCGCACACGGCTCATCCCCAAGAGGAACTGAGCCAACATCCTGATTGTGCTGTGTCTTCGTCCCACAGTCAGCTAAGACACTTTGCCCACTGAGGCAGAGCGTCCATGCACACGCGCACCTGTGTGTGTCTGTTTATAAACACAGGAAGCCTAGGAATGTTACATGAACAGAACCATGACACATGGAGGAAACACGAAGTATACGGAGATGTTTTTTCCTTAATAAAAAGTGAAAAGGATTAAAAATGGAATTGATAAAATCATTGCTGTTATGGATCTTGCATAAAATCTTAGTAAGAGACCACTGTAAGGGGTCGGGAATTCCCAGTGAGCGTCTCTCGTCCCATGATGCTTGTTTTTCAAGGCCTGAAAAGAATGTACCACATACTGTCCAATACTGTGGTCATCAATGGAGAGCAAGTCTGCTGTCACTTACTCTCTCCTGGCTGGTAACATTTCATAACACAATAATGTAAAGAGCAGTCCAAACTGTAGGAAAATATGAGGAATTTGGGGGAATGTTTCCAAAAAAATAACTGATACTAAATGAATGAACACAATGAAAGAGGTATGGAATTGAATTATTTTGGTGATGAATGCTATTTACACAGTCTGGATAATGTAAATTCTGAATACTGACATAAATGAAAAGCAATATATTACTATTTGGGGGGGAGGTGGAAAGAATAAGAGCCTAGAGAAAGTGGTAGTAAGAAATCTGTGTCCTCATCATGAAGCAGCCAACAAATAGCACCTAAAGATGAAAATTAAAGACACAGAACTGTAAGCTTACATTTACAAACGTAGAGGTAAACACCAAAAGAAATGCCTGAAGATCCAATTGTGCTTGGCTCTACATAGTAAGAAGAGATAAGTCTGATTACTGCTGTTTTTCATTAGGAGCTTAATTATACAAGTATATACTTTTATTGTGAAAGATAATATACACAGGAATGAGCATAAATGTTTCAGCATTTAACAAATATGTAGAAAGCCAACTAACTCTCAACTATGTTATAAAATTAATTTTCATTGGAAGTCTAATTTTTAAACATTTCTATGGAAAATATAATATGCAAAGAGTGAATAACACTTATAAGGCCAAGTAATTAAGAACTAAGTAAAGAAACTGAACATTGTTTATAGCCCAGAGGACTTTGCTGACTACAACACACTCATTCTGGCCAGAGCAGACCGTCCTCCAATCTCATACAATAACTCTGTCCTTGCTTTTCTTGAGCACTCTCACATACATCCCTAAAAAAAAACATTCAATTTTGCTTACTTTCAAACTTTATATAAATAGCATTATACTGTAAGTATAATTTTGTTTTATTTTTTATTCATTCAACTTTAGGTTTATAGATTCATTCATATTATTTCATGTAACCTACTTCTTGTTGGTTCTAAGCAAATATTTTTGAATGATTGTATCAGAGTTTATTGATCTATTCTACCATTCCACTGTTGATGGACATTTGAGTTATTTCCAGACGTGGGCTATGATGGAAAATACAATAATATATTTTAGTGTTGTATGATTACATTGTACACGTACATACCTGATACACTCTCATCCACCATACACTATATCCAGGTGAACAGAAGTGCACCTTTCCTCTGCTCTGACTCGCTCCTGCACCATAGATGACTATGCATACGCAGACAGTCTTTTCTGTTTCACTTCTGTTTGTCTCTTTCTGCAGCAACACACCACGGTATTGATTTATTAGCTTCACAGAATCTATCCCTTCATGGATCACAGCCTTGTCATGGAGAAGGGGCTTGTGTAACTCAATGAAGCTATAAGCCATGCCGCGCAGGGCCACCCTAGATGCACAGTCGTGGTGAAGAGCTTTGGAGGAGGGAATGGCAGCCCACTCCAATATTTTTGCCGCGAGAGCCCCAGAAGCAGAATGAACAGACTGAGGTCTCTCCTGCTTCTTGGTCTCCCCCTTCTATCCTCCCGTCTCCTCTTTTACAGCCTTGGCTCTTCTCTCTGGAACTATTTCCCAGGTTGGATTGTCTTGTCACCTGTCACTTCCCCAAATACCTCCTGGGGTTTGGAGTGGGAGTGTGCCGAGTACAGAGGTCAGTTTAGAGATGAATAACCTCTGCATTTTGAGTCTTCTATTCTGTAAACATGGCCTATTTTTATTGACACATAATGTCTTCCAATAAAGTTATGTAATTTTCCTCAAAAAAAGTCTTTCATATCACTTTCATATTTATCCTAATTGCTATTTTTGGATGCTTTGAAGTAGTAGAGTTTAAAATTATGTTTCTATTTGTTGCTTTTATATAAGTATAATGGAATTTTATACTTATTTCAGTTTTGGTGACTTAGTTATAACTTTCTTATTAGTTATAATATTTTATCTGTAAAAATGTTTCATTTAATACATATGGAATCTTTTTATCTGAAAACAACTATAGTTCAGTTTCTGCTTATCTAAGGCTCCTAGTCGTTACTTCTTTGTCTCAGTGTAGCAGCCAGGATCTCCTGCTCAGCTGAGTGGCAACGCTGACAGTGGTTATAGGAGGTATCCTCCTCTTGTTCATCATCTCAGAGGGAAATTTTTCAAAATTTTGAAACAGTATTTGTTAAATATGACCATTATTGTAGATTTTTGCACCCTTTATCTGATTAAGAAAACTCTAGTTTTCTCAGTTTTTAAGCTGATACTGAATTTTATCAAGTGCTTTTCTTCCATCTACTGGGATGATCATATAATTTTTCCTGTATTAGGAAATACAGACAATATTTAACTGATTTTCTGAAAATGTTAAATCAACTTCATATTCCTTGGATGAATCTTAGTCAAAACGTATTCTCCTTTTAACATACTGATGAATTAGTCTTATGAAAAACTCATCAGTATTTCCCCCAAATCATCTGAAATTGGAAGTAAATTGGCGATTTCCCTGATCTTTGCTCAAACAGAAGCTGATTGCAGTTCTTAACCTCCTCAGAGTTGTGGAGGGGTGAAGGCAGCTGCAGGTCCTCAGTTATTTCCTGGGGCTGGGGGAACAGAGGGGTTCCCTCACCCCTGGAATTCTCCCAGCCTCACCTGTGGGTCCTGATGCCCATGTCAGTGTCTGCCAGCACAGCCACCACAACAATCAGAACTTCCCCAGTGATATCTAAGCCAAAAATTGACAAAAAAAAAAACAGAAAAGAAGAGGAAGGGGGAAAATAAATGACAATAAATAAATAAGTAAAAGGAAAAAAGATGATCCCTTTGCATACACGCTCATATAAACCAACACCAGGGCTGAGGCACGTGTGCACGTCTCATGCGGCCCTGCATGAACTTCACAACCATGAGACATGTTTAAACACTTGATTTTATTTCAGTCTCATCATGTCATGATGGGGCTTTACTGTATCTTGAAATTTTTTACATCTATGTCCATGAGTGAAATTAGCCTAGAGATATTCCTTACCCATTCCTCCTAGGTCTCAAGTTTTGCTCTATCATAAAATAAGTATTTCTTCTGTTGTCAGGAGCAGTGTGGTAAGAATGGAGTTGTTTCTTTCTTGAACGTCTGGAGTAACCACCTCAGCTGACCTGGGGCTTTCCTTTAGGATTTACACATATGCCACTGATTTAATTCTTCAAAGATGTAGGACTGTCACAGTTTTCTGTTTCTTCTTGCGTCAGTCTTGGTATACTTCCCCAAAATTCATCCATTTCCTCTATACTCTCAAGTTTATTGGTAAAAAGTTATTAATACTATCTTCTTTTAAAGATCTTTGTGTATGTGGCAGCTGTAGTGATAGTGTCTTTCTTATTCCATTATTGGCTATTGGTACCTCCTATTTTTGGTTGGTTTCACAAGAAGTTTTATCAATTTTATTGGTGTTTGGAAAGAACCAGCTTTTAGCCATCTGCTGCTGCTGCTGTGTCGCTTCAGTCGTGTCCGACTCTGTGCGACCCCATAGACGGCAGCCCACCAGGCCTCCCGTCCCTGGGATTCTCCAGGCAAAAACACTGGAGTGGGTTGCCATTTCCTTCTCCAATGCATGAAAGTGAAAAGTGAAAGTGAAGTCGCTCAGTCGTGTCTGACTCTAGCGACCCCATGGACTACAGCCTACCAGGCTCCTCCGTCCATGGGATTTTCTAGGCAAAAGTACTGGAGTGGGGTGCCATTGCCTTCTCCTTTAGCCATCTAGAGCCTTCCTATTGTACATTTTGTTTCATCTAATTACTGCTCCTATCTTTAAATTATTTACTTCTTCTGTTATTTTGCACTTGCTTTTTAATTTTTTTTGATGCATACTAGCCTAATTTTTAACCTTACTTCTTTTCTAACATGTAGATACAAAGCTATAAATTTTTCTCCATTTGACTTCATCTATAGTTTTAATATATAGCATTTTCATGATTCAGTTCAAAATTTAATTTTCATTATAATTTATTATTTTACATATGACTTATCTTAAAAATTTTTATTCTATGACTTTATTTTTGGCTGCACTGTGTCTTCACTGTTGCATGCAGGCTTTCTCTAGTTGTGGCGTGTGGGCTTCTCATTGCAGTGGCTTCTCTTGTTGCAGGGCACCACGCTAGAGGTGGGCTCAGTAGTTGTGACACATGGGCTGAGCTGCCCTGTGGCATGTGGAATCTTCCCGGGCCAGGGATGGAACTTGTGTCTCCTGCAGTGGCAGGTGGATTCTTAACCACTGGACCACCAGGGAAGTCTGACACATGACTGATGATTCTAAGTCCCAAGGACTGAATTTCTACTCATTTTTTTGTTATTGATTTCTCCCTTATGTTATGACCAGAAAATATTTGAAGATTGTTTCAATCCTTTCAAATGTTGTTTTTCATTGTAAATTTTTTGTGCTTTAAAAAAATAATATGGAGGGTTTTGTGGTTGGTTACAATGTTCAATATATGCCATAAATCTATTTTGTTAATTACATTAATCTTTTCTATATTAACCAACTGTTACTTATTTGGTCTCATTATTCCTATCAATCCCTGAGCAGAGTTGAGTAAAATTCCCCCGATAATTTTGAATCTGTCTGTCTCTCCTTATAGCCCTATAGAAACTCCTAGGGTTGGGGCAGAGGGTGGATGTGGGCAGGTTCATTGTCACTGAGTGTGACTCCCTTTCCTGGACACGTCAGGAGTGTCTCCTTTAAGGTCTTGGGTACCAGGACTGGCTTTTGTTCCTCTTGCCCTGTGTGGCTGCAGAGTGCCCTCAGGGCATGAGCACCCTTGGTGAGCTCAAGTGCCCTCACGTACAGTGTATCTGTGTGCTTATAACTCTCATTACAGGTTCTCATACAATAATTTGGAGTTTCTAACATCTTCAGATTTCTGATACTTTTAAACTATTTTTTTAATATGTAAAGCTATGTTATATAATATTTTTCATTGTCCTTAGTTGAAGAGTCAATCTGACTAATCCAGTCTGCTGTTTTTCGAAATCAGAAACCACTATTTAACTTCAAATTTCTTATATATTACATTTATTACAACAAAAGTAAAAGAAAAACATAAACAGACATCAAAAATGTGGGGACTGCAGAAAAACATCTATGGACACAAAGCAGAGAGTGACTCTGTCTAGGGTATAAGGTAAGGTTTCACAGAGAAGATACCTCAATTGAGTCGAGCAATTAGAAGAAAAGAGCAGACAAAGACAAATCTATGGACACATCAGGAAATGTAAGCAGCAAGTACAAAGTCAGGAGGAGTGAGCAAGCTCGGTGTGTCCAGGGAGTGGCACAGTATACCAGTCACCATCTAAAGGGCAAGGTGCCAGCACAGCAGCTCTTGTGCACTTTCAACTCCCCCTCTCCTTGTCCTGTTAAAGACCCATCCTCCTTACCTCTGACTGACCTGACTCAACTTACTTCCCAGTTTCAGCCCTGCCCCTACTCATCAGATGTGATGTGAAGACTTGCTTCTTGCACCAGTCCTGAGCCACTCATGGTTCTCACTCCCCTCTGTCTCTTTCTGGTCCTGATTCCCTTAGTAGGTTTTCAAATTAAATTTAAAGCCCTGGTGCCAAGCGACCTGCATCACTATGGGCCCTCCTGTGACAGCCAGTGGTCCTAATCACCAAGATCCAGAGAAAGGAGAAGCAGGTTTGTAAGAGAAGATAAGTTAAATCTGAAGCGTGTAGAGTCTGAGAAACTGGAAATTTCAGTAGTTTGTTGCATGCGTAAGTCCAGTACTAGAAGGATACTTAAAACTAGTGTGGGCATGCTCAGTGACTCAGTCATGACTGACTTTGCAGAGCCCGCCAGGCTCCTCTGCCCATGGGGTTTCCTGGGCCAGAATACTAGAGTGGGTTGCCATCCCCTACGCCAGGGGATCTTCCTGACCCAGGGATCAAACCCATGTCTCCTGCATTGGTAGGTAGATTCTTTTTTTTTTTTTTTAATATGAAACTTTTAGTATTTTATTCATTTTCATAGTTTTACAGTATTAGTAAAAATAATGACCATTATAAATAAGTATAAAATGGAAGTTGATGAAAAAATAACCCCAAGTCTTCCTTGACTCCCACCCTCCCACCAAAAAACTAGCTAGTATATGGCAAATATCCTTTTCACATATTATCTTTAGGCATATATTCACTCTGTAGTGGTGGATGGTTTAGTCGCTAAGTCGTGTCTGACTCTTGTGATCCCACGGATTGTAGCCTGCCAGGCTCCTCTGTCCATGGTGTTTTCCAGGCAAGATTACTGGAGTGGGTTGCCATTTCCTTCTCCATGCATTGGTAGGTAGATTCTTTACCACTGAGATTCCTGGGAAGCCCAACTTAGAACTAACGATAAAGATTTAAGAGTAATTAGCATCCAAGTTCTGAAAGGTCTTGTAGGTCTTCACAGAACCGTTCAACTTCAGCTTCTTCAGTGTTACTGGCTGGGGCATAGGCTTGGATTACTGTGATATTGAATGGTTTTCCTTGGAAACGAACAGAGATCATTCTATCATTTTTGAGACTGCATCCAAGTACAGCATTTCAGACTCTTTTGTAGACCATGATGGCTACCCCATTTCTTCTAAGGGATTCTTGCCCACAGTAGTAAGTATAATGGTCATCTGAGTTAAATTCACCCATTCCAGTCCATTTTAATTCCCTGATTCCTAAAATGTTGACATTCACTCTTGCCATCTCCTGTTTGACCACTTCCAATTTCCCTTGATTCATGGAGCTGACATTCCAGGTTCCTATGCAATATTGCTCTTTACAGCATCGGACCTTGCTTCTATCACCAGCTCCATCCCTTCATTCTTTCTGGAATTACTTTTCCACTGATCTCCAGTAGCATATTGGGCACCTACCGACCTGGGGAATTCCTCTTTCAGTATCCTATCATTTTCCCTTTAATACTGTTCATGGGGTTCTCAAGCCAAGAATACTGAAGTGGTTTGCCATTCCCTTCTCCAGTGGATGACATTCTGTCAGACCTCGCCACCATGACCCACGCTTCTTGGGTGGCCCCACGTGGCATGGCTTAGTGTCACTGAGTTAGACAAGGCTGTGGTCTGTGTGATCAGATTGACTAGTTTTCTGTGAGTATGGTTGCAGTGTGTCTGCCCTCTGATGCCCTCTCCCAACACCTACCATCTTACATTATAGGGAACTGGAATGCAAAAGTAGGAAGTCAAGAAACACCTGGGATAACAGGCAAATTTGGCCTTGGAATACGGAATGAAGCAGGGCAAAGGCTAATAGTTTTGCCAAGAGAACACACTGGTCATAGCAAACACCCTCTTCCACCACAAGAGAAGACTCTACACATGGACATCACCAGATGGTCAACACCAAAATCAGATTGATTATATTCTTTGCAGCCAAAGGTGGAGAAGCTCTATACAGTCAGCAAAAACAAGACTGGAAGCTGACTGTGGCTCAGATCATGAACTCCTTATTGCCAAATTCAGACTTAAATTGAAGAAAGTAGGGAAAACCACTAGACCATTCAGGTATGATCTAAATCAAATTCCTTATGATTATACAGTAGAAGTGAGAAATGGATTTAAGGGACTAGATTTGATAGAGTGCCTGATGAACTATGGAATGAGGTTCGTGACATTGTACAGGAGACAGGGATCAAGACCATCCCCATGGAAAAGAAATGCAAAAAAGCAAAATGGCTGTCTGAGGAGGCCTTACAAATAGCTGTGAAAAGAAGAGAAGGGAAAAGCAAAGGAGAAAAGGAAAGATATAAGCATCTGAATGCAGAGTTCCAAAGAACAGCAAGGAGAGAGAAGAAAGCCTTCCACAGCGATCAATGCAAAGAAATAGAGGAAAACAACAGAATGGGAAAGACTAGAGATCTCTTCAAGAAAATTAGAGGTACCAAGGGAACATTTCATGCAAAGATGGGCTCGATAAAGGACAGAAATGGTATGGACCTAACAGAAGCAGAAGATATTAAGAAGAGGTGGCAAGACTACACAGAAGAACTGTACAAAAAAGATTTTCATGTCCAAGATAATCATGATGGTGTGATCACTCACCTAGAGCCAGACATCCTGGAATGTGAAGTCAAGTCGGCCTTAGGAAGCATCACTACGAACAAAGCTAGTGGAGGTGATGGAATTCCAGTTGAGCTATTTCAAATCCTGAAAGATGATGCTGTGAAAGTGCTGCACTCAATATGCCAGCAAATTTGGGAAACTCAGCAGTGGCCACAATACCAAAGAATGCTCAAACTACCGCACAATTTCACTTATCTCACATGCTAGTAAAGTAATGCTCAAAATTCTCCAAGCCAGGCTTCAGCAATATATGAACCGTGAACTTCCAGATGTTCAAGCTGGTTTAGAAAAGGCAGAGGAACCAGAGATCAAACTGCCAACATCTGCTGGATCATCAAAAAAGCAAAAGAGTTCCAGAAAAACATCTATTTCTGCTTTATTGACTATGCCAAAGCCTTTGACTGTGTGGGTCACAATAAACTGTGGAAAATTCTGAAAGAGATGGGAATACCAGACCACCTGACCTGCCTCTTGAGAAGCCTGTATGCATGTCAGGAAGCAACAGTTAGAACTGGACATGGAACAACAGACTGGTTCCAAATAGGAAAAGGAGTACGTCAAGGCTGTATATTGTCACCCTGCTTATTTAACTTCTATGCAGAGTACATCATGAGAAACGCTGGGCTGGAAGAAGCACAAGCTGGAATCAAGATTGGCGGGAGAAATATCAATCACCTCAGATATGCAGATGACACCACCCTTATGGCAGAAAGTGAAGAGGAACTAAAAAGTCTCTTGATGAAAGTGAAAGACGAGAGTGAAAAAGTTGGCTTAAAGCTCATTCAGAAAACTAAGATCATGGCATCTGGTCCCATCACTTCATGGGAAATAGATGGGGAAACAGTGTCAGACTTTATTTCGAGGGCCTCCAAGATCACTGCAGATGGTGACTGCAGCCATGAAATTAAAAGACGCTTACTCCTTGGAAGGAAAGCTATGACCACCCTAGAAATCATATTCAAAAGCAGAGACATGACTTTGCCAATAAAGGTCTGTCTAGTCAAGGCTATGGTTTTTCCAGTGGTCATGTGTGGATGTGAAAGTTGGACTGTGAAGAAAGCTGAGCACCGAAGAATTGATGCTTTTGAACTGTGGTGTTGGAGAAGACTCTTGAGAGTCCCTTGGACTGCAAGGAGATCCAACCAGTCCATTCTAAAGGAGATCAGTCCTGGGTGTTCATTGGAAGGACTGATGCTAAAGCTGAAACTCCAGTACTTTGGCCACCTCATGTGAAGAGCTGACTCATTGGAAAAGACTCTGATGCTGGGAGGGATTGGGGGCAGGAGGAGAAGGGGACAACAGAGGATGAGATGGCTGGATGGCATCACCAACTCGATGGACATGAGTTTGAGTAAACTCCGGGAGTTGGTGATGAATAGGGAGGCCTGGCATGCTGTTATTCATGGGGCCACAAAGAGTCATACACGACTTGGCAACTGAACTAAGCATCCAAGTGGAGAAGGCAATGGCACCCCACTCCAGTACTCTTGCCTGGAAAATTCCATGGATGGAGAAGCCTGGTAGGCTGCAGTCCATGGGGTCGATGCGAGTCAGACACGACTGAGCGGCTTCACTTGCACTTTTCACTTTCATGCATTGGAGAAGGAAATGGCAACCCACTCCAGTGTTCTTGCCTGGGGAATCTGGGGATGGGGGAGCCTGGTGGGCTGCCGGATATGGGGTCGCACAGAGTCAGACACGACTGAAGCGACTTAGCAGCAGCAGCAGCATCCAAGTGGTAACTGAAACACTGAGAAAGGATGAGGTGGGTCAGCTAGATTATGGATCAGGAGATCAGTGATCCAGGAAGAAACCTGGAGGCCAACACTCAATGGGTGGTGAGAAGAGGAAAGAGAATCCCACAGTTGACACATGGAGGGCTCCCATCACCCCTTCAGTTTGCTCTGGATTGTGGACTGTGGGATTAATACAGGTTCTCATGATGTGTAACTTATCCCAGGAAAACACCTAGGGCTCTGCAAGAACCCATATCAACATTGATTAATATATGTTCTTCTCTTTCAATAAATGGTGTTAGAAAAGCGGAAAGTATTGTTTTACAGGCCTCCAGATCTTAGCTGGCTTTTTTAACTGCTCAGTTTTTAAACAGTTCATGGAATGAGGATAAGAGACGTTTAGACAGAACAGTCACTGATTGCATTTCCAGTAACTTCTCTCGGTGGCCACACTGCATCTTCACACTGAATGTGAAACCCATCAAAGACTCCAGCTTGAGGTTTTTCTGAACCAAATTTCTTTCTTTCTTAACGGAACAGAAGAACTACCCAACAATGAGTCTTCAATGATGAACTGTCAAATAGTCCTCTCCATCCAGACAGTTGTCTCCTAATAGCTGCACGTAACAGAAAACTCATCACATTTGTCGAGAAAACTTAAAATCCTTTCTCTGAGAGAAACCTCACACGTGAGCGATAGCTCAAAATCCCCTGAAGGGAAGAGATCTGAACAGACTGAAAACATCACCCAAGACACTGCCTGTAGCTCCAGTCCAGCCCAGAAAACACCCACCAAACAAAGAAAACAGCTCCATAGAGAAAAACAGCAGAATTCTGACCTGCACAGCTTCCTTTCCACATGACCAGTTTACAGTCCCAGACCACTCAGCACATGAAGGGCCAAAAAACAGCCACACTCCCAAGGGCCAAGAAATCCATGAGTCTGACTCCAAGTTTGCTTCCAGATGTTAGAATCTACATTTCCACTGTTAGTCTCTTCATGAACGTGTGGGTTGTTAGTAAGGGGTCTCATTTTCTTTCTTTCTTCTTTCCTTTCTTTTCCTCCTCCTCCACTGTTTGGTCAGTCAATCTTCCATTCATCGGGAAAAAACCCAACCTCCTTGCCTCCTTGATCTGGAGCACAGCTTCCACCATGCTTTATGCAGCTGTGAGTCACACAAAGTGCTACATTTTCTGTTCTGCTTGGTGGGCTCCCCTGTCCACCAGCACTCCTATGGTTACACAGCTGCCTGACGCTGTCTGAGGCTGACACGGCATCCTTCCCACCTCACTCTGGAACTACACCTACATTCTAGAGCTAGCTTATCCAGTTACACCAAAGAATAAAATGAACAAAGACCTGTTGGAAGTGTGATTGAGGCCACGTGGAAACACTCATCACTTTAAGAAGACTTCATATTACAGAGTAGCATCTACCAATTCATGGGCCTCCTAGCTTGCCATTTCTTTAGGCTCTTTCAGTGTCACACAATGAAGTTTTGCAATTTTGGCTATAGAGGTCTTTTGTTAGATTTCTGAGTGTTTGACATTTTTTTCATGCTATTCTAATAGTGTATTTTACAAATGTTTATTTTGTTTCTTTCCTGACTATAGCAATACAGTGCAACACAATAGACAATTTTTAGTATATTCAACAATGTAAGGGCATCACAGGTGGTGCGGTGGTAAAGAATCTGCCCACCGGAGACACAAGAGATGTGGGTTCTATCCCTGGGTCAGGAAGATCCCCTGGAGGAGGAAATGACAACCCACTCCAGTGCTCTTGCCTGGGAAATCCCATGGACAGAGGAGCCTGGTGGGCTACAGACCATGGGGTCGCAAAGAGTTGGACACGACTGAGCATGCAGGCACACAATGCAAAGCTCACTTACTAATTCTAGTTTTATCTATAGGTTGCTTTGGCTTCCCTATGTGCAGTTATCTTTAAATAATGACAATTTTATTTATTCTTAATAACGTTTATTTCTCTTTAGTTCTTATTGACCTGGCTGAGACGTCTTCACACAGAGCTGGACAGAAGTGGTGTCAGCTGATCGCCCTGCCTTCTGTTCCCTCGCAGGCAATCTCTCTGCATTTCACCATTGAGTACAGTGTTTGGTCCAAGTCTATCCTTTATCAGATTAAGGGAGTCCCTGTCTAAGTTCACTAAAAGATGTCCTTTTTCAAAAATTATAAACGCATGCCGAACTCTATCCAATGATTTTTGTGTCTTAAACTTGGCAGGTGAATCTAATGTTTCTCTCATTTAATGAGTCAATATGATGAATTTTATTGGCTGATTTTCTAATGATAAGCTATTTCTAAAACACATCCACTTTGATGATGAGATGTTTTTCCCTCTTCTTTTACTGATTTCAGTTTGCTAATATCTTGTCAAGGATGTCTGCATCCATGTTCATCCTGTGGTTTCCCTTTTTGGTGATGTCGTTAATTGGTTTTCATATCAAGGCTGTGCCAGTCTCATACAAGTTGGGATCTTTCTTCCTTTTCTGTTTTCTGAAATCACTTATGTAAGACCAGTGTTAGTCCTGAAAGGTTTCTGTGCCTCACCAGGATCATTGCCTGCCAGCGTTGTACTGAGCACATCCCAAGGCCAGCTCTCAGGGAGGACCTGTATTCCTGTCCTTCTCTGCTCAGTGTGGCCAAGGTACCTCCCCTGGGGTCCCCAGGGCTTTAGCAGGCAAGGGCCCAGCTTAACATGGCTTGGCCCCCCTCAAGTCTTCCAGCCCCAGGGACCCTGCCCATTTAAAAATGCTCTAGAGCATGCTGTTCTTAACAAGGCCGGCTTTAGGAAAACTAGCTAACCGGAACCTAACCTGCTGGTATTAACAGAGCCAGCTGAACTGGCAGCAGGAAAACTGATGCCTGTCTGCTCTATCCATCCTGTATCTCGCTAAGGGAGAGAAAAGCTGAGAAACACAGAGGCACAGAAATGAAGAGCCACGAGCTTCACTAAAGGACCTAGACACAGTCATAGGATTACTGAACATTTCCTCTCCCCACACACCTCCCATCACATCACTAACAGCCTATTTACAGCAGTTCCTATTACTCAGTACATTATGTCCAGATACCAAGAAAAAAAAAAAAGGGGGCATACTGAAAGACAAACACACACACACACAGTCTTGACGTAGTCCTTTCCTAATATGGAACCAGTGAGTTGTTCCATGACCAGTTCTAACTGTTGCTTCTTGAGCCACATACAGGTTTCTCAAGAGACAGGTAAGGTGGTCTGGTATTCCTATCTCTTTAAGAATTTCCCACAGTTTGCTATGATCCACACAAAGGACTCAGCATAGTCAATGAAGCAGAAGTAGATGTTCTTCTGGAATTCCTTTGCTATCTCCATGATCCAGTGAATGTTAGCAATTTGGTCTCTGGTTCCTCTGCCTTTTCTAAACCCAGCTTGTATATCTAGAAGTTCTCAATTCATGTACTGCTGAAGCCTAGCTTGAACAATTTTAAGCATGATCTTACTAGCATGTGAAATGAGTACATATGGTACTCAATTGTATGGTAGTTTGAACATTCTTTGGCACTGCCTTTCTTTGGGATTGGAATGAAAACTGATCTTTTCCAGTCCCGTGGCCACTACTGAGTTTTCCAAATTCACTGACATATGGAGTGTAGCACTTTAAAAGCATCATCTTTTAGGACTTGAAAGAGTTCAGCTGGAATTCCATCACCTCCTCTAGCTGAGTTCATAGTAATGCTTCCTTAGGCCCACTTGACCTCACACTCCAAGATGTCTTGCTCTAGGTGTTCATGGATAGGAAGATTCAATGTTGTTAAGACGTCAGTTATTCCCAACTTGATCTATAGATTCAATCAATCTCAATCAAAATGCTAGCAAGTTATTTTGTGGATATAAACAAATTGTTTGTAAAGAGGCAAAAAGACCCAGAAAGGCCAACACTATATTGAAGGAGACAAGCAGAGTTATAGAACTGACTGATGTGACCAGACAAGTAGATCAGTGGAACAGGAGAGCCCAGAAGTAGACTCATGTGAATATAATCAACTGATATTTGACAAAGGAGTAAAACAATGCAATGCAGTGAAGACAGCATCTTAAAAAAATGGTGATAAAGATGCAGATTTTACCCCAGTCATAAAAAATAACTCAGAAGTGATCAGAGACCTAAACATAAATCGTAAAACTAAAAACTTCCCAGAAGGTAACATACAAAAAAACCTAGATGGCCTTGGATATGGTGATGCCTATTTTGATACAATACAATCAAAATATGATCAAAAAGAACGATAAGCTGGATGTCACCGAAATTAAAAACTTCTGCTTTGTGAAAGGCAATGTCAAGAGAATTAGAAGACAAGCCACAGACTTGTTTGCAGAAAATATCTGTAAAGATGTATCTAATAAAAGAATGTTATCCAAAACATGTAAGCACCCTTAAGACTTAACAAGAAAACAAGCAAGCTGATTAAAAATGGGGCAAAGACCTGAATAAATACCTCACCAGAGATGATATCCAGATGGCAAATAACCATATGAAAATATGCTGCACATCATATGTTATCAGAGAAATGCAAATAAAAACAACAATGACATAACACCACATACCTATTAGCATGGTCAAAATCCAGAACACTGCCAACACCAAATGCTGACAGTATGTAGAGCAACACAAACCCTCACTCACTGCTGGTGGGATGCAAAATGTGGCAGTCACCTTGCAAGACAATTTGGCAGTTTCTTACAAAACTAAACATACTCTTACCATACGATCCAGCAATTATGCTCCTTGGTATTTACCCAAATGAGTTGAAAACTTATGTCCTCACAAAACCTGCACATGGATTTATAGCAGCTTTATTTGTAATTGCCAAAACTCATAGAGCCATTCTGGAAGACAATTTGGCAGTTTCTTACAAAACTGAATATACTCTTACCATACGATCCAGCAATTGTGCTCCTTGGTATTTACCCAAAGGAGTTGAAAAATTATGTCCACACAAAACTCTGAACACAGATTTACAGCATCTTTATTCATAACTGCCAAAACATGGAAACCACCAAGATGTCCGTCAGTGGGTGATGGATAAACTGTGGTACATACAGACAGGGAATGTGTGTGCTATCAAGCCATGAAAAGACAAGGGGAAACTGTAAATGTGTATTACCAACTGAAAGAGGCCAATCTGGAAGATTACATACTACATGTGTTCAAATTTATGACATTCTGGAAAAGCTGTAACTATGGATAAAGTAAAACTATCAGTGGTTTCCAGGGAGTGCAAAGAGGAAGAGAAGAAGAGGTGGAGCACAGGGGATGTTTAGGGCAGGGAAACGACTCTATCCAACAGTGTAGTGGTAGATACATGTCTACATTTGTCCAAACCCAGAGACTGTAGGACACCAAGAGTGAGCCTTCATATAAACTATGGACTATGGATGATTATCATGTGTCAACATAGGTTCATCCGTGGTAAATAAATAAATAATAAACAGTACCATTCTGATGAGAGATGTTCATAATGTGGGACGCCATGCAGATGTAGTGTCAGGGGTATATGGAAATGTCTGAACCTTCCTCTCAATTTTAATGTAAGCCCTAAACTGCTCTGGAAAATAAAGTATTAAAAAAAAAAGAATCAAAACAGAATACCTTCTCATGTAACAAATACTTTGTTACCAGCAAACTAGCATTATAAGAAATGAGAAAGTAAGTTCTTCAGAATTAAATAAGTTGTGTAAGGTAGATATCTCGACTTAGAGGTGAAAGAAGAGCATTCGAAATGGCATATATATCTGGCCAAATACAGAAGGCATTATGTTTTATTTGCCTTTAATGTCTTTTTACTACATATGACTATTCAAAGCAAATACTGTAAGAGTACCTTGTGGAGACCATAGTATGTGTAGATAACAGTATAGCATAAAGGATGTGGGGTGGAAGAAACAGGGACCTGTAACTGCAAGATTTCTACATTTTATGTGAAATTTTAAAATATTAACTATAATTAGAAGGTGAAAAGTTGCAAATGTAAAATACAGGTTTCCGTTCTAGTGAAGCAAGCACACTGCACCTTGTCTCTCCACTGGATGCAGTTATAGACATGAAAACAAAACCTGAATACAAGGCATGGAACAACTAGCTGAGGGCACTGGAAGCCAGCAGTTGCAGGGGGAGAAGAAACAATGTGAAATATCACCGGATTAGCAGTGAGTCTCCAGTGCTTCCCTCCAGTGTCATCCAGCCTGGACTCAGTGCATCTCCACCAAGCTCAACAAACCTCATCATGAATGAAGTAGTGTTGAAAAGCATGCTCTTTAAAAATCAGAACAAGAGAGATACCTGCCAGTTTTGCTTCTATTCAACATTGTTGAGGCCCTTGCACTCAAGAAAATGCACTACAAAGAACACAATGTAGAAGAAAAGACCAAATGTCAGTATTCACAACAGTTTCAAATGACCCCCAAAATACATAAAGTATTAAAATTATGGAGAAATTTTGGCATAATTGCTAGATATAAAATCAATATGCAAAACAACTGCAGTTTCATATAGTATATAATAATATATGTTATGTTCTCTATATAAGGTATAGTTATGCTACATATAATATATAACAATGCTGCTGCTGCTGCTAAGTCGCTTCAGTTGTGTCCGATTCTGTGCGACCCCATAGACAGCAGGCCACCAGGCTCCCCCGTTCCTGGGATTCTCAAGGCAAGAACACCGGAATGGGTTGCCATTTCCTTCTCCAATAATACTTAACAATATATAATATTATATAGAAAACATTTAAAATGCCATTTATAATAGCAATTAAGAAAACATTATCTAGTACTACTATCACTGAAGTTGATCTTCAACCTATTTTTCACCTGAATCTGCTATTTGCTGTTAATTTTGGATGTCAGAAGGTCAAATGTCTACTTTAATATAATTTCTTGTATCCCTGAACCTGTGAGACCATAAGACTGTGTATTAGTAATTAGTAAACAAAGCATGTTATTAGATTTTATTGCTAATATCAAAATTTTTACAAATATAGGTAAACATTCTATATGTAACTTGGAGAGAATACTTAGGTTCTTTCCATGTTGAAATGTTATCTGTATTTATTATTGCAGGAGTAAAATTCCATAATAATTAATGATGGTTGTGAAAGCAGCTAATTGTATGTGAAAAAACAATCAAGAGCTTTCCAAATAGTTAAATAAACAAGGGGAAAGACTGCAGGTTAGTATGAATATTAAGCGAATGCATTAGTCAATAAATTTAGCATAAACATTATATCATTTCTGAACTAATAAGTGCTCCTAAAACTTTATGTAATTATACAAGCACAGTACTAAGAATTAGGTTATGTAATTATTCTAGTCATCACAGACTTATTTGGCATACTAGCATTCATTACATTAAAAAACTTTAAAACCTGCATTTAATTTTCAGTTACTTAATTTCATTTAAATCATTAGATCTTTAAGAAAAAGTATTTTTTAGGAACCCCTCACATCTCACAAAGATAAATTAAAAATATCAATACATTGCTGTTGCCACTTCAAATTTTCTCTAGAAAGAAAAGATCTCGCCAATAAAACACACAAAAAAATAAGAAAATAAAATTTTTAAAGAATAAATTATATTCCTCAAAAACACTCTTCCCTGTCACCACATTTGAGGGTGAGAGCACTGCTGATATGCCATCAGTAGCTGTGGGAGCAATATAACTGCTGTCAGCTTTAAGACTGCTTCTACATCACAATATCAAACTTTCATACTAAAATTTTATTTAAAAATTGAAATATTTTTCATAATATAAATTTCCTGATAAAATTTTGTATTATGGATGTGTTTCAGACATTTATTTAGTTTTCAGAAATTAGTTTTTGCCATGACTTTGGCCAAATACTTGTTTTGGCATTTGGTATTTGCAAAAATGTATTTGATGTGACTCCAGTAACTCTGAACATATCTAAAAAATTATGTGCAAGACTGTTATGGAGAAAATGTTGAAATTTATCTGAAAACCATTATAGAACACCTTAAAGTAAAGGTGTTTATTCATATTTATGAATAGAAAGGCCCAAGATCATAAAAGTTTTATTCCCCTCCCCCGAAATGATAAACAGATCCAGTGTGATTTTAATGGAAAGCCCTGGAGGAATTTTGTGGAATCTGAGTTAATTATAAGATTTCTATGGAGGCAAAGAGCCAAGAATAGCTAAGACTTTCCTAAAGAGCACACAGTGGGGACTTGTCCAACACCAAGATTTACGAAGTTTTAGAAATCAACCCAGTGCCCACTGTGGTGAGACTGGTTTATGGATGGACCAGTGGCTCAGAAATAGACATGTGTGCATTTACAAATTTGAATTTTTATCATTTATAAATACCTTTTATTAATCATTTATATATAATATAAATACCTTTTATAAATCATTTATAAATACCTACTGCTGAAAAGGATAAAACATGAAATTATCTGATTCATAGAAAATAGAAATTTAATTGGCACATTAAAGAATATACCCCAAGGAAATAAGACTTCTAAATGTTAGCCCTTCACCTTATCTTACCTCACATATAATTGGAAGGCTGCTTTTCATAATTAATTAACATCTGTGATTACCATCCCATAAATAAAGCTCTCACATTCACACTCTTAGGAGTCCTAATAAGTGTGTAATCAAAATACTACAAAGCAGGGCAGGCTGCCTTCTGCCTTGTGTGTGAGTGAGTGAGCTGTCAGCAGGGTTATGGGTTGGCTTGGGCTAGCTTCAGCAAGAGGGATCATGGCAGATTCTGACACTTAAGCTTGGGAAATAATCTTTCCTATAAAGAGAGGAAAACTGCAGCAAACCAGTCCTCATGATATCACTCCAATACTGTAAAATCTCTAGAGGTAACCTCGGTGAAAGCTCCCAGTTAATTTCTTTTTTGTCTATGATTCTGCATTTTTCAAAACAATCTTGTCCATTCCTGTTCACTCTGCATTTACACAAATACCTAGTCTATAAGATACCTGTCTGGACACTGCTTCGCCACTTATCTCCAGAAAGGTGCAGCGTTTCTCTCGCTTCCCAGTGTGATTTAAGTTCCTCAAGCACAGAGGCCATGACCTCCATTTCCTGTGTGTATACGGCAAAATCTAGGATAGTCCTAGCAATAGCATCGACTGTATAGAATTTTAAGGAAAAATCAAAGTTTAAGGAATTGATAGAGGTAGGGAATGAGGTAGATGACAAGGGGTGGATACAAGTAGAGGGATGAGACAGATGGTCTCAGAACTGTAATAAAGTGGAGAAATAGTAAATGGAAAAATCAAATTATAAATTAGTATTGCAATAGCACCCTATTTTTGTAAAAAGCATACAATACATATAAACACTCACACATACACATATGCTCATAGGGACTATCAGAAATATATAGTCACAATGTGGTGGTTATTCTTTGTCATGTGAGTGATTTATATTTTCATTTTTGTGTCTACTTATAATTTAAAATTTTCTAAAATAAGCATGTGTTATTTTTATAATTAATAAAAAATATTTTAAAGTATAAAACCAAATCTTCTACTTCTGGTTGTAAGGGAGTAACAATGCCCAGACTTGTATTTCTGTTGAAACAGCTAGAATATTAGACATAGTGTGTTAAACAAAGCATCTGCAAAACAGCCAGGGCACATAAAACCACTTTTAGATGTTAAAGGCCAGTGCAGGACTGAGAGCCCTAGGAGAGGGAAACCTGTGGGGACGAGCCCTAAGCAGCTGAGACTTCTGCCAGAAGGCAACAGGGATCTTGGCACAGGTGGTTTCACCGCATTGTGGAGACAGAGCTGGGAGCCAGAGAAGCTGAGGCAGAGTCCTGAAGAGGAGGAAATCCTGCAGGTAAGGAGCTCAGAAATCTGCACAGGGCTTATCCTGAATCTTTAATTTCAAGTCATTTGCTCATGACCATGGTAAAACTCCTTGGTTTGCAAAGAGCAAATCCCAGGGAAAGACGAGGTGCTGGGAGCTACAAGCAGAGCACTTCCCAGAGCTCTCACAGGGCTAGAACTGTTCACATTCCCCACAGCCAGACTATTGAGTACGTGGGCCATCAGTGATTGCCCTGG